>NC_045602.1:118329313-119046813 GCF_009762305.2 Zalophus californianus
TCTGAAGCGGGGGTGAGAGTCCAGAGTGGCCCAGAGTTGGGGGGAGCCCTTACACCACCGTATGAATTAGTTACTGGATGCGGGCTGCCCACCTTGAGTGAAGTAGCTCTCTTTAGCTGAGGCAACCCCCGGCGGGGACTGACAGCTCCTGGTTTGCTGCCGAGGGCGCCCCCCCAGCCTCCCCCACCCCCCGCAGGATTAACCCTTCAGTTATGAAGCGGGGGCGTGTACATCAAAGCATCCACCACAGCACGCCGCCTCCATGAGCACGGATCCTTACCACAGTCCTGCATGCGAGACATCATTAGCCAGTTTCACAGATGAGAAAACTGAATTTCGGAGAGTGCATCACTTACCCCCCAGCCACACAGCCAGTTGTGGAACTGATTCAAACCCAGGTCCTTCGGGCTGTTAAGGCCTTATGTTTTCACTACACTTCACTGCCTTAGATTCATTTACCCTGCCCCAAATTCTACCTATTCACTCTGAAGACGTTGACAAATAGCCTCCTCTCCTCCACTTATAAGATGAGGGGGTTTAAACTAACCTCTGAGATGCTTAAGCAGGGGTCTACGAACCCCATGAAATAATACACTAATTTGGGTAGGTATTAGCAAGATGTGGGGTTTGCATATTTTTCTGGGTTAGAGGGTCCTAAAAAGGTTTTGACTCCCCGAAGAGGTTGAGACATACCAGACCAGATGGCCTTTGGTTCTCTTCAGCACACACATGCTGGGATCCTGCACCCTTGGGAGTTGAAGGACCCTGGACAGAGCCAAAGACCTGAGACCTTTTGCAGCAAAATCCCACCACTTTTATACGGCCCCAAGGAATGGAGGATGGAAGACCACGGAGCGCCCAGAACCAGTGGGATAAGAAGTCAGAGCCTGCGATAGATACAGATGGTTTTCCTCCCCCTGCCCCAACTTATTTTGTGAAAGAGTCCCAAATGTTGCCATTGTCCTCGCAGTGACATTTCCCCCATCCTGGGGGCCTCCCGGGCCTCTCCCCACCAACAGCGACCAAAAGGGTATCGAGCCGGGCAATGGAATACCCCAGTGACAGATTAGCACTGCCAACCACCGACACAAAACCATTTGGTGTGGGGAAATGATAGATGCTAACACTCATTTTAAACACAGGCAACTGAATTCCTGCAGACAGGCGCCGCGGCTGGAATTTAGGGCACAGCTGTGAGGTTCAGATAAGGTGCAGAATCAGCCCAGCATACCGCGATGTTACTTAATAATGAAAATGTGGTGATTGATGCTGCTGTCTCCAGGATATAACCTCCCCATTTGGAGGTTTTCAGCTCCCAAATCATCCATTCCACCAGGTTTTTTTTTCCCCCCATTCTTTTTTTGGAAAGGCTATGTGGGAGAGGGGTGGAGAAAGGATAGGGGTGGGGTGGGGAGGCTGGGGGTGGCACCTGGCAGCAGGAAGCTATGATCCTAAAGAATTTGAAGAAGTCCTGGCGCCTGGGTGGCTCAGTCGCTTAAGCATCTGCCTTCGGCTCGGGTCATGATCCCAGCGTCCTGGCATCCAGTCCCTCATCGGGCTCCCTGCTCAGCGTGGAGTCTGCTTCTCCCTCTTCCTCTGCCACTCCACCCCCCCACTTGTGCTCTCTCGCTTTCAAATAAATAAACAAAATATTAAAAAAAAATTTTTTTTTTTTTGAAAAAGTCCAAAGAGCTGCATTTGAGAGAATTCAACTCTGGCCTGCTCACCTGGGACAGTAAACTTCAACACCAAAGACTGGGTTAGACCCGTCGCCCTCACTATTTTTATGACCAAGGTTTTCTTCTGCTACCCGCCCCCTCCCTGTCTATGTACGACATCACAAAGCGCATCAGAGTTTTTGAAACTAACTTCAACTTCCACCCTGTCCTGAACGACAGGCGAGATGAACCACGTATCCACTGCCCCCTGAACAGTCCCCCTGGGGGACCCTCCAGTTGGGCAGGTCCCAAACTGAACTCCTCCTCCTCCTCCCCAACCCACCTTTATTTATTTGCTCACTTCAGCGAGTGGTCCCAACCAAGACAGACACCTGGGCATCGTTTCCCTGGACCCCTCCCTCTCCCTCAACTCCCATGTCCAGCACCCCCAAACCTGCTATTTTTACCTCCTCTATCACTCTCTCTTGAATACACCTACTTCTCTTTATGCCCATAGCCCTAAAATACAACGTTCCTGGACACGAGTGATTTTCTTAAACCGAAAGACACCACGTTACTCCGCTGCTTAAAAGTCAACAGCAGTGTCCAACTTCTGGTAGGACTAAGTCTAGATTCCTTGTCTGAGCAGCCAAAGCCTCTCCCGATCTGATCCTAGCCTATGCCCGCAGCACACCCCTCCATGTACTGTGCACTCGGCTGGAACCGCAAGGAAGACATGCTTCTGTCTGCATCCTTGCTTTTTGCACCTGCTGTTCCTCTGTCTTGTGTGCCCTCCCTCTGCTTCATCCACCTGGTGAGCATTCTCTTGGACTCAGGTGTTTTCTCCTTTGAGAAGCCCTCCTCACCATCCTCCCCGACTCCTGACAGGGTTGTTTTCTCCTGTGCGTGCACGTGTGTGTGTGTGTGTGTGTGTGTGTGTGTGTGTGTGTGTGTGTGTGGTATTCCAACTGTAGTCACCCTGTAGTACAATAAGCAGCTGTCATCCCCTCACCAGCCAGAATGGGGTTCAAATCCCTCTCCTACCCCTTGTCAACTGTATGAACTTGAGCAAGTCATATACCTGCTCTGAGCCTCCATTTTTTCTTCCATAATATGGGGATGATAATAAGATCTATCCCATTAGCTGGTTGTGAGGATTACATGATAGATATGAAGCATCCAGCATGGATTCAAGCACACAGTAGGTGCTTAATGAATAGTAATCTCCCAGTAGGGAGATGTCATTAACCCAGAGCCCATGGAAGACTTAGGAGTGCCTGTCTCAGGTTGGGGTCCTAGAAGCAGAGGGATTTGGTGCACGGGATTGACTCAGAAAGTGCTCTTCAAGAAAAGCAGTAGAGGAGGGAAAGGGCAGGAGAGAGAAGATAAAGGCTATCCTTGGCCTGTCCTACAGTGGGCTCTGGGGTGTAAATTGCACCACAGGGTTGTCCTGACTTGAGACAAGGGGGCCAGCCTTTTGTACCACATTGTCAGCCATCATTGGTGTGGGCTGCCCCAGCGAGCGAGATGGAGGGCGTAACCCCCCAGAAGAGTTGACCCTGGTCAGCAAGGGCAGTTTTGCAGAGAAGGGAGCAGCTGTCATGGGGGCTTCAACCGTACAGGAGCAGGGGGGAGGGGAGAAGAGGTCTGGATGGGGCGCCAACAGGACCTACCACGGTGTCATAGGAGAATTAATGCTTGCAGGAGGCTGAGAGGTGGTTCTTCATGGAATGAAGGCAGAGTCCAGACTTTATAGCTGCCCGAAGTTTTGCTCATTTGGTAATTTATGCAGTCATTCAAAAGATATTGATTGAGCATCTCCTATGTTCCAGGGACTTTACTAAGCCCTGAGATGCACCGGAGAGCAAAAGGTGCCCTTAGGGATCTCATAGTTTAGTGCAGGTGACAATGTTCATCAAATAATCACACCAAAAGACATAGGTCCCTGAAGAGAAGGAACTCAGTTTTGTGAGGGTGTATAACCAGGGTCCACGAGTGGGGTTAAAGAAGGCTTTCTGGAGGAGAGACTTTTGAATATAGGTCTGGAAGGATAAGAGCTTACCAGTGAAGGACAGGTTTGTAATTAGGTGGGGGAGGGGAGATGTGTGGCTCTCTTCCCACTTCTTTCTTATAGTTCTGCTACAATGTAAGAGAGAGCCACTGCCTTAGAGCTGTTGTCAGTCATTTACACTTGAATGTGAATGAGATTTTAAATTCTTTTCTGAGAAAAGAGTTTGTTAAAGGGGAATGAAGAGAAACTCTTGGGGCGACTGAATACTTTGGAGAAAAGTTATTTAAAAAAGCAGAAAAGGGGAGCTGGGCAGAAAAGGAAAGGAAGGGTTTTGAGAAAAATGTGCTGATTCTGCATCTTGTAGCAGCTGCCCACCTTCTCTCGTGGTCTCTCTTCCTCTCTTTCTCTCACAGGCCTTGGAAGCTGGTGGGAAGAAGCTTGACTTGGAGCTGCCCATGCCCAGGGGCTGCTTTTCTGGAAGCCTTACTGCTCTATTCGAGCTGCCTATGCAACATAATATAGAAGCCTCCTCTCGGCCCCAGATTGCCCCCGTCAGCATCTCAGAGCCGAGGCTCCGAGTGCCAGTCGTTCTGACTCTCTTCTTCTGCCCTTGGGCATGTCCCTGTCGCTTCCTTTCTTGCACACAGGAGGGGGTTGGACTCAACTCTTCTGAGGTCCCCGCAGTCCTCGTTCCTCACTCCCTATTGCCCTCCTAGGGTCACAAACTCAAGCTGGTGACCTGGAGACCCCTCAGGAGGGCGGGGTGTCCCTGAGCGCATGGAGCCCAGGTTGGCCCCTTCGTCAGCCCTCAGACTGGCAGAGGTTGCGGGCCAGGAGTTGGGGGCGGGGACGGCACCGGAAAAGGCCTCCAGCCCCTGTGGCCCTTTAAATGCTGCCAAAATGACTCCTCGTCCCCAGATTGCTGCCTGAGGCTGTCAGACACGCGTCAAGGTCAGGGGTGTGCATCTGCCCTAGCCACGGCAATAATGGCTTCTAATGGCTGTAAACAGGGGAAGTTTACCGCAAAGATGCTGCTACTGCTGCTGGAACAATAAAAACTCCCTTTTTTGTTTTTCACCCTCTCCTGGATTTCGATCGTGCCATAACTGCCCTGTTTCCAGACGGCGCCTTCTCCAAAGACGTTCCTGCCTGGCGTCTCGTCCACCCTTAGCCACAGGTCAAGAGGAAGGATATGATCATGTCCGCTTGACAGATGGGGGAAGGCCCAGCCAGGGAAAGAGACTTGCCTGCGGTGTCGGGGCCATGCTGTGGCACAGTCAGGACCAGGACTTCAGGCTCGCGTGGCCTTACAGCCCACACTGCTACAAGAGCCCTCTATACCCAGTCTGCAGCCCGCTCGTGATTTGCCCCAGCCTTTGCTAGGAGCTGCCTGAGAGGGAAAAAGTCACCTTGGAAACCAGAGTTCTAGAGGGAACCGTGAAGGTCTTTGAATCAGACCAACCTGAGTTCAAATCCTGATCTGCCTTTTACTTGCTGTGTGACTCTGGGCCCATTAATTAACCTCTCTGAGCCTCCGTTTCCTCCTTTCTAAAATCAAGCAATAGGAGGATTGTGGGGATTGAAGGCAATTATGTGCATGAAGGGCCTGGCACGGAGGTCTCAATAAAGGTCAGGCCCCTCTGCGGCCCCCCTACTTGAGATGTTTGAGGCTTCCTGATGGAAGTGACTTTGGTTAGCACTGGGGCTGACGGACGCAAAGCAGTGACCCAGGTCCCCAAACCCACCCCTGCTCAGGACAGCGTCCCCACGGTCACCAGGCATCAGGCAGGTCCCAGCAGGCCTGCTCTCTCTTCCTCCGGGCCTGGGCTGGAGGGCAGGAGCGAAGGCAGCGAGGGCCATAAATAAGGCCAACAAGGAAGAAGTAATTCGGCTGCTCCTTTTAGTGCTGCCCGCGTCACAGCCCAGGCTGCGGGAGGAGGTGGGCTGGCTCCTCCCGTGGGCCGTGGGCCGTGGGCCGTTTGTTCTGAGCCTGTTAGATGCCAGGCAGGGAGGTGAAGGGAGATAGGGTTGGGGGGAGGAGAGGAGGGGGCGGGCCCATGCACCCTCCCTCCCAGCTGCTTATTTTCACTTGGCCCATTTCTCTCCAGCACACTGCCCGCCCCAACACCAGACTCCCTGAGGGCCGAGAGTTTTGTGTTTTGCTTACTGCCCTATTCCTAGCGCCTAGAACAGTGCCCGGCACATAGTAGGTGCTCAGAAAAGTGCAGGATGCCTTTACTCAGCCACTGTTTATCTCATACTCCAGTCAAAGCACCCTGATGCTAATAAATGCACCTACCACTCCTGGGCCTGGGGTATTAAGTGTTGGTGGAATCTCAATGAACCACACAGTCCTCTCCCCACTAGGCCCCCGAAGTTGGGGCACTCATAGCAAAGGGGCACAACAGAGGAGTTACAATTACTCACTCTGGGCTCAGAATGCCTGGCCTTCACTTGGCCTGCCTTGGGAGAATTTCCTATACGCCTGAGCCTCGGTTTCTTCATCTGTAAAATGGGGATGGTCAAAGATGTACGGCGTCAATGAGGGATGTATTCAAGTGTGCTTCAGCATAGCACCTGCTACCAGGATGGCTCAGTGAACAAGGGATACTGACCTACGGTGACTACTACTTGTGCTCTGATGCTGGAAGAAGCCATGTGCTGGGGGGCTGCTAGGAAGCAGCACGTGAAGTTCAGGGTGGGGTCTCTGAGCAAGCAGCATGGGAGCAGGCCGTCCAGGGGCTCTGTGTTCCCGCGTTCCTGGGGGAGGAAACAGCAAAAGCAGAGGCACGGAGAGGTGCGGGAGGAGCTGTGGGCTCCAGGGGTATGTGTGTGTTGGTAGGGGGAGACGAGGAGGGGGAGGAGGCGGGGGAGGGGACATGACATCAAGGGACTCTTGAATGCTGAGAGAAGGAATGTGGACCCTGTCTCAGGGGCTGGGAGCCACTGAAGGGACTTGAGCAGGGGTAGGGCACGGTGGACTCTGGGATTTTAAGCATCTGTCTGAGGTTGGGGGTGTGGGCAGATGTCAGGGAGGTCTGCTAGAAGGGGGCTGATATTCCAGATGGGAGAAGCTGAAGCTTTTCGGAATGCCAGGCGGGCAGCCGGGGTCTGGCGCGGCACTCAGAGCCAGATTCCCTGCTGACGAGCACAGACCACCTGGGCTGTCCCCCGAACCCCACCCTTATTCCGCAAGAGGAGACCAGGGAAAGAAAGGGAAAAGAACACCTGGAGCCTCTGCCCCCACCCCACCCCCCCGCTCCAGTCAGTCAAGAAGGCCTCTCCAGGCTTGGGTCCACACTCACCTATCCAACCTCAGCTCTGGCACTTGTGAGTGAGTTCTGGAATCAGACACACTGGTGCACCAGACCCAATGTACGCGTCTTCCCAGGCTGGCTCCGTCACACCTGTCCCCTCCCACTCAGTGCCGAGCCTGGCCTCTGCCTTTGCCTCGTCTTCTAACCCAGCTGCCTCAGGCTCCCCGGGGTGAAGACCAGCCTTCAGCATGGCCTCCGTCAAGCTGAGCTGCAGCAGCTGACCCTAGGGTCCAACCTAATTGGAGGGAGGCTCTGGCCCCTTCTGCCATTTTCGAGTTCAGATAAAGCAGCAGGTGCAGGGCTTGGGGTCCGGCTTCCCCAGGGGCTTCTCGGAGGTTCCAAGTAACGGCACCCACGGAGCAAATTGGGGGTCCTGAAGTCAGGAGAGAGGGGGAGCCACGAACTTGTGGACGGTTTCAAAGGATGGAGGCTCCGTGTGGATTGTGCAAGTGCCACCCACGCAGCTCAGCAGGCGGCTGTGCTGGGGGGGAATGCCCAATCCTCAGCTCCCATGAGAACTGCTGAGGTGGGTGGGGCTGTTAGGTGTTCCCCAAGCCACGCTGGGCAGGCTCCCAGCTTCATACCCACATGGGGCCAACAGCCTGCAAAAGGAGAGGTCAGCTTAGGGCTGGTCTACTGGGGGATCAACTAGAGGTGGAAACAAACTGGGAGAGGGTTTCAGAGATGCTCACTGTCGGCCAGCAGCAGTCAAGTCTGGGCTCCAAGGCACTCTGCTGTACAGGGCTTGGGCCCCTGAAGGGAAGCTCAGCTGAGGCTCAGGCCCAGGGGAAAATGAAAGTACACAACAAGGTTTGGCTTGTTTCCAGGAACAGAGTGTGAAAGCCCTCGCTTGGTAGAAATGATGCTCAGCATCCTCAGAGCCTAGGATGTACCATCTTACACTGCAAAGAGCATTGGTACATATGATCACATTGTTAGAACCGCCCCCCCCCCCCGCGTGGCCTCTTACACACACACACACACACACACACACACACACGAATACAAGCAAAACTGGGGAAATCTGAATAAGATCAGTGGGTGGATCGTATGTCAATATCCTTGTCATGATATTGTGCTATAATTGTGCAAGATGTTCTCATTGGGGAAAACTGGATACAGGGTGCATGTTATCTCTCTGTATTATTTCTTACAATTGCGTTTGAATGTATAAGTATCTCAAAATAAAAGGTTTAATTAAAAACATAGAAAGAGAGAATGAGAGAGGCTGGATCCTAGAGTCCTAAGCTCAAATCCCAGCTCTGTTGCCCCTTTCTCATGTTGTGGCCTTGGGTACGTCCCTTCACCCATTTGACTCCCGGTTTCTTCATTTCTAAAATGGAGATAAAACACAAGCCATTTAGAGCTGAAAAGTAATAAGAGTATGTTTTACTCCAATTGGTGGCAAGCAGACAAGATAATATTCAGAGGAAAATGTTTAGCCTTTAATGCATTTGTTAGAAAGCAAGATTGAAAAAAATTAATTAAAATGTCAAATTCAGATACTGGAGCTATAACAAAATAAATCCAAGGAAGGAAGGAATTTAGAAAAGTAAAAGCAGCAATGGATGGATCAGCAAACTTGACGGTGATGATAATCCCTAGGATGCCGAGTGACGGCTGGAATTAAAGAAGCTCATCCACTCATTTACTCAAGATACGGACTTGCCCAACCCCCCCCCCCCCCCCCCCCCCCCCCCCCCCGGCATAGCGCATACCATATTCCAGGCACTGCACTAAGTATAGTGCGATGAACTCAAGCAAAACCCACAGCCCTGCCCTCCGGGGGTTTTCAGTCTGGCAGGAGAGGCGAAAGCAGTTCACGGTTCAGTGAAATCAGGGAGGAAGCAAAGAAGATGGGGTGTCTGGAGGACGGCAAGGGACAGGGGGAGCAGGGAGTGCTCCCCCAGGAGACCACATCTAAGGTCAACACGAAGGACCAGTGGGGTTGTCCGAAGAGCGCTCCTGGCAGTGCCGACAGCACATGGAGCGTCTGGCCCTGGGGAGGGGTGCCCCAGCCGGGGCAAGCAAGCATTCCCAATGCTGCCACAACCCTCCATTTATAGTGGAAGAATTGAGGCTCAGAGAGAGTCAGTCCTTCACTTGCCCCATGTCCTTCAGCAGGAGGAGAGGAAGTTGCAGTTGAATCGGAAGGCGGAAGCAAGGCTTACCTACTTTCTGGGGGTACAATTCTAGGGCCTCAAGAATGAAGGGGAGAGGGAGTGAGCTGGGGAGGAGGGTAATACAAGGTGACATGTTTCTGGGCTGGCCAGATGTGAGCCATGTGGCGGGGTGCTGGGTCGCATGGGTGGCACTTGCACAAGCCACACGGAGCCTCCATCCTCTGGAACAGTCCACGAGTTTGTGGCTCCCCCTCTCTCCTGACTTCAGGACCCCCAATTTGCTCCGTGGGTGTCATTACTTGGAACCTCCGAGAAGCCCCTGGGGAAGCCGGACCCCAAGCCCTGCACCTGCTGCTTTATCCGAACTCGAAAATGGCAGAAGGGGCCAGAGCCTCCCTCCAATTAGGTTGGACCCTAGGGTCAGCTGCTGCAGCTCAGCTTGACGGAGGCCATGCTGAAGGCTGGTCTTCACCCCGGGGAGCCTGAGGCAGCTGGGTTAGAAGACGAGGCAAAGGCAGAGGCCAGGCTCGGCACTGAGTGGGAGGGGACAGGTGTGACGGAGCCAGCCTGGGAAGACACGTACATTGGGTCTGGTGCACCAGTGTGTCTGATTCCAGAACTCACTCACAAGTGCCAGAGCTGAGGTTGGATAGGTGAGTGTGGACCCAAGCCTGCAGAGGCCTTCTTGACTGACTGGAGCGGGGGTACTTGATCTGCAGGGCAATGGGGAGCCACGGGAGGATTCTTAATGCCTGGCAAGGTGGCCTGCACCAACAGCAACTCAGGACAAGCTAGATCCCCCTGGCAGGAGGGGGCCCAGTGACCTCTGACCGGCAGAGTCGGGGGCTACCCTACTGGCCCCACCCAGCGCCCCATCCCCCAGGTCCAGCCATGATGACGGCAGCGCACATCCTTCAGCATGACATTGGAACATCACTGGGGGAGTGGAGGGTGACGGAACGCCATCCAGGACGGTAATGGCTCCAGCGCCAGGAGGAAGATGACATAAATAATATCCCATTAGAGGTGCCGAGCTGCTCTGCTGAGTGCCTTGTTTTGCTGGCAACATTATGGGCTTCATAAACAGACTCATCCATTTCCCGGTCCCTGCTCTGGCTGAGGGGGGCAGAGGGGCCGGATGCCGGGGAGGCGACGGGGAAGCACTGAGGGGCAGGGTCCAGTCCTTGCCCAGCGGCTGAGGCCTACCACGACGGTCCGTCCCTCCAAACCTCTGCACACATACCTTCCTCGGCATCACCGGGCCTGCCGGTCCCGTCCCAACTCCAGACTTTGCCAGTTATCCCCGTCTCCACCTGGAACCCTGTCCCCAGCTCAGTCTTTAGAAAGGCACAACTCAGGTGCTCCTTCCCCATGCAGCCTTCTTTGATTCCCCATTCATAGGTGACCTCAAGGCTCCCTTAGCTCCCTGTGTGGTAGCCGGGCCTACTGGAAGAAGCCCTGGTGACAGACAGATCTGGTTTCCAAACCTGCCCCTGCCCCTTATAAGCCTGCTGACCCTGGGCAAGTCCTCTGACCTCTCTGGGTCTCAGTGTCTCCTGTGGAGGGTGGTGATAGAATATATACACTTGTGCAGAGAAATATCTTTTCTTGTCTGACATACAGTACATTTCCATAAGTAATTGCTCTTCTGGTCCCCTTTGTTTTGTACATAGAAAGGTGGGTTCTCCTCTCCCCAAAGGGACAGCGTATATTCCTGTCTCTCTCCCTCCTGGAGTCTTGTCTTGGCCTCTGTGCACAGCAGGCCTTCGGGGCAGCTTTGAGAAGGAAGCGAGAGGGTAGTGAGACCGGGAATATGGGTGCCAGGTCTTGCCCCAGCTTGAACACTGATGAGCTATGTGACCTTGAGGGAATTCCTCTTCTCTGGGCCACTCTTCTTCCAAGTGTAACATACAAAGACATTCGTGGTCGCTCTTAGCTCCCATTTCCAGGATCCCAGGCTCTGGCCTTGGGGTCAGAGAGCATCCAGCTAGGATCCTGCTCTGCTGTGTGTCCTTGGGTAAGGACTGAACATCTCTGAGTCTCAGTTTTTGCGCCAGCAAAATGAAGGGAATGAAGCCCACTTCACAGGGCTGGTGTGATATTTCCGTAAAATCATCAATTCGGTGGTACTTACTGAGCACCTATTATGTGTCAGGCACTATGCAAGATGTTGGGTATACAACAATCTCATGCTGGCGTGTGAAATGATGATCCCTTCCCCTTTCACAGAGCTCATGTTTTAGCGGAAAAGAGACGAAAGTTAACCGTCACATAAATAACGGTATAATTACCAATGGTGACATGTGTTATGAAGAAACACAGAACAAGAAGTTCAGGAGGACTTCCTTGCAGAGGTGACACGTGAGCTGGTTATCTATTGCGGCAAAATAAATGAACCTAGTGGCTAAAACAACAGCAGTGATTTTGTTGTTGCTAGTGGTTTCCGTAGATCAGGAATTCAGCAAGGGCTCTGCTGAGTCCCTCCTGAGGTTTCATTCAGATGGAGCTGGGGCTGGGGCAGCTGGGGGCTGCTGGGGGCTGCTGGGCATCTCTGTCTCTCTGCACGTAATCTCAGGGCTTCTCCGTGTGGTGTCTCCTGCCGAGGCTGGCTTGGGCTTCCTCGTAACATGACATCATCTGGCTCCGGAGCCAGTGTCCTTGACCCCAACTCAGAAGTCAGCATCCCAGTGTCACTTCTAAGGCATCCTATTGGTCATAAGCCCACCGTGAATCAAGGGGAGGAGTGTCAAGGTCACACTTCATGAAGAACATGTCGGATGAAAGATGTTGTTGTGACTGTCTTTGGAAAATACGATCTGCCCTAGATCTGAAGCATGAGGAGGAGTTAAGCAGAGAAAGAGGAGGGTTCTAAGCAGAGGGGAGCCTGTGCAAAGCTGGGCCAGAAGAGCGTATTTGGCTGAGAACTGAGGAAGCATTCATGGATGTGGTGGTGAATAGAACAAAAATCCATGTCCTTTAGGAGCTTACGTTCTAGTGGGGGAAGGCAGACAATACAGACACAAATGCATAAACAACACAATTTGGAGTTGTAATGAGTGCTGGGAAGGGCATATATTGGGTGCTGTGATAGAGTGAGCTTAGGGGCTGGGGTATTATTTCAGGCTGGGAAGACCTCTCAGAGGAGGTGGCAGGGGAACTGAGATCTGTGGATGAGAAGGAGCAGGCCAGGCATGCGAAGAACTAGGGTTAAGAGTTTTCCCATTAGAGGGAACAGCCTGTGCAAAGGCCAAGAGGCAGGGAAGGACCTGGCAGTGTGATTGGAACTTGGTATGGGCAAGCCGGGGTGCCATGATGACGGACAGGGAGCGGGGGCCAGATTGTGTAGGGCAGGGAGTTTGGATTTCTTTCCAAGTGTGATAGGGAGCCACTGGGGGTTCTAAGCAGGGGGAATCATGTGCCCTGATTTTGTAACAAAGCTCCCTCTGGCTGCTGGGTGGAGAATGGAGAACTGGGGCAGGAAAGGAAGCAGGGAGCCCTTGTGAGATGATAGGGTGGCCTGAGCCAGGATGTTCGCAGTGGGTGATGCTGAGAAACGGTTGGGGCTGGGAGGTAGAACCAACAGAACCTAGTTATCGGATGTGCAAATGAGGAAAAGGAGAAGAAAGATGACCTTCAGGTTTCTGGTAGAGTTAAATCTCATTTTACAGCCCAGAGAAGGTAAGTAACTCTCCCATGGTCACACAGCACACCCATGGTACTACCAGAAATAGAGGTCAGACCTCATGCCCAGAATTCCGTGCCACCCTCTGGGTTCACCCTGGGCCTGGGATGTCACTGTCATGGGATTCTTGGTCCTCTCTGTGTGTCTCCTGCCCTACCCCTCTCGTCACCTCCCCTCTCTCCTCCTGGGATGCTGGAGGCTCTCGGCTGATGCAGGCCCAGCAGGTGTGCCTTGCCAAGCTGTCGACATGATGAACAGCCTCCCTTGGCCGAGCAGATAACGGTACACACGCAGGTCAGGGGGGGCCTGTGTAGCCCATCCATCAGGCCCGGGAGCCGGCGGAGGGCCGGCACACCCTCACGCCTGTTATCTGCCATAAATGTGTTTTCCCCCCCAAGGTTAACAGGTAGAGTGACAGCCAAGCACCTGACATCAGCAGGGTTGGTGCTCGAAGGAGCCCGCCAGGGCCCCCCCTCCCTACCTCCCTCAGCCCCTGAAGGCTCCTTCCAGCCTTCTCCAGAGGGAAGACCTGGCCTCCTGGGTGTGGAGAGACTCAGAACCACAGAGCTGCAGACTCTTCAACCCTTGAGCATCGAATGTGCAGAAGCCTCACTTCCTTTAGGCAGGACCATGCAGTGGTTAAAAGCATGGACTCTGGACCCTGCCTAGCCCTCTTGGGTTCAAATCCCAGTCCCACCACTTATTAGCTGTGTGATCTAAGGCAAATTACTTATCATCTCTGTGCTTCAATATGAGGATAAGGGCACCTACACCACGGGTGGTGGTTGTGATTAAAGGAGCTACTCTTTATAAAGTGCTCAGAACATTGCCTGCCACAAAGTGCACTGGTCCTGTGAGTAGAGATTAAAGAGTTCTTAAAGACACAGAGTCTTAAATTCTAAGTCGTAGAGACACAGAACCTTCTTAGGGGCATGGATTTTCAGAATCTCACTATTTTAGACTATTATAGTCATACCTGTGGGGGGCGTGCTGAGGGGTAGTGTAGCGGGGCTTGAACTCTCCATAATTTCCATCGCCTCTTCTACCGTTCTTTCATGGGGACAATTGATAGTATCCTGATCTTATGTAAGGTGTTCTGCAAATATAGTGTCAAGTCTCCCTTCCAACCAATTTATTGTACCCACATAGAAATTCTTGAGCATCCACTGCACAGCACTTCACGGTCTCTATATACCCATTCATCCATCCATCCATCCTTCCATCCATCCATCCATGCATCCGTCCTTCTATCATCCTCTCATCCACCCATTCATCCATTCTCTCACCACCCACCTATCCATCCATTTATCCATCCATCCATCCATCCATCCATCCATCCATCCATTTGCCCATCCCTGCTCCCTCCCATCCATCTATTCATCCCTCCTTTTTCTTCTTTCTTTCCTTCCTTCCTTTTATTTTCCCATCCATTCATCCAGCCATCCAGCCATCTATCCACTCGCCCAACATATCTGAACGTCTGCTAGATACAAGGCACTGGGTTGGGTTATCAAAGGGTTTGAAATGGTTTCAGTTTTCACATTCTCTGAGCTTCTAGTCCAGCAGGCCAGATAAGATACAAACACAAGTCAGCCAACACAAGATTGGCCATATTTAGTAAGGAAAAAAAAAAAACTATACAGAGTGACAGAAAGAGAACTTTCCTTTCTGCTGGGGCATTAGGGGTGACTTCATAAGGGAGGTGGTATATGACCTGGGTCTTGAAGGACCCTGTCCTGATGACATCACAGTTGGCTTCATGTTTCAAGGGCCTGGGTGGAGGGTAGAACCATTAATAGAGCTGAGGGGAGGAGAACTCGAGGGGTGGGGGGCGGCCCTTAAACACCATTTAGTCCAACTGGATGACTGGTGCTAAGAGCCTCCCTTCAAATACTATGTGAAGTGTTGCTGCAACCCCTGCATGCATACCTCCAGGCTGGGGAGGCTCACTACAAGACAGGGAAGAAGGCTTCCAGAACTCCACTGTACTCCAGGAGCTGAACAGCACTTCCAGACTTGATTTGACTCAGTCTTTTTTTCAAGAAGTATCTTACAGGACAACATCTTGAGGAACATATTCTGTGAAATAATGTTGTGCACTGTGCATACTTTAAGGATACATCCCATCTTTAATTTGTCCCCCCAGATCTTAGCACATGGAGATGGGCGGGCAGGAGTGGGGGAGAAGTTATTTTTGTCTGCTCTCAACTTTTCTGGGCATCTTCAGGAGCTGCATGGCCTCCTGATCCTGCAAAGGCAGCCCCTCCCTCTGTGTTTCCAGCTCCTCCAGGCGGCCCCAGCTCCTGGGCTCTCATAACATCACGCCCTCCCTCTGCCCCTCTGATCTTAGGGTCCTTTTCCCCATAGCATTCTAGTCACACGTTGTGACACTTACCCATAAAAGATATTTTGGAAATGCCAGATTGGGGGATAAATTCTGTACACACACTCACACACAGAGGCACTCAAAGATAAAAATATCAACTATTTCTGCTAGATAGTGAAATATTAATTAGGGCTTTTAGAAACAGAATAGCTCATCTCTTGTTGCACTCTAAAATGACCACTTTTTTTTTTATATATAAATCTTGTCCTGGGACAGTGGTCAATGGCATTCACTCTGGTGAGGTCTCCCTACAAACGGTGTGAGTCCTTCCTTCCTTCCTTCCTTCCTTCCTTCCTTCCTTCCTTCCTTCCTTCCTTCCTTCCTTCCTTCCTTCCTTCCTTCCTTCAACAAGCATTTATGGCAGCTCCCTCCTTTCTGTACTGCAAGCCTGGGGGCACAGAGATTTCTCTAGCTTGTAAAGAGACCATTTCAATTAATGTGTAAGATCAATGGGTCCTATATATTGGGAGCCCGAAGAGAGGCTGCCTACCTGGGACCACCAGGGAAGTCTTCCAGGAGGAGGTGATGCTGAATCTGAAGTTGAATAGAGTAGAATGTGGAGTGGAATATGAAAAGATGAATAGAAATTACCAAGAAAGGGGGCCCTTAAAGGTGTGGGTACTCCAAAACCCAGCCTGGCTTTGGCCTTGACTCCTTGAGATAAGAGTCTACCTTAAGCCCAGGAAGAGGGCAGAAGTAAACTGAGATGATCTGGCCCCTAGTGGTTATTCTTCCACTTTTGTTAGGGGGTTGGGGTCCATGGGAGGCACTCTGGGCTGGGAGTCAGACAATCCTGGAAGCAAGCCCGGTCCCCCCATGCACCAGCAGGTGACCTTGAGTAACTCATTCTACCTCTCTGAACCTCAGCTCCCTCATTGGTTAGTTGGAGACAAACAAAGCTTACCTCACTGGACTGATGTGAAGAGCAAGGGAGACGGATGGATGAAGAAGTGCTTTGTAAACTGTTAAGTGCTTTATAAACTGTAGAGTGCCATGCATACTGTAAAGCTATATGTATATGCAACATATTAGGTGCATGTCTTAGCTTAGGACACAGCTCACAACAGAGGCAGAAAGAATCGCAGAACCAAATTATTCTGCCACCTTTTAGCTCTTTTCCCCTCGCTCTTGAAATCGTTTGTGTGTTCCCGAGGCCCCTTATTAATATGCCATCACCCCGAGAGGTGTTAATCCTTATTGGATGATACCTTAGTTAGTGTGGGCACTTTCATTAGCAGTTAACACCTTTAGTTAGCAGCTTACTCCTTAATAGGAATCACTTAGCTTTCAGTGGAGAGAAGAACCTTCAGGAAGGGGGCCAGGAGGGACTCTTCATGGTCTTGAAGCATGGGGGCCGGGGGGAAGGGGCTCTGAGAGGAGAAAGATTGTCCAGGAGAGACCTCCCTGACAGAGCTGTCGGTTGCCGATCCACCTCTCCCTTGGACCAAACACCCTTCTCCCCGCCCCTCCAAGTTAGCCATCCCTGAATCACCTCTGCCATGTTCCCTAGCTGGAAGCCTTGGGCAAACTCCTTAACCACTGCAAGCCTCTGTCTCCTCCTCTGCTAAATGGACTATTCCACCGTCTTTTTGGGGCACCATGACGAATACCATGTTTTTCAAATGTGCTATGTATTTGTAGATGGTGCACAGACATTTTTCAGGTTAATAGTGGTGCAATTGTATCAGTGAGCTTAAATAAAGTAATGCTGTGGTAACAAATGACCCTCCCCCAAATCTCAATGACTTTCAACAATAAGGTTTTAGGTTTTGCTCACACTGCATATCAGTCACGGGTCTGCTTTGATTCTACTCTGTGTCCTCATTCTGAGAACCAAGCTCAAGGGGCAGCCCCTGCCTAGAATGCAGCGGGAAAAGAACAAAGGCAAAACCACACGATGGCTGTTGTTGTTGTTTTTTTTAAGATTTTATTTAAAAAAAAAAAAGATTTTATTTTTAAGTAATCTCTGTACCCCGCGTGGGGCTCAAACTCATGACCCTGAGATCAAGAGTCCCACACTCCACCAACTGAGCCAGCCAGGCGCCCTGTGTGATGACTCTTAAGCTTCCATTCAGAGGTGGCACACCACAGTCCTGCCCACATTTCATTGGCCAAAACAAGCCTCGTGGCCTAACCGGAAGTATAATCCTTTGCAGGGAGGCACCTGGTAAGGAGGACAATGAGTATTTTTAAATAGTAATACAATCTACTACAGTATTTACTTGAAGGTGTAATGGAAAAATACATAGCTGTGCATACAGAAGTATAGAGAGGGAGAAAGACGGAACAAATGGGGTCAAATTGTAACTACCTGGTGAATCTGGGTAAAGGGGTGTATGGATGTTCTTTGCAACTTTGAAATCATATTAAAGTTAATGGTTCCATATATACGACGTATTGTTATATAGGATCTATATTTGTATATGCGTGTGTATATGATAGATCGGATCAGATATATATGTATCAGATCGAACCATGATGTCATGATGCCTTGGTTGCTTAAGGCAAGACAAACACAGAAAGAATAAAGACTAATGGAGCTAATGTAAAGAATAGCAAATAATAGTTCCCAGTGTGACATTTGTAAATGCAAGACTTGAAAGATAGATGTTTGAGAAACCCTTGGTTAAAGTGTATGGTGTTCTTCACACTTCATGATGCGGAGGTCCTCTGGCTGCAGCTCCCCTTCTCCTCCATCCATTGTGGGTACCTTTGAACACCTACTGTGTGCCAAACCCCTGCAGGATCAGAGGATGCAGGGGAGGGTGACACGTGACAGCCACGGGCTCTCCTTGGAGCAGCTCACAGCCACACAGAGGTGTCAAATAGAAAGACACGTGTCGGCAACTGGCCCAGGGAGCCTAGCTGCCAGCCGGAGCTGTCATCCGAGGGACTGGCTGCCTGGTGGCTCACGGTGGGCAGTCAGCGTTGGGGGAACCAACCACCTTGCGTCCTGCGGTTCTGGGTGTTCTAACAAGGAACACGTGTCCTTGGGTCTACATGACAGTATTCGTGTGAGTGTGGGGGCGGGGAGCAGATAGGCAGAGTGACAGTGTAAATAAATACTGTACACTTTCCTGTGTTGCTTCTTTGATGCCAAGATCTGTTGTCAGGGGAGGCCAGAGAACCTATTATTTTTTATTGTTATGTTAATCACCATACATTACATCATTAGTTTTTGATGTAGTGTTCCATGATTCATTGTTTGTGCATAACACCCAGTGCTCCACGCAGAATGTGCCCTCTTTAATACCCATCACCAGGCTAACCCATCCCCCACCCCCCTCCCCTCTAGAACCCTCAGTTTGTTTTCCAGAGTCCATTGTCTCTCATGGTTCGTCTCCCCCTCTGACATACTCCCCTTCATTCTTCCCCTCCTGCTATCTTCTTTTTTTTTCCTTAACATATATTGCATTATTTGTTTCAGAAGTACAGATCTCTGATTCAACAGTCTTGCACAATTCACAGCGCTCGCCATAGCACATACCCTCCCCAATGTCTATCACCCAGCCACCCCATCCCTACCACCCCCCACCACTCCAGCAACCCTCAGTTTGTTTCCTGAGATTAAGAATTCCTCATATCAGTGAGATCATATGATACATGTCTTTCTCTGACTTATTTCACTCAGCATAACACCCTCCAGTTCCATCCACGTTGTTGCAAATGGCAAGATCTCATTCCTTTAATGGCTGCATAATATTCCATTGTGTATATATACCACTTCTTCTTTATCCATTCATCTGTCGATGGACATCTTGGCTCTTTCCACAGTTTGGCTATTGTGGACATTGCTGCTATAAATATTGGGGTGCACCTATCCCTTCGGATCCCTACATTTGTATCTTTGGGGTAAATACCCAGTAGTACAATTGCTGGATCGAATGGTAGCTCTATTTTCAACTGTTTGAGGAACCTCCATACTGTTTTCCAGAGTGGCTGCACCAGCTTGCATTCCCACCAACAGTGTAGGAGGGTTCCCCTTTCTCCACATGCCCGCCAACATCTGTCGTTTCCTGACTTGTTAATTTGAGCCATTCTGACTGGTGTGAGGTGGAATCTCACTGAGGTTTTGATTTGGATTTCCCTGATGCCGAGCGATGTTGAGCACTTTTTCATGTGTCTGTTGGCCATTTGGATGTCTTCTTTGGAAAAATGTCTGTTCATGTCTTCTGCCCATTTCTTGATTGGATTATTTGTTCTTTGGGTGTTGAGTTTGATAAGTTCTTTATAGATTTTGGATACTAGCCCTTTATCTGATATGTCATTTGCAAATATTTTCTCCCATTCTGTCGGTTGTCTTTTGGTTTTGTGGACTGTTTCTTTTGCTGTGCAAAAGCTTTTTATCTTGAGGAAATCCCAAGAGTTCATTTTTGCCCTGGCTTCCCTTGCCTTTGGCGATGTTTCTAGGAAGAAGTTGCTGCGGCTGAGGTCGAAGAGGTTGCTGCCTGTGTTCTCCTTTAGGATTTGGATGGACTCCTGTCTCACGTTTAGGTCTTTCAACCATTTGGAGTCTATTTTTGTGTGTGGTGTAAGGAAATGGTCCAGTTTCATTCTTCTGCATGTGGCTGTCCAATTTTCCCAACACCATTTGTTGAAGAGACTGTCTTTTTTCCATTGGACATTCTTTCCTGCTTTGTCAAAGATGAGTTGACCATAGAGTTGGGGGTCCATTTCTGGGCTCTCTATTCTGTTCCATTGATCTATATGTCTGTTTTTGTGCCAGTACCATACCGTCTTGATGATGACAGCTTAGAACCTATTATTTTTATATTAAAAACAACAGAAGGACTGGCGGGGGCACAAGAGAACTTTTTAAGATAATAAAAAATATTCATTTTCTTGATGGTGGTGATGGTTACATGGGTGGATACATTTGTCAAAACTCATCGAAATGTACATAGAAAATGGGTACATTTTATCATTTGTAAGTTACACCTCAATAAAGTTGATTTACAGAACCAAACAAAATGAAGCACTAAAAGCAGAGCAGTATGAAAAGTATGCGTTTATTTTGGAGACATTCAAAGAAGTTAAGTAACTTGTCCAAGATCACAGAGCTACCAATGGGAGGAGCAGGAAATGGACCCAGGTATGCATGACTCCAGCATTGACGCTGTCAACTACGATTAATACCTGCCCAGTATTTACTCACATAAACAAAAGTATCTTCCATTTTGAAAGGCAGCATTCACAAATAGCACAAAATCTATCCCTGAAATAAAGATTTCAGGATTAGGAAGGAGTTAAGTGGTCCCAGAGTTCTGTCTTCTGACACACACAGATGCCCTTGTCCTTGATCCAAGTTGATCTCCGGCCGCTGGAGGGCCTCCTGGGAATCCTCCATCTACTCCTGGGCCCGCCAAGCCTCTTATCTTCAGCCTCTCTCTTAGTTACTGCCCATGTCATACCCCAGCTAAATGTCCTCATGTCGTCCTTATTTTTATTCTTCTATGGTCTGGGAGGCTGGGAGGAGGACTTTTGATTTGGGTGGGAGGCAGAGATCAAATTAGAGGGTTTACCACTGATCCTTTTTATGGATGAACTGAGAAGGCTCAGAGAGGTATGAAAGCTGCCTAAGGTCCCACAGTTTGCGTGGGTTAGAGTCTGGACCCACTAAGTTCTGTCTGATTCCAGATCCTGGTTCCTTGCCCGGGAAGGCAGGAGGAGGCTTAGTCATGGGGAAGGGGAGACAGAGGGGATGGGAGATGCCCTCCTAACCACACCTCTCCCAACTCCAGAGCCAGCTCTGCTCTGTCAACGGCTGAGAAATCCCCCAGTCCCCGAAGGGACGGGGCTGCTGGGGCCTTTTGCTGAGTGACTGCAGACCACATTTTTCTTAATCTAAATTGAAAACTGCTCAAGTAGAAAAATCATTTCACTGCTTCATCTCAGAAAGGAAAAGAAGAAGGGAGAAGGGAAGGGTGGGGTGGGGGGGGAAGAAAGGCTGGTGGTTGTAGAGGCTGAGTCCCCACCTGCCCTGAGCCTGCCACTGGCTTGACCCCAGCCCTGCCTCGTCTGGCCGCCCACAGCCCTAGGGCTCAATACAGTTAGTCAACAAACACTGAGAGCCCCACTCTGCACAGGCAACTTGGGCTGGGCTCCTGGGACAATAAAACCTTGTCGAAGTTTCCCCATATGGGGGGTAATGCTGCCTCCCTCCTGGAGCTGTGAGGATTGAGCTTCTTTCAGTCTGTCTCTTTGCCCATCTCCCTGTTTCTCAGGTTTTCCCCTCCATGCTCCCTATTTCTTTTAGGACCCAAGTCTGATTCACTGTGTGTCCTAAGGCAAATCCTTTCCAGTCTCTGGCTCTGCCCTCCCTCTCCAACCAGAATGTGTTGCCAAGGCTGCTGGGGTCCCATGCCTCTTCCCTTCCTCCCTCAGCTGGCCTTCCTGCCCTACCATCCATCCCCAGACTCATTTTACAGGTCAGTTCCCTTTAATTAGGGAGGCTCTGAGCCTTTTTCCTGGCAAAATGGAAACTGCAGGTTCATCAAAATCTCATTAACCTCCATCCTCCAGTGGCCCTGCGGGGGTCAGGTCTGCCTCTGGCTGGGGGAAACCACCTCCCAGCAAACCGGGGCCTTGGTCTGTCCGGGGTGGGGGGTGGGGGGTCTGGTGTGCTGGTCCCCAACAATATTCTGGCCACAGCCCCCAGCCCTGTCAGCCCTCGCTGCCTGGGGGTCAAGGGAGAGAGTTGGGTCCTCAGCACTTTAATTTGAAAACTTGCCAGGGGACCTAGGGACATCGGGAGCATAAGGAAACGACTGGCTTCAAATGAATTAATACTTGGCTCGTAGCTGGCAATTTTCTCTGATTTCACGTCACCCGGCTCTTCTTTCTTATTTTTTTACTTGGAAGGTAATGCAGTCCTCTGCTGTCTTCTCTGGTCCTAATGTTTAGTCCGGGACTTGTCTCTCTGCCTGGCTCTGGGCGAAGAGTGCTCACCCATGGCCCTGCTCTTGGGAGTGGCCACTCCAGGGGAGCTTAAGAGAGGGGGTTTACCTGGGGGGGCTCTGGGGGCCCAGCACTGTCACCTATTTACTGTCGGGCCTTGGGCAAGTTCCTTAGACCTTAGACCTTAGGCCTCATTTTCCTCACCTACTCTGAAAATAAAATGAGATAATGTATCTAGTATCTGGCAACCACTTTGAAAAACACTGTGGCAGTTTCTTATGATGTTAAATACGCCCCTTTACCCCAGCAATCCCAGTACTAACATATGTATGCAAGAGAAATGGAAATTTATGTCCACCAAAGACCTGTATGCAAATGTCTATAACCGCTCCACTCATAATCGCCCGGAACTGGAAACAACCCAAAGGTTCATCAACTGGTGAATGGATACATAAATTGTGGTACGTCCATACACTGGGATACTACTTGACAAAAAGAAAAAAAGAACAGAACAGAAAAGAAAAAGAAAGAAAAGAAAAGAAGAGAAGAGAAGAGAAAAGAAAAAAGAAAAGAAAAAAGAAAAAAGAAAAGATTTACTGGTATCCACACAACATAGATGAATCTCAAAAGCATTCTGCTACATGAAAGAAGCAAAATCTTAATCTCAAAAGGTTAAATACTAAATGAGTCCTTTTAACAACAGTCTGGAAAAGATCAAACTATAGGCACGAAAATCAGACCAGTGGTTTCCAGGAGCCTAGTGTTGGAGAAGGGGACCAGTTGCAAGTATTTGGGGTGATGGAAATGTTCTCTCTCTGGATCCTGGTGGTGGTTGTACTTGTCTGTCAAAAGTGACCAGCTGCACACTTTATTTATTTATTTATTTATTAAAATATTTTATTTATTTGACAGAGAGAGATAGTGAGAGCAGCAACACAAGCAGGGGGAGTGGGAGAGGGAGAAGCAGGCTTCCCGTGGAGCAGGGAGCCCAACGCGGGGCTCGGTCCCAGGACCCTGGGATCATGACCCGAGCCGAAGGCAGACGCTTAATGACTGAGTCACCCAGGTGCCCCAGCTGCACACTGTAAAAGGAGAGATTTTATTGCATGGAAATTATCCCTTTATAAAGCTTTTAAAAATAATGCTGGTCAATAAAAATGCTAGCTAATTTAAAATTTTATTTTGCTTATTGAGGCATGGCACACAAATAACTAGTACACACTAAAGTGAACCAATCTTACTTGGATATCTTGATGACTTTTGACATTTTGGTACAATCCCATCCAGATCAAGATATGGTGCATCTCCAACCCTTCAGCTCCAGAACTACAACCCTCAAAGTTTTGAAGTCAAAATTTTGACTTCATTACTCCAGGTTATTGTGTGAGGTTTTTGGATTTCTTAGAAATAGAATCAGCCAGAAGGTCATCTTTTGTGTTAGACTCCTAACTAGTTATGGAAGTCATCTCTTGAAAACACAAATCAGATCATGTCATTTCTTGATTCTAAGCTCCTACTGGAGCTTGGAATCCAATTGTCTTTCCAATAGGAATTGGATCGAACCCCAAACCCTCACCCTGCTCACTAGGTTGTGCAAGCTTTGCCCCCACTGGGCACCCTGCTCCCTGCTTGTCCCCCAGCCATACAAACCTCCTTTCAGTTCTGTGAGCACACGTGGCTTTTTCCATCTGTGTGGTCTCTGCCCTTGGTGACTCCTCTGTTGAGAATGTCCTTCTGCAGGACTGGCTCCTTCCTGTCCCTCAAGTCTCTGCTTCTATGTCATCTCCCTTGAGAGGCCATGCCCAAATATCCACCCCTCAATTATTTATCTTCTCCATGCCTGGTGACATCTCTATAACCCTCATTCTGCTTCGTAATGGTTTGTTTGGGGGTTGGTCCTTTATCCCTGCTAAGTCTGAGACTTCCTGCCAAGAAAGGGACTAGTTCTAATCTGTGTGCATGTCCTAGGGGCCCAGTCCAGTGCTTGGCACATATGGGGGTTAATACATGTCAACTGAGTTGGTACCTGAACATCAGTTTCCAGCTTAGAAGTTGGGTTCTCACACACCTCCTCATGCACACCTCACAGTAACGTGGCAAGGACAGTTGGCATCAGCAGCAGCCCCTCCAGCTGAAGAACTTAGAGAAGAATCGGGTTGCCCAGATCGCATAGCCAGTCTCGACAGAGCTGAGACCTGTCACCACCCTTTTGTGCCCTTTCACACCCCCTTGGGTCAGCAGAGCCTGCTCCTGGCTCTCATCTGTCTTCTTGTTGTCATTGCTTTAAGGCATAACTTACACACCATAACACCTAAGCGTATAGTTGGATGAACTTTCTGTTATGTATACATTTGCTGGACCCACCGCCAGACTGAGATCTAGGACATTTCCAGCATCTTGGAAGCCCCCCCATAATGGATCCTTTCCCAGACAACACCATCCCCCTCCCAAAGGTATCCTAATTGTTACCTTCTCATTTCTAGGACCATGTTTAGTTTTGGCTTTTGAACTTCACACGAACAGACTCATCAGAATGTCCTCCTGTGTCTGACTTCTCTCACTGCAACAATATTGGGAGATTCATCCATGTTTTTGCCTATAGCAGGAGCCTGTTCTTTTTATTGCCAGATAGTATTCCATTGTATGAGTGTATCACGATTTGTTCATGCATTCTGTTGATGAGCAAATTCCATTCTGCTGTTGTTGTTCGTGTTGCCTCTAGCTTTTGGCACTTGTGAATAAAGCTTCTAGGCACATAGCTCTGGTAGACGTAAGCACTTATTTTGTTGGGTATATACCTGGACGCAGAATGGCTGGGTTGCTGAGTAGGCGTGTGGATGGCTTTCCTAGATACTAGCAAATAGTTTTCTAGAATGGTTGTTCCTTGCACGTTTTAGGAACGCAGAAGCCCCCAGCCTTCCTGAGATTAGATAAATTGCCAAGTGACTCCTCTGCCGAGTGCTGGGACCCTGAGCCACCCTGCTCCATTAGCAGTCACAACAGAAAGAGGGGGTCAAGCTGAGTGGTTGTGCCGACCTTTCTGGTGGCAGGCTGGCTGACTCGCTGAGCCCAACAAAGGTTAGGCTGCCTTGCATTTTCCCCTCCAGTGATCTCAACTCTTAGGGACAATTAACCATCAGTGGAGCTGGGAGCTCAGAATGCTAACCAGACCGGGCATATTCTGGAGAGCAGTTTTCACCATTCACCCAGGCCGGGGCCCCACCTTGCAGATGGGGTGCCTGAGTGGAGGTCCAGGGGAGGGAGGCTTCATTCCTACTGCCCCTGTGCTTTTTGTTAGGATTCTGGGTCCCCAGACACTCTTTGGTGGGGAAATGGGAGCCACATCTGATGCCATTCTGCTGTTGCATGCTCCCAGGGACAGAATGCTCATCACCACTCCTGGCTGCCGCTTGCTTCTCTAGGCAGCTCTGCCCACCACACAGTATTTCTTTGTTCATCGTAGTGCTATTTGTAACAGCCCTAAATGAAAGTAAGTCCAAAGTTCATTGGAAGGGGACCGACTAAGTAAATTATGTTATATCCAACTAAATACATAATGGAAACTCTGCAGCCATTGTGTTGAGGAATAAGACAGCCTGGCATCACATACTGCTGATAAGATGCCCTGAGAAGGGCACAACATCATCTCTGCATTATTCTTGCCAAAAATTCATACCCTCAGTCTAATCATGATGAGGTATCAGACAAACCCAAATTGATGGACGGTCTACAAATTAACTGACCAGTAATTCTCAAGTGTCAAGGACATGGAAGACAAGGAAAAACTAAGAAGGAGACCAAGGAGACGTGACAAATCAATACAAGGTAGGATCCTGGTCTAGGAAAAGGACATCACATAGTGGAAAAACAGGCAAAATTTGAATTTGACCTGAAGATTATTGTTGACCCTTGAACAACATGGGTTTGAACAGTGTGGTACACTTATATGGGCAGATTTTTTCAATAAATACAGTACAGTATTGTAAATGATTTTCTCAATAATATTTTCTTTGCTTTAGCTTTCTTTATTGAAAGAATACTGTATATAATACATATACAAAATATGTGTTAATTGACTGTTTAAGTTATTAGCAAGGTTTCCGGTCAACAGAGGCTATTTAGTAGTTAAGTTTTGGGGGAGTCAAAAATTGTGTAAGGATTTTTGACTGTGCAAGGGGCGGGTTTGGTGCCTCTAAGCACCCCCCCCCTGTTCAAGTGTCAGCTGTACTTAATAATATTGTATAGGTGTTCATTTCTGGCCTTCAATAATTATTCTATGCTTTTGTAACATGTTGACATTAGGGGAAGCTGGCTGAGGAATCCTTGTACTATTTTTACAACTTTTCTATACAGTTAAGGTTATTTCAGAATAAAAACTAGGAGAAAAGATGATAGTGTAGATCCCAGCTTCCTAACCTTTGTGGCCATGGAGCTTTTAGGTGAGACCCATGGACCCTTTCTCTGAATAATGGTTTTAAACCCATAAAATAAAACATTTAAGCTTTCCAAGAAGACCACATTAAAATACAGTTATCAAGGTATTATAAAATTTCGGATATAGTCATATACATACCTCTTGATTAACATATTCAGTAACAAGATCTAGAGGCAGGTATGATAAACACTGTAATTTCAAAGTTGTGATGCACATAAACAGTATTTCAAAATACCTGCAACAATCGCCATTTGATGTGAAAATATCTATCCATGCTCACTACTGGTGGTGAAGTCACAGATATTCACTACCATGGCTTGTTGCTTATATTCAAGTTGAAGAAAATTTGAAATTTCAGTTAGAGGTTAGGGCAAATAAGGAGATAATTTTTCCCTATTCAAATCCACAGACCCCCTGAATTCTATTTGCAGCCTGGCAAAATATCTATTTCATCCCTAATGTAAATGTAGATTTATTGAACTGGAAAGAAGCTCATAATATACTGGTAATGGGGGAAAAAAAAGGTTATAAAGCAATAGATACAGTAGGATCCCATTTTTGTAAATTAAAGATATGTGTGTGCATTATGCATTCATTCAACAAGAATTCCATGATCATCTACCTGGAGCTAGACTCTGGGAATATAACAATGAGAAAGACAGACACGGTTTTCACCTTCCCAGAGTAGGGGAGCTAGAAGCATTAATAACGTGCAACAGTATGTTAAGTGATTATTTGGGTTGTTTTTTTTTCTTCTTGCTTATCGTATATTCTCATTTTTCTAAGCAAACACATATTGTGGGTGAAATAAAATGTTTCTGAAAACAAAGAAGAAGAAATTAATCCCAAGCAGAACCCTGTCTGTAGGAAACACATTCCATTGTCCCTAGATCTGCCTTACAGAATGCAACCCCACCTCAGTGCCCCACAATAGCCTCCAAGGAGAGGCAGATGGGGGATCTTCAGGCTTTTCTTTTTCCAGCTGACCTGCCCCAAGTCCCTTGATGAGTCCTCACCCAAAATCATCTCAGGCCTTTTTACCATCACAGAGACTTTCTTTGGACCCACACTGGTTTTTCCACACTCCTCGTATAGTGTGGCATTGAGACCTGAGCTCCAGACTTAGGTTGTAGGAAACCATCACCTCCCTCTTTCTAGACACCATACTTCTATTTATGCAGCCTAAGACAAGAATTATTTTTTTAAATAGCTTTATTGAGCTCTAACTCACACACCATGTGTATTAGTTTTCTATTACCTCTGCAAAAAAATGGCCACAAATTTAGTGGCTTAAAATAACACAGATATATTCTTATCTTACACTTCTGTAGATCAGAAGTCTGACATGGATCTCACTGGGCTAAAGTCAAGATGTCAGCAGGGCTGTGTTCTTTTCTGAAGGCTCCAGGGGAGAATCAGTTTCCTTACCTTTTCCAGCTTCTGGAGCCTGCCGGCATTCCTTGGCTTTTAGCTCCTGTCTTCCATCTTCAAAGTGAGCAACACTGGGACAAGTCATTCTTACAATGTCATCTCCTTTCTTTCTTTCCTCAGACTCCCTTTTCCAATTTTTCAGGTCCCTGGTATTGACGTTGGGCCCAGTAGGGAATCCAGGGTAACCTCCCTATTTTAAAGTCAGCCGATCAACAGCCTTAATTTTACCTGCAATCTTAACTCTTTGCCATGTAGCCTAACATATTCACAGGTTCTGGAATTAGGAACCCACATGTTTGGGGAGCCATACACACCATACAATTATTAATTAATTAATAAAAGATTTTATTTATTTGACACACAGAGAAAGAGAAACAGAGTAGCAGAGGGAGAGGGAGAAGCAGGACCCCGGAATCATGACCTGAGCCAAAGGCGGACGCTCAACTGACTGAGATACCCAGGCGCCCCTACAATTCATTATTGTATGAATTGAGCATACAACTCAGTGATTTTGAGTTTATTCAGAGTTTATTCACAGAGTTGTAGAACCGTCCTCACAATCAATTTTATTTATTTTTTAAACGATTTTATTTATTTATTTGAGAGAGACCACGAAAGAGAGAGAGAGAGAGAGAGAAAGAGAGAGGATGAGTCGGGGGAAGGGGAGAACGGGAGGGAGAAGCAGCCTCTCCACTGAGCAGGGAGCCCAATGCAGGGCTGGATCCCAGGACCCCGGGATCATGACCTGAGCTGAAGGCAGACGCTTAACAACTGAACCACCTGGGTGCCCCACCACAGTAAATTTTAGAACATTTTCATCACCCCAAAAATACTGTCCCTTTCCTCCCAACACCACACAAGCCCTCCCCCTTCCCTCACCTAGGCAACTATTAGTCTGCTTTCTGCCTCTCTAGATTTGCTGTTCTGAACACTTCATATAAATGGGATCATATAATACGCAGTCCTTTGTGACTGGCTTCTTTTACTTAGCATAATACTGTAGCATATATCAATATTTTGTTCCTTTTTATTGCCAACTAATATTCCATTATATACATATACCACATTTTATTTATCCATTTATCAGTCGATGGACATATAGGTTGTTTCCACTTTTTGACTATTATGAATAATGCTTATATAAACATTCATGAGCAAGTTTTTGTGTGAACGTGTGTTTTCATTCCTCTTAGGTATGCACATAGGATTGGAATGGCTGGGTGCTATGGTAAGTCTGTTTAACATTTCGAAGAACCACCAGATTGTTTTTCAACACAGCTGCACCATTTTATGTTCCCACCAGCAATGTATGAGGGTTCCAATTTTGCCACATCCTCGCTATCATTTGCTATTAAATTAGAACTGTCTTAGTAAGTATAAAGTGGTATCCCTTGGTTTTTATTTACATTTCCCTAATGGCTAATGACATAGATCATCTTTTCATGTGCTTTTAAACCATTTATGTATCTTCTTTGGAGACATGTGTATTCAGATACTTTTCCCATTTTAAAAACTGAGTTATTTTATTATTGAAGCGTAAGAGTTCTTATATATTCTGAATCCAAGTCTTTTATCAAATATATGATTTGCAAATATTTCCTCCCATTCTATGAATTGTCTTTTTAGTCTCTCAATGGTATCATTTACAGTAAAATGTTTTTAGTTTTTTTTTAAAGATTTTATTATTTATTTGAGAGAGAGCGCACAGAGGGAGAGTGAGAGGAAGAAGCAAATTCCCACTGTGGGGCTCGATCCCAGGACCATGAGATCATGACCCAAGCCCAAGGCAGACACTTAATGGACTGAGCCACCCAGGTGCCCCGTTTTTAGTTTTGATAAGGTTAAATTTATCTATTTTTTTCTTTTGTTATTTGTGCTTTGGTATTGTATCTAAGAGACTACTGTCTAACCCAAGGTGATGAAGATTTATCTGCTCCTATAATTTCTTCTATGAGTTTTATAGCTTAAGTTCTTATACTGAGGACTATGATCCATTTTGAGTCAACTTTTGTGTATGGTGTGAGGTAGGGGTCCAATTTCATTATTTTGGATGTGCATATCCAGTTGTTGCAGCACCATTTGTGGAAAAGACAATCTTTTCCCGTTGGCACCTTTGTTGAACACCAATTTACCATTAATGTAAAGGTTTATGCCTAGATTCTCAATACTATTCCATCGATCTGTATGTCTATCCAGTACCACACTGTCTTGATTAATGTAAGTTTCTAGTTAAGTTTGCTTGTTTGTTTAAAGTAGGTTCCATGCCCAGAACATACAACCCTGAGATCAAGAATCAGACACTTAACTGTTTGAGCCACACTGGTGCCCCTTTAGTAAGTTTTGAAATCAAGAATAGTGATTCTTCTTTTTCAGGATTGTTTTGGCTATTTGAGGCATCTTGATTTTTTTTTTTTTTAATTTTAGAATCAGCTTGTCATTTCCTGGAAAAAAAAATTCTAGGTGAAATTCTGATAAGAATTGCAATAAATCAGTATTTCAGTTTGGGAGAATTGCTATCTTAACAAGATTAAGTCTTCTGATCCATAAACATGGAATGTCTTTCCATTTACTTAGGTTTTTTTAAATTTCTTTCAACAATAATCTGTAGTTTTTAGACTACCAGCTTTGCCTGCTTTTGTTAAAGTTATTCCTAAGGATTTTATTCTTTCTGCTGCTATTATAAATGGAATTATTTTCTTAATGCCATTTTTTGATTATTCATTGATAGTGTATAGAAATGCAATGAATTTATTTATTTGTTTTAGAGAGAGATAGAGAGCACAAGCAGGGGCAGAGGGAGAGGGAGTGAGAGAATCTCAAGCAGACTCTGCTGAAGTAGGGCTCCATCTCACGACCCTGAGCTCATGACCTGAAATCAAGAGTCAGATGCTTAACTGACTGAGCTACCTAGATGCCCCAAAAATACAATGAATTTTTTAAACTCGATCTTAGATCCTGTGACTTTGCTGAATTTATTAGTTCTAATAGTTTTTTTTTTAAATATATGGATTCCTTGGAATTTATTATATACAAGATCCTGTCATTTGCAAATAGAGATAGTTTTACTTATTTTCCAGACTCGATGCCTTTTATTTCTTTTTCTTGCCTAATTTCCATGGCTAGGACGTCCAATATAATCTTAAATAGAAGTGGTGAGAGAAGACATCCTTTTGTTCCTGATCTCAGGGGGGGAAATACATTTGGCATGTTAGTATGTTAGGTTTGGGTTTTTTGTAGATGGCATTTAGCAGAATTTGAGGAAATTTTTTTCTATTCCGAGTTTGTTGAATATTTTTATCATGAAAAGGTGTTGTATTTTATTTAATGTTTTTCTGCATCTACTGAAACGATCATGTGGTTTTTGTCTTTTATTCTATTGATATGGTGTATTATATTGTTTTCATGTATTAAACCAACCTTGTATTCCTAGAATAATCCCACCTGATCATAGTGTGTAATCCTTTTCATATGTGGCTCAATTTGTTTTTTTAAAGGTTATTTATTTATTTTTTAACTAATCTCTATGCCCAGTGTGGAGCTTGAGCTCACGGCTCTGAGATCAAGAGTTGCACATTCTACCAACTGAGCCAGCCAGGGGCCTCTCAATTTACTTTGCTACTATTTCATAAAAGACATTGGTCTATAGTTTTCTTTCCTCGTGATATCTTTAACAATCACTTTTTAAAAAGCCACATCAGTGTTGACAGCAATTTTGTTGTCAGAAATTCCCTCCTGCACCAGCCGAGATGTTGGGAGAACTGGACTGGTCCCAGTGGTGAGTACAATTTTGAACTTACCTTCTCTGGACCTCAGTCTCCTGTTCTTGTAATTACAAGGTTGTAAACTCTTCAAAGTCATAGAGTCTCATGGCTGGAAAGTACTTCCAGTCCAGGGCTCTTCCCCTGGGACCATGTCTGAAAAGGTCTTCATTGTCTCCACTGATAAATAAGATAGGTCAGTGCCTTAAAAACAAAGCATATACAAACATGTATATGGGTCACCAGGGAATCTCATTAAAATGCAGATGCTGATTCTATAGGTCTAAGGAGGGTCTTACAAGCTCTTGGGAGATGCTCATGTTGCTGATCTATGGACTCTACTTTGAGTAATAAGAAACTAGAATATTGTTTCCCAAACTTCAGTCATATAAGTACCAATTTCATATTTTTTTGCCATATTCTTCTTCCATCTATACTATTAAAATTTTTTTCTTTTAATTGGCTAGCAATTAAATAGCTTCTCTGGGCAAAATTTAGACTCATTCTAGGCAATAATATACATCAAATCACAGGTTTTATGGCCTAGTTATATTTTTTTTTAACACACATTAACATACCTATTCAAATAAAAAAAAAAGCCCATCTGTGTATATCCAGAAATTATCCTATGTACCACTGATCCATGCACCCCCAAGAGAGGTGCCACATTAGAACTTTCAAGGGACTGGGCGCCTGGGTGGCTCAGTTGGTTAAGCAATTGCCTTCGGCTCAGGTCATGATCCTGGAGTCCCAGGATCGAGTCCCACATCTGGCTCCCTGGTCAGCCGGGAGTCTGCTTCTCCCTGTGACCCTCTTCCCTCTTGTGCTCTCTCTCATTCTCTCTCTCTCAAATAAATAAATAAAATCTTTAAAAAAAAAACAAAACTTCCAAGGGACTGAGAATGTGGTTCTTGCCCTTTAAACATCATCACACTTTAATTGGACACTTTTGACTTTGCATTTCCTGATTTTGCTCCATTTTTCTCTGCTGCAATTTGGCCAGTGATTCCTGTCTTCCCCTCTATTATCCACTCTGATGAACTCAGCTGCACCTGCCAGCCTTTATTCCTGCAAGCGCGTGGGGTGAGGCGTGCTGAAGACATCGTTAAAATGCATGAGTTTGATCATATTCACTCTTTCCTGTCCTGAGCGTTGGGGGCTGAGTCCCTGGGCCGCACATCTGGGTTGTGTTCCACAGGCCTGGGGTTCGTGGTCCTGGGTGAGGACACCTATGGGAACTGGCCAGACCAACTTACAGGCTTTGCCTGGTGGACATTGCTGGGGGCATGGCTTGACTGGGGCTCTGAGAGCCTGTGAGTTTCCCCTGAGGTGTCTGCAGGGAGTAGGGACCAGGCTGTGCAGGGCATTTGCCTGTATTCTCCAGGAGAGGTGTTTATGAAACTAGAACAAGGCTGGCTTAGGGAATTTTGATTCCCCTTGTTTCTGCTTACTTGTTTCTTTCTGTAGTTGTAGGACAAATCACTTAGCCTCACTGAGCCTCCTTGTCTTCACCTGTAGAATGGGGATAAGTGACATGGGAGGTGCGGTAGTTGACAATCCAGGTCTCCATATCTAGTAGGCTGGTTCTGTTGTTTATGAGGTGTGTGATGTCTGTTTCCTCCTCTGTGGAATGGCGACAATAATACGCCCTCACAGGGACAACGGGAGGATGAAGTGGCGTTAGGCTGGAGCCTGGCACAGAGTGACACACTCAATAGACAGCAGCAATTACTATAGTCACTGTCATCGTCATCATTATTGTATAACATTTTTAGCAAATCTGGAATATTCTGATACTTAACGTTAGTTTCATCTTCCTCCCTCTCTTCTTTCCTGTCTTCCCACCTTCCTTTTTTCTCTGCTTCTCACCTTTCTAGATGTATCCGACTGCAGCTGCAAGGGGCAGCAGGAGCTCAGATTGAAAAAATGGATTGTGCTCAGATACTGGAGGGACTCGAATGTCAGGAGAAGGAGCTTGATCGTCAGTCTAAGGGCAATAGTGAGCCATTGAAGGTTGCGGAGCAGAAACAGGACGTAGTGAAAGTGGGGGAGATGAAGTTGGCAGCACAGATTGGGAAAGAAGCTGGAGCCACAGAGATGAGACAGCCAGAGGGCAGGGAAGGAGGGGCTGCATCTCTGCCCAAAGCCTGTCTGGGAGAGGCAGCCCCACAACCTATTCTCATCTTGCCCACAGAACCCAGGCAGAGTGCCTTACCTCGCTGTGTGACCTCAGACAGGGCCTAACCTCTCTGAACCAGCAGTAAGGATGAGCCTAGGCCTTGCTGACACCTCCAGGCCTCCGCCATCTTCCAGGCTGCTCCCTGTGCAGAGATTAATTTGTTTACTCCCTTGCCTGGAGATGAACTGAGAGAACTAATCGTCCATCAGCCACGGCTCCCCCAACCCTGCCCCACCCCGCCCCGAATGTCCATTTTCTGGCAAAATATGTCCTTGCTGCTGCCAAGGCTGCTTGGAAAATGCTAATTTTATCCTCGAATTAAAATTTGTTCCCTTACCCTCGTTTTCATAAAAATGAAGCGTCCAGAAACATTGCCACAGCGTGGAAGAGAAAGATCTGACATAATTTTTTAAATGCCTTCAATCACACCGCCTTCTGAACACTGCGTCCTCTCACCCTGACCCCCCTCCCCATCTCCCCATCCCCTGAGGCAGCATTTACATTTCTTAATAACCCCTCATTAATATTCATGAGAAGGGGCGGGTAATAATGGCTGAGCACACCGCACTAATTCAATTTCCACCCGCCTTGGCGTGTTTACTTAATCACCAAGGGACCCGGGTTACTCAGTACAATTATTTATTCGGAATTAGATCTGGAGGCATCTGGACTGGAAACAGGGAACCAGGAGCAAAATGGAAATCGAATTCTCTTTGTCTTTCCCACACAGCCACCTCCTCCTGACTGTCTGCCAAGGCTCCGTGCAGCCAGCAGGGTTTGGAGGACCAGCCTCAGCGCTGGTCAGGCTGTTCCTGAAGGCATCGGTTTGTGCTGGGGGGTGGGGAGTGGGGGGAGTGGTGAACGTATCCCAGGAGCTCTGGCCCCGGCAGGAATCTCCCAACAACGGTGGCCTAGAGGGTATTCCCAGGCCCAGGGGTGGGGGGACCAGGACATGTCCCAGCCAAGAGTGTGTCCGTGGGTGCCTGGCCAGACATGGGGGCTTTCAGGGGGTGGGGCTGGGTCCCGGGCGTTGGCCCAAGCTGGACATGCAACACAGCCAAGCACTTGATCACAGGACCCCGTAGAGGTGAGAGTCTGTGACATGGGATCTAAATGATGCCTGCTCATCATTCACCCTCAGCTTAACTGTTACCTCTGCTAGGAAACTTTCCCTAGCCCCCTAGACTAGGTCACCTCCTATTACAACCAGGATGTGGGTGTTCACACAATGATTTCCAGTTAGTTTTTCAGGGTCTGTTTCTCCCAGTAGACTGCCGGCTCCTTGGGGGCAGGTGCCCTGGCTCTCCTGGTCATCCCCAGGGTCATGAGCATCTAGAAGGCCCAGCAGAGAGGACATGCCCGACAAATATTTGTTGACTTGTTCACTGACGGACTGACTGATTCTTGGGCCTCTGTTCCTTATTTGCAGAGTGCGGATAAGAATACCCACCCGGTGGAGTTGCTGTGAGGAGTCAGTGACTTCAGTGTGAAGAGATTCAGAGGACTTCTGTGTAAAGAGTGCAAAGCGTTGAGCCCAGTACGGGACACGTGACAAATGCTCAGTCAGCATGCGATGCTGTTATTAATGTTATAACTGTGGTGGAGCACAGAAGGGTTAACTCTGCTCCGTGTTGCAGGGGGTTGATTCCTGTAGGCTGTGTTTTCCAGGCTTCTGAGATGACCGGTTTCCAGCTGGGTTTGGCCCATGGGAGGCATTGCTGGGAGACTGGAGGCTGGGGGGAACGGAGAAGCCGGGGTATTTCTCCCTCTCGGCCTTGGGCGGCAAATCCAGCCGTGGCTTATCTCGTGCATGTCTCTAGCCCCCCCTGTAGCTCCAGCGTGGTGCACTAGGGAGTGTCTCCAGCTTCTCAGCTCTTCCACCATCTTCCATTTCTTAAAGTCTTTATTTTGTAAAAAATCCAGTATTTCCTGGTTAGACACTGAGCCATACACTTCCCTATTCGGCTGTCAGCTCCCGGTGGAAAGGGCTCCATCTTGTACCGCCATGGCCTGGACACAGAGGAGCTCTCAAAAAGTGAATGAATGAGTGAGTGAATGAAAACGTTCTGACTATGTGACGTTTCCAGCCAGACCTCACTCTTGCTTGGTAAGAGAGGGGGTATAAGGAGAAAGAATCTCTCCCTGAGATTAATAAATGTTTGGATTGAAACAACATCAATAATAATACTAATGAATTACTTTGTAAATGGAAAAGGCTTTATTAATAGTTCTGAGCCAGTACACTTCTTTGCAAACTGTAAAGTTCTGTACCCGCTTCGGGCTTTCCTACTGTTTCAGCCCAGCTCAGCATTCCTGGTGAGGGGTGGCTTGCGGGCTGGGGAGGCTGGGAGGAGGGAGCATAATGGATTGGAGGCCACATCTCAGCCAAAGAACAAAAGGTGGGGAGGCACACAGGGGACAGTGGATGATTTAATCATTATAGATTCATTAAGGGAAGTCTCTTCCCTTCTTTGTTGTCCTAGGTGCCCAGCCAAAGCCTTTCATTAGAATTTCTCAGAACTAGGGTTGGGTTGGAAGATGGTCAAGCTCTACCAGTTTGTCTGCCTGACAAGGGGAAGAAGCTGCAGGAGGGGCATTTCTCTAGGAGTCACCTGGGAATAGCAGGGCAGGTGGCATTTAGGATTCAGATCAGAGAATGAGTGAAAGGGCATTTCAGAGACGTTAGGGAGTGACCCAGCCTGTCTTAGATTGGGTTCCCCGAAAGCAGAGCCTGAGACAAGAACGTGGGTACAAGTCATTTATTTGGGAGTCCTAAAGCAGACTTTAAGGAAGTAGGAAGCAGGAACGAGGCAGACAGGGAAGTAACTGGTTATTGCTATGGACAACTGAGGTTCGATTTTGGTGGACCCTCTGCTCACTATGTAGACTCATTCACCCAAAGGATGGGAGGCTGGGGCACTTATCTACCAACCCTCATTCCCCCGGGGGTTGAGCTTTGCCCCAAGGGGCATTAATTCCCTCACACCTCTGTGCTGTGCCTATGGGTGGGCTGAGCAAGAGGCCAGGGCCTCCAAAAAAGCCTTGAGGTGGACAAATTAAGAGGCTGGCCGGGCACTTGAGGGAGGACGCTGCCAGTGTGCGTGGGCACCGTGCACCACAACTACAGCCGAAAGGTGGGATATGGGGAGTGGTACGGGGCACCCACTCCATCTCCCACCTTCCGCTGCCCCTGATGTTCTCCAGCCCGGGTGCCCAAGCTTCATGGCCCTTCCTTTTTCTTCCTCCCGTCCCTCCTTGAGGAGAGAAAAGCTAAAATGAAGAGTCAGCTTGGCCCGTTCCAGACTGAAGATACTGGGGTCCTTTAAGTCAGAGATTCCCTTATTCTAAGATTCTAAGAGTTGTTTGCAGTTTTGTGACAATGGCCCTAAAATGTGGACTCTCCCCTTCCACGGTTCTAGAACTTTTAAGATTCCACAGAATGGGGAGGGGGGTTTCTGCTTTAGGACTTGAATGGTCTCTGCCATCAGGCCTCGGGACCCCAGATAGGCCGCTGGGGGCAGGGACCATTCTGGAAGAAAGCCCCACATGCCCCGGTCTTCAGGCCTGCTGGGACGCGTGAGGCCTCATTCATAATTGATCCAGTTGCTTGGCAAGTGGGGGGCTGCAGATGCGCAGGGGTGGAGAGGGTGCCCTGGAGAGACCCTTCTGTCCCCTCTGAGGAGGAAGCTGCCTCTGCCAGCCTGCAGGCCCCTTCCACCACAGCGGCTGCTTACCTAACCTTGGGCAATCCCTGCACCAGCCTCCCTCGCCCGCCCTTCCCGCTTCCTTTTCTCCTTCTCCCGAGCGAGGAGCCAACTCTCGCTCAACAATCCTTTACCAACTGCATACTAAGTGCCAAGTGCTGGATGAAGCATTTGAAACATCTATCATGGATTGGGACCTCCATAAACAAGAGTATGGGGTGCAAGATATTTATTAGGGATCCACACATGTGAAAGGGAAGGGAGGAGGCAGGATGAAGGTGAAGACGACCGATCCAAGCTCTGTAAAGCCGTCGCCCGCCCTTCGGGGAGCTCTGGAGAGAGTACTGCCTGGCAGGACCGTTTTGCACCAGCGCAAATGGCCAAGCCTTTAAACGCTTCAGCTTAGTCACCGCAAGCAGGCTGCCCAGGGAAGGGTGTGACCTCAGGCCACAGGCTCTCTGCAGCTGAGGTAGACCTTCCTTGAAGGGGTGTCTGGGCAGCCCCTCGTTTTGCCCACCACAACAGCCCCTGATCCCACCGGACCCCTGCCACAACCCATCTGTGCAGGAATTAACAAACTTATTTTACAGATGAGTTCACAGAGGTTGAGCAGCTTGCCCACAGCAGCTTCCAAAAAGGAAGTGAGAGTTGGAAGCCAGGTCTGTCCATGGCTCAAAGCTTATGGTCCCCTCACCAGAGGATAGTTGTCTGTCCTTTGTGCGTGGGATCCATTTTTACCCATTTCCTGTCGGTGCAAGTAGGAGCTGGATGGGAAGCACCAAGGATCACTTTCCCCGAGCTTCACCCCCACAAAGTGTCCTCAGCCTCCTTTCCCTTCCATCTTTTCCCTTTTCCCTCATCTACCTTTAGCACCCTTCTCTTCCCCTCTCAGTCCCCATGGTCTGGGTGGGTCTCCACCTCCTGCCCCAGGACGAAGCATGTGACCTGGCTTAGCAATCAGTGTATCGCATTCCCTTAGCTGGGCAATTGGTCCATAGCTGTCACATGACCGGAGGGCGCCCAATCAGAGTGAATTCCAGAACTGTTGCAGTAACTGCCAGAAAAGTCTTGCTCTTTCTAGTTGCACTTGAACCTGCAACAGTGTAGAACTGTTGCTGTTGGTCTTATTCATCCCTGTGTAACAAGCCACCCCAAAATTTAGTGCTTAAAGTAACAATGACTTATTATTTCTTATGATTCTATAGATTGACAGTGGTGCTTTTGCTCCATACACATTGGCTAGGATCACTCATGTGGCTCCATTCAGCTGCGGCTGGACTGGAAGGGCCAAGAAGCAACAGACTGTGTATTGGCGGGGGGTTGGGGGGGGCTTAGGGGAGGGAAGATAGGGGTTAGGGAGGTAGGAGGGGTTAGCCCCAAATGCAGGTAATAAAAAGAAACATTTTTTTGCTGAGCTTAAAAATGATAATAACACTGACTACAAGTCAATCTGCTTTTTATCATCACTGCATGCTGGCGATCCTAAACAATGTTAGTGCTAAATACCCCGCCCCCTCCCACTAAGGCCACCTCCGTCCCTGCCCCACCTCCCCCCTTAGTATAAAGGCCTCTCTCAGAGCCTGGAGTCTTCGCAATGATTGTTAGCTGGGGCACCTCAGTTCTCCTCTGTGTAGCCTTTATTCCCATGTGGCATTGTCACCTTCTCCAACCTCTTCACGCGGTCTTCCTCTTCCGCAAGATAGCCTGGACTTCTTCACAGCATGGCAGCAGGAGTCCAAGAGGGAGCATGCAGGCGTACAGTGCTTATAAAGCCTCCCCTTGCATCACATATGCTAATCTTTCATTGGCCAAAGCAAGTCACATGGTCAAGACCCGGTCCATGCAGGAGGGACCCCACAAGGGCATGATTACTGGGAAGCATGGCTCATTATGGGCCACGCATGCAGCAGTCTACCCCATGGGGCTTACCTACGACCTAGAGAGGAGGGGTCAAGCAGAGCCATGAGCTTCGGGGTGTATCAGGGGCACTCAAACTGTAATTTCAGGAGACTACAATAAAGGGGCTATTTAAAAAGGTGTCAGCAGTGTTCAGGGAATTCCACAAAGGATGGTTCCTTTGGGCTCGTAGTAGTGGGGAGCCTTCAAGACCCCTCCGCCTGAAGGGCAAGAACAGGATGTGCTTCCTAGAACCCAGAGTGAGGGGCTGTGGCTCTAAGAGAGGGCTGCCTGGTGGGAGCTGGGGCCTTAGGTAAAGAGCGATGGCAGGGAGGAACCTGGGAGGGAGAAATAGTCTACGTTCACCTTCTTCCTCCCTCTGGGAGCTTGCTGATGCAATCCGTGCAGGTCAGCCTCCACACTCCAGAGCAGAGAGGACCAGGGTGGAGGGCAGCTCTGCAGGACCTAAGGAAGATATAGGTCCAGCACGAAGGACCACTCTTGGGAAACTGGAAAATGAAGTAGCACAGGCCCGAGATGCTAGGTGGAAAGACACGGGATCCTGAATATATCATCTGGGCTCCTGAATCCAGCAGAGCCGGAGCAGCTCTATTTCTGGGGTTTTTACCTACGTAAGCTAATAAACACCTTTTTCCCCATAGGCCAGTCCAGGTTGGTTTCTGTCTTGTGCAACGTCAAGGTCCCTGACTGATATACTCCCATCGAGGAGCTGGCCCTTTAATGGAATGACTACATTTCACTCTTACCGGAGTCCTAAGAGGGCCAGAGGGCAATGGACATTGCAGGCGAGCAAACTGAGGCTCGGAGAGGTTGAAGGATTGGGTCCAGGTCATCTGGCTCATTAGCGGCAGGGATGGGACCTGACCTCAGCCCCGTGTCAATGTTCCAGCCACATTTAGCCACTCTCAGTCTCCTGAATATGCCGTACTCTCTTGCCTCTGGATCCTTACTGGGTTAAATAGTGTCCCTCTCCCTAAAAAAGCCAAGTGCCAACCCCAAGTACCTGCACATGTGTGCTTGTTTGGAAATAGGATTATTGAAAATGGAATCAAGTTAGGATCTTGAGATCATCCTGGATTTAGGGCAGGCTCTAAATTACAATGACAGGCGCCCTTGTAAGAGAAAGGAAAAGGAGATTTGCATCAGAGATACAGAGGGGAGGCCATGTGGAGACAGAGAGCAGTGGTAAAGACTGGGGTGATGCATCTGTAAGCCAAGGAATGCCAAGGCTTGCCTACCACCACCGGAAGCTACAAAAGACACATAAAACAGATTCTTTCTCAGAGCTCCAGAAACTACCAGCCCTACTGATGCCTTGATTTTAGACTTCTGGCCTCCAGAACTGTGAGAGAAGAAATTTCTGGATTACTGAGATTGTGGTAGTTTGTAATGACAGCCCTAGGAAACTAATACAGGACCTTTGCACCTGCCATTTCTTTGGCCTGTAATGTAATCCTCTTCTTTTCCTCAAACCTGCACTCCACTCTGCCCTTTGCGGTTTATAAGTAAACAAAGCTGCACAGAAGAAAGGGGGCCTTTCAAGGAATCGCTCACACTGCCCCCTCGCACGTCTTTCCTTGCCCTAGAGATCTCAGCTCAAATGCCACTTCCTCCAGGAAGACTTCCGTATGTTCCTACCCTTCTCTGTGATTCAACCGTCCCCTAGACTGCCTCCGCCACAGTTGTGCTGGCATTATCTGTTGACATGGCTTGTTTTTCACTCCCCCCATTGCCCTGGACACCTGCTCAAAGGCAGGGACTATGCATGATTCCTTTCTGTGGCGGCAGCTGTGCCTAACACAGGTCCAGGCACAGCAGGAATAGTCACTAATGTTTGCTGCATGGATATATGAGCGCATGTTCAGTTCCCCTCCAGTTCTGCTCCAACTATGGACCCCTGCCCCTCGGGGGAGTAACCCTTTCTGGGAGCACGTGTGAAATAGCTCGCACTCACCAGTGGTGCGAGTGCACTCAACCCACCCTTGAGTTCAGCCATACCTTAGCTCAGCCCTCCTGCCCGTGATGCCAAGGCCCTGCCAGAGGCGTGACAAACAGCTTGGCTGATGGCTTATAATGTCAGAGATGATGGAAACAGGGAGGCGATGGCTGAAAGAATGGGTTGGGGACGCTTGTCATAACTTTATTTGTGGGAGGTGAGTTCCTGTCGGCTGGGTGATGGATGGTGCCAGGGCAGGCACAATGCAGACCCCGCCACTGCATCTCCCCTTTCTCTCTAAGCCAAATGACTTTGGGGATGAAAAATGACTTTCTTGGGAGAATCAGGGAGGGGGGAACTTCAAGGGAAGGGGACTGTGTGGTCGGCACCTTGGAGTGACTTTTGCTTTCCTCCCTGAGAGTTGAGGTTTGCCTAGTCCAGCCGGATAGTGTCCTTTCTCCCTCCCTTCCTTCTGAGGAGATTATTGGTAATAATCCCAGACACATTACCTGCCTTAATCTTAAAAACTGCCTAAAAAGGAATGTGTACTTTTGCAGATGAGGAAGCTGAGGCTTGAAAAGAGGAAGGATAATACTGTAAGTTGCCTGGGAAGGAAGTGGGGACCTGGGATTTGAACCTGGGTCCGATTACTCCAAACCCCGACCTCACTGCATAATGATGAAATAAAGGCCATGTATATAGCATGTGCTAAGTTCTTTGGAAGCACAGTGAAGAGAGTAATTTATTGGATGGGGAGAAAGTCAGGGAAGACTGCCTGGAAGAGAAGATGTTTGAGTTGATTCCTGCAGGGTGAATAAACTGTTAACTGGTAGAGAAAGAAGATATTAGGGATTGGGGAGGGAAACGAGAGGAGTAGCAAACACTTTCGTTTGCTTGTTCCAAAGCAGTCACTGCCCTCTTTCTCCCTCCTAACAGAGCCATACCCATTATTAAGCCATTTATGAAATTCCCATGTGCCTCCTGAATGATTGGTTTGGAAACAAGAATGGGTACAATTCTGGCCAATGAGATATAAGGAATGTTTTCTCAAGGACTTCTGGAAGTCTGGGAAAGGTTCTCTTGTTCTCAGACAGAGAAAGACCCTCTTCTTTTGCAGGATGTGGTCACATCTGTACTTGATGCCCGGAGGTGTGGCAGCCAGCTTGTGAGGGGAGAAAACTAACACACTGATGAGGGCTCACTGGGAAGCTGGGAGCGACATCACTGAGCTGCTGAATTAATGGTTCCTGCAGCCACCAAACCTTAGAACTTAATCTTTGAGTTGATACACAGTTAATCAGCTAAGTTGGTGGTTTCCATTTTGCAACCTACAGCGCTCTGACTGATTCAAGAGGTAAAGAGGATACCAAGCCACACTGTTGTTTCCAGAGCTCAGGCTTGGAGAAGAGATAAAGCTGAGGGTTAAAGGTGTAGGCTTTGCAGTTACACAGAGCTGGCTTCCAGTCCCAGCTCGGCCACTTCTTAGTTGTCTGACCTTAGGCAAGTCACTTAATGTCCGTGGGATTCAGTTCTTGGGGATGAGAATAATACTCACATCATAGGGCTCTGATCATAAAACAAGGTAATGCACAATAAGGGCTGCTTAGCACAGGGCTGGGTGCATAATAAGTACTCATTATGTTACCCTGGTAATGGCTGTTACTATCATTATTGAATTTTTTGGCCTCCATGGAAGCCTTTATACTCACCTCATACACTCACCCTAACGCATATACTCACCCTAACACTTGAGTTGGCTGATCCCCACTTGCCCAAATCCAGTTTCCATTGCACTGTGATTGTGTAGTTTTTGAGGTCTTGGAACTGCATTCCAAGCTGGAGGAGGAGAAGGGAGGGGCTGGAGTCTGGTCACGGGGCTCACCACACCGTGTCATGTTTTGGCGGGAGTTATCATGCATAGGGTTGAGGTTCTGCGGCCATAGGTCAGCCCCAGATAGACCTACATAAGGGACTTTCCCCTTGGCCGAGGCTGCCTGGACCTTTCACATCCTCAAGCAACTAAATTATTCTGCATCTTAAGGCCATTGATAGCAGTGAGAAGCTGGTGTCACCAAAGGAGAAGTATATACCAGGCAGAAGGATCAGCAAGCATGTCTCCACCCCAACCCAGGCCTTACCAACAGATACCCTTGTCGCCAAAAGACAATAAAGTGAAGCCGTAGGCCCGCCTCACACTGTTTGAGCCTCTTTGGCTTGAATCAAGCCTCTGCTCTCCCCACTTGTTCTGTCTGCCTCTCTGTTTCGTTCCCCACCTTGGACTCAATTCTGAAGTCAGTATTTCCAAGGGTCGAGGATGTCCATGGTTGTATGGGCCTGCTTTCATCCTGCCATACCCGACTCTATCCATATGGTTCCCAAAGAAGCAGGCATGTTTTTCCTTGGCTCCACACCTCTGATCATAGTTAATTGGGTCAGAGGTGGGCACCCGACTGGAGCTAAGCCAGTCTGAAAACTTCCATTGGATTTTTGTTTATTTATTAAGATTTATTTATTTGAGAGAGAGAGCTTGCAGTGGGGAGGGGCAGAGGGAGAGGGAGAGAGAGAATCTCAAGCAGACTCCCTGCTGAACACAGAGCCCAAAGCAGGGGTTCGATCTCACAGCCCTGAGATCACGACCTGAGCCAAAACCAAGAGTCTGACACTTAACCAACTCTACCACCCAGGCTGCCCTCCATGGAATTTTTAGACCTAGAGGCAGAGCCAATATCTTTCTTTCTTTTGTTTTTTTAAAAAGATTTATTTATTTATTTTAGAGAGAGAGTGTGTGTGCATGAGCAGGGGGAGGGGCAGAGGGAGAGGGAGAGGGGAAGCAGACTCCCCGCTGAGTGTGGAGCCCCATGAGGAGCTCGATCTCACAGCCCTGAGATCATGACCTGAGCCAAAATCAAGAACTGGACGCTTAACCAACCAAGCCACCCAGGTGTCCCTAGCCGATCTCTTTCTAAGGTAGGAGACATGGCATTTCAATCTGGAGGCTACAGGTAGTCATGCTTCCCTGCGTGTGGAAGGAGTCAGAATGCAGGGTGAGAGGATAAGGAAAGCAGAAACAAATGATGACCAGATGGTCCCGGCACCCTCTGAGCCCACGGTGCCTGGTTTCCTGAGGTCCAAAGGGGACCACTGCCCAGCCTCAGCCAGGAGTAGCCAATCTTTCTTAAATAGCAGGAGCCAATACATTCTCCTTGTTGCCTTGAACTTCAAGTTGAACTTCTACCCCAATGTCAAGAAACTTGACTGACACCCTCCCACGTCCCTGTGCTGCCCAGGGCCTGCTTGCCCTTCCTGTTTCAGGGTCTCTTTATGACCACCTCCCTTTTTCCATTTCTAACCTACGCCAGGGGTCCAAACCAGCTCCTGAGGCCCTGGCATGGCTTCTGCCCTTCTTGCCCCACTCACTCGCCCTGGGTGACCTCATTCACCTCCATGGCTCAGCCTCCACAACCTCAGTGTACTTATAACTTCTCAACTTCTGAACTCCTTCATTCCATTCTGGGCCCCATCTGAGCTTCACGCTTTTCAAGCATGGTGGAGCTGTGTTGATCACCTTAACAGTGGGCATCAGAGTTCTTCCTGAAAACAACTATTTGGGTTGAGGGGATACCTTGATAAGCCTCCTCGGGGGCAGGTACAGCTCCTTAGGGCACAGATGTGAGCAAGCACTAAGATGTCGGGTGAGGTGGCCAGAAGGTGATGAGGTGGGAAGCTGCTTGCCAAGGGCCAGGGGGAGGAATTTGTCATTTGGGCTGGTGAAGGGTTAGAGGAAAGAAGTGAAGAGATCAGGGGCCGGGGTGAGGAACCAGAGGGAGGGAGAGCAAGGTGTGAGACTGGATGCTGTGTTAAGGAAAGGTCAAGAGAGAGAGCAACCCCCTACTCCAGTAGTCTGGGGAATCACCCAACACATTGCAAATGGGGGATTTCTTATCTAAAGGAAAGTGGCATATAGTAGTTAACAAAGCACGTGCAAGGTTTACACTGCTTTATCTGAAATCTGGCTATACCTGGCTGTGTAACCCTGGGCTAGTTACCTAACCCTGAGCCTTGGCTCCATCATCTGTAAGAAGGGAATAGAGCAGCTGTTAGGATTAAGTAAGTGCTGACATGGGTTGGGCCTTGGAACAATAACATCAACAACAAAAAATTGAAGTTCAGAATGTCTAAGGACTCATCCGAGGTCACTGGGTCAGCCAGTATGGGGGGAGGGCAGGCTGCAAACCCAAGAATGCCCGATCTCAGAGGATCTCAGAGTCCTTCCTGAAGGTAGATTCACGGAGACAGGAACAAGGCCAGGGCCTACAGCTCAGGGCTGGGTTTCTGGCAGCTGAATCCTTGCTCCCAGGTGCTGGCTCAGCCCACTGTGGCTGAGAGTTGACTTTGCTTCCCCCCCCCCACTTTTTCTCCTCCCTGCTCTCCTGGACAGTATTTCCCTGGGGCTCCCGTTACCAATTTGCAGAGCAAAGCCACGCACAGGCAGTTCAGGGGTGGTGTGAGCTCAGTGGCTCTGGTATTGTTTTTAATTCAATATTTTGTCCCTGTGCACCAGACTCCTTTATTGGATGAGAACACTGTTATTGGATCCTGCCCTGCAGGAGAAAACGCAAGCTTCCCTGAACGATGGCAGCTAGGTTGTTCTAGAGTCTGATGAGGCAAGGCCGGGCGAGAAGACAGCAGAGAGTTCCAGAAAATCTGGTGGTTACAAGCTGTTCTGTGACACACACAAAAATATTAACATATGTATTCTTGACCTTTTCCCTTGCCCTCCCTTCTAGGAGGACAAAGCCCAGGAGGCAGCCTTCACATCACCCTCTCCCTTTTCGTGCACATCCACTGTATGACTGAATCCTGCTGAGTTTCCCTCCTCTGTTCCCCATGCCCAGTGTCACTCAGTCCAAACTCCGAGCATCTCCTGCCCTGAAAACTGGTTTACCCCATCCTCCCCTCCTGCCCTCTAACCCATTGTCTTTATGATAGATGATCTTATTTGGGATCTCCTAAAAGATAAAGATTCAGATGTACAGAGTTTTATTTGGGGAGTGATCCCAGGAAGCACTGGCAGGCAAGTGAAAGCAGGACAGGGAAGGGAGGGCAAAGGGTTACACTGTGGACCCCTGGGCTTGATCCCATTGGGCACTTCCAGGAGCCAGTGAACAACACCTAGCTCAGAGGTATCCCACCTAAGGAGTGAGGGAGCTGGGTATTTATCTTCTAAGTCCATCAGGTGGAGCATTGTTCTGGAGGTTGGGGAAGGGCTTTCATTCTCTGGTGTCTCTGACCAGTTCCCCAAGCAGGCAAAGCAGGTTCCGGTGATCAGAGAAGGTCCTTGGGTTAAAAACACAGGTGCTGGCATTTGGAACTGGAAGTCTGCCCAGTGTATACAGAAATGTAAGGAAGGGCAAGGGCATATGGATGAGAAGCACTGACAGCATATCTTCCATACAGACACATCCCTTGACTTAAAGCCCCCTGATGGCTTCCCTTTGCTCTTTGGGTTAAAGACCCAAATACTTTCCTATGTTCTACAAGGTCTCTGAGGGCTGCCCCCTGCCCACCTTTGCTGCACCCCCACCCCTCCTCTCTCTCTGTCTCTCTCTCTCTCTGGGCTCCAGCCTCCCTGACCTTTCCTCTGTTCCTTAAATGTGCTTTGTCCCACCACAAGACCTTTGGACATGATGGTCCCACTGCCTGGTCCTTCCACATCACCTAGATAATTCCTATATATCCTTTAGGTCTCCGGGTCACACAATTCCATCTCCCAGACTGGTCATCGTTCCCTCTTTTCTCCACTGAGATGACTGGATTCCTTCTCCTCTGAGTCTATATTCGTGTGATTATGCAGTTAATGTCTGTCTTCCTTACCAGACTCTGAATTCCAGAGCCCTGGAGACTGCCTTGTGTCTAGCAAGAACTTAATAGTTTGTTGACTGAATGAATGGGTGAATGAGGATTCTGTAGAGTCCTTTTTTTTTTTATGCCAATTGGAATACTGGGTATAGAGATGAATTCAAAAGAAACTAAGAGCAGGGCGCCTGGGTGGCTCAGTCAGTTGAGTGTCTGCCTTCAGCTCGGGTCATGATCTCAGGGTCCTGGGATCGAGTCTGGTGTCAGGACTTGCCCTTCCTTACATTTCAGTGAGCAGGGAGCCTGTGTCTCCCTCTCCCTTTGCCCCTCCCCCCACCCCACTCGTGCACTCTCTCTCGCTCTCTCAAAAATAAATAAATAAAATCTTAAAAAAAAAAAAGGAACAGAAACTAAGAGCCTAAGCTCTTAACAAGAAGGCCATAGTTAGGGGGAGGAGGCAGGGGAGAAGCAGACAAGATTCCACAGGGAAGGATAAGAAATGAGAGATTGGGCTGGTTTGTGGTGTGTAGACTAGACAGTGGGGCTAGAAATGGGTGAGGAAGATAATTAGGACATTTCCATGTTTGCTATTCAAGAATGGCCCTTTGCGGTTTCGCCAGGAACTTTCCAAGGTTTGTTTGGTTTCTGTATGTATGGGTTCCTTTTGCATGTCACCTTTTATGAAGACTGGCCCAAGGCAGCTCTCTTCCTGTGGCCCGTACATGTGTATTCTGTGTGTTCCATCAGCATCACGATTTGGTGAAAGGATCACTTTCGAGTCGCACTAACTTGGGTTTGAATCCTGGCTCAGCTCTTTCTAGCTGTTTGGCCTTGGGCAGATTGCTTACTTTCTCTGAGTGTTGGTTTTCTCATCTGTAAAGAAAGGGTAATCTTCTGGCCTTGTGTGGTTGTTGGGAGGCTCAGGGACCAGACAGAGGCCCAGTGCCTGATACATGGTTTGGATGTTTGATAAATAATGCTATTATTGCCCAAACATAGCTCATGACTTCATACACCAACATTAACTGAGCACCTACTCTATGCGAGGCATATTCATTCTTAACGAATCCTCAGCAACACTGTGAGGTAAGTGTTTGAGGAAGACAGTTAAGAGTTCACTGAATCTTACCCTTCTCCTTCTTGAGCCTACGGAGAGACCACATTTCCTAATTTTCTTGTACTTTGTAGTGTCCATGTGACTACTTTCTGGACAGTGGATGAGGGCAGATGTGAAACACATCACTTCCGGGCTAGGCTCCTATATATTACATCTCTCATGGGCCTCCACACTCTCTCTTTTCACCCACTGACTGGAGGCTACGTTCCTCAAGGCCCCAGGGATAGAAAGCCAAAGAGTGGAAGGAAACCAGATGACTGAGTTAATGTGTAGGAGGCCATGTGCCAAACATCTACTTCTGACTATTTTATGAGCAAGACATAAACATCCATATTGTTGTTTATTACAGAAATTAGACCACTTTGATTATTCTACTATTTTTTAGCCACATTTGAAAGATGATGGAAAAGAGTTTCTGGAAGTTCTGAAGTGACTTGCCCAGGGTTGTGCAGGCAGATGGTGCAAAGCCAGGATTCCAACTCCAGAACACATCCAAGATGTAACTGATACTGTTTTCCTCTTTGTCGGTTTTCGGTAAATATTTGTTGAATGGATGCAATTAAGAGTCTTGATCCCCTAGGCTTAATGTTAAGAACCTAGGGGATCAAGTAGCTTAAAGAACCTAGGGGATCAAGTAGCTTAAAGATAAATTGCAGAGTGTCCAAAAAAAAGAAGAAAAAAGAAAAATCAAGATGTATGGATCTCCTTCACTATATTGTAAGTTTCTGGAAGTCATATGCTTTATTGTACTCACTTTTTAAAAGATTTTAGTTAATTAATTAATTAAGAGGGAGTGGGAGTGGGGAAGGGGCAGAGGGAGAAGGAGAGAGAGAATCTGAAGCAGACTCCATGCTGAGCGCAGAGCCCAACATGGGGCTTGATCTCAAGACCTTGAGATCACGACCCGAGCCAAAATCAAGAGTCACACACTTAATCAACTAAGCTACCCAGGTGCCCCTTTATTGTACTCATTTTGAAATATTTCCCAGCCCCTGTCACAGTGCTTGGTACGTTGTGGGCGCTCAAACATGGCTGCTCAATTGTACTCGCACAAATAGCACAACCTGGGTATTCCCCCAACTTTTTCAGATGGTGGAGAAATACCTTGAAATCATGGTCCTTCTTGCAGAATACCATGAAATGGTGACAAACTAATTTTAAAATGAGTAAATGTATAATTTTGTGCAAAAATCATATACCATCTTGTACTCTACCATAAAAAGTGGAAGCAGGTACTAAAGTTTGGGGAAATGTACTGGAGAATAATTTCAAATAAAGGCAAGTCTTCCCATTAACCCTTCCCTCAATGAATTAGCCTACAACTACCAGTCCTCCACGACTGAATTTTAGAAGAGGTGGGTCCAGTTTGTGGAAGTGTTCTATGGGAGCATGATTTGGAAACCACTAGATGAGTTGGTTGGAATAGGAGGGGCCCATTTATTAATGGACAAAATTTCTGTTTTCATACTTGCTAGTTAGCTGTTTAATACCAACTAGTGGCCTCCCCAGAGCAAGACAACAGGACTGTGTGTGAGCATTTTTGTATTAGCTTCATTTCTACATCCGCTTTATGCTCTTCTCCTTGGTTTTCTTTTTCTTAGATCTTTTAATTTATGCTACCTTGCCGTGTTTTATGTGTCTTTGTACCACCTTAAATCCTTTCTGGAAGAAGGTGGTAGTATAAATAAAAACATATAACCTAAATATAAAATGTAACAAGCTCTATAAAAACCCATTCCTAAAATACCAACAGTGGTTTTAAGTTTATCATACAGAGAAATAAGATAATTAGAGGTATGTTGTGGCGGGGGGGAGAGGAGTTGTGTATCCAAAGGGGGCAGATCTATGAAGCCCAAGGTGTGGCATTACAAATGACTTTAATAAATAGTGTGAAGATTAAAAATTAGTTTTATTTTATTGCTTTTATAGATATTTCTATACTTTATACATTTATTATTTACTTCTGTAATAGTTCTTCAGGACAGAAATTGAGAAAATAGGGCACCTGGGTGGCTCAGATGGTTAAGCGTCTGCCTTCGGCTCAGGTCATGATCCCAGGTTCCTGGGATCGAGTCCCGCATCGGGCTCCCTGCTCCTTGGGAGCCTGCTTCTCCCTCTGCTTCTCTCTCTCTCTCTCTCATGAATAAATAAATAAAATCTTTTAAAAAAAAAAGAAATTGAGAAAATACAAATAAACAGCAAGAACATTAAAGCCACTGATAGCCCACTACCCAGAGATCATCACCACCTCGCATCTTCTTCAAGTAAGATTCAGAGACGAGGTCCCAGCAGATCTAATAGGGCTTAGAGCCTGATGGACTAATGCTCCCCAGCCAGGTGATGGGGGTGAGGAGGACAGGGGGGAGAAGGAGGGAAAAGAAGAGGAGGGAAAGAAGGGAAGAGCAATGGGAACAGAAAGAAACTTGTGTGTGGGCATCCAAGGGTAGATGTGGAATTGGGAGGACAGGGTAGTGTCTACTTTAGTCTGACTCAGGGATGAAGTCTGACCCTCGTTGGGAGAGATGCTGTGGACAGAAGTGAGATGTGGGGGTATAAGCTGAACGGCTTTGGGGCCCAGATAAGGGCCATCCAGTACCGAAGAGAGAGGCCTAGAACCCGTACCTCTGTAGGACGTTGTCTGATTCTGCTGCTTTGAGGACTCAGTCGGGACGTCATGGCACCTCCAGGGCCCTGCAGTTTCTAGAGTTCCAGAGAGCAATGCCCTGGGCAGGGCAGCAGTGGCAGCATGGAGGCTCTCCTTCCGGTGACGGGGAAGGGGGGGGACAGGTGCCAATGAAGAGGCTGGAGCAGAGGATCCCTTGAGAGGATCGTCCAGGAGGACACATGGGCATATGCATGCCCAGAAGGAACTCAAGTCATTTATGAGAGCTGGGCTGAGGGGCTAATACTGGTGGACATGGAAGCTCTGAGTCAGAGATGTTACTTAATGTCGATGGGACTTCATTTATATGCTCAGGATGTCAACCTTGGGGAAATTTAGGCCTTTTAAATATATACATGGATGTATACAGATTTTTTTCTAAACGAAAATTTGAAACTGATGAGATTGATCAATTTTTTCTTAATGTGTGTTTCTCATAACACTATTTCCATAGGACACTAATAGGCGTTACTATGAAAAATGGCTTCTGTGGTCACATGGGCTTGGAAAACATTGTGTGGAACAAGGTGAAACAGGTTTCTCCCTGCAAGACTGCTCAGAGCTTTCAATATATTAAGGTGCCTTGTGATCCTCTATGAGAAGGTGTAAACTCAGGAGCTGCCCTTCTAGCCGATCTGGGGTACATGGCCATTCTCTGCCTTCATTGATAACTGCCAGCAATGGTTTACAGAGTCTAATGGGTACTAATCGAATGCTCAGTTTATCAATAAGTCACGGCGGCTGCCAATGATGGGAATGTCACTCTTTGGTACCTAAGCTGCTTTGACTTTGTGGCAGTGAAGATGTCATCTGGGGTTGCAGGCATCAGAAAGCTTAACCAGAATCAGAGGCTCCACTTCCAGGATGGACCCAATGAATCTCACCTCCTGGCATTCATGCTCTGTGTGGTCCCTTCCCACGATGAAAGGCCTGGCGTGTGCCACCTATGGAATATTGCAGAAATGATGGACTGCGACCTCTGAGACTAGGTCATAAAAGACATTGTGGTTTCCACCTGGTCTTGGTCTTTCTTGGATGACTTGTTCTTGGGGAAACCAGCCACCATGTTATGAGAACAGTCAGGCAACCAGATAGAGAGATCTATGTGGCAAGGAATTGAGGTCTCTGGCCAAGAACCAGCGTCAACCTTTGTGTAAGCCATCTTGGAAGTGACTGGCATCTTGACCACAATCTCAGGAGAGACCTTTATCCAGAAATAGCCTGCTAAGCTGCTTCCAAATTCCTGATCCACAAAAACTGTGTGAAATAATAAATGCTCATTGTTCTTTTAAGCCATTATGTTTTGGGATAACTTGTTACCCAGCAAATGATAACTAATATACACCCTTACTGCTAAGGCTGGGTATTAAACAGCTGCTTCAGCTCACTGGTTAAGGAGACTGCTTACTTCCCAAGCCAGAAGTGGTCTTGACCAATGTCCTTTCACTGACCCCGAATAGCAATTGCATAAATAGTTCTCTCCATCTCTTATTAGGAAAGCATCTCTGGAAAGTCTGACTCATGAGGATCATTGGTGTGGGGCATTGATGAGGGGAGCCCCTCAGAATTAAGGGTTTATGAAACTCATTACACTTTTTTTTTTTTTAGAGAGAGTGGGCAAGGTGGAGGGGCAGAGGGAGAGAGAGAGAGAATCCTAGAGAAGGCTCCATGCTGTGCAGAGCCTGCCGAGGGGCTCTATCCCATGACCCCAAGATCATGACCTGAACGGAAATCAAGAGTTGGACACCTAACCAACTGAGTCACCCAGGCGCCCCGAAACTCATTACATTCTTATGAGCCATTGTGAGTACTGGTTTTCATAGCTTTTCCAGTCATACAAATTTGACTGCAGACTCCTTTCTTTGTGCAGTGGACATAGTTGGTCCCTACCCTCATCCTTGCTTCCCTCATCCCTTATTCCTAAGACAAAGGCTCAGAAAAAGATGATCTCTCTTATTCTTCTTGATGTTGTTGTGCCTGGGACTGCTGCTGCCATCCTGTTGGCAGGAGAATAATAAAATGAGCTCCAATGTATCCTTCATCCAGCTTCTACAGTTATCAACCCACCAATAACGCTTTCATCTCTACTTCCATCCACACCCACACCAGCCCCCACCTTGGATTATTTTGAAGCAAATTCTAGTTATCATATTATTTCATATATAGAGTTTAGTATGGATCTTTAACAGATTAGGACTCTTTCAACAACATGATCCAATTCTATCATCACATGTCAACAAAACCTGAAATAATTCCTTTTCTTTGCATATCCATGACATGACTATTGAGTTCTTACTTGGCTCACAGTATATCTAAGAATATAAATTCTTTTTTTTTTAAAGATCTTTTAAATTTACTTTTTAACAGAGGGAGAGACAGCGAGAGAGGGAACACAAGCAGGGAGAGTGGGAGAGGGAGAAGCAGGCCTCCTGCCGAGCAGGGAGCCCGATGTGGGACTCGATCCCAGGACCCTGGGATCACTACCCGAGCTGAAGGCAGACGCTTAACGACTGAGCCACCCAGGCACCCTAGGAATATAAATTCTTGTGTCTAATCGAGACCAAGATCTTCTGGGAGAGATTATTACTCTTTAACATTCAACAATTATCTGTGCCTGGATCATAAGTATCAGTACCATTTGAAAGGTTAACTGAGCCCAAATCCCTACTGTGAAATGCATAGTCAGACAGGCTTGGTTTGGGGTATTTCCAGTTACTAACTCTATGACTGTGGGCAAGTAACTAAACGTTCTACATTTCAGTTTTTACAACTATTTAAAAATTTTAGAGTGGAAAGGATCCAGGGATCTGGATTTGGGTGATGAGAGGCAGAGAGAATAGGGACTTCTCCTGAGCCCTAGCCATTGCATTCTGCTCCCCAGAAAACGTATCCCCCTTTCCACTGCACTCTTCCCCACTCCTTCAGTGCCTAAATAGAGGAGTCAGGCACTGTTACATGTTTTCAATCAGCCCACAATTGCAGGGTAGGAACTCAATATTGGTGATAAATATCCTTTATGAGTGTTTTTTGAGGATATTTTCTTAAAGGCTGTTCCAATAAATAATTTACTGAGGCAATGAAAGATGAAGGAAGCTACTCTGATTACATCTTGGAGTAGCTAAAGCTTGAAGTTTAAGGAAGCTAGGCAGCCCACAGCTATTTAAAAACTTTCCGGAAGGGATCATTCTTCCAAGTTACATTTTTTAAAAAGATTATAGCTCAGCAGTTGGTCTCTTGGGTGGTGCCCTTCTCCCATCTCTGTGGATGCCACTCTGAAATCATCAACATCACCACGTTTTTGGACGGCTTGGTGCATAGACCATAGCCCCCCCTTCCCCCTTGTTAGTTTTTTTGAGGTGTAATTGACATAACATTATATTAATTTCAGGTATACTATGTAATGGTTTGATATTTGTATATATTGGAAAATGACCACCACAATAAGTACAGTTGACATCCATCATTATACATAGTTACAAAAAACTTCTTTTCTTGTAATGAAAACTTTCAAGACCCACTCTCCTAGTTATTTGCAAATATTTAACTATTAACTACAGTCACCATGCTATTCATTACATCCCCATGACATTCATTTTATAACCAGAAATTTGTAACTTTGATCCCCTTCTCGCATTTCTCTGAACCTCCCGCCCCCACCTCAGGCAGCCACCAATCTGTTCTCTATATCCACAAATTTATTTTGTTTTTTAGATTCCACATATAAGTGAGATCATATGGTATTTATCTTTTTCTGTTTGACTTATTTCACTTAGCGTACACTGTAGCTCTTCTGAACTTCCATTTCACATCTTTAAAATTGGAATAGCACAGCATTAGGATTTGGGGTAGGGGTTTGAAGGTATTAGTATTATTGCCTGGAATGAGTCAATCAATCTGTGGGTTGATTGGCTCATCCACTAAACCAACCACTAGCTAATGAGTGCGAATTAAATGCTAGGTATTGTGTTAGATTCTGAGGTTATTGTGGTGAACAATCCAGCAATCTCTGGCTTTTTGGAGCTGAGAATATGGAGGGGAAAACAGACTTCAAATGAATGAAAAGCAAATAAATATAGAAACACCAATTACAAATGTTCTGAAGATAATGGTTAGGAATGCTGATAGAGAATCTTGTGGGAAGGAGAGGGACTGTCTTAGATTTTGTAAGTCAGAGGAGATCTCTCTGATACAGTGACATTAAGCTGAGACCTGAAGGACAAGCCTCTCAAGCCTTATTTCCTGGAGATACCCAAGAAAGTATTAATGGACCCTCTCATCAAGATAAAATCGAAGTGCCCTAATATGATATTCAAGATCCTCCATGATTAGGATTGCCATAAGATACAGGATGCCCAGTTAAATTTGAATTTCAGATGAGCAACAAAAAGGTTTTGGTATGTTATTAAATATTGCATGGAACATAGTCATACTAAAAAATTTCATTGTTTAACTCAAATTCAAATTCAACTGAATGTCTTATGTTTTTATGCACTAAATTTGGCAACCTTATTCAAGATCTTCCCCAGCCACCTCTCCTGCCTTACTTCCCATTTTTTCCTCTGTATATCCCATGCCTTGCCTATAAGAAGTGTTCCAACCTCTATGTCTTTGCTCATGCTGCTTCCTCTGCCTGGGTCACCAGTTTCCCACCATGTCTTCTTGGCAAACTCTTCTCATCCTTTAAACCCCAGTCCAAACAGCACCTTCTGTGGGAAACCTTCCTTGGCAGAGCACTTTATCCTCATTGCAGGGTGCTCACCAAATCTGGTTCTCATAGGGTTTTGCCTTATGATTCCATGTTTTACGCCTGGTCTCTAAAAACACACAGACAAGATTGAATGCAAAAGAAAGAGTATAGGATGATCTCATTTTTCCTGCTTCTCTGCCCCTTCAATTCCCACTTAACTCCACCTAACATTAACACCAAACAGTGTTGGAGTACTTTTCTGTGCCAGGCACCTGCTAAGTGCTTTGCATGCAGCATCTTATGTAAATTCCCCATAATCTTATGAGGTAAATGCAATTGAATCTCCACTTTGCAGGCAAGGGTCGATGAGGCACATAGAGATGAAGTCAGCTGATGACGTTTTCACATCTGTAAAATGAGGATCATAACGCTATATTCCTCATTAGGCTTTCTCTAACTAGAATGTGGGTTCCAAGAGGGCAGGAACTTGTTTTCATACAAAATTCTATATTGTCAGAGCCTACAATTGTGTCGGTCATTGAGGAAGCGCTCAGTAAATGCTTCTTGAATGAATGAATGAATGAGTCACCTTACAGATGAAGAGACCACAATTTAGAGAGAGAAGATAACTTGCCAGAGAGCATAGGGGTAGATGTGGAACTCTGAGAATTAGAATCAGTGGTGTATTGGTAAATGTGTAACAATCAGCTCTCTGAAACACCAAAACCCCTGGAGCATTTGTTTGATTTCCATGGTATAAATACTCCCACTGTGGCCAATTTCAAGCAACCAAACTGATATCAACTTGAAAATTTCCTGAAAATTTAACCATAGGCTCTTGCTAGCTTGTTTATACAAGCTGGCTCCAGCTCACCAAATACTGGGACATAATTCTAAAGGGTACACAGTTCCAAAGGGTACCTTCCCACCATTACTCATCCTGCCTCCTTGAATTAGGCACAGTCCATACAGCTAATGGGGGGGGGGGAAGGATACCCAAATAATTCAGTTCAAATCGAATTGCATAGGTGATTCTTTAAAAACATAAACCCAATCACAAAACTTTCCTGCTTAAAATTTTTCAATTTATTTCCAATGCTCTTAGCATAAACCCAGTCTCCTTACCATGGCTCATAAAGCCCATCATGAAACCTCCTCCTGTGCCAGGCATGGTACTAGGCTTTTTGTACCAGGATATAATGGTGAACATGACAGACACAGTTCCTGCTCTCATGGAGCCTGTGTCCAGTAAATAAGGCAATAAACAAGTGATCAACCATTAAGTAGAAAATTGCAGATGGAGAGATGTATGCCATAGAGGAGGTGCTGGGAAAGAGAATTATGAGGAATGAGAAGGGGCTGCTTACTTGGACAGAAGATGAGTTGAGGACAACTACTCTAAGAAAGTGACCTTTGAGATCTGAAGGATGAGAAGGAGTTGGATGAGGTATGGGACTGGTGGCCAGGGAAGAGGAGACGCTTTGGCCTTTGAGAAGTTCTATAAAAATAACTTCTGTATAATTGGAGACATGTGGAGATGGGATGGGGAGGATGGCTCAAAATACTGCTGTGGTCTGAATGTTTGTAAACCACCAAAATCCATAAACTGAAATCCTAACCTTTAAGGTGATGGTATTAGGAAGTGGGGCCTTCAGGAGGTGATTAGGTCATAAGGGCGGAACCCTCATGAATGGGATTAGTGCTTTTCTAAGAGGCTGGAGAAAAATCCCTCACCCCTTCCTACCTTGGAAGACATAGTGAGAAAATCTGTGAACCACAATACAGCCACACCAGACAACGAATCTGCTGGTGTCTTGGTCTTGGACTTCCCAGCCTCAGAACTGTGAGAAATAAATTTCTGTGGCTTGCAGGACACCCAGTGTATGATTATTTTTCTCATAGCAGCCTGACGGACTAAAACAAGTATGATGAATGTGAAGGTCAGGGGTCTAAATGGCTAAGAAGATTAAGGGAGAGGTTTGTTTTGTTTTGTTTTTCACTGAGAGCAAATAATTTTTAATTAACAAATACACCAAAGAATCATGCAATGCTGCCAGCATTGGATGCAATTCTGGGCCACAAGTCTGCACACTCTTTTGCGACTGGTCCTGTGATAGCAGAACCTTTCATTTCAACTTTGTTGTTTACTATGACCCCCGTATTATCTTCAAAATAGAGAAACACACCATCTTTTCTCTGGTATGACTTTCGTTGTCAAATTACCACTGCTGGATGGACCTTCTTTCTGAGTTCTGGTTTGCCTTTCTTCACTGTGGCCATCACCATGTCTCCCACACCAGCAGCAAGAAGTCTGTTCAATCGTCCCTTGATCCCCTTCACAGAGATGATATACAGGTTTTTGGCTCCTGTGTTGTCAGCACAGTTGATCACGGCACCTACCGGAAGACCCAGAGAAATCCGGAATTTCGCACCGATGGACCCACCACGTCCTCGCTTCGACATCTTGAGCGCCGGAAAGGTAAGGGAGAGGTTTAACACCCTTTGAAGATAGAGCCTTATTTAAATCTCAGGAGCTCAGATGCACCCTTTGAATGATTCTCTTCCAATCATGGCCAACTTCCTCCTACAGAAAACCTTTTTATATCTCTGACGTAGAAACAAGATCATCTGTTCCCATCGGGCCTTGCATAGATGAATAAGGGGAAGCCCAGAGAGGGAGATGTGATCACCAGCAGTTTCTCAGTCAGTAATAGTTGTAGGCCTTGCATAATATACCGAGTCAGCACTATCCAAAAAACCCAAAAAACCCCACAAAAAAGCAAAACCAACAAAACCCACAAAGGGAGGCACAAAGAGAGCCACATATGTAATTTACACTTTCTCCTGGCCACATTTAAACAGTAAAAAGAAACGGGAGAATTAATTTTATATTTTATTTGACCCAATATATTCAAAATGTAATTTCAACATGAAATCAGTAGAACTCTTAGAAATCCAGTGTGTATTTTATTTACATTTATGGCACATTTCAATTCAGACTAGCTGTATTTCAAGCCCTCAGTAGCCACATGTGGTTAGTGGGTATAGACCTGGACAGTGCAGTCCTATGCCTCAATTTCCTTATTTGTGAAATGAGGATAAAATTGGCTAGATCATGGAAGGATTAGGAGAGCGCAAGTAAAACACTAAGCATTCCGCCCTGCACGGAGGGGGCACCCAATAAATCTTAGCTTCTTTGGGTTTTTTTCTCTCCCCGTACCGCCCTCCTTCTTGTCTCCGTCCCTCTTTCCCCGCCCCCTCAGGCTCCGGGCGGAAGCAGTACCGTCGTAAATGCAGCGCGCTTTACGGTGGCGTTGCCTTTTACCGCAGTGTGGCCGGCTTACGTGTCACTCGCACTTTTACCTCATTGGCTCTGCGACCCGCTCACAGCGCTTTCCGGCAGTGTGGCTGGACCTGCAGCGGAGGGGGCCGCGGTTTGGGCGTAAGTGGAGGGAACTCGAGTAGCAGGTGTTGGCTGGGCCTGGAACCATGGATGTGGGCGAACTTCTGAGCTACCAGGTATGAGGGACGAGGAGGGCCGGGGTACCGTCCCCTCACCGGGGTAGGGGTCTCCGGTCGCGGGACCAGAGGCCCTTCATCTCACCTCCTCTCACCTCCGTCCCCGCGTCCCTCACTTCTCATGTTCGAGCTCCTCATTTCACTTCACTCTCCTGAGACTCTCCTGGGCCCTTTCAGCCCATGCCTTCTCAGAACCCAAGCCGCTTCCTTTCAACTCCAGTCTGGGCCTCTTCTTACCCTACCCTGGACTGGGGCCTGGTGCCCTTCAACTCTTCTGAAGGCCTCAGACCATCTTCACAACCATCTCGTCCCCCAGTCGTTGAGTTGGTGGTGGTGGTGGTGGTGGTGGGAGGGCACTGGTCTTTCCTGCATTTGAGCCCCGGCTTCTCCACTAACTGGCCATGTGGCTTTTGGACAAGTCATTTTCCCCTCTTTGAGCGTCAGTTTTTGTATGTATAAGACGGAGACAGTGATAACTACCTAGTAGGGTTGTTTGAGGACTCTATATAAACTATTGGATATGAAAGCTGATTTTAAAGTGTAAAAGCTGTTCCCATGTTAACTGCCATTGTTGGGAGATGTTTGGAATTCTAGCATGGGATGGGACCCTAGGAATCTTCTTGTCTTCCCTGTGCAGGCGACTTGGTGGGAATGGGTGGTGCAGAGGGCAGAAAGGACTTCTCCAAAGTCACTCAACAAGTAAGAGCTGGGATTAGAGCTGAGGTCTCCTGCCTTCCAGTTCAAAGGTTACCCCCTCTTTGACTTCCTAAAGAGGCTCCTTGTGAGAGGCAGTAGAACCCTGCTGTCAAATATGGTAGCTGTCCATGTGGCTGTTAGACAGTTGATATAGGGCTAGTAGGAGTTGAAAAGTACTCTAAGTGTAAAATCATGCTGAATTCTGAAGATTCAATATGAAAAATAGTTTTTATACTGATTTTATGATCATATTGATCAAATCAATTACCTTGATTTTTGATGATACTGATTAATCATATTATGGATAATGGGTGAAATAAAATTTAAAATAAATTTTACCTGTTTCTGTTGACTTTTTAATGTAGCTACTAGCTTTTTAGTGTGGCTATTAAAATTACATATATAAGTGGTCTTATATTTCTATTGGACAGCTCTGCAGTAGAGAATGGTGATTAAGAGTTATGGGTCAGGGGCGCCTGGGTGGCTCAGATGGTTGGGCGTCTGCCTTCGGCTCGGGTCATGATCCTGGAGTCCTGGGATTGAGTCCCGCGTCGGGCTCCCTGCTCCTTGGGGGCCTGTTTCTCCCTCTGCCTCTCTCTCTCTCTCTCTCTCTTTCATGAATAAATAAGTAAAATCTAAAAAAAAAAAAGAGTTATGGGTCAGGGGCCACATGTTCCTTGGAATCTCTATTTTGCTATTAACTGGCTGCTGTAACCTTGAACAAAATACTTAACCTCTCTATGCCTTGGTTTCCTCATATGTAAATAGGGGCAAAGATGGCACCTACCACATAAATCTTGTGAAATGTAAAGTGCTTGGACCAATGCTTGTCAAAGAGTAGAAGTTCAGTACATGTTAGCTATTATATTCATGCCACTCCCTCTGCCAATATACAAAGAACAGACCTTGGAGACTCTAGACATTGTAGAAAAGAACTTTTAAACAATGGTTGATATATAGCCAAGAGAGTTCTCTTTTTAAGACAGTTACTGAACATGAAAGAAGAAAGGAAATAGGATTGTTGAATGAGTGGTTGTATGTCTGTTTGGGAGTTGTAGAATGGCTAGTCCATTGACTCAATATTAAAGCTAAAAGAGCTTCATTCATTTGCTCGAAAAACATTTATTGAATGCCTACTGTGCAAGGCATCAAATCCTCTGAGTATACAACATTGAACAAAACAGACAAGGTTCTTGCTTTTGTGGAGCTTGTAGTCTGGTGGGAAAGTAACAAGATAAGTGTGTAAACAAACAAGAAACTCAGATTGTGATAGGTGCTTTGAAGGGTAAGCAGAGTTTGCTGTAGGACTGTGCTGTTTGGTGTGGTAGCCACTGGGTACCTGTGACTACTGAACACTTGAAATGTGGCTAGTTGGAATTGAGAGCGATATGTGTAAAATACACATTGGATTTCCAGGATTTAGTATGACAAAAATTAATGTAACATATGTTAATAATCTTTGTATTGATTCCATGTTGAAATGATGATACGTGGGATATATTGGCTTAAAGAAAATATATTATTAAAATTAATGTTCCTTTCTTTAAAACTTTTTAAATGTGGCTACTAGAAAATTTAAAGTTACATATGTGGCTCATTTGTAACTTTCAGTATATGTTTATTAGACAGTGCTGTGAAAGAAAATAACCCCTGGCAGTAGGAGACAGGACCTATTACTTCTGGTAATGTGGTCTGGGAAGGACTCTGAGGAATTGTTGTTAAAGGACTGAAGGTTGAGAGGGAGACAATCATGTAAAAGGGCAGAAGGATCAAGGCAGAGGGAAAAGCAAGTATGTAGGCTATGAGGTAGAAGCTGGCGTAGCCTGGTAGAAGATCAGGGAGAGGATTGATGGAGCTGGAACATGGTGAGTAAGCAGGAGAATGGTAGGTGATAAATAGGAGATGTAGGCCTTCCTATAGGCCATGATGAGTTTGAATTTTATTTGGAGAGATGTTATAGATAACCTCATGCAAACCACTTATTTACAGATGAAAAGTGAATCCCATTCTGGTAAAGCACTTCCCTGAGGTTGTGGGCTAAGGTAGTGGCACAGTTAAACCAGAATGCTGATCTCCTTATTTTCAGTCCTGTTCATTTCCCACATGCACTATTCGTGCAGTTTCCTTTCTGTAAGATTGATGTCCACTCCTCCTGTTCCTAAAAGATGGTACAGTCTGGAACCTAGTCCATAATCAATCAAATGCACCCATCCTTTTGTGGAAATGGGGAAGATCATTTGAATTAATGGATGCAAAAGCTCTTCAAAAATAGTAACATTTTATAGATATGAAAGATGCATTATTTACCTGCACCATCTCTCAAAATCTTTATAACAACCCTATGAAGAAGGTACTGTCTTTAATCCCTGTTGTACAGATGAGGGAACTGAGGTGCAGAAAAGCACCTACCTCATAGCTGAAGCTCCTAATAACCGTGCTGTACTGCCTGCCTGCTCTGTGCCAGATGCTGAACTAAAGTGCTTTTGAATGTGTTCTTACGGTTAATTCTCAACATGCCCTTTGAGGTGGGTGGCATGCCTATTTTATAGAGAAGGAAACTTGAGCTAGAGAGCTCGGTTACCTGCCCAAGGACAAATAGCCAGTAAGGAGCAGAGCCAGAGCTGGAACCAAATGAATACCCAAATCTGGTTTTCCATTTTGTTTTCATACTTTACTTAAACTTTCATAATACTTTTAAAAGCTTTAAAAAATGAAGAATGGTACATCTATAGAAGAATGCATAAATTTTAGTGCTGTTGATTATAGTTGTGATTTTCAAAGTAGACTCAACATGACCACTGAATTTCATTTCTCAGGGGCATGTTTGATTTGAACATACCCACCCCCATAGTTTGATTCGAACATCCCCACCCCCATAGTTTGATTCATTAAGTCTCCCGTGGGACCTTAGAATTTGCGTTTCTAACAAGATCCTAGGTGATGCTGAAGCTCTGGTCCAGGAATTACATTTTGAAAGTGCCCCTGGTCTAGAATGTACATTCCTTTTAAAATTTTACCCAGCTGAGATTCTCCTCCCTTCTCATAGCTGCTAGTTTTAGTTTTTTGAGCTTAAGTTATACTTTTTCCCTCCCATTCAAGATATTGAGAGCAAATCACTTAATCTTTCTGGGCCTCAGTTTCCTCATATGCCTAATGAGGGGATTAAGTAAGTCTCTCTGAGGTCTCTTCTAACTTTAAGTTCTGTGATACTAATTATTTAGGCCAAGAGCTCTAGAGATTTCAAGGGATAAAAAAGCTTGATGTAGGAGAATGAATCGGGGCTGAAAATCTGGGAGATTTGAGTTTTAATCCTCCCTTTATCATTACTTATCTGGGTGACTCAGGACAAGTCACTTCCCCTCTCTGTATATCTTTTTACCACCTGTAAAATGAGAGATTGAGCTATAAGAGTTGTGGTTGTTTCCTTTCCTGGAATTCAGAGATTAAGGTAAGCAAGGAAAATATGTAATGTCAAGAAATGTTTATTATAAGTATTTAATATTTTTTGGGTGCTTCTTAATTTCATTTTTGGGGCAGTGTGGTGGGAAGATAGATTCCAATTTCCCGCTGAGATTGGTTCTTCTGGTAATAGAGTTAGGCAGCAAGTGCCTCAGTATATGCCTTATAGCCTTGACATATGTTAACTATTCATTTGAGAAGACAGGAGAATTACAATGTGGACAGGAGGTGGTGGAAAAAGTCTTAAAGAGGAAGCCAGTTATGTTCCCAATATGGAAATGTACTTTTTTGATGCCTTCAGGCTTAGACATCTCATCAAGAAGTGTGCCCAGCAGTTCCTAGGCTGAGAAGTTTCTGCTGCATAGATGTGCATATGAACTTCAGGGCATTCTCATTAATACTAATTCCACAGATGTCTGGAAAAAGTTCTTACTTTCGAAGTTTTGCAATAAAGAATTCACATTTAGTGTGGCTTGGCTCAGTGGGAATGACTTGCTTTGTGACATGAGAAGTATTCTCTTTGAGGCAGATTGGGGTCAGGGACCCTTGGTTTTAGCAATACTGCAGACACCCACTCCTCTTGTGACCTATCAGTAATATCATAGCATTTCCTTGGATTGCAGGGGCTTGTAGGAATTTATAATCTTGCTCCTTTCCCCTTATTTCTTTCCTTTGAAATAAAAAAATTTTAATGACAATAAACTGACAGGAATGGTATTAAAAGGAAGTATTTGAGAAAAGGAAAAGGACCCTAGTCGAACAAGTAGTTTTATATTCCCACAGTTATTATATTATTATATATTGCAGGGCAGTAATCATTGTGTCTATACTGTTTTGTGTTCCACATTTTTAATTTAACACTGCCAGAAATATTTCATGGGTTTCTACATGGTCCTCATGTTCTTTTTAATGTGTTCATACTTTTTGCACAAGTGATAGACCAACCATTTTTCCCTAAAATGTTCCTCCATAATTATTTAGAGGAATTATTTATTATTATTTGGTCTTAGGTTTTGGTTCTTGGAGATACTATTGCAGCGAACCTCTTCATTTGTATGGCATTTTCCCCGTCCCACCTGCCGTTATATATTACCACATGCCATCTCCTGTGCTTAGTATTGCATGTACAAAAATTATTAAAGACATGGTCCTGGACCTTAAAGAATTCATAACTTGAGGAATGAGACAGACATTTCAACAACGAACTGTGTGAATAAAGTATTATGGGAGCACAGTATAAGGAATGATTGGATATGCCTGAAGAAGGGATGTATTAGTGGGGGTGGATTTGAATGCAGTCATTGAAGAAAAGGGAGATGATGTTGGAATCTCAGCTATGATGAATGAATAGGAATTCTGTGGGTAATGAAGGAGGCCGAGGAAAGTCATTCTTGACTAGGATTAGTGAGAGCAGAAGCATGGGAGTGAAATGTCAGAGCATTGAGTAAATGGAGGGGAGTGGTAGATGATGGGGTCATCTCAGCTGCAGATACATTAAGGAACACGTTGTGCTCATATGGAGTGAATCCTTCATCAGTTTACAGTGCTAACAGCAGTGGTTGTTCCAGTTTCACCACAGTCTTGATACTACTAGTTGTCACAATTTAATTTTGTCTCATTGATCTAGTAGGTATGTAAAGTGTTAGTTCAAGTTTGCTAATGGGCATTTTTCCCCTTGTGTGTGTTATCATTTGTATTTCTTATCATCTGCCTTTCTCCCTAAAGTAGTGTTGTAGTTTGTAATTGAGCCTTTTTTTTTTTTTTAAAGATTTTATTTATTTATTTGACAGAGAGAAACACAACGAGAGAGGGAACACAAGCAGGGGGAGCAGGAGAGGGAGAAGCAGGCTTCCTGCTGAGCAGGGAGCCCGAAGCAGGGCTCAATCCCAGGACCCTAGGATCATGATCTGAGCCGAAGGCAGACGCTTAACGACTGAGCCACCCAGGCGCCCCTGTAATTGAGCCTTTCTGTTGTGTTTTTTTTTGTTGATGGGGTGTATGTAAGAAACATTTTAGAAGCCTGAACACATGTGCTCATTCTGTAGTGGCCCCGTTTCACCTATAACCCTGAGAATATTAGCCTCATCACAATGTTGTTTTATAGCATCGTGCTATAGGCTCTTTTTGCATGACAGTTTAGACTAGTGCTTTTCAAAGTTACTGTTGTTAATGATGGGACTATAAACAACATAAAGAACTATTTTCATTGATATTCCCATTTCAGGGTGTTTTCTGTTTCATCTTCTGAGTGGTTTCTTTCTTAAGTTCATTTCCTCTCTTTGCAACTTTTTCATCCTCTTTCTTCCGGGCGCATTCTCTTCATACTCACAGAACACATAATTATGTGCCTTCTCATACACCGCACAGTTAACTTAGAGGCAGGGACCAGCTCCTAGCAAAGTGTCTCACCCATAACTGATATCTCATGAATGGTCGTTTGAGGATTGAGTGAGTGAACCAGTATATACCTTCAAATATGTTCTGGTTATTTCCCCTTTTGGAAAGCTTTTGTTCTGATAATCTTGTTTGCTTGCTGCCTTGTATGTCTTTGTTTCCATGTTAGACATCAAGAATGTTTCATGTTAGACATTCAAATATGTTACTTCCGTTTCTGAATTGTCTTCCTCTTCCATATCATCTCTTGCTACCCTTGCTGCAAAACCTACATTTTTTTAATCTTTTATTTTGAATTAATGTTAAATTTACAGAAATTTGCAAAAATAGTAGAGCATTTCTGAGTTTTCATATACTTCTCACCCCGCTTCCCCTAAAGTTAACATCTTCTATAACCATAGTATGATGATCAAAACCAGGAATTCATAATTCTAGTAACTAAACCACAGACTTAATTCGGATGTCACCAGTTTTTCCACTAACGTCCTTTTCCTGTTTTAGGATCCTATCCAGGGTCCCACATTGCAGTTACTTGTCATTGTCATTTTCATTGTCTTTTATGATCTCGACCTTTTTGAAGAGTACTGGTCAGTTGTTTTGTAGGATGTCCAAAACCTGCATTCTTGGAGGTGCCAATACCCTCTGCCAAAGATTTTCTTGAGCCTCATTCTCTCTCTCTTTTTTAAAGATTTTATTTATTTATTTGACAGAGAGAGACACAGCGAGAGCAGGAACACAAGCAGGGGGAGTGGGAGAGGGAGAAGCAGGCTTCCCTTGGAGTGGGGAGCCTGATGCGGGGCTCGATCCCAGGACCCTGGGATCATGACCTGAGCCGAAGGCAGACGCTTAACGACTGAGCCACCCAGGCGCCCCTTGCTGAGCCTCATTACTCTGGACTCTTCCTTAGAGTGATTCCATAATCTTGTCCTTCATCATAGATGAACTCATCCATTCTTCCATCTTTCAGCACCTCAATATAGACAACTGTTAGCTCTCTGGCCATGATCTAGATTTCATGTATCTAACTACTGAACATTCTGGCCAGATGTTCTGGGGTCACGTAATTCTCTATCTCTCCACCTGCTCCACCACCTACCCCCAATTCTGCATTTTAGTCAGGGGTGCCTCTGTTTTGCAGACTTTAAAGAAGCCTTGGAGCTATTTCTCAAAGATGAGAGACAAGGTTTTTTTCCTCATGGATCATAAGATCCTGTGAACAAAGAGGTCCAACTCCTTTCTCAGGGGTCAAGATGGTGTCAGGATCTGAAAATGTTTAAGCCACAGTTCTTGCTCTCATGGAGCTTGCAGTCTAAGGGTGGCATCACACAGATTTGAAAACTGATACTCCAGTACACAGCATCATTGCTGTTACAGAAGAATGAACAAAATTTAGTGGCACAGGCAGGAGCAGCTCTGTCATCAGGAAAGCTTTGCAGCGTTACTTCTTCAGGTTATTCCTTCCTATTTCAGCTGCCATCATCATAGTTTAGACTCTTGGAACTTTGTCAAATACGTAGCTTTCTGGTTGGTCTTTTTATTTTTGTGGATCACGTATTGGCATGGTGAACATGGGTTTATTTCTTCTATAGGCCAACAGAACAGTTTTCACCGGTCATAGACTTCAGTCCTACCTATTTCAGCTTCCTTGGAGGTAGGTTTTTATTGAGATGCCTAACTTTGGAGGTGAACTTGAGGAAGACAGCCATACCTTTCTGCAGTCCCTCACTAGGTGTCGTTTAAATTGGGGGATGGAGGGACTCCTGGCTGGCTCAGTCAGTGGACCATTCTCAACTCTTGATCTCAGGGTCGTGAGTTCAAGCTCCACGTTGGGCATAGAGCTTACTTAAAAAAAAAAAATAAATTGGGGGATTGAATTTATAAAATTTACACCAATAGAGAAATTTTCAGATGTAAAAATAACTACATTGGAGAATGTGGATGGCTCAGAAAAGCCTGTCAGCTCTATTGGAGAGAATAATTCAAGGCACGTGCCCTCTGAGTGTGTCCATTAGGTGTCTTTTAATGTTAGTGTAGTGAATGAACACTAACTTGGGGTCAGACTGCCTGTGTTTAAATCCCACCTCTGCTATTTGCTAGCCATGTGTCCTTGGGTCAATTAACCTCTATAAGCCTCAGGTCTTCATCTTTATTTTTTTATTATTTTTTTTAAATTTAATTTAATTTAATTTAATTTTAATTTTTTATTGTTATGTTAATCACCATATATTACATCATTAGTTTTTGATGCAGTGTTCCATGATTCATTGTTTGTTCATAACACCCAGTGCTCCACGCAGAACGTGCCCTCCTCAATACCCATCACCAGGCTAACCCATCCCCCCACCCCCCTCCCCTCTAGAACCCTCAGTTTGTTTGTCAGAGTCCATCATCTCTCATGGTTCGTCTCCCCCTCTGACATACTCCCCTTTTCTTCCTCTCCTGTTATCTTCTTCTTTTTCTTTTTTCTTAAAATATGTTGCGTTATTTGTTTCAGAGGTACAGGTCTGTGATTCAACAGTCTTGCACAATTCACAGCGCTCACCGTAACACATACCCTCCCCAATGTCTATCACCCAACCACCCCAGGTCTTCATCTTTAAAATGGAGATTTTATAACAGTGTATCTCTGCCCACCATTTAAAAAAAAATCTCCATTTTACCATCTGTTTTTAAATACAGGATTAAATAAGACAGGGTGGGTAGTGCTAAGTAGTATATAGTAAGCGCCCAGTAAATGTTAGCCGTTAATTTTTAAGTATTGATATAATTACAATCAACACACATGCTGTAGCAAAAGAAAAAAATGTTTTTTTTTTTTTAATTCTACAAAGCTGCCTCAGTATTCCCAAGGTCATTGGTCCCTTGGAGATTAAGGTTTAGAATGCTATAAAAGGAAATGAGAACAGTTTGTCACCCACACATGCCACAGTATAGGGCTGTTCTCAATAGATTAAAGCACAACCCCATTCCACCACAGTTAGCAGTCATTGATATCAAGAATTATATCATCAACACAGTAATTCTTTTCCCCAGGTCTCTTTGATATTGCTGAGATATCTCAGTGTTCCCCTTTTCTGGTGCCTGAAATCTCATTTACAAATTACTCTTTTCTTTTTCTTTCTTTCTTTTTTTTCCCCTAAGGTTCCCAAAGGAAGTGGTTAGTTTTGGTTTGAGTCTTGTATGGCTATAGAGACACTGGAGTTAGGAAAAGGTATAGCAGAGATCCTCTTATTATTCCAAAGTCAGCCATTTGATTCTAGTATTTCAGCTGAATAGTTCAAAGCCGTTTTCTTTTCTGTAGTGTTCTAGGACTGACTGATCTGAAAGTGTGTTGGCCTAAATTTTAAAACCCCATCTCCATTGTGGGTTGGTAAATAGAAACTAGATTATCTTTGTCCTGAGTTCAGTGAAACATCTAGTGAGACTACCACAGTATATTTTCATCTGTTAACTCATTATAGATTATCAGTTGCCTGTGAGCAGATTATCTGCTTGGGCTCCTTAGACTTCCCTTCAACTACCCAGCAATGTCCAAAGCCATTGACCGAATTGAGAAGGATTTGACATCAAGCACAGAGTATTATGATGCTTCCCTCTGAATGTGTCTAACTATATTCTAAAGGCAGGTATGCTTGTTTATTGAAAGATTGTTTGGCGTTCTTTTTTTTTTTTTTTAAAGGTTTTATTTATTTATTTATTTATTTAAAGATTTTATTTATTTTTTGACAGAGAGAGACACAGTGAGAGAGGGAACACAAGCAAGGGGAGTGGGAGAGGGAGAAGCAGGCTTCCCGTGGAGCAAGGAGCCCAACTCGGGGCTCGATCCCAGGACCCTGGGATCACGACCCAAGCCGAAGGCAGACGCTTAACGACTGAGCCACCCAGGCGCCCCAGATTTTATTTATTTATTTGACAGAGAGAGAGCAAGCGTACATATAGGCATAGTGGCCAGGAGAAGGAGAAGCAGGCTCTCTGCTGAGCAGGGAGCCCGATGCAGGGCTCGATCCCAGGACCCTGGGATCATGACCTGAACTGAAGGTAGCCGTTAACCGACTGAGCCACCCAGGCGCCCCTGTTTGGTGTTCTTTTTTTTTAAATTTAAATTCAATTAATTAACATATAATGTATTATTGGTTTCAGGGGTACAGGTCTGTGATTGATCAGTCTTATGTAATACCCAGTGCTCGTTACAACATATACCCTCTCCAGTGTCCATCACTCAGTTACTCTATCCCTCCAACCCCTCCCCTCCAGCAACCCTCAGTTTGTTTCCTATGATTAAGAGTCTCTTATGGTTTGTCTCCCTCTCTGGTTTTGTCTTGTTTCATTTTTCCCTCTATTCCCCTATGATCTTCTGCCTTGTTTCTTAAATTCCATATATCAGTGAGATCATATGATAATTGTCATTCTTTGATTGACTTACTTCGCTTAGCATGCTACCCTCTAGTTCCATCCACATTGTTGCAAATGGCAAGATTTCATTTTTTGATGGCTGCGTAATATTCCATTGTGTGTGTGTGTGTGTGTGTGTGTGTGTGTGTGTGTGTGTGTGGCGTTCTTTTTTTTTTTTTTAAAGATTTATTTATTTGAGAGAGAATGAGAGTTAGAGAGCACGAGAGGGAAGAGGGTCAGAGGGAGAAGCAGACTCCCTGCTGAGCAGGGAGCCCGACGTGGGACTCGATCCCGGGACTCCAGGATCATGACCTGAGCCGAAGGCAGTTGCTTAACCAACTGAGCCACCCAGGCACCCGCGTTCTTTTTTTTTTTTTAATATATGTATACACACACACACCTTCTTTATCCATTCATCTGTCAATGGACATCTGGGCTCTTTCCATAGTTCGGCTCTTGTGGACATTGCTGCTATAAACATCAGGGTGCAGGTGCCCCTTTGGATCACTACATTTGTATTTTTGGGGTAAATACCCAGTAGTGCAATGGCTGGCTTGTAGGGTAGCTCTATTTTCAGCTTTTTGAGGAAACTCCATACTGTTTTCCAGAGTGGCTGCACCAGCTTGCATTCCCACCAACAGTGTAGGAGGGTGCCCCTTTCTCCGCACCCTCGCCAACATCTGTCGTTTCCTGACTAGTTAATTTTAGTGTTTGGCATTATTTATGTGTTTGTTTTGTTAACACATAAAATTGAGGATTACATTTTTTATTTGACCCCCTCCCAAGTTAAGAGCAACTGAGTTTAAAATTACTTTTGGAATTTTTAATAAACGTAAGCATTAACAGTACATCAGTCTCCAGCTGGTGTATCATGTTGGAATTCTGTTTTCTTCACAGCTTTGGATAAAATAAAAGAATTGTGCTTAGAGTTTGTCTTGTTATTTTTTACTGGCCTCTTCAAACATTAATACTTCATGGGAACAGCTAATAGCTTATCATTAATGATAAGGGAAATTTGAGCATTTTAAGGGTACATAATTTTTGACAGAGAAGCTGAAATATGGAGTGGGGGCTCTGGCCAGGAGCAACTGTTGCACAGAGGAAGGTAAAGATGCCAAAGAATCAACAGAATGCTAAAATGCAGCAATAAAGAAATAAGAAAAAGACATTATCATTGATGAATTGGGGGTTGTCGTGGAAAGAAACCCCCATTGAGGTTCCTTATTTATTTATTTATTTATTTATTTATTATTTTCAAAGATTTTATTGATTTATTTATTTGACAGAGGGAGAGGGAGAAGCAGGCTCCCTGCTGAGCAGGGAGCCACGTGTGGCGCTTGATCCCAGGACTCCGGGATCATGACTTGAGCAAAGGCAGATCCTTAACCAACTGAACCACCCAAGTGCCCCTGAGGTTCCTTTCTAAAAAAGGTGATATGGGTTGTATTGAATTGCACTAATTCCTCTTTTATCTGGTGTCTTTGGAAAATGTGGCACTCCTCATGAACAGATTTTCCACATAGCAGAAACTTACAAGTGGAGCAAGAGTACCAGAACAAGAACTTCCTCTTTTTACAAATGGGGAAGGCATGGCACAGGGATGGAAAGTGACTTGCCTCCGGTGATAAAATGGGGTTCAGAACAGAACAGTGCTTTTTTCCATATTCAAAACTTGAATTTTTCATCATTTTGTTTGGAATTGGAGTTCTTTCTAAAACAAACATTCTTGCCTTTCTCAATAGGTCAGACTGTTGTCTTAGGGTCATTATTATGAATGCATGTTAATTGTGCCCAGATTCTCTCATGATCCTTTGAAGTGTGGGAAGTTTTTACTCCTGTATTAAAACATTGGGAATGTTACAGAGAAATTTTGAGTTCTTTGTTTACAGTTTTTTGTTTACAGTTTTTCTTGCTTTTCTTTGGTGTAGCTGTCACTTCTTAGTGGTGTTATTTGTTTAATAGGATAAAATAGGATAAAATCTAACCTCTGAAGCCCCTTTTGCTTTCTTTTCACAGTGTCCTGAAAAGTTGTGGATGATGAATGAAGCATTAGTATTCTTGGTCATCTTTGGATGAACTGTAAAATTTTAGGGCTCTTCTATTAGTTACTGAAGACTAAGATACTAGAGATCAAATTAGCGTAACCTGTCTTCATTTTTCATCGTGCATGTCTTCTAGATCTCTTTGCCCACCGCTACCATCTTCTTGGGGACTGAAGAATATCTGAGCAATTACTAGTGCTCACTAATCGTGAGTCTTTCAAGAAAAACTAGTACTCACAAACAGAAGCTTAACCTGGCCTTCTGTGGAGTGCCCCTTTCTTTCATGGCTGCTTATCTTTCTGGAGGGGAGCCATTTACCTGTCTGATGGCCTTGACACTATATCTTTAAGCTAGTCTTATATCCAAATTCACACACCCACTGGCCCACGAAATCTAAATCGTAGCAGTCACCTGACACCCCATGTGTTTGTTCCTGACCTTTTCATACCTCTGCCCCATTTCTGTCTTGTGTTTTGCTCTTGGCTCTCTCATTTTCTCTCTCTTTTTTCCTCCTCCCGAGTATGTATATCTGTTCTCTGGCTCCCAACTGCTGCCTCATCCAGAAGGACTCTGGCCAACCGGGCTGGGGCTGCCTCATATGGTAAAGCCTGCCTTTGCTGGACCTATAAGACCCAACCTTTGGGTCTTGGCCTCAGCCATTGGAAATCACTGTTGCTAACTCATCTGATCCTCCTGTGAAAGGACAATTTGGGCAACACTGTATCCAAGAGGCTTGCAAATTTTCAAATTCTGCAACTTTGAGAATCTACAAGTTCATCTTGGTCTTGTCTTTGCCATTGTTCCTCATCATTCACCAGGGGTTGGCAAAGAACTAACCAGTGTTTCTATGGCATTGTGAAACATGCTGACAGCCTGTGAGCCAGTCTTGATTTTGGAGGGTTAGTAAATTTCATTTAGATTAGTGATCCATATTGAACCCTCCCTTCTTTAATTATTCAACAGATACTTATTAAATGCCTACTAAATGCAAGTTGTTATACTAGACACTGAGACTAGATATGCACAAGACATTTGCAGTACCTTGTGTTTATGAAACTTATATCCAGGGAGGCAAGGCAGACAATAAACAAGAAAAACAAATACAAATAAGTAAGAACTCCCATGCAAGCAAACAAATACTACATACACAAAACCAAGATAATTTCAAATGGGGATATGAAGGGGAAAAAATGGGCTGATGTAATAGAGTGATGGTAGAGCATCAGAAGGTTCTAAAAGGCCTTTTTGGGGGGGTAGCATTTGAATTGAGCACTGAATGATGAGAAAGATCCAGCTCTATGAAGAGCTGTGGGAATAGCAGCATAGGCCTAGGAAATATGCGGTACAAAAGCCCTAAGGTGGGAACAAGCTTGTCATGTTTGAGGCAGATGGCTAGAGCATGGTGAGTGAGAAGGAGACAATTAAGGACAGAGGTTGGCTGTGGGGAGGGGAGGTAACCTTAAACTGTTTAGATTTTGTTGTCAGTACTGTGGGAAGCCATTAGGGGTTTGAAGCTGTGGAGTGCCACAGTTTGGTTTATGTTTGAAAAGAGCACTGCATCTGCAGAATGTAGAATAGATTATAGGGGAGCAGTCTGGCCAGCTTAGGTGTTCAAAGTGGGTAGAATTCACCTTTATGCTTCAGGGGGCTGCAGCTGAAGCTCTGCTCTCCCTAGGATAATTGCTTTCCCACCTAGGTTGTTTTCAGAATCTCCCAGTTCTAAACATTTAATCTATGTTTTGGCTTAATCAAGAAGCAACACTCTCCTTGTGCCAGGCTTGGCACAGAAAACATGGGCATGGTGCCTTTTGTTGAGCACCCTGGCCTGAAGAGAATGAAGAAAGCAGCCCCAGTGGACCCGAGGACAGTGCAGCTGACCTTCAGCACCTGGTAACTTGTAAGAAGCTTTGGAATCCATAAACTTTGTGTGCTTCTGCAAAACAGTTGCAGATGGTCTGGACTGATGATTAAATAAATATCACTGCAGTCTCGCCCAGATCTGCTGTGGCCGTCCTCTCTGCGTCTGGTTTTACATTACAGTGAGTAATTACAGGGGCATAGCTCTTTCTAGTTGGCTTAGGGGGAAATTAAAGTTTCTGCCAGTTGTGTCAGTGACTGCAGTGAGCAGTAGTTGTGAATGGCTACTTTTTGTTTTCAAAAAAAAAACCCAACCAAACTTAAGAAGAACTCTCTTTAATGAAAGGGAATGATTGCCTGCCTTTGCTGTCTCTGCTGATTCTCCAGTGGGAGTTCTGCCATCAGACTTGTCAGACTTGGTTGGCAGGGACTTCTCCTGAGTTAGCACAGAGATCTGAATGGGCAGAGATAACACAAATAGGTACTGGTACAAGCATATCTGCAGAGGAACAGATTTCCCTCTGACCAAAGGTGCCATTGGTGGGCACCACCCTAATTCTCAATGCATCTCTTAGCACTGATGACAGGACTTTCAGCAAATAAAAAGAATTGCTTAAGCACCACCTGAGCTGGGCAGTTTTTACAAGACTTTTGAGTTTCAAAGGCCCTCAGGCTGCTCAATCTGCCAGTGTAAAGTCACTGAATATTATCTCCCTGGCTTCTTACTGGGTATCCTTATACCTCATTCAGCATAATGAACGTGGGGAGACAAATTGTGATTCTTCTACTTTTTTTTTTTTGCCCAAGATTTCTTCTTTCATTCCCACAGAACTTACAAGGACACAGAAAACTCAGTGGGGGAAGAAGAGGTGGTGTCTGCCTTCTGGCCGACATGACTTATGCCAGTGGTTGCATGCGGGTTCCAGAATGAAGATTGCAAATCACTCTCCATCTTTTTGGAGCCTGTCCCATAATTAGAAGATTAAACATTTTGTTTAAATTAGGAATTTTCCCCCTACCTCCTCTGTGTGCTTAAAATCACCATTAGAGCAAGATGGAGACTTGTTGTTTGATATTGGGCTCCATGTGCTAGTTGTGATTGTCAGCAAGAGGTTCAGGAAGTCTTACTTTAATTAAAAAAGCAATTTTGGCCATGGTTCACCTTGTGTGAGGCAGAGGCACTTCTGATCATGTGAACTTCTCGATGTTTGAGTACAGTGAGTAGAGCTTTTTTCAGGAGCGTGACACCAAGCCTAAAAGGATAATATCAGGAGGCAGTGTGCAGCTGGCCTTGAAGTATTGCCTCTGCATTAATGGCAGATTTGCCTTCAATTGACAGATTGTGTTTGTGGGAAAAGAGGGTTACTTACAGGGATAGTATGGTCCTAATTTGAAGTGAATGAAAAGCAACTCATAGAGGAGCTTGTAGAAATTGTCATACGTTTAATGAAGTAAAACAGAATTTGTGTTTTCTACTTACTCCCTGTGCCACCCCACCAAAAGAACAAAACAAAAGGCTGGGAAGTACCAGCTCACTAAGAGCCAGGTATTGTGCTGTTTGATTTATAGGTGTTAGTGCATTTCATCCTAAAAGCAACCCTGGGAAAGTCAGTATTCTTATTCCCATTTTATAGATGAGGAAAGGAAGGTCACAGAGGTTTAGTAACTTGCCCAAAGACACGAGGAAGTAGATGGCAGAATCTTTTCCCTAATTGAGGGCTCTGGTGGATGAAGGGAGCTTAAAAACAGAAATGCTTTAGGAAATAGAATGCAGCAGAATGCTACCATCACCCAGTCTTGTACTTGCCTCGAGTCTACCATGTGTATCATTCTTGTCTAGCAGAACACTCTTGTCAGTTACCAGTCCCCGGGGGAGGACGCTTCTGCCCATTGCATCTCGGTATTGGAGTTGCCAGTGAAAACACCACGTGGTCAAATACTGGATGGAATGATGCTTTTTACTCACACAGAGAAGAGACAAAGCAAGACCAGCTCCTGGGATATATGTCAGTTCCTTGTGGCTAGTGGGGCCCTCGCCCTTCCTCTGAAGCTGGTGCAGGGCAGTGGCCTACATGCAGCCCTCTCTCTTGGCAGCAGAAGGACCCTGACCTAAAAGCTAGTGGTGTGCCTGAGGGGCACTGATGTACATGCTTAAGCAGAGCAAAGGAATACTCACTGAGCATGAAACAGAGACAGACATTGTCACACAAGGTGAGAAGCCTGGCACAAGCTGTATGGGCTCCTTACCTCTTGGTAAGGAAGTGTTCCGGGCCTGAGCCCCATTCCTATGCAGCCAAGTGGGGTTGGAAATACCGCATGCGTGGACTGCCTTTCCTAACAGTTCTGTATTGAAATTACTTGGTTATGTGGCTTTCTTCCCATTAGACTTTGAATTCCTCAAGGACGGTGACCAGATCAGTGCATGCTATGTAGTAAATGCTCAATAAATGTCTGTTGACTGAAGAAAGGAAAGAATAAGGGTAATAAGGAAGAAGGAATAAGGAAATGAATGAAGCAGTGAATCAATGATTAGTGGCTAAATTTGGTTCTCTTCCAGGTTTCTTTTTATGTTGAGACTTAGCGCCTCCACAGTTGCCTTCTCTTTCTTGCCTCTTCTTTCTCAATGGAGAGTAGATTAAGCTATGTTTGTGAGGGGCAGTGACCTGATCATTGCCTTAGATGATCTTCATAAAAGCTTGATTCTAATACTGTAGTAATCTGAGAGTTGATGGGCTTTTCTTTTTTTTTTTTTTAAACTGGAGTGTCTGACTCCAAAGCAACAGATTGATTGATCCATTTATTTGCCCAAGATTTGCTGCAAGTTTACTGTGGGCCATAATTTCTGTTTTCTCTTTACCCAGCCTTGGAAGCAAAATGTAAGAGATAATACAAACAACAAGATTAGTTTTTATTTCATGTTGTTGTATCCGGCATACCCATTTCCATTCGATTTTTTTTTTTCTTATTTAACATGTATTAAGTACTTTTTCTGGGTTAGGTGCTTCCTCGCTAGGAGGGGCTTTTTCCGGGGATGAGATGATGATTTACCCAGGGTCACACTCTAGTAACAGACTTGGATGTCTGATTACTGAAGTCCATTTTCTTCTCACTGCACCAATCTCCCACTCTCCCCTTTTTTAAAGATTTTATTTATTTATTTGACAGAGAGTTAGCGAGAGCAGGAACACAAGCAGGGGGAGTGGGAGAGAGAGAAGCAGGCTTCCCGCTGAGCAGGTAGCCCGATGTGGGCCTCGATCCCAGGACCCTGGGATCATGATCTGAGCCAAAGGCAGAGCTTAACGACTGAGCCACCCAGGCGCACACCAATCTCCCCTTTTAATGGGACTAGTTTAGCATCAATTTCCTATGTGCTTTATGTTTTGTACAGGCCTGGGACACACATTGGTTTCTAAAGCAGAAAGTAGTAGAGCTGCTAAAAGTTCACGTAAGTTTAAGTAGCCTTGGGAAACAGATCTGTAGTAAGCACAGAAACTGAGCGTTTCAATCCCAGCCCCTCTATTTTCTAGCTGTTTGACCTTAGGCAATTCGCTAAGCAAGCCACCGGAGCCTTGGTTTCTTCACTTGAAAAAACAGGGAATGGGTGTTCCCTACCTAGCAGAGCTGTGCGAGGAGTAAAAAGATAACATAATAAGCACACAGTTAATGGTAACTATTACATAGCTTGGATAATCACTTGGTGAGGAAGCGGTGGAGGAATTCTTTATGGTTTCTTTAAACCCTAAGATTCTCTGACCTCAGTGCCTCCTAAGAAGCCCTTTGTGAGATTTATATCTGACTTTGCCTGTGGAGGCCCATCCTGGCTTACTTACGCAGCTTTGTTTAAAAGAGGTGGCCAAATTCCCTTGTGTGCAGGGTTTTTCAGCCAGTGTCTGTGTTTTTTGGTACGTTTGCCAGGATTCTCAAGTTTCTGAGTAATTTGAATTTGAGATGAGTTGGATTGATGGCAGGCTGCTTTAATACAGGTGTTACAAATAAGATTAAGAGGTTGTTGGCGAAGGTACCAGTGGAGCTCTGGGACTGGTTTTCTGGAGTCCTTCTAAATTGACAGCTAATGGGTAGTTTGCCTTGATGGCTCTCTCTGAGCTTGTTTCAACTGACTAGAGATTCATCCACAGAGGTAACTTGCTTATAAAAATTCACTTTCCTTTCCTTTCTCAGAAAGTAAAGCTACCATAACGTGTAGTAATGTCTTTGCGTTGTGCAAAAAAAACCAGTTGCCTTTGCACTGTTTTCAGATACCTTTTTCTAAGGCAGCCAATTCTTTTTTTAAATTTAATTTTATTATGTTATGTTAGTCACCATACAATACATCATTAGTTTTTGATGTGGTGATCCATGATCCATTGTTTTCGTATAACACCCAGTGCGCCATGCAGTACGTGCCCTCCTCAATACCCATCACCGGGCTAACCCATCCTCCCTTCCCCTCCCCTCTAAAACCCTGTTTGTTTCTCAGAGTCCACAGTCTCTCATGGTTCATCTCTCCCTCCAATTCCCTCCCTTCATTTTTCCCTTCCTTCTCCTAATGTCCTCCACGCTATTCCTTATGTTCCACAAGTAAGTGAAACCATATGATAATTGACTTTCTGTGCTTGACTTATTTCACTTAGCATCATCTCCTCCAGTTCCATCCATGTTGATGTAGAAGCTGGGTATTCATCCTTTCTGATGGCTGAGTAATGTTCCATTGTATGTATGGGCCACATCTTCTTTATCCATTCATCTGTTGAAGGGCATCTCGGCTCTTTCCCCAGTTTGGCTATTGCGGACATTGCTGCTGTGAACAGTGGGGTGCATATGGCCCTTCTTTTCACTACATCTGTGTCTTTGGGGTAAATACCCAGTAGTGCAGTTGCTGGGTCATAGGGTAGCTCTATTTTTAATTTTTTGAGGCACTTCCACACTGTTTTCCAAAGTGGCTGCACCAACTTGCATTCCCACCAACAGTGTAAGAGGGTTCCCCTTTCTCCACAACCTCTCCAACATTTGTTGTTTCTTGCAAGGCAGCCAGTTCTTAAGGTTTTTTTGTTTTTTTTTTTATACCGTAAGCCTGCCAAGCTCCAAAGAAAACTTTAAAAAGGGGAGAGATGATTCACATTATTTTATTCTTTATTTATATTTCTGTATAAGACAGTTATTTGATTATCTTAATCCTTGGTAGAATCCCTTCCTGCCCACCAAAATATGCATTTTGCCTTAACTGGTCTACTAGATGCTACTGTTAGGAAATTGAGTGTCCTAAAATGTTCTTGAAGTGAACAGTTCTTAGTTTAAAATCACTTTAAAGTCAATTTTATAGCCTTCTTGCAAGAGAATTGTGGTGGGGATAGAGCTTGCAGGGGGAGTTTGTAGGGCAAGAGGCATTCACCCAGGCTCCTAGAGAATTCCTTTTGATCATATTCCATGTGGCCAGGTGGCAGTGTTCTTTCTTTGTTCTAGGTGGAGGAAATATTTCTTTGTGTGTGTGTGTGTGTGTGTGTGTGTGTGTGTGTGTGGACATATGCTTTTATTTCTCTTGGATAAACAGGCAGGCGTGAAAGGCCTGGGTCATATGGTGGGTGTACGTTTAAACTTTCTAAAAACTGCCCAACTTTCTTCCAAAATGGTTATGCCATTTTGTACTTGTACCATTTGTACTTGATTCCTCTCTCCCTGTAATTGAGATTTCAATTTTTAAAAAATTGAGGTGAAATTCATGTAACATATAATTGTCTTAAAGTGTACAACTTGGTGTTTAGTGTATTCACAATATTGTGCGACCACCACCTTTCTCTCTCTAGTTTCAAAACTTTTTCATCACCCCCATATATCCCATACCCATTAAAAAATCACTTCCAATTGGAGGAAATATTTCTGACTCTAAGAATAACTCATTCCCCATACTTGTCTTTATTGGGAATGGAGGTGTTTTGCTAACTTCAGTGGTTTGTAGAGCTTCTAGAAATAGTAAAACCTTCGAGTTGAGGAAAATAAAGTGCATCTTAGACAAAGGTAGACATGAAAGCATCTCTTTTCATTGTTTTTGATGGGCTCATCAACAGGCATGTAGTGAGGCCGTAACACCAGATACTTTGTTCAAGCTGAAAGAGGTAATTCGGCGCTAGAAAGAAAGTATATTATATAATCATGCTATGTTTTCAGACTTTAAAGTATTACCCATAATATTGAAAAATATTCTATTTAACAGGATACTCAAAGTAAAGTTTGATATGAGTTCTGTCTTCCCTGAAATAAATGTGTCAGCTATTGTGTAACAGACTTATGTGGATAAGTTTTAACTTTTAAAGTAATGGTAGTAGCTAATGTCCCAGGTTCCTGGGATCAAAACCGTGTCAGAACTGTTAAGGAATTAATGAGCAACTGTGAAAGACCTTGATTATGTAAATAAATAAAATTATTTATTTCTTACTTATGATTTCGTTCTCACTAATTCAGTCCCCAGTTATTCACCCCCTCTCCTTCGCATTTTCTCAACACATCTTCACTTTTTTCTTTCCTATCTGTCTTCCTGCAAGTATACATCCTTTCTCCCCAACCACTCTTTCTGTTTGAAAGAGGAATGAAGTTTTAATTCTTGGCAATGACCTCAGAGGCAACTTATAGAAAAGGTAATTAAAGATTACCTTGCCCCACTTTAGTCTTAATGAAATTGTCCATTGCTAGAGGCAGTATTCCACTGGCTGGAATCTTCTCTGTCAGCATAATTACATGTAACAGGTGTGCTATATTATGTGCAAAACCACTCTCTGGGGCTGCTGGTTGCTGAATGACTACTCCACCTCTCCCCAACCTCTGTGACAAGCGCTTATAGAGTATTTAACCTTTGTGTCACCCGAAATAATAAAGTGAACTTATTGTATCTGAGCTTTGGCTTAACACTATAAATAATTTAAAATAGCATTGCCATATTAATTTGTTACTTAATGTTTAAAGATTCAGAGTGGACTGGGTGGGTTCCCCAAATGGTCTGGGGGAGGAAGTTCTTACTGCAGTCTCCATATAGAGAGATGGCACTAAGCTTTTACCAATGGGCAAGGAGCAATGACAGAAAAGAGCTTTCCTGGTTAAAGCCATAGACAGAAAAGTAGCAGAAGAGACTTTAATGTTAATTGAAAGACAATGGCAACAGAGAGAGATGATGAAAATTATGCTTTTAAGATGATAGTTTCTGGGGTTGTGACTAAGAAAGGGATCCGAAGGTTGTGTGTACTGCTCCTGCAAAAGTGAGAGATTTCAGACCTAGTTCTGTCTATGACTTCAGGCTCAAGTGCTGTCACTTCCTTGAGTCTTGGTTTATTCGTCGGTAAGTTACGAGGTTGTACTGATACTCTTTGTCTGAATCTGAGTTTTACTATTCTTATCCTTTATATTGGTGCCACCATTAGAGAATTAACTAAGTGATACATAAAATATAACCCAGGATGGCATAAAATGATCAAATATGTAGGTGCAAATAAATCCTGCCTGGCTGTGGGCACACTAACGATGCAAGGACCTCTGAGAATATGTATACCTTATATACATTTGCTAATAATAATAGGTGATGATTCCTGGATTTAGCTGGTTCAGTGGTTTAGCTGTCCTCTTCCCCGTCTCTCGCTGATTTAGCAGTGTGGGTTGAGTGCCTGCACTGATGTTGGGCACTGCTGGGTGCTGAGGTGTTAGCAGCAAGGGTCAGATCCCACGGTTCCTGCTCTTGAGGACCCAGTTTGTGAATTAGTAGAGGAGATGGAGATTAATTAATGCATGCATTATGTGCCGATAGATGTATAATATGATGATACACTGCTGAGGAAGCTCAGAGGTCTTACTGGAGTTTTTGGAAGACTCTTAGAGAAGGTGACCTTAGAGCTGGAGCTTAAGGCTGAGTAGGATTTCTCTAGAATGAAGGAGGAAAGGAAAGTGATCTGCTATTCATGGTAGCACAGTATGTATTTACCCCATTCCAGGGCATTGTTTAAATAGCCCAAGGTGACTCCTGGGTCCTTCCCTGAATCTTCTCTAATTCCCGTATTGGTTTTTTCTGTAGCTGGTTTTCCAGACCCTGTACTATCCTTCTCATGCATTATCTAGATTTAATGCCTCCTTTTCAAGTGTGGTGGCTAATTCGGTGCTGCAAGACTGTAGCCAAATTGGATATTACACTTCTAATAGTGTGACCTTAATATGCATTAGCTTTAAAAATACTTAGAGTTGGTCATCCTGTTGATTCATTGAATTGGAGATCTACTGAAGCCATCAGCTCTTTTCTGACTGAATTGTTTTTAAGTCACATTTCCCCTGGTGGGGACTTTATATATTTGCTATTTTGAATTTAAACAAAGGACTCCACAGTGCTTATACTTGTTTGGTTCAACTAATTATGGTTCTACCTATCTGTGCTGCCATTTATCCACATTTCTCTTTCTGCCTGCTTGAGTAACTTTGTGAAGATCGTGTTGAGGTAAAGGTGTTGTAAACCCTTAACCTTAGTGAGCTGCAACAACATCAAGGAACTGCAACCAGTGGGGCGTCATTTGTTCTGCATGATTCCCTGCTAGCTTCTGGTGGTCCCCCTTTTCTCCAAGTGTGTGCATAACTGTACCATTTGGCAAATTTACTTCAGATCTTTAAGAAATAAAATTTTATAAATACAGTTGAAGTCTCTTGTATACCCTCCCCTAATCCCATTTTACTGTGTGCCCCTCCCTAATCCAGTTTATTACCCTTTTTAGAAGCAATCACTATCTTGAATTTGGTGATTATTATTCCCACCATTTTTTTATTATTATGTGTGCAACCAGTGATGATTGAAATTTTCTTTTCTTTTTTCTTATTACAAATATGTTCCAGTGAACATTCTTTAAGTATCTCTTTGTGCATATGTCTGAGAATTTCTGTAATGTATATATACCTGGGAGTAGAATTGCTGGGGCCTCAGAATATATGCATTTACATTGTTATTAGCTATCACCAATTAGTCCTATACTCATTTACACTCCTATCAGCAAGTTTTAACAGCTCCCCTTTCTCCACATCTTCACCAACACATTGCTAGATTTTAATTTTTCCATTTTTGTCCAGTCTGATATCTTATGGTTTTTGTGTGCATTTTTTGGATTTCTAGTAACATTGGGTCCCTTTTTGTATGCCTATGGGCTGCTCAGTGTTTTTTCTTTTGTGATCATAATTGTTGATAACATTCCTTGTCAAAAGCTGATTTTAAGTAATTATAAAAGTGTATATATAGGACTTGCATTAGCAATCATTAAGAGAAATTTAAGCTTTGGTTCTAGCACCTTTTCAAAGTGCTGTATCTTTATCTTATTTAATCTTACTCTCCCTTATTTTACTAAAGACAATCCTGTGAGATAGAGCAAGGGCAGAGCATTTTTATAAATGCTGCACTGATAAATCAAATGACTTATCTAAGGTCATGTGACTCTTAAGTGATTCATAAGAACCTAGATTTTTTTCAGATTATTGGTTTGCTGCTCTTTGCATTGTACTATGCTACTTCTTTTAGATCAGTGCAATTCTGTTGTTATTGTTGTTTGGATTGATGTCTAATATTCCCTCTAGCACCTAATGGAGTGATGTTCAGGTTCTATTAGCTTAGTAAACACTTCTTGAGTGAATGAATGAATGATGATGGTTCTGTAACTGACAAAACATTCATAATAAGTCTGCTAAAATGGAGGTAGTTTACCTTCCAGTGATTTTACAAGTATCTGCCTCTGTTAGCCTTGATAAATAAAGAAACTGAATCAACATCCAGCTTTCTGATGCAGCTGCAGAATTAATCAGAGAAGATGTCAAAGTAAATCATGGACGCTAAAGTATAGTTTGTACTTTTAAAAAAAGAAATCTACACACCCTTTGGAGGTGAGATGAATATATATTCAGGCTTTAACAAGAAGTAAGAATTTTTTTGGTGGGAAAAATTGATTAATTGATGACCAGTGATTTAAATCATAAATCACATCCACATTACTTGTCAGCCAATCAGATTGTAGATCTTAAGTGAGAGTCTTGGTGATTTTAATTTTTGATACATTGATTTTTTTTCCCCCCTCGTGGGCAGTTGAAACCCATGTTCTCCAATAATTATTGCGTTCTCAGTACCTGTTTTTTTTTTTTTTTAATTGGGAATTAAGTAAATGAGAGTTCTGTTTTATATTTGCGATAACTTTGCTTTGAGATTTTGCGTTTCTGGTACTTGGTTTTTCTTCCAGAAAAAAAAGGTAGTAAATTGCCATGATTCGTTGATTTTTTTTTTTTTAAGCTTTAAGTCTTGTAAAGACATAATATGTAATTGTATATGAATACCTGGGATATTTCTCAGATATTTCTTAAAATATGTGTGATAATCCCTTGTTGATATAGCACTTTATAGTTTACATAGGGCCTCTTTGTAAGGTGTTTTAGTCATCACAACAGTCTTTTGTGTTGAGGTAGGTAGCATTTTCTGTCTCTGATGGCTTTGATCCTGGATTATGAACTTTGGTTGATGGTAGTTGCAGCATTAGAGATTGTGAGCTTTTTCAGTTCTTGTGCCTTAAGCAAATTTGCAAGGGAGCCCTGATGTTAACTTTGGCAGGTTTCATGCCTGCAAATATTGATTGAGCCAGAAGTCCTAGTTGTAAAATGTCACCAGTGAATGTGCAGCCAGCAAAGGCAAGGGAAAACTCATTACTACAGCTCATCTGTAACTTCTGGGTCAGGCCACTCACTACCATCTGGTAAAAATGAATGTTTGAAAACTCCCTTTTATTCTGACAAAATGTAATCAGGCGAGGTTAACAGCAGATGATTTCTGACCATTTCACATTGGTTCTACCAATCCGTCCACAGCCTGGGTTTGTGACATTCCATATGTCTAATTACCTTTAGAGGTATCAGAAAGCTTTAAAATTATGAAACCTGATGGCAGGAAGGAATTTATTTATGTGTATATCTACCTTTCCCCCTGTGTTGTATGCAACCCCCATAGTGAAAGTATTTATTCTGAAAAAGAAAAGGTAATGATAGAGGAAGAAAGAAATAGGATTACTGTCTTGAAATAATCCAAAGATTTTTTTTTTTTAATGTGAGAGTGGGACTAATCATGTTTATACTGCCTTAAAGAGAAAGATTAAGGACCAAGGAAGAAAGTTGTAAGTTGTAAGGTTTCTCCTCAAATTAACAAACTCTCTGAGTGATCCAAAGATGGAAGGGGCACAATTTTGGGGGGGGGGTTAAGTTTCTGGTCACTGGAAGTGTTAGGAAAGCCCCAGCCTATACCCAGTGAAGATGTTTTAAAGGGGATTCAAACCTCAGATAGACGATTGGGTTAGACTCAAGGCTTCCTAAAGTCTGGATGTCTCTAGTGTTTCAGAATTACCGCAGGAGGTTGTGAATCCAGACAGATGTACAGAGGCATTTTCTGTAGAATGAATCTCTGTCTCTCAAAATTAGTCCTTCTCTCTCTCTCCCTCTCATAAGTGTAGGAGTTAAAAACACAAATGGAATGAAAAGTATTGCCAGATAGATAGTAATATATTTGTCACCGTGTTCTTTCTCAGTCATTGGCTATTAAAAGGTACAGTAGGGGGTAGGGTCTGTCATATTTTGACATTAAAAAAAGATTTTCCTTTTAAAATCTATTAGTGGTCAACACCCTTTCCAGCCTTGAGGTTCTTTGATTTTTGAACCAAATGTGTGCAAGAGAGGTGGGAAGCTACTTGTATTATCTTCTGTGAGCCAAACTCTGCTGGGCATTTTAGAAACACTGGCCTTACAATGAATCATAGAACACTACATCAAAAACTAATGATGTAATGTATGGTGATTAACATAACATAATAAAATTAAAAAAATTAAAAAAAAGAAACATTGGCCTTTGTGTGCTTAAAATATACATATATACATAAATATCTGAAAGTGGTTATTGTTTCTAGCTTATAGATTGAGAAAACTCAAGCTTAGAGGGGGTAAGTTATTTTCCAGGACTGCTAACTAAGTAGAGGGGCTAGCATTTGAATTTAAGAAAATTTGACTACTAAACTCATTCTCCATATAGGGTATCACCACTTGCAAATAGGTTAGCGAGTTAGTATTGCAAAGTAGGAAAAGCACTATATTGGGACTTAGAAGCTTTGTATTATTGCCCATCACAATCAAATTGCTTAAAGCCACTGGGCTCAGATTTCCTTATTTCTATAAAGAGAGGGATAAACTAGATTACCCTTTGAGCTCAAATTTCTGAGTCTTTCCCATTGTTTGATATTTAGGAAATAGTACTTCATGACCCTAGTTGAAAGGCCCTTTTCTGAAGTTCTGAAGCTTCCTGGTGCTAGGTGAAAAATTCCTGGCTTATTATGATGTTATAGAAGATTTTCTTTGACTTTTTCCATTTTTTAATAGAATAGAATGTATTTTTTCTTCCATTAACATGAAAGTACATTTTATGGAAATCACCCCCTCCTAACCCAGGTAACTTGGAATATTGAACTTACTTAGACACCGACTCCCCCCGCCCCCCCCCCCGGCAATACACATCTCCACTGTTAAAATCCTGGTAGAGATGTGCTCTTCACATTAATAATTACACTGGGTGTTTTCATAATTTATCATAATGACGCCATTATTGCTTATTACAGAAGGCCCCTTTCTCCCACCCCCACCCCCAAGTCTAATTGAGGTCGAGACAAGACCATAAACGCGATAATATAGATTGCATGCTCAGAGGAAATGGAGTTGGTTTCATAGTGGAGTTTTAATTTAGGATTCGTTCTGGTGATGTAGCCTCTTCCTATGGTACATTACTTTGAGCCCAATATAACTGCATTTTCCCACAGCTCCTCATTATAGCTACAGCTTCTCACTGCTTTTTAATTAAGAAAAAAAAAATAGGGAGAGAGGGAAAAATGAAACCTGCAGCTTAGGTTGGATATTGTCTGGGTACGCAGGGAGTATCGTAGGCAGATTACTTATTTGATTTTTTAACTCTTTCCAAGCTTTCATGGAGATGTCTTGATTTCTGTTTCCAGGGAGGATGGATATATATATCATCCATCACACATACACACACAGAGGCTTCAAGATCTTTGGAAAGTGAAAGCTTCTCATATATATAATCTTGAAGCTTACTATAAGCTTTGAACAAGTGGAAATCCTTTACGTAACCTAGAAAGGCAACCGGCTGTGTGGTTGCATGGTGGCAAATGCTTAGTGAGCATTTATACCGCTCACCACCTATCGGGAGAGCAAGGCAGGGAATGTAGAAGATTTTTTAAATCGTTAAAGGCTGATGATGTTCTGGTACATCAGAAGTTAAGAGTTAATCATTTTTTCTCTGATCTTGTGGGCAGCAGAAACAAAGAAATGACTTTATGAGGAACAGTTTTCTTTTGTCATACCTTCATCTTGAGGGATTCCAAACACCTTTCCGATACCAAAACAAATTAATCTCCAAAGGTGACTGGTAAGAATGGCTTAATCCTTTTGGGATTGGTTTTGTAAGACACAAGGGAGCTCATGCCTGAGCTGTTGACCTCTGACAGGCTGCGAGTGTTACATTCCCTTCTTGAATCCAGAGCCGTTTGGCTCTTCTATAGTGGAATCGGTTTGACAGCTCTGAGATTCTTCCCCACTTACGTATTTTTGCTTTGTTTTGTGTAACTGATCACTCTCTCAGTAGCGGATATTGGTAAATATAATGTAGAGGTTTATTTCCAGGTCAGGGTATTGTTAGCTTTATAACTTTTTGTGGGGACCTTTCACAAGTAGGACTTCAGCTTTCTATGAGTCCATATTTTATGTAGTGTTGCTGGAAAGATGGTTCCATTTTGGCTTTATCAGGGAACAGAAAGCTCTTGGATGAAAATCTTCTAGACCTGTGGAGACCTGTGGTAGCCAGTATGGTAGCCGTGAGCTGTGTATGGCAGTTGGGCACATGAAATGGGGCTGGGGCTGGGTTGAGACACACTCTGAATGTAAAGTAATATGCCAAACTCCAGAGACTTACTTAGTACGAAAAAAAAGTAAAATATCACATTAGTAATTTTTAAAATACTGATTACATGTTACAGTGATAATATTTTAAATATATGGGATTAAAAACATTAAAATTAATTTCACCTGCTTCTTTTTACTTTTTAAAATGTGGCCCCTAAAAAATTTAAGATTACATCTATGGTTTGCATTTCATTTTAATTAGCAATAATCGCGCCTTGGATAAACCTCATTGGCTACGATACTGCCACTGCGCCAAGCTTTGCATTTCATTTTAATTGGGCAGCTATGTCCTAGACTGTTAAGCCCCTTGATAGCAAAGCAGCATTTGTCTTACATTTATGTCCCCAGTTGTCAGCACAGGCCTTATACATAGTTGGCATTTAATAAATATTTGTTAAAGAAATGAATCCCAACCTTTATTCTTCAAAGTGGTCAAATTTCAGAAATGTGTAGAAACTTCTCTTTTTGGAGTGTTAGTATCTGAAAAAGAGACAACCCTTGTTGGGAAGAACAAAAGTTTTTAAAATTTTGCCTTGGGAGAAAAAAAATGGCAGAAATAAAATATCTCCGGGCCTTTGAACAGCTTACCTATCTGTTGGAGGTGGGAGCTGATAATGCTGGTGAAGGAATCATGGCCGAGCACCCTAATGGGTTCTGCTCTGCTCTCCTGGAGAGTTGTCAAGAGAGGAGCTCAAGCTGAATGTCTGGCGGAGAAGGGAGTTGTAGAAACAGTTAGTGAACCTGGAATTTGCCCTCTTAGGGATGTTCTGCTTAGACTCTTCCTTATGATTAACAGAGCTGTCCTTGTCTCAAGAATCCATCCTGGCCCTTTCTGTCTCCATTTCCCCATTTAGACATGACCCAAATGGAAGCCTGGAACTGCCGCTGGGCCACCTTATTACTTGAAGACCCTTTAAGCTCTGCAGTTCTTTAATACATTATTTGTTTAATGAATGGTTTACCAAATATTATTTTAATTTGGCCAGGGTCTTACATGACTTATATTTATGGCTATATGTTCTTGACTGAAAGTCCCTTGGACCTATCTCAGTTAGGGTCCTGGAATCATGGTAGATTAGCACACTTCCCAGAGATCAGGTTCAACTTTGAGACCAGGTTGTCTTTGCAAGAGTTTATTAAACGATCTCAGGTCTCCCCTCTCCCTGCTTAGAAAATAGAACTGTTAACCTACTTCTCTTGCCCAGAGATGTGGTGAAGATTAAGAGAAGTGCTTTAAGTTCTGCAGGAGGGAAGTGCTCTTTCAGGGGAAATTATTAGAGGTCAAAGTGAAACTCTTCCCCTACCTTTGAGATGTTTGTTTTAAAAAAGTAGAAAGGAAGATGTATTCCAAAGATGACACTGCCAGTATTCTTTCAGGTTTGCATTTCTTAACTGTGGCAGTATTTAGCTTTTTCCTTTTAATTGTGGTCCACTGCCTTTTCTCTCTGCCCTCAGAGATAAACAATCCAGAAATCTCCTTTCTGTGGAGAATTGTGGAGCCCGTGCTTTGGTTTGACTGCTGCAGCAGCCTCACGCTAATCAGAATCGCAGCAGGCCTCGTTTTATGAGCCTGAAAGAATTAGTGCTCCCAGGGGGCTGAAGTTCCTTACCTGCTGGGGAGCTACAGATTTCTGGTTTGAAGCCTGCCCTCCTTTAGGATCAAGCTACCTTTCCTTCCTTTCTCACATGAAAACCACCACGTCCTTTTGCTTGTGGTCCGTGGTACCTGGCATGTTGATTTTCTTCTTTTTCTCTTTTTCTAAGTGCCAGTAATGACAATAGATTTTTATAATTTTTGTGTTTATAAAAGTAGAGTGTTATCATTTGAAATGATAATCTATCTCATGGAGGCTAGGAACAGAGTGAAAAATAGCAGGTGGTAACCTACAAACCAAATATTCTAATGTGAGTTTTCTAAGCAGTGTCATATGCTTAGACTTACTGGCACACCTGGTATGTGGAACCAGCGGGGTATGTGAATATAGAGGGAAATGACTTTGCACACTGGGATAGTGGAGTTCAGTAGCAGTGTAGGTTATAAGTCACAAGGTGAGATGTGTACTGTGTATAGTAGAAATTTGTCTCTTATCACCACCAAACAACTTAGCAGGTTGGCAGCAAATGTGGCATTCTCTTCTGTTGCTCATAATAAACCATGTCTCACCTAGCACACTATTAGTGTGTGTAGTTATTATAACATAAAAAGAAAAGCTCGTTGAGCCTAACACAAATGTCTTCTGTTGAGGAAGACAGAATCATGTGGATTACCTTATAGTCATAATCTTTTATTTTTGTTTAGTACTGTTGTTTAGGGCTTTTTTTTTTTTAAGACTTTATTTATTTGAGAGACAGCATGCGTGAGCCCGGGGTGGGGGTGGGGGCTGAGGGAGAGAGAGAAGCAGACTCCTCGCTGAGCGGGGAGCCTGATGCGGGGCTCGATCCCAGGACCCTGGGATCATGACCTGAGCTGAAGGCAGACGCTTGACGGGCGGAGCCACTCAGGCGCCCCTCATTTAGCATTCTTTCACTAAAGTTTGCAAACTTTTGGTACAAACTTCCAGTTGTGAATAAGTTCTGGGAATCCAATGTATAGCAGAGTGACTTTAGTTAGCAATACTGTATTGTATACTTGAAAGTTGCTAAGAGAGTAGATCTTAAATGTTCTCACCACCAAAAAAAAATCGGTAATTTTGTGAGGTGATGGAGGTGTTAACTAACTTATGTGGTAATCATTTTGCAATATATATATGAATCAACTAATCACATTGTACACAATGTTATATGTCAATTATATCTCAGTGAAACTGGAGAAAAAATGGTAAACATATACACAGAAGCATCGTTTGAAGTTCACAGGGAAAAGGTTATAATTTCCGTTTGCCATTTGTAGATGAAGAAACGAAGGTTTACAGAGGTTAATGACGTGCCAGAGCTGCACCAGTAGTAACCTGAGCTGCTTGGAGACCTTGGGCTGTTTGATTCCTGGTGTAGTGCTGTTTCTCCTCAGCTCTGAAGCCCATTTCAGTAGTGCTTCATTTTATTCCAATTTAATGGAAGGCCACTGTTAAGAACTCCTCTGTGTACTGCAGCGTCAAAGGCAAAACGAAGACCTAACAGTGTGGTGGCCAGAGCCCTGGACCAGGAAGTGCCAATTGTGTTTTCAGTGCAGCTGCTGGCTTTGGGACTCTGGGTAATACTACCTCTGGGCCTTACTCTACCATACTCTTCCATAAAGTAGGACTTCGGAGTCCAGTAGACCCTTGGGTGTTACATAGGTAATCTTCTCTGCTTGAACTACTTGTGAGTGACTGTAGTCTTTCATAGACATGAATTAAAACCATGTGAAGGGATTGGTGTCGGGAATTGTATTGTAACTAGTAAATTGAGCCTAACCCAGCTCAACGTGGCTGTGTTCCCTGTGATTTCTATATACACAGCAACTTTTGTGAAGTGATAAAACTTTGCATATTAAAAAAGTTCTGTAAAAAAAAAAAAAGCCAACTACCTTGTAGGTGACTTTAGTCATGTATTTATAGAATCACTCCGGGTCCGAAAAAATGACCACTTGGAGCTTTACTTCATTTTGTGGGAGAAATCATATTGTATGGAGCCTTTCATTGGTGAATCCTTGAAAGCTTTTAGAATGTCTGCTACGTGTGCTCTTCTAGGTCTTTTCCAGCTCTGGAATCCTGTGTTTCTTTTTTTTCTTTCTCAGCCCAACAGGGGCACAAAACGTCCCCGGGATGATGAAGAGGAAGAGCTGAAAATGCGTCGGAGGCAGGCTGGTCCCCGAGACCGTGGCCGCTATCGGGAAGAGGAAATGGCAGTGGTAGAAGAAACAGACGATGACAAAAAGAGACTGCTGCAGATTATTGACAGAGAGGGCGAGGAGGAAGAGGAAGAGGTAAGGTGGCAGGCGAGGCTGGCCCTGATACGCGGTGTCTGTAGAGTGTCATTTTAGGTCAAATACTTCATTTTCTCTGAGCTTTTCAGCTTCATCTGTTAAACAGGGCGAAGAATACTTACTGCACAGTATTGACGTGAAGGTGAAGTGCGCTGATGGAGTTGGGAAGCATTTTCAAAGTGTAAAGATCATTATAGATAGAGTTTTTAAAGTCTTCTGGATTATGTGTCCTAATTGAGGCCCGAGCACTGGACTGTGGGGCTGTTGCTGTTGACTGAGGAGGGTCAGGGAGGCTTCCTAGACCGGGCACACTGAAGGCACTTCCATTTTTTAATGTAGTCAGTAGTCTTTGAAAGAGGAGTGGCATTTTATCAAACTCGTGGAAGGAGGCTTTTCAGTTGAGATGGCATTAGCAAAGCAGCAAAGGTGGAGAAGTTCAAGGTGGAGCTAAGAGGTTAGATATTTACGTGTAATTGAGAAAGTACAGTTTAGGAAAAGAGGTGCTATTTGCTGTTCCTCAAGATGCCTTAAGGCATACTCATTCCTACCTCTGGACCTTTTGACTTCTGTGCCCTTTGTGGAATGCTCTTCCCCTAAGGCTTTGCATGGCGGGTTTCTTTCTTCTCATGTGGGTCTCAGTTCAGAGAAGCCTTTCCTATCTCTCAGGTAGTCTGTAAGTCATTCTCTTATCACTTTGGTCAGTATATTGTCTTCATAGCCCTTACTGTGATCTGAAATTCTGGTTTGTTTATTTTACTCATTTGCTTTCCTCCCCCCCAACCTCTTCCGAAAACAGGGACTGGCTTTGTTTTGTTCACAGCTGTATCTCTAGCACTCAGTGCAGTGCCTAGCTCTTGGTAGGCCCTTGATAAATATTTATTGAATGAATAAATGAAGCTAAAAAGAGTAGAGGTAAAATACCAGTGATTAAAAATAAAATGACCTTACCTAAGTGTCTTTTTATATCCATAAGTGTTAACTTGCATGTTATTTCACCCTGGCATTTTGTTCAAAATGAATTATGGAAATGGATTCTTAAGAGCCAGCTGTTTTTTGGTTCCCTGAAAGACATGATGCTAAGTTTGGATTTAAAAAATGAAGCTGGAGTGTGAATCTGAGAAGGAAAAAAAAATGGATTCATATTCCAAAAAGGTCTTTACTGTGTTGTGACAATAACTCTCTCATTAGGATTTGTACAAGTGCTAATTTGGGGGTCTGCCCCTAAAAGATGGTGACACTTTGGAAATCTGTGGTGGGAGACGGTCCTGAATTTCCTCTCTGGGGGCAGCAGCCCTGCTAGGCTTAGACAAACCGTGTGTGTAGCACATCTTCTCTCCTTCCTTCCCTCTTGGCTCCCCCTCCCTCCCTTCTCCCTCCCTTCCTCCTCACTAGCTTCGGCTCAGTCTGTTAGCCCTGCAGCAGCAGTTAATTGGCAGGTATAATTCCCATGTAGGGCAAGGCTGGTACTGGAGGATTAGGGTAGTAGCTGTCATGGGTAAGTGGTTTCTAGCCTGGGAGACAGAAATGTAGTGTGGGACCAGGCCTTCTGTTAAGGGACAAGGGAAAAAGAGATCGCTTTGTAAAAATGACACATGGAAGACTACAAGTCCAGGACTTATTTTCTCTCACTGCCACCAAAGTCCCATTTGATGAAAAACAAGTGATGTTTGCCCCTGTAAAGTCACGTGGACTTGTAAAATATTATTGTCCTTTTTGTGCTATATCACCAGCATTCATCTTTCTGAAATCTCCCTCTGGTTTCTGACGTTGAGCTATTGGAGATACTGCTGTGGTCCATGACTAAGACTGATAATTCAGTTTTCCCCCAGTGTTGGAGGGAAATTAAAAGAGGGAAGGCCAAACTCTGGAGAGGCTAGGATTTGGGGGATCCTGTGAGAGCTGTATTAACACTATTACATTTTTTTTCCTGCAGGGTGGGCAAGATGTTAGCTAAGGGAAAGAAAAGAAGTGGAGATTGAGGTTGCTTGAAAGTGATTTAACCCTTCCTAAAAATTTAGATTACTTAGTGAAATCCTCGTGATACATTGGGTGCATCGTGCTTGTTGCTAGTAGTAACAATAAGGGTTTATGTTAATGTAGTGTCCTATAGTTTGTAAAACAGTTTTATGCACCTCATCTCTTTAGGTCATCTCCATGACCTTGAAAGAGAAAGGTAATATTTTTGCCCTCCCTCTCTCCCTGCCTGCCTGCCTGCCTTCCTTCAACACATCTTCCCTGGGTGCTTGCTGTGTGCCGGGCACTGTGATGGGCACTGGAGAGTCAGCAGTGAACAAGTAGACATGGGCCACCGAAAGGGGTGTTTACTCTGGTTTGGGGTTGGAGAGATTGTCTGGGCTAGATCCTGCCATACCTTCTTTATATGGGTCATGTGAAGGATTTAGAATTTTATTCTGAATGCCAAGTGGATGAATTCAAGAAAGACTTGTGAGGTAGAGTCTGTTGGACTTGGTGAGGGTTTGAGGATTATATTCAGCAAAGTGACATCGCCACGTGGCTAGTAAGTAGTGAAGCTTGACTCTGAGTCTTGACTGAGCCGGGGCACTGAGTTCGGTTTGTGAAGTTTCTCTTTAAGCTACAGATACTGGGCATGGGGTGGGAGTCCAACAGAGGTCCTCAGGAGCCAGGAGTCATTGATAGAATCTAAGAAATCTGTCATGCCACAAACGAATTTATAGATAACTCCTACTTAAAACCTAATATATGTTGGCTAACTGAATATAAAAAAACAAAACAAAACAACATATGAACATTGAAATTTAATAAAATAATAGCTAACACTTTTGAGTACTTACACAATTATGAGATGATTCAGTGCTTTCCAGAAGGATCAGTTTCTGGTTCTCTTAATAGCAGTCTTTGTATTGCTTTTAGGGGTGAGTTGTGGTCAGTGGCCACAAAAGCTGTGAAGCCAGGAGTTGGATGTCAAGAGAGGCAGAGTGCACTGTAGCGTGTGACTCTAACCTTGAAAAGAAACTGAGGAGAAAACATTCTTGAAATTTTAGTGTAGATTTTTTTGGGGAAAATGATTCCGTTTACAAAAATTCATTTTATTTACGTTTGTAGTTATTATCCCAGTGTTTGAAATAAGAAAACTGTATGGTCTACTAGTTTTTTATGTCTCCCCTGAGTGAGGTTACTAAATTCTTGATGCTATATTGGGCCTCTCTGATTTCCTTCCCAGCAGCTAGTAAGAACCTGAAACAGTAATGTGTAAGAAATGCAACGCAGTGACTGTTGCTGATGAACAAGCATTCTTATGGTATGGGCTGTACAGAAATAGGCTGTGAGTTGGATTTGGCCTGTGGACTGGAGTTTGTCCACCCCTGGCGTGGGGATTCCCAAAGATTGAGGTCCACTGTCATCGACTCAGGGTTTGACCTTGAACGAGTTCTTTTAAACCTGAGTGTTATCTTACCTGTAAAACAAGGAGAAGGATGGGTAAATATTAAATTAAACTATCTAATATTGTTGCTTATTCCATGCCATGCAGTATGCTCAAGAAATATTTGTTGAATGAGCTAGTCTTTAAAACCTTAAACCGAGCTTCCTGAACTAGTTGTGAGACAGAGTGATACGACATAGCATGTGATCTAGACCCTTAACCTTCTTTCCAGCGGGGGAGATAAAATATGTACTGTATATTTAACCCGGAAAGGTGAGTGGCAGAATGGCCTGAAAGAGCCATAGAAAAGAAGTAGTGATTAGTGAATAAGAAATCCCTTTGGACTGAAATTGTTGCTGTTTGTTTCCTTTACACCAGGAGGAACCACTAGATGAGAGCTCAGTGAAAAAAATGATCCTTACATTTGAAAAAAGATCATACAAAAACCAAGAGTTACGGATCAAGTTTCCAGACAATCCAGAGAAGTAAGGCTCTGTTTCGGTGAAACCCTCTTTCCTCCTACATGTTATGTTTGTTATTTTTGTTTTGTTTTTCATTTGTTTTGCCTGCTTTGGTTTTTGTGATTTGTGTCAGGAGTCCCAGGACAACCCACATGTTTGGGAAATCACTGGAAAGACTCACAGGGCTCAGAGTCAGTGGTACTCAAGGGCACACAACAGGATCAGCAAAAGGGAAAGACAGATAAGGCTGGACTCTGGAGAAATTCATGTATAGGCTCCTTGTCTTTTTTCTGCCTGGGTTACAGGCAGACATGTTCCTTTCTCCAACAGTGAAGTACATCAACACGTGTGTAGTGTTTCTGTCCAGGGAAGCGCATTTGAGTGAGACTTAAGAGTCCAAGATATTTATTGAAAACAAGTTATGTAGGCCTTCTCTGTCAGTAATGACTATCAAAATTCCACACTCCCAGAGGGAAAGCAGAAGTTAAGTGCTTCAGGTGGGCGGAACACCCTTATCACTTAGGGAACCTTTCAAAAGCCAAGTTCCCAGATACCAGCCTAGGACTAGATACTTGTAAAGATCAGGTCTACTCTGTTAACTCTTTTCTGCATTGTTCTTCTCAAGGCGCAAAGAAAACTGACCATGCCTGTCATTAGTGATAGCTTTACTGGTGAGAAAATTTCAAAGGCTTTGTGGTTAGACACATATGGGTGTGACTCTTAAATGACCTTGAATAAGTCACTTCTCCTTTCTTAGCCTCAGGTGTCTCATCTGTATAAACCTCCTTCACAGGGTTGTTGTGAAGATTGAGTGAGAATGATGGCAGGTGTTTAGCTCAGTGCCTGGCATACAGTTAAGTGCTCACGGGATGACAGTTCATGTGATTGTCACTGCACCAGCACCTCTGTGTACTGTGAGGTGCTATCATGAGGAATCTGGTGTCTTTCAGTCCATCTTGACAAGTACTAACATGGAAAGATCACCGGTTATGTGACCAAAAAAATCAAGGTGTGGAATATGTACAGTATGTTTAGGTAGGGAAAAAAAATGAATTCTAACTAAAGGAATTGCATATTTATACAGATTTTAATGGTCTAAATCTCTCTTCGCTCCCTGTCTTTCTGCCTCTCAAGACATACACTTTTAATAAATCTTAATAGGCCCAAGGCCCCTGGGCAATTAAGAGTTGAATAGTACAGTCTTTGTACTCCAGTTTATAGGTTACTAGGGAGACTGACTCTAAATGCAGGGTAGAAGGAAATATACTTTAAAAGAGATAGAAGCAGAGTGCTGTTAGAGCATGGGGAAAGAAGCCATGAATACCAAGTTGGGGGCTGTTGAGGGCTTCACAGAAGAGGTGGTATTTGAGCTGGGCCTTGAAGAATGATTTTTATTTTAATAGGCAGAAGAGAACATGGAAAGGCCTTCCAGGTAATGTGATTAGCGTGAACAAAGGCACAGAGGTATCAGAGGGCATAGAGTCCTCATGGCAACCTAGTGAGGCTAGTGTGATTCAGTACGTCCTCTCTGTCCTGTAGATGAGGAGGTACAGAGAGAGGAGAACCTCGTTACTGGACCCAGGCCGCAACCCTCTTTGATCAGAGCTCAGCCTTCCTAACACCAGAGTCCTGTCAGTTTTGTGCTGACCTCTACCATATCGTAGCACTTGTCATACTGCATTGTGTCTGTGTATGTATGTGTTTGATTATACAAGTGATACATGAACAGACAGTCATTATAAAAAACACCAACAGTGCATAAGTAAAGTAAAAAATGAAAGTTCTTCACTTCACAGACCCCCTTTCCATTCCGCTACCCGGAGATAGTCTCTGTGAGTATTCCTTTAGATTGTTTTCTGTACATATATTTACATATGTAATTTTTCCCCTTCCTAAATCATACTGTACATATTCTGAACCTTGATGGTTTTACTTACATAACAGGAGATCTTTCCATGCATGTTTACCTTTTGTTTTGTGACTGGTACGGCGTGTTTTGTGACCGGTGTGGCGTGTTTCATGGTGTGGAGATACCGTGATTTATTTACTATTTTTCTTTGGATGGATATTTGGTTATTTTAAATATTGACTTTTGTGAACAATGCTGCAGTGAATGTCTTAGTGTGCATTATTTCTGTGGGATAGATACCTAAGTGTTGAATTCTCCAATTGAAGGGAATGTATTTTAAACTTTGATAGCTCCTGCCAAATTCCATACCCTGGCCTTTTATTCTACCAGCAGGTCTCTTTCCCTAAATTTTTGCCCATGGTGAATGTGATCTTTGTCGTTTGTTCTATTGTTATTTCCTTCCTCAGTGGTTTTCCTGCATTAGACTCTGTGCCTCTCAGGAGGTAGACTGTGTCTTGTTCGTTTCTGTTTGTAGTACCTAGCACAGTTCTGGCCATACTGTAAGTGCTCAGTAAACAGGAGAGATCTTACATGGTTGAGGTTATCCATACTACATTCCCATTGCTTGGAACCTGAGGATACATTATGAGAAAGCTATGCTATAGGTTGATAACACTAGAAATTTAAGAACCACAGTACTTTTTGGAATGCCAATATTGCCTTTCTCCGCTTGTAAGTATACTTCTGTCGGTGTAGAGCAGTGAGTTTCTGCAGGTTATATTCACCATCTACATCTTAGGTACCACAGATGCTCCAGTGTTACAATTCATAAAGTGGTTTTAAGAAAATGTTATTGCATTAAAAAACAACAACAACAACGTTTTCCATCCAAATTTATACACTGTTTTAGTTTTTAAGTCACAACATTAGAAAATTGAAATTATGCATAAAGAACATTTTTTTTCATATCTAAAAGCAGGAAACTACATTGTGTTTTAACCTTGAGTTCTTGAATTCTTACGGGTGCAGTGTCTTTTATAATTCTCTAGACCAGCGAGGTGCAATTAAGATGAAAATTGCTAGAGCATATTTGAATGAAACTTTCCGGTTGAGATCAGAAATGTTCAAATTTATTTTCCCATATATGCAATTGTCATTTTGATTGCATACCCAAAAATGCCTCTCTTCATTTGGCTGCATTTCAGATTCAATTGACAATTCTTATGCAGCGTCTACTTGGCACTGTGTGATCATTCTCCCAAACATCACATGAGTAGAGTGTGCTCCTTTTCTCCTTCTCTTCATTTTTGTAGGGCTGGAATTACTTAGTTTATTGGTTCTCAAACTTTTTAGTCTCAAGACCCCTTTGCACTCTTAAATTATTGAGTACCCCAAAGTGCTTATCTTAGGAAATTTTAGAATATACAAGCACACATTTCATTAGCCCTCAGGGCAATGATAGCACCACGTGTTGTGTAGCCCTCTGGAAAATTCCACTATACACTCCTGAGAGAATGAGAGTGAAAAGGCAAATAATGTTTTGGATTTACCATAAAAATAGTTTTGATCATATAGGCTCCTGAAGGATCTCTGGCCAGCTCCTACCCCACCCTGGGGTCCTAGGACCACACTTTGAGAATTGCTGATTCATTTGGGTGGAAGAAACCTCATGCTTCCTATGTATTGATAGCTGGTTTTATGATTGCAGGAGAACTCATTGGTTTCTGTTGCTTTTCTGGTATTTTTGACTTCACTGATCATTTGCTAATATTCACTCTTGTGGTTGAAGGAGAACATCATGCTGGTCTGAAGCAAATGTACATGGGCAGATGAGGAGAATATTCTCTGTCATACCAGATGGAATTGATGACCCTGCCTCAGCCTGGGTTACTGTTTTAATATGTTGCTCTATTGCTTTCCCATTGACCTCTAACTTGATCCTTTCTTCCAGTTGTGCATCAGCTGTTGCTAAGGGTATGCCTAATCCCTAGATAGTCAGTCCTTTATAAATGTTGTAGTGTGTGCTTTAAATGAGTAGGCTTATTCTTGGTCAGCCAAAAGAGAAGAAAATTTTCCTTGTTATAGCAGAGCAGACTTGAGGGTACCTAGATGTATTGAGCACCTGCTATGTGCCACCTGTTGTTAGGCACATTATATTTATTATCTCTTTTAATCCTCACTATAATTCAGCTAGGAAGCTTAAGGAAGTTGAAGTTTAGAGGTAGGTTAGTTAATATTTTCCATCTCCCTTGTCCAGACTGGGGCCCTGTTCCAGTAACAGTTTTCTTGGGCAGCACTAGACATCCTTACAATTAATTGCATTGAATAGATTGTTTCGATTTGTGCCTTGCTAGAAGCTCCATGAGGACAGCAGCTGGGATTGTGTTGTTATTTGTTATTTCCTCAGTACCTAGCACAGTGACTGGCACCTAGTATGTGTCCCATGAATGCTTGTTAACACACTGCTCTTGGTGACACAGCCTATAAATGTTGTGGCTGGGGGTGTAACCCAAGTCAGTCTCATTCCCACGTCCAGGGGTTTCCTACTCTAGTTCATTATTAATGTAACATTGGACCCCAGTGGTATTTTTGTGATGTTTCCCTGCTCACAGTTGACTTTTTGCTTGTTTTGTTGGTTTTGTTTTGATAATTTTATGACTTTCTAAACTTAAAAACATTGGGTTAAAACTGCGTAGTTGGAAGAAGAATTTCCAGGTTGGAAGGGACTGAAAGGTGCAGTCCATTCTCCCTCTCCTTCTTGATTTTTTTTTTCCATGTCACCCTTTATTAATTACCCCCAGTGACAAGGATCTAACTTTACAAAGAAACCTGTTTCATCTTTGGCAGCTCTGACTCATAAGATTTCAACTCGGAATGAAAAAGAATTTTGACACATTCTTTTATGAGAGGATGTCTAGACTCCTTATAATCTCAGTTGCTTCCCCAAATTAGTTTCCATAGCCCTCCTAAATAAAGTATGGTTCCTGTAACAGATGTCGTATACCTTAAGGGTCATCTGATCTGCGTGATAACTTATATTTTCTTCTAAGCAGGCTAAAACCACAGCAGCTTTTGTGGCAGCTGCTTTCCTCTGCTCCTTCCTTTAACAGGTATCTGCTAAATTTCTTTGGTGGACTAGGGAGTGTGCCCAGTGCTGGGTGTCCGGAGATGAAGGAGTAGTAGTCTCCGTCCTGGCAGAACTATCTCATGGTCTGATTTGTATTGCAGTTACAATTGACTAACACCATCAAGTCCTTTCTACGCACGTGCTCTTACTCAACCGTATCTTTCTCACCCGTACATTTGTACCTGACTTTATGGTTCAGTGCAGTGCTCGGTGTGGATCCTAGGTAATTGTCTTCCTGTTAGATTTGGCCCATCATTATTGCTTGTCAGGAACTTTTTGAAATGATTTTGTCAGCTGCTGTGTTCACTGTCTCTACATAAACTTTGTGTTATATGACGTTTGTTAAGTTTGCTGTTTATATATCTTCACCCAAGTTGTTCATCAAAAACAAGCCTAAGGGGCACCTGGCCTGACTCAGTCAGAAGAGCATGCGACTCTTGATCTCGGGATCATGAGTTTGAGCCCCACATTGGGTATAGAGATTCCTTGGAGTCCCGGGATCAAGTCCTGCATCGGGCTCCCTGCTCAGCGGGGAGTCTGTTTCTCCCTCTGACCCTCCCCCTTTCATGTGCTTTCTCTCTCTCTCTCTCAAATAAATAAATAAAATCTTTAAAAAAAAAATAAAATCTTTAAAAAACAAAAAACAGGCCTAAGGATGGAGCCCTGTGGGATACTACCAGAGGCTTCTCTTCAGGCTGACATTCATTCATTGATTATACCCCAGGTCCCCACACCTTTTCCTTGTGCTCAACGTGACTTTGCTAAGTACTATTTAGTGCCCTTGTCAGTTCTTCCCAATGAACTGTAAAAGGCTTTTATCAAGTTACTCCCTAGTACTACTCATGTAAGGCAAATAAGCCTTAGGGATTTGCTGAGCCTTTTAGGTTCAAAGATTATACAGATTTACTGCCCCAATATCTGAATTCTATGCCAGCCCTTCCAAGTCATGATTCTGATTTGACTTCCATGCTTTAGGTGATAAGGAACTTACTGATCTAAAGGGTAATCTATTTGTAAGCATAGTGAAGGAGCCTTAAAAAAACTGTGGAATCTTGAGAAAAATAATTTTGAAATTAGAATAATAAGCAGGTGAGAATAGACAAGGAAGCATTGGAAAAGAAGAACAACAGAATGTTTTGTGGTAACGGGTAAAATATGCCACAATAATGTGGAAGCGTGGTCCTGGCTCAGGAATTTGCAGACAAATCTGTGAAATGGAGTGGAAAACCCATAAAAAGATTAGAGTACACATTAAAATTTAGTGTATGATAGAGGTGGTATTTCTTCAGATCTGTGGAAAAAGGATAGGTTATGGTATTGGGACAATTGGCCAAACATTTGCAGAAAATAAAGTTACATCTTTGCCCCATTATCATATGCTAAAATATACCTCAGATTTACTTACTCCTAAACATATAAATATGTATAAACATAGAGATAGTATATCATAAAATATATTTGGTCTTAGTGTAGGAAAAACCTTACTCAGGGTGCATGTAAGATAGAGTTCATAAAGGCAAAGATTTAACTCCTTAGGCTTTTAAAAACTTTTATGTTAAAAAGCACAATGTACAAATTAGAGGGCAAATATTTTTCGTTGCTTTATTTTTTTTGTAACATATGGCAGAGATTAATTTTCTTAATGTATAGAGTGCGTATAAATCAGTAAATAAGATGAGCACCCTGATATAAAAATGGTCAAAGGAGAAACAACTAGTAAACATTAACAGAATTTTAACTTAATATCAGAAGTGCAAAATAAAAAATAAGTTATATTTCTCATCTCAAATTAGAGGAGATTTTAAATAGATAATACTGGTTTTGAGGAGGCTGTGGGAGAAATAGGCACTTCATAGACTGCTGGTACCTTTCTGGCAGGCTAGAGCAAAATCTGTTAAGTTATGTGTACTTTCTGACTGGGCACCTTCCTGGGAATTTATCCTAACAATAATTATGAATACATACATTGTAATGTCATTTGTTATAAGGGAAAAGTTTGGAAACCATCTAAATGACAAAGGGGGATTGGTAAAATAAATGATAGATCCACACAAGGAAATATGATGTAGCTTTTTAAAATGTATTATTTAGAATAAACATTTCAGATAGGCTTAATCTCCTACACCCACTCTGGGATTGATTGGTGGTTTCTTCTTGGAACACTGTATTGAGAAGGATTCTGAAGTGATGTCTGGGCTCAGCAGGGAAGCGCACTGGGTTCAGTGAGGGATTTTGCCATGGAAGGAGAAGGAGTGACAAGTGTTCGATACTGGCTTTTCCTGTTGTAGAAGAATGCTTAATGATAAGGGAAGTTGTTCAGCCTATGTTAACAACAATGGCAAAAATTGAATATAGAACTGTATACTATGTAGGCTACTTTTGCGGGGGCGGGGGGGGGGTAGGCTATGAGTTGAGAAAAACTCCTTAAACCTACCAGAATATTATCAGTGGTTATTTCTGGTCACCGAGATAATGGATGGATGATTTCTGTTTATTTTTTGAAAGCTTGTCTTTTCCCAGTTTTCTATAGAAAGTAGTATTTTATAATTAGAAAAAATATATATAAATGTTATGATTAAAAATAGTAATGGGGAAAAACAGTGGTAAGGATATTGTCTGAAATACAGGCATGTTTTTAAAGAACTATAGTCTCCAGAGTTTTTTCCTTGCAGAATCCAGATTTCTGGAGAGGTGGTTTTTGCCCAGCCCCTCAGCATCTGAATGAGGCATATGTAACTTCAAGAGTCACTGCTTATGTTCCTTTTCTTTTTTTAAATTAAAGCATACTGATATAAAATTAAATTGAGGCCATTTGATTAAGCAGGCATCTGTGGATATATAGAGACAAAAGATATAATTTCTATCTTTAAGAAGCGTACATTCTAGAAGGGAAGATCGACATAATAGTAACAGCAGTGGCAGGAGAAGAAATGAGAGCAAACGTGTAGTGCTTTTTATAGGCCAGGCATTTTTCTTAAGTGCTTTATTTATTCATTTACTCTTTACAGTAGACCTGTGAGATAGGAACTTTATGATCTTATTTACAGATGAGAAATTGAGGCATGGAGAAGTGAAGTAAGTGACTAAATCAGGTTCAAACCCAGGCAGTCTGACTCCAGAGTCTGTTAAACCACTGCTGGGGTGCCTGGGTGGCTCAGCTGGTTGTGTCTGACTCTTGGTCTCAGCTCAGGTCTTTTTTTTTTTTAAGATTTTATTTATTTAAGAGAGGGAGAGGGAGAGAGAGAGCGCACGTGTGAGCAGGGGGAGGGACGGGGTAAGGGAGAGGGAAAGAATCTCAGGGAAACTCCACACTGAATGCAGAGCGTGACACAGGGCCTGATCTCACAACCCTGAGATCATAACCTGAGCCAAAACCGAGAGTCAGATGCTCAACTGGCTGAGCCACCCAGGTGCCCCTCAGCCCAGGTCTTGATCTCAGGGTCATGAGTTCGAGTTCAAGCATGGAGCCTACTTCAAAAAAGGCAACAACAACAACAACATGTGCAGTCTCTCCTTGGGTTACTTGGACATGATAATACAGATATCCTTTCAGATCTGTCCTCAGTTACTCTTCGGTCAGGTTTTGTTCAGTTGCTTTACATGGATTGGCTCACTTCCTCCTCAGAGCAAACCTTCCTGTCTTGTTCATCAAAGGCTTACTGGGCATCTCTGATATGTCAAACACCGGGGGAGGGCTGGGAGAGGTGAATGCAGAGCAGTTTTGTTCTTAGTGCGTGGGCATAGGTTTGTTGAAAGGTTTGGGTGTGGAAATGTGAGTGCAGTATCATGCTCTGTAAGGTGTGGTGGTGATTACAGGATGCTGGAGACCAGCGCTGCTTTACTTTGGGATCTGCCCCCTAATCAGCTTACTGAAGGGAGAGGGTTTGGAGGAAAGCAGGGTATTTTTGGATGGCAGGAAAATCTCAGTATCTTCCTTTGGGTGAGGGGAAAAATTGGCCCTCGATCTGAAGTGGCAGGTAAGAGAAACCCTTTTTGGGTTAGTAGGATAACTGTGTCAGGGCAACACAGTGGTCATGGTAGCTAATCCACAGGACTGGTGGGCAGATCATTTAATGCTAAAAATGTTTCAGGAGCCTCTAAAAGGCAACTTGTGACTGCAAGAGTAAGGGGAACTCTGTAATGAGATCTGAATCCAAGATTGATTTTTGTAATGAGGAAATCGATTTCTCAAGGAAATTGTGTGACAGTATGATGTTTGGATGAGTGTACTTCCTGGTTGGTCTGTTGCAGACACTTTGACAGATTGTTTCTCTGTCTGGATTATGTTGCTGTTTGCTCCTCAGTGCTGATAAGTACCCCTTTCCTTTCACTGATGCTGTCTTGTTTTCCCCTCCTAGGTTTATGGAATCCGAGCTGGACCTAAATGACATCATTCAGGAGATGCACGTGGTGGCCACCATGCCAGACCTGTACCACCTCCTGGTGGAGCTGAATGCTGTGCAGTCTCTCCTTGGGTTACTTGGACACGATAATACAGATATCCTTTCAGATCTGTCCTCAGTAGGAAGGCTGACAGGGTGAGGGAATACTGTTTACTCTCTTCTCCTGTCTTGTCTCTGCTGATGTCTGCTGTCACGTGTGGTGTTCTATTTTCATTCTAATTATCTCCCGTCTGGAAACACACGCTGCTCTTTACTCATTTGAAAATCTGTTTTTATCTATGACTAAATCTTGGGCAATCCTTAATTGTCCTATTTTCTCTTATTAGTGCTGGAATTCATTGTGATGTATCTGTTCATACCTTAATAGCATTAATTTCTCAGGATCTTGATTTTCCAGGTCCATTATAGCGGCAAGGCCAGATAGGATTTGAATCTGTTGATCTAGACATCATTCTGCTAACAGACGGCCCAGTGGAGTTGAGGAAAGAGGAGGCAGTGAACCATGGTAGAAAGCACACTGGAATGTCCAGGAAGAGAGGGATTTTAATTTTATTTTGTCCAGTACTACGTTCCCTATTCCTTAAAAAAGGCTTGGGCACAGAAACACGTAATATTTGTCGAATGAGCATTAGAACTAAACAGATGATCTAGCTTTGGCTCCCAGCTTCATTTCTTGTATGAAATTTGATGCCCCTCCAGCCCTCAGTATTGTCCTCTGCAGGAGTGGAGTTAATAACTTTTGCCTTTCATTGTTATGGAGGATTAAAGGAGACCATGTGAGGACTAAGCAGTTTCTGATACACAGTAGGCACTTAGTGGATGTTACTTTTACCTGAATCTGAACCGTGACTTCCAAAACCATTTAATACGTTGTCTTTGCTCTCAGATGTGCAGCAGCTTTCTGCAAACGGCTTTTGATGTGCCGTTGGTCGGGAATATGTTCATTAAAGCAAATTCTCTTCCAATACTTTTTCTGTTTGAATCCAGATTTCCGAAGGTAGGAGACAAATTTAGTTAGTCTGCCTGAGTGATATTCATGGGGAATCTGCTGCTGCTTCATGTTATTTTCATCTTCCTGGTAATCTCTCTCCTGAGAGCATGTCTGACTAGGTTCTTTCCTGCTTGATAATTCTCATAGAAATAAATCAGTGAATAATTTTAATGCAGGTTTCTTTAACGGTGCTCTTAAGCCATTTCTGAGACTTACAAGGTTAGATAGTACTAAGAATCACTCTTGTCAGTCCCCAGGTTGCTGAGTGTGTTCCTCAGGGTTTACTTCTGGGTTCTGGGTTGTACGAGAACCCTGGTTGATTACCTTGTTTCTGGATCAGCTTAGTATAGGGTCTCATGAATTCATGCAGTAGACATGCCTTGAGTGCTTATTATGTACCAGGCACTGTACTAGACCCTGAGGAACCATGGACTAGACTGGATGTCAAGCAGCATCAGTCAATAAGCATATATTTGGGTGTCTACCATATGATCAGCCCTATTCAAGGTACTAACCAGTCCTCACAGAGTTAGTAAGGTAGAAGGAGTTCTAGTTGTGACTTTACATTTTAATTCACCTACAGAATGGTAGATTTTCAGGATCTAAACAGACCTGAGAGATGACTTAGCCCGGTGCCTTATTTATTTATTTAGTGACAAATCAGAGGTCCAGATGTTGGACAGCTAACTGTTGAAGTTGAGGCTGGCCCTCTGGGCCCCCCCAGTTTCCAGCCCAGTGTTGTTTCAAGTGCATCTTGAGCCCTCCCCCTATAGGATTTATTACATCCCTGACAGAGTTGCATAGTGTCATCTGCTACCTTGTGTATTCACACAGGAATCACCAAGTTGTTTCTGGAAACACAGCTCTCGTTCTTTTTTCTGTTCCTGCTAACTCAAAGTAATAGTAGCAGCTTTCGGAAGATCCTGACATTTTGCTGATTCACCAGCCTGGTTCCTGCTGGGGAGAAGAATGACACAAGGAGTGCTGTTCGACATCGGCATACTTGGGAAAGGCAAGGGCACAGATGTTCCAAGTTGTTAAGTTCTGGTCTTTAAAAAGGAGAAGAACAAGTCCCCCTATAATAACTTTGACAGACTGCCATTTCCCTCCTGTTTTCTGAGAGCTAAACTGCGTTTTTGTTTTTGTTTTTTTTTCCCCTCTAGTGTGCCAACCTTCACCCTCCTGCCCTAATGATATTTTTTAAAGTCTGATTTTTAATTATGCCGTACATCAAATTTAAAGTGCATTTGAAATTTTTTTAATTACCTAATTTTAATTAGCTGCAGCAGTTAGGGTGAATGTCATCGTCCTCAAAGTACAGTTTTTCTTGAAAGTGGTTTCAGGAAAGGGTAGGCCCTCTTGACTTGTGTCTGACACATCCTCTACTATTTCGGGACATTGATCTCCCAGTAGCAATGCATTCTGCTTCCTGTCTTACCTGTGATCTATAATGGAGATTTTTCTTCAGAAGACGCTTGTTAACAATTTACTGTTGTACAGCTGTAACTGCCCGAAACACCTTACCATGAATAAACAATTTCATGGCAGTCATGACTTAAATTTTTCATCTTCTTTAGCTCTTCATTTATCAACCAAGACCATACGTGGCTGGTTGTGCTCCCAGCAAGCCCAGGTCATCTTTGCTTTGTCCTTCTCTGAGAAAAATAAACTATAGGGATTTTAATTGGATCAGAGGCTGGTTTGTTGTAACCTTAAGAAGCAGAGTTGCGAGAAAACAGCTTGTGCCTCATCCTTTCAACCGTGAGAAGCAGCTTCAGAGTTTATTCTGGCGCTCTGCATCACTGCTGCTCGTGAGGACCTGTCAGCGCTTCTGTGCCTCGTCTCCCCCCTTGAGAGGCTGGAGCCCACCGTCGGTTGCTGCAGAGTGGAATTCTGGTCTGTGAAGAGCATCTCTGGGGGTGAGGGACAGAGAGGGAGGGGCACACCCCTCACACAGTACTGAAGAGTCACTCTGAATGTGCTAGAAGGGAACACAAGGTAGGATCCAACAGCTGCTGCCTTTTAGAAATACTGCTTTTTAGAACCATTTTTCCTTTGAAGTAGGTCATTTAAATATGTTTAGAGCCCTTTTTTGTGAACCTTTTGGAGTGTTTCTACAGAAACATAAAATCAAAGGTACATTTAAAGATATTTTCTTAAGGTACTGCTAAACAAACAGTTTTGTTTGTTATTGTTTGTTTGTTACGCTTAAGCCGTATTTCCTCATTTTGCCTAAAGGAACAAGGAGGAATAAAACAAGGGGAAGATAAAACCCCAGATGGTGGCTCATCACCCCTTTTACCACCAACAAAAAAAATAAATCACAGCACCAAATCCATAAGCATCCTATTTTTGTATGTCATTAGCTGTATTCTCAATTTGAGTGACAAGTCAGTGGAATCCTTTCTAAAGTCTTTGTGGTAGATCATGGCATTTACGGGCTTCCTCCTTTTTGTGATAAGCCCCGTTGGGTCCTATTGGGAAAACAAGAAATAATAACTCCAGTTGAGCAAAAACACTTACTTACTTACAAGTTACTATGTGTGGTAAGTGCCCTTGGAGTATTAGGCTCATGAAATGCCATTGGAGTTTTGAGGTGTGAGTCATTTCTGGCTTGGGGGTGAATAGGGAATTGGGCATTGGAGATGGGTAAGCTTTTGACAGATGTGGAGATCAGAGTGTATTTCGAGTTTATTTTCATGGTCTGTACCTTGCCAATGCAAATTGCCATTCCTTACATGCTAGAAGCTGATGTGCTCATGTAATCACTACAAACCAACCAGGATATCAGGCTCATGACTTTACTTAAAAAACAAAAAACATCAAGACCACTGCTTCCCAGGTCAGTGCTCTATTCTTTAAAAAAAAAAAAAAAAAATATATATATATATATATATATTGAGTAAACCCAGTTTGTTCAAAGTCTGCTTTGTCTCCACCTGTTTGTGACTCAGAAAAACTAGGTCTCATTGTAATAATGTCAACCTAAGGCATTATTACAGTGGGTTGCATACTAATATGTGGGAAGGGAGAAATTTGTTAGTTACAGAGGAGATCATTGGTGCTGATAGGACAGCTTTTTTTGGGGGGAGGTCTGGGATAATTTTAGGAAGTAATTGTTAGCGCTATTCCTTTCTAAACAACTGCCTAATTTTCTTAGACTCTAGAAAGCCAGGAGGACCTGCAAAGTTGTCCTGTTGGATTTTGTGAAGGATTACTGTGGGAATTGGAAAATAAAGAGCAGACAGACTTTTTTTTAGACCAGCAGGGATCAATTGAATTTGAGCAGTTGGGTCTGAGAAAGCTAAAGTGGAACAAACTGACTGCAACACACCATATTGTCCCAGAGGGTGTGTACAATAGTCAGGGGTGCCATGTGTTAGAGCCCCAGTGTTAATGAGCAGGAATAGGGCTGGGAAGGGTTTGGGCCTCTTAAGGGCTTTCTTCTAATTGGACTGGGACAGAGTTGGCTATTGCTCTAGTGCTTTCCTGCAAACACTGTCTAACAAGACTAGTGTATCTTGAACCGTTGCTTTGCTGGGAGCTGTTCTCATCTCGATATTTCCAGAATCAAAACTACATTGAAGAGAAGATACTTTTTTTTCTCATCAGTAGTCTGACATGTCTGATAATCTGTGCAGATAAGTCACCCATTTTTCTGGAGCCTTTTAAGTATGCTCTGAAGAAAGGTCAGGTAAAAAGTGCCAAAGTGGCAATCTAGGAAAAGGACCTCTTAATATAACTTTTGATCTTGTTTATGAGTTTTAGGTGAATTCCATGCCCCTGGAAGATTAGGGTGGTTATAGCCCGCTTTGGACATCTCCCCTGTGGCAATATAGTGCCCCTTAGCCATTAGTAGGTACTTACTGAATCTTGAACGAGTGCATTTTCTCCTTCATATTAGTTTGATCTAGGTTTGGGAGAAAATTAAGAGTCCAGGTTTATTCTAGGTAGCTCTGTGCCAACTGTTTTAAAAGGAGAAAAAGACCATTGTGTCTGTGTTTTGAAATTCGTCTGCATTAGATGAGCCGTATCTAATCACTGTCCTAATCTAGAAGTAAAAGAAAGAAGTTTTTGGTTTTTTTTTTTTAAACCCAGATTTGTTCCAATAAATCAGTTATATTCCCTGAATCTAGACTGGTTCATTTTTCTTAAGGAATCCTTTTTGAAATGACTTTTTTTTTTTTTTAAAGCTTTTATTTATTTATTTGACAGAGAGACAGCGTGAGAGGGAACGCAAGCAGGGGGAGTGGGAGAGGGAGAAGCAGGCTTCCCGCCTAGCAGAGAGCCCGATGCAGGGCTTGATCCCAGGACCCTGGGATCATGACCTGAGCTGAAGGCAGACACTTAATGACTGAGCCACCCAGGTGCCCCTGAAATGACTTTTTTAAAAAAGCTATCTGCTTACTACATCTTGTTCTTATCTTTTTCTTGTTTTATTTTTTTTAATAACTTTGTTCTTTATGGACACATCTCATTGGAGATTAATGAGATTAACGTTCAGTTTCTGTACCAAAACTCTACACGGATCATACCCAAAAGCAAATATCTAAAGACAGAAAGTGGAAGTAAATACTCTTTTTCTAAGAGCCTTTGTATTATGGACCATTTTGTGCCCAGCTGGTCTTTTTTGCTTCACCTCTTATTATACTAGCTTATTGCCCCTGTAGTGGACAGGTACAGAGGGAGTGTGCAAGGTGGCCTTTCTACTCGACATGACAAAATAGGCTATCAAAAACTGTGTTTTAGTAATTCACAGAGAGACAGGCTCTCTGTTTTCCTATTATACTTGGACGGGAGAACCTTTTACCTTGTGAAATGAAATTGTAACTACAGTGGAAAAACCTATCACCCATGCCCAGAGTCTGCTTGTGAAGAAATGCTGGATGGGTGGCAGACCATGCTGAATTTTCTCATCAAGATTGAGAGTCTGCCAGTCTATCTTTAGTTTTGGTTCTCATTCCCTTTTCTGGTCTTCAAATGACCTCTATCTTCTGGGTCATATTACATTACCCAGGAGTTGGTGATTACAATTATGGACTCGTTACTGCCTTGCTGAAACGTTAATTTGGTGAAAGTTAGGAATTTATGTAAAATCACGTAGCGGTAGAATTGATGAAATATTTACCAGACCTAGTAACTGGTAACTGGTTCATATTTGACTTCTCACCTGAGGCAGGAGGGTAGGCAAGGAGATAACCACTGGAACATTTTTAGAAATGACTTTCCTTGGTAAAATTTAGACACTCATCCTGTCCTATATAAAACCACCACCATTGTCAAATTCTTTTCCATTTTAAAAGAAGTTCCCAGGTTTAAGGTGACACATCTGTGAGCATGGTATAAGACTGATCAAAGAAAAATATGTTACCTGGCCCATAGACCTGAGAGGACTTGATCAATCTGAATGTCTGTAGCATCGCCAAAATATAAAATTAGATCTTCCAACTCATTGTGACCCAGAAAGGAAGACCACGCTGTTGTTAGCTTACATTTTAGATTTTAGAGGCTTCAGGAAAAAGTGAAGGCAACAGTGAAGGCCTTGGCCATTCTGTGGGAAGACTTGACTAACAATCTTTTTAGAAGACACTTTCATACTGTCTTTTACTTTGATTTGCCTGGCCTTCGACATAGGTGACCTTATTTATTCCTTTTAGCTACTCAGCGAGATGGGCTGGGGAGAGACCATTGCCACCACTGTACAGGCGAGGAAACTGAGCTATAAGGAAATAAAGGGGCTTGGACAGGATTACACAGCTAGTGATAGTTTTGGGATAGTTCAGTTCACTGAACTACTGAAGATAGGAAGCAAAGATGAATACAACATGACTCCTGTCCAGCATGACTCCTATCCTCATGTTTGCTCTGACTCTTCATCTGGTGTTCTTTCATATATACCCCACTTGTCTCTTGAGGCTGTTGTTTAATGAATAGCCATCACGTATGAGTTAATAAGTACTTAGTTCTGCATGGCATTGTTCAAGGAAGGTAATGATAATACTAACTATATGCCTAATTCATATTCTTGTCCTATAGACATCTGACTCTACAGTGGTTGGATGGATGGATACATAGATGAATGTCATATATATTAAATAAGCATGTGAATCGATTACAGGATTTTTACAATGTATACTTAAGAACTTTTCAAGAGAATATATTTGAGAGTTTCTTAGATGAGGAGGAGGGGGAGTTTTTAGCATCTTGTTTCTTCTTGAAACTTTTAATAATTTTTGGTGGAAATATGTGACAGATCTTTGTAATTGCAGTAGGGTCATTAGCTAGGATTTACCTGAACCTAGCCCTGTTTAAAGCTGATACGTATTCCCCTGTCCATTAGTATGAAGTGTAGTGGCAAAAGTATTGTTTTTGGAATCAGATGGACCTAACATTCTCCCCTACTATTGCAATGACCTTAGCTAAGTTACTTAACCACTTTGAGCTTTTAGCTTTCTGATCTGTAAAATGGGGATCACATGTATCTTATAATGCCCTTGTGAGAATTTGGTAGCACAGCACTTGGCATACTGATGGCTTTTAGACATGGTGGTTATTACAGTGGCAACTGCTGCAGTCTTTACTACTAATTCCTACTAGTCAGGGGTAGCTCTGAGGTTTCTAGGGGTTAGTTTGGTAGCCAGTTTTTGTTTTTTAAAACTAATTCAAACAACTTCTGTGTTTTGCTTTACTGTGTGTCAAATAGGATACGTGGTCTTTTGTGTCAGCTGCTTTCTGGTTACTGGGTTAATGAAGAGTAGACTAGACACATAAAGGAGTTTTGTCCAAAGACCTTTAAGCTCTTTTACATATTAAGTTTTGTAGCACTCCGGTGTTTTGGGTAAATATCACTTTAAAGAGTGAAAGAAGACACAGATAGCTTTTTTTTTTTTTAAAGATTGTATTTATTTATTTGAGAGAGAGAGAATGAGAGAGAGCATGAGAGGGAAGAGGGTCAGAGGGAGAAGCGGGCTCCCTGCTCGGCTTCTCGATGTGGGACTTGATCCCGGGACTCCAGGATCATGACCTGAGCCGAAGGCAGTCGCTTAACCAACTGAGCCACCAAGGCGCCCTGAAGACACAGATAGCTTAATTACTTGTGCGTGTTGATCAGCTAGTCGGTTATAAATGAATAAAACAAACCTGCCAATAGTTTTTCTTTCAGCAAAAGATGTTCATAAAATACCTGGAACATCAGCTGGCAGTTGCTAGCAAATCCTGTCATTCCTGTTACTATGTCCTGTATCTTTCCTTTATTTTTTTCTTTCCAGTTCTAGTGAAACTGCCCTGATTCTGACCTTGTCTCACTCTGGACTGCTGTGTGTATCTTTTCCTCTAGACCTGGCTTCCCGCCCAGCCCTCACCCTCCAGCTATACCTGCTCCTCCTGCCTCCCATCTGCCCACTCCCGCCCCTGGCACTCAACGCTTGAGTGCAGCCTGTATACAGCTATTAGGTTATTCTTTCAAAATATTATTTTCTTCATAGAGTTCTAGTTGTAATTTTCTCTCTCTCCTCCTCTTTCTTCTGTCCTCCTCTCCCTTCCCAAATCCTCTGTGTTCTCCTCTTCACGTGCCTTTGTACATTCCAGTCTCTTTGCCCTTACTCCCGTGGCTTGGCTTTCTTGCCCCTCTGCCCTCATCCTTTTTAGTTGCCAGTTTTCGTATCAGTCTTCTCTAGCAAATCATTCCTGATTTCCGAGTTCAGTTTGATTGCTCCTTTTTCAGGACGTTTGTATTCCTCATTTGTTACATGTTGGCAATTGCCTGTGGTGTATAATTTTTAAATGTCTCTGATTATTGAACGCTCTCATTTTGCAGATGAGGAAACTGAGGCCCAGAATGAATAATGGATTTGCTTTTGTCACCATCACAGTGCCTTCTTCATCGTAGACATTCAGAAATGCAGGTCGGCAGTGCATGGTGTCCATGTGTGTCCGTGTGTGTGTGTGTGTGTGTGTGTGTGTGTGTGTGTGTGTGTGTGTGAGAGAGAGAGAGAGAGAGAGAGAGAGAGGGAGGGAGGGAGAGAAAGAGAGAGGGAGTTTCCAAGGTGAGGAAGAGAAGCAGTTTAGTTCTGCCTTCCAGTTTTCAAACATAACTCCTTTTTTCTCTCTTTCATGTTTTCTTTCTTTCATAGATATTTTCCTCTTTCTATTTTTGTCTAGTGTTTAATTCTCATTGTTCTTCCTTTTATGTCCATAGTAGCTCAGTATGTGAGAGGAGGGAGCTGGGTGGGGGGGAGGTCTAGCTCAGTCCAGTGTAAAGCCTTCCCTCTACATCTGAAACTGATTTTGTCCTGCCCCGCTCTCTACCGACCCCTAGCTGAACACCAGCCATCTCATCTCAGAAATCATTACTACCTTTGAAGGTGAACTTTACAGGGTAGTTCAGATTATACTGAGTTCCAAGAATTTAAATTGTGAGATAGGGTTAAGGGTGTTGGCCTGTTTCTCACTGGAAAAGCAGCCTCCTGAGCAATTTATTTGAAATTTTGAAATTTATGAAAATGCAGTGAACCTATGGAATAAGTGACCAGGAAGGCAGCATAAGGAAAAAGACTGAGTCAGTTAAAAACATTTACTGAACACCCACTGTGAGTAGAACCTTGTTGAAGAGATGTTAATAAAGCCACAATGTATTAAAGGTGAACAGTAATAAAATGACAAGGAAACAGAAGGGAAGCAAAGATTTTAATAAAATGTCAGTAAGGTTTCAGTATATACGTGATACCCTTAACACTTTTCACATGTGTCCATAGCTGTGGTTGATTTGCTTCAGGAATTAACAGATATAGACACCCTCCACGAGAGTGAAGAGGGAGCGGAAGTACTCATCGATGCTCTGGTAAGTTGCACATCCCGCTGGGGTTTTGCGGGTGTGTGTAAGGTGTTAACATCATCGCCATTGTCTCTGTGAGTGGCACCAGGTGGGTGTGAGCTCCGTGGCAAGGCTACACTGAATAAGGAGAGGAAGGTAGAAATGCAACTTGTGGGGTACTTGATACTCTGGAACTGTGTTAAGGAAGGGGTTATAGAGGCCTAGCATTTATTAAATATCTGCTGTAGGCAGGCCCTTTCTCATTTTTTTTACTTTATGTGATCTTCACCATATCCTCTCAGATGGGTAGTACTGCTGCTATTCTCATTTCCAGCTGTGACACTGAGGCTTAGGAGAGGCAAAACAGCTTGCCTGTGGTCACACAGCTGGGATTTGAACCTGTGTTCTCTTGGACTCCATGTTTCTGTTCTTCTACCCCCATGTGGTGCTGCTGACCCTTGCACAAATGTTTCTCCTCTCCTCTCGGAAGCACCAGTGAGGACAGATACCATTATCATTTTACAGATAGGGGATTGGAGAATGTTAAAAGCAAGAACAGACCTTCCAGCTCATCCGGCCAGAGTTGCAGCCCCTGCCTGTAGAGCCAGGGCTGGTGGATTTCTCTGCCTTTTTTGTGGAGCCTGGGTAAGGCTTCAGAGTCTTCCAGGCAGCAGCCAGTCATAAGGAGTTTATATGTGAGTTAAACCAGTCTGTGTTCTCATCACCTCCCTTTACACATGAGGAAACCCAGATACAGAGGGGCAGCTCTCCACCAGGTCACTCAGCCCGGCCCTGTGCTGCTGAGATGAGAGCCTACGTGTTCGGATCCCCAGCATACCAGCTTCCCTCTCAACAGTGAGTCCTCCAGGACTAGAAAGGCGCTCCAGCTGGCAAGTGGAGGAGGGAGTCCAGTCCAGCCTCTTACCCTGACACCTGCTGTAGGGCTCTGTCCACCGATCAAGCTGTCTCCCTCCTCTAGGCTCTGTTAATTTTCCTTCCTCTCTGTTGTCTTCTGTGGTCTGGTCTTTCTTTCTGCTAAGAATGTTAGTAAATACTGGTTTTGATGCCGTTTACAGTTTATCAAAAATGGCTGCAGTCCCTTGTATTAGAAGCACTGGGGTGTTTGTTAGGCTATATTCTGGCCCCATCCCAAACCCGCTGAATCAGAATGGTTGGGCCTGGGGCCCCAAAAGATTCTGACACCCCACTGCTACTCCACCCACCCTCTCCTCACTCTTTCTCTCAAGGTCCTTGACACTGGCAGTTTCCCATGTGCCATGCTTGTTGCTGGTGTTTGGTGTGAATAGAGAGGCTGTTGAACCCACTGGATATGAAGGCCTGTCTCCTACAGAGTCTGAGGCTGGAGTCCAGCAGGGCTGTTTGTGACTGAGTTTGATGAAAATTTCTATTGCCATTTTTCTTTCAAGCTCCTTCCTAGAGCAAACTGCCACTTTTGTAGAATTCAGGACCTTTATTTTTCCTTTGAACCAGTGTGCAGAAAGAAAAGGATGATGTTGGGTTGTCCTTTTGTTTTGAGGAGCATCTGAAGGAAGGCTGTGGCACTTGCCCCTGCTCTGTGTCCCCATGGTGTCATTTGTGCAGTCTTACCTTCCAGAGGTTAATTACAGTGGCCCTAAGTGAGCCTTCCTGCCTGGTCCCTGGGCTGATTTTAATTACCATCCGTTGCCTGTGTGAGTAGAGGAGATGAGAGACGAGCAGCTAGCCCGGCTGCTGCCTGTAAAACGTCCCCGGAAACAGCAGTTCCCACAAAAGCCCCCTTTGTGTTTTCTGTGTTGCTAAGCCCACCAACAAAAGCTGGACCGTGCAGATTTTATTGTTTGGAAAGAAACAGTTCATCTTCAGTCTGGGGAGCCGTTAGGTAGCTGCTATACAGGGTTTTCTGTTTGTTTAGGGTTTTTTTTTTTATTATTTTAAGATTTTGACTCTTACAGCTTTATACTGGTGGGGCTGGTGTGAATCACATTTGAACATCCCTAGACTTCTATATATCGTTTGCTTGTCTGCAGCCAGTCAGCAGCTATCAGTAAATAACAGAGAACAGAACTGGTGGGTGGTCTTTCATTTATTATTATTATTTTTTTTTACCCTTGTGCTGTATTCAGGAAGAAGTTTGATGAGTATTCTCATATTACAAGGGTTGAGTTGTCTTTGTAGTTTTAATTTGGGGCCAATACCAGAGGCCTGGAATTGCATGAGCAGAGGCTAGAGGGCACGGAGCAGAAATTATTGTGGTGTGCAGTTTGCAGTTATTGCCTTGGTCTTTTTCCCAATTGGAAGTCCTGAGCAATAGACCAGCACATTTGTGGGGAGAGAGTACTGTCCTGGTATTCTTGGGGATCTTTGGGGCTTAAAATTTGGTTCACATCCATTGCTGTTACTTACGCAAAAGGTGAATATTTGTGCTTTGTAACAAATTGATTTGGTAGCCTGGAAAATAGAGTCTTTTAGTAAATGCAAGAGTGTATTGCTTTAATGGCACTTCTCTGGCATATCTCTCTAAAGAAGTCTTAGGACTTCTTGAGAGTTGTGATTAGATGACAGCCATTTCCTACTTTCTAGTCCCCAAATTTGCCTTGTGCTTGGCAGCCCCATGCCTTTGCTCACATCTGCCTTCAGCTTGGCAGGCTTGCTTCTCCTGGGCTACCTGGAATACTCCCACTCATCCTTTAAAACCTAACTTAAAGCTTATCTCTTCTGAGTTTGTTTGTTTTTTTTTTTTTTAAGGCTCATTCCCCTCCCCTCCCACACACTCCCCAGGCAGAATTTGTGTTCTTTAGCACTTTATATATCCTGGCACTTGTCACATTGGCTTATAGACATCTCTTTATAAGTTTGTCTTTCCTGAGATGTGATTCCCATCAAGAGAGTGGCCATAGTGGTACCTCTTTCATTTACCAACTGTGTGTCCTTGGGAAAGTTACCTAATCTCTGTGTACTCAGTTTCTTCTTCTGTAGAATGGGGATAACAGTAGTGCCTATTGCACAACACTGAAGTGAGGAATAAATGAGATATTTAATAAATCTTTAGGATTGTGTCCAATACAGAGTAAACACCCAATGAATGTTGGCCATTATCTTCATAAAGGTATTATGCCTGGAACATATTAAGTACTAAGTAAATGTCAAGTTAAAATGACATATTTATTATCTGCCATCAGCGAGAGGTTGAGTTCAACAAACATTTTTTTTTTCATTTTGACAGATGTTCAAAAAACATTTTGAATGAATACTCAAAAAAAATTTTTGAAGGGAATGGACCTAAATAAGGCATGGGAGGATAGACGTTTAGCTTAAAAAAAAAAAAAGGGTGAAATGAGTAATGATGATAATGCAAGGCAGAATATTAAGAACAGTTCTGAGAGATGTAAGCTTCTGTGGAAGTGGGGAGGAGGAGCAATCACTTGTGAGGGGTAAGAATCAGGAAGGACTGCGGAGCTGCAGGTACTTCCTGTGGCCTCAAAGGGAAGCTGTAACAGGACGATGTATGCAGGTGTCCCAGCGGAGGAGGTGGGAATGTGGCCGGGCCATGACAGCGGCCATAGTGGTAATAGGATCCACCATTTGGTATGAAGTTTCACAAAGGTGGCTTTGATGTGGAGACTCAGGGGACTGCCCTCCATACCCATTCTTGCACTCAATTAACCCTACTTAAACGTTCAACTTCGAAGTTCTCTCGTGGTTTGGTTTGCGCTGTTTGGCAATACATTTGTGCTGCTCAGGTGAGGCTGGGGTTGGCAGGTTTTCTGTTGCTCTAAAGGTATTATGTAAATTTCTGGATCCTGTCACTTTTATCCCTTTCTCATTTCTTTTAATGTCTTCACCTTCATTTGTATTTGTTCCCAAGCAAAATTCATTTGTTCGTTCATTCACTGAGTGTTTATTGAGTGCTTTGTGTGTTCTAGACTCTAGGAATGGCTTATATAGCAGTGAGCAAGACTGACAGAGTCTGCTTTTGTGGAGCTCAAATTCTAGTGTGGGGGAAAAGCAGCAAACAAACCAGAAAGCAGATAGTGGTTCTCTTGTTACATAAAGAGTTAAAGTAGAGTGACGTGATGTACAGTGACTGGGAAGTCACGTTAGATTAGATAGAGAAGGCCTGAGTTTGGCGTGCAGGAAGAAACCAGCCATTCAGAAGGATAAGTGCAGAGGACCTGAGGCAGGAATGAGCTTGGCAGATTCAAGGAACAGAAGAACTGCTGGAGCACAGCGGTGGGGAGGGGAGAGAGCGCAGTCAGGGCCAGATTGCTCAGGGCTTTGTAGGCCGGGGTAGGAAGCTGGGGTGGAATTGCCGGTGTGAAGGGGAGTAACCGGAGTATCTTGGGCAAGGGAGTGTAACATAGTCTGACCGAACGTTTTAGGAAGACCATTCTTGGCAGCTGTGTGGATAATGAATTGGAGGAGCAAGAGGAGAAGCTAAAATATTACTAGATAGGTGGCAATAGGCATAAGTTTTGCATTTTGACCATATTACCATTTGTATCCTTAAAACTTACTGCTTGATCAAGATTCAGTGGATGTGGGAGGTTTTTTCTTAGTTTTTTAAATACGAAATTTTCAGAGCTCATAGCAGGTAGAAAATTTTACTCCACACTCTTAAGAAAGGTTATTGGCAGACTGTACAAGATAGAAAAAGAATCCTTCAAACCTTCTCATCTGTCCTTTTTTTTTTTTTTTTTTTTTAAATTTCCTCCTTTTCTCTTATATCCATCTTCCCTGGTCAAGTGGAAAATGATATCTGAACATGCCCTTGAACTTCATCTTAGTAGGACCTGCTGGAATATTGTTTAGGAAACCTGCTAACAAGGAGAAGTATCTGGTAACTTACCAGAAAACGTCAGGCTTAAGACAGTCATGATTTCTAATGCCAGGGTTGCTCTGGCTGACACTTTGGTCCCTGACCAGGATTTGGTTTTGGTTTCAGGTTTAGTCACAGGTCCAAAAAGATGGCATGAAGGTGGTAGACCCAAGGGGCTAGAGGGAGTAAGACAGAATGCTAATTTGTGCTTCTTACTAGGTGATATCCAGAGCTTTGCATAGTATAAATCTTTTTCCAAGGGTTTTCTGAGCTAAATGTATTTTGACTGCTTTGGCCCTCCTACAGCCAGATAAAATGGCATTTAACCTAGCTAAACATAAAGTTTTATACTTTGCAAGCTTGAAAAGGCTGTCTGTTAGAAGTTAGATTTCTGTGGCAAGAAAAAAGATTTTCCTCCAGCCAGATACCCATTCAGTTCTGGGATTTGAATGCGTTGGATACTGCCACTGTACCCCCACCATTTTCCAGACAGCAGAGATGGGAAACATAACTAAGAATCAAGGAAAGGGGGAAAAATAATGCAGATAAAGCAGCATATAAGCAACTGAAATGGGTGAAGCAGTTTGCAGAACCGACAAGCAGTGTGATACCCAGTGGATTTGCAGTGTCTGCTGCTTTAGGATTCAGGGAGATTATAAGTCAATCAGGGTGATTTAGGGAAAAACAAACTGTGACATGGTTCATATTTTCCCCCCAGATGTTTTTCTGTTTCCTCTCATATACTCAAATTGTCCAATTAATTAAGGAAAACATTGCAGTGGATTTCTTTGGTGAAGATTTTGCTGGCTGCGAGATTTGAGAGTGAGAGTGTATCTCTCCTTGGGATAAGAGGGGAAAACAGCTTATTCTCGTATTTACAGGCACCCTCAATTCCGGCATCAGTATCCCCTCAAATCTGCAGCTAGTGTCCTACATTGTTCTTCACACCATAAAGGGCAGAGCCTAGAAAATTCTACCTCATTTATGATACAGGTTTGCAAATTAGTCAATAATTTCAGCTTTTTCCCCTTGCCAGATACTTCCTTTAAGTGTCACTGAGAAAAAGTAAAGAGGCCTTATTTTAAGATCTGTCTCTCTTGCCATTGTTCCATCCTCCGACTCAGTTTGAATTGTATCGTTGGGTGTCTTACACACAAGTGTTCAGGTAGTGTCAGTCAAATGAGATGTTTCCTTCTCTCTCTTTTCCCCTCCCCAAAGTGACAGGGTATGATTGGAAAAAATAGATGCTTAGAGTCAGTCACTTCTGCCACAACCTTTGTGACTTTGGCCAGGCTAGTTAACCTCTCTGGACCTTTGTTTGCTCACTGTAAAAGCTATGAGGATTGCATGAGAGTAAACAGAACAGTTTATATAAAAGACCCGATTGCAGTACACAAAGTAAGTGTTTTGTTGGTTTATTTGAATTTAGCGCAGTGACTGTCATGTACCATAGCATTGCACTACCCTTGGAAGCATATGCCAGGATGAACAAGGGTTTGGTGACTGCCTTCAAAGGACTGGAGTTTTTCTTGGTCTGTGGGAGATATGAATAGTGAATGATCAGATGTCAGAAGGGGTCGAAAGCTAGACTCAAACTCTCTACTTAGTTTTTGATCTAGACCCAAGGTAAGGCATGCCACATAATTTTATTTAATCTTGATAACTTACTTCCATTTCCTAAGTGAGGCAGTCAGAGAGGATATACCACAGACACACAGCAGGTTTTATCTTCCTCTACAGGTTACTGAAGGGCTACTGATGAGAAAGTTATTACCAGATGGATAATCACTTCTTGATTATGCAGTGTTTCCTTAGTTACCTTCCTGGGTTTGCATCAGGGTTACCCAAAGGGCAGTCTCCCTAAGAGGACAGATTGTATGCAGAGAGAAGCATGAAGTAGTATAAGTGTTATTTCACCAAAGAAGGAAGCTTGGTTTTTGCCTTTCCTGCCACTGCCCAGTAGCCATTTGGTCTTGGCTAAGCTGTTAATCTCTGAATATCAGCTCTGTGACATGGCTACTGAGAGTTTCCTATAAGGTTGTATGAATCAAATTAGAGAAATTTAATTGCTATTCTGTGCGTTAAATGTAATACAAATGTCAGGCATTTTATTATGTTAATACTCTTCTCAAGAAGGAATTAGAAATTCATCAGAAGTAATAGTTTCATAAAAGCTTAGCATAGAACGTTAGGAATGTTTTGAGTATAAGCCTAAATTTTGAGGTCAGTGTCAAGTATGGCAAATAAACTTCCCAACTAAACATCTCTTGGTGCTGTGGTCTAGAAACACTCTTTTGACTTGAGCAAACTATTGACCTGATTTAAGATGGTGCTTTTGCAAGGTGTTTGTTTCAATTACATAGGGAAGTAGAAAGAGCACTGAACCTGATTTCAGCAGACCTAGGTTCAAGTGCTAGCGCTGGTGCTCACTAACTTTGTAACCTTGAATTTTACTTTGTCTCCTTAAGCTTAGATTTACTCATCTTAAGTTAGGGATAATGAAACCTGCCCTTTCTTTGCCTTGGGGTCACTTCAAGACTCAAAAGAGGTAATGGGATGGGAGAGCACACTGTAAACCATGGGTGGTCAATTAGTTCTTTTGTTCATGGAGGTGAGAAGAAAGAATGGGAATGGGATCATTTTGGGACTGTTTGGTGACATGTATCCCTCTCTCCTTTTGCTTCCCTGTTGCTGAAGGTGGATGGGCAGGTGGTGGCCCTGCTTGTGCAGAATCTGGAGCGCCTGGATGAGTCCGTGAAGGAAGAGGCAGATGGTGTCCACAACACTCTAGGTGAGGGGCAGGGCGACCAGTGATCAGAGACCTTCGTGTTTGTTTTGGGCTTGGTGGTCATTTCTTTCTTCCTTCATAATAGAGTCAACAGCAGCGGTGTTTTCTTTCCTTCTCTTCCCAGACTGCCTCTCCAGAAATGAAGACCCTTGTGTAAATTTCATATAACTGCAGCTTTGGTTTGGCTTGCAAGTAATAAGAGCAGAAATCCACTAAGTAGGGTAACTTCCTGGACAAAAACTGGCTCCTTTTAGCAGAACTTTGCCTTCAAATGTTAGGGTCATGTCTGTGCAGAGTGAATTTTTTTTTTTTTTTTTTTTTTAGCTTTAGAAAGTGTATAGTTTACAATTTTTAATCCCCCTATATTGGTTTTTCTTCCTACTTTCCTTCAGTGGGACTACAAACTTTGGAACAGTGGAGTACCTTTATGAGATAGTTTATTTGAAAAAGAGTTAAGTGTTTCTTTATCTTCTTATGTGTAGTTTGCCATGTAAACTTAGTTGAAATATTGCTGTTAACTTGGATGCACTTTCATCATATGTTAATTTCAGTGGGTGTCTTTGCAGTATTTCCCTTCCTCCTCCTTGAATCTCCCAGGTCTTTCTCCTGGCAAATTTGTCAAACCATTAGCCTATTTAAAATTGTGCTTTTGGGTAGTCCTCCTTTATCACTGGTCATTGTCTTGTAAAAAAACCAAAGGTGACATATCTTAAGCAGAGCTTGAGAAACGAATGAGGCCCAGCTGAAGCAGAAATTTTGATGAGATTAGATTTTTCTCTCAGCTCTTTTTGTCTCCCAGAGATTTCTCTTATAGTTTTATACTCTCTTCTGTGAGCATTTTCATAAAGAAGAGGGAAGGCATAGCACTGAGGGAGTAAGAGAAGAGAGAACACAACAATCTGTAACTTGGGGGTTGGCTTTAGTCTAGAGCTAGAATTTGGCATTACCATCTGTTAGCCTAATGCTGGATTTTGCTGAATAGAAAGCTTATCAGAAGTCTTAACTGACTGTTAATAAAAAGGGCTTGGTATAATGAAAAAAGCACCAGTCTGGCCATCTGTAGAGATCTGTCCAGTTTCAGCACGGTCACCTACCAGCAGGTCAGGAGGTTCATCCCTCTCTCATTTATTGAGCACCTGCTGTTTTGTGAGGCACTGTGCTAGGCACTGGGTAGATTAAAGATGAATTGGGCATGGTCTTAACTCCCTAAGAAGCAGACTGATGGGAAAGTCTTGAACAGAAAGGAAAGGTAATACAGGGAGACAAATGGTATAATAGGAGTCAGTGGAGAGCAGTGTGGAAGTGAGGAAGGGTCTCCAGAGATAGCTGATTGGGGCTGAATATGAAGACAGGTGCGTTTTGACAGAGAAATGTGAGAAGGACCCTTGGGTGGGAGAGAGTCACGGTTGTAAAGCTGTGAGTGGGCGTGGGCTTGGCGAAAGTGTAGAGATGTCCTGTCGCAGTGGGAGGTAGCAGTAGCAGGAGACGGTACCAGAGGCATGAGTTTGCCCAGATGGTGGAAGACCTTGTAAACCGAGGCCAGATGATTGGATTTGGCTCTAGTGAGCGACGGGAAGCCATCTAAAGTGTAAGCAGAGGAATAAGATAAGGGCATTGGAGATTAAAATGAATGAGTTGATTTTCCTAGGAAGTGTGAGAAAGTAACTTAGGGTATTGTGGTGATCCTCACCTCTCAGGGGTTTCGTTGCTACTCTGCTAACATGGCTTTGTATTCCACTCCCTGAGGGGGCTGCCCACTGAGTCTTTAACTTGCCACTGGCTGACACCGGCAGAGGAGTGAGGATGAGCGTAAGAGGCATGGTGATTTCTTTATCCCTTTCTCCTTCAAAACTCAGATCTGATGTGTTCTGGGCATTGGGCTTAGAGAACGTGGACCTATCTCTATCTCCTTTATAATAGTCACATATCCTGGGATATGGAGCCGAAGGGGCCCTGAAGGAAATGAAAGCATTGGGTGTGTTAGAATGGAACTATATAGGGGATTTTTAAAAAAATGTCCCCCTTTTTAGTATCATGGTTATGTAATAACTTTTTTTCCTTTGGCCTCCTCTAAGTTTTAATTTTTCTATTTAGCAGCAATTTGGCCCTTGTAGGAGATAGCAGGACCAATTATATTTGCTTCCGAGTACCTGACAGTTACCTCTGCCAGCATGGCCTTTCCCCTCTCTGCACATTATTTTGTTCAATTAAGAAGATCATGCTTTCTTCCCTTGCAATATCCAGAGAAAGAGAATTGAAAGTGAATGAATCAGGAAGGGAAGAGACTCTGAATTCACCATCCCTGATTTTTTTTTCCTAGGCTTCCTGCCTAGTCCCCTGTCTCTTCAGTTACAGGTCTCTGGGACTCCCATGCAGTGAGGACTAAGAAGGCCTTCCTGGGCAGATATCCACCTTTCTCTGTGTTCTGCTCTAGTGTTGTTCCCTATTAGCACAGAACATCTATCACATTCCTTTTGTGAATTTCATCATTTTCAGTTATGAGTTTTACTTGCAACATTACTTGAATTAAAAACAAACCATAGCATCTGCCTGGTTAATCTAATAATGACAACACAGCATCTGGCTAAGAGGAATACAGGAAGTGGGAAGAGGAATATGGTGTCTGTCATGGGAAGGGAAGCAAGCTTGTTGCAGATGGAAACAAAATTGCCCTCCCAAATGACTGCTGTCTGTCTCCCTTTAGCTATTGTGGAAAACATGGCAGAGTTCCGGCCTGAGATGTGTACCGAGGCTGCCCAGCAGGGTCTTCTGCAGTGGCTGTTGAAGAGGCTGAAGGTCAGTTTGGCTTTGTGGGACTGCAGCTCACACTGCTCTTTGCTCTGGGCCTGGCTGAAGCTGGCTCACAGGCACAGATGTTTGTCCCTTTTGCTATGGGATCTAGTTTGGGAATCTTTACTGAAAGACCTCTTGCATCTTTCTTTGCTTTTCCCTTGTTTGTTTTAAAAGAAGAGGCTTTGAAAGTAGCCTCTAATACCTCTGAAAATATTAAAAACATTTTGTAAATACAAATAAACTCATGTGGTACAGAAGGTATAAAACTGAAAGTAAAAGCTCCCCTCAGCAGATTCTTTCTAGTTCTGCTTGCCAGAGGCAGCCACTGTTAACAATATTTTACCTATCCTTCCAGAAGTTTTCTGTGTATCTAGGAGTGTGTGTGTTTTTCACAAACAGAATTATACAATATTTTATTTTGCAAGTTGGTTTTTTCACTGAACTAATAGCTGCCTAGTATTCTGTTTTATGTATATACCAAAATTAACCATTCCCTTTTTTATAACACTTATTCACTGCTGTGTAATAAGTTTCCACTGTTATAAGCAGTCCTGCAGTATATTCTCATATACACACTTTTTTTTTTTTTTTTTTAGGATTTTATTTATTTATTTGACAGAGAGAGAGAGGGAACACAAGCAGGGGGAGTGGGAGAAGGAGAAGCAGGCTTCCCACTGAGCAGGGAGCCCGATGCGGAGCTCGATCCCAGGACCCTGGGATCATGACCTGAGCCAAAGGCAGACGCTTAACGACTGAGCCACCCAGGCGCCCCTCTTGCACACTTCTCTTAGTTTATGTCTAGGATAAATTCCTAGAAGTAGAACTGATAGAGATCGAAGGATACACACATTAACAATTTTTGGTGGGTATTGCAAAGTTGTTCTGCATAAAGGCTGCCCCACTGATTTGAGAGTATCTGTTTCCCCTAGCAACACTGGGTACTATCAGACTTAAAGTTTTGTTAATCTGCTAAATGAAAACCGGTATTTTATTTTATTTTCGAATTTTAAAATCGGAAAGAATATTGGTTTCTACTTGTTTGTTAGCTATTTGTATTCATTTCTTTTAACTTACTATTTATATCCTTTGTTCATATTTATATTTCTGTTGGATTGTTTATTCTCTTTTCTTCTTAGTATAGCCCTTTTGACTATCTTTTTAACAATTAGTGCTGTTCTATAGAGTAAATGAGGAACAAGAGAGGCAAGAGCTTCTCTTAAGAGTAGTGTTAACCAAAGGTGTGATGGGAGGCAGTTTGGGACTGCTTATATGCTATTGAAATGGTCAGCAAGCAAGGATTCTCAGCTTTTCTGTGAGAAGGAGGCATTTGTTCATAGCAAGGATGATTCTCTAAGTATTCATGGCCTTGCTATGCTTCAGAGCGTCACAGAGATCCAGAAAGTCTGAGGTACGTCAGGTCAGATTTATCCCCCCACTGTCTTGGCAGGGCTCAGGAAGAATGTTCTGCCTAAGATAGCATATGCCCCATGATTACCCTTTTTTCTGATGATTTAAGTTTTCCCCAATCCTACTTATTTAACCATTTGTTCCCATGAAACCTATAACACAGACTTATATAGCATGACTTGAACATACTCATATTCAGCTAGTCCAGATACTACCATCGATGAGTATGGGCACATTTGCCTGGCAGAGTATAAACTCAATGCATAGTTTGGTAGATTGCAACTCCCTTCACACACACACACACACACACACACACACACACACACACACACACACACACACACACCTACCTTTTGGGGGGGAAATAAATCAGGTCTGGTTAATTCATGCATTGTCATCTTTGCAACTTCCTTTTGATCTCCTCTCCTGAGTCTTGATGTCCTTTGGTTTTAGGACTAGACTTGTTTCCCCATGTAATTCTCAATATCTTCTTTCCTCAACATTCAACACATTTTTATTCTCCAAAGCTTTAAAACATTTTGGTAGTGAGGAGCGGAGGGGAAGAAAGTAGGACACAGAGTTGAGGGGATGGGATAGATGACAGGGACCTGAGCTGTTCGTGGGGTGGCCATAGGTGAGAGCTCCAACCTTAAAATATACAAAACAATCCAATAGCTCTTGTCTCTGAAGTCAAGACCAATTTCTTTCAGTTCCTTGAGACTTGATACTGCTTCAGGGATCCTTCATTAAACCAGAATGTCAGGCCTCCTCTGCCTTTCTAAACGTGTTGAAACTTGCCAGTCTTTTCTTGAACTGGTAACAGGAAGGGAAATTGAGACCTTTGGGGGTTTGGCTTGGATTACATTACCCTAATGAGAGTAATAAAGAATCCCACTTGATAGTCTAGCAAGCTAGTGACTCTTGCCTTTTAGGCACAGCTTTATGTAATCCTCGGGGCATAAATAGCTATGTTGCTGTCTCTAAAACAGTTTTTCAAGGTTTCAGGGTATCTAAACATTAAAATGCTATTTGGTTATTTTACTAGTAAGCAAGTGCCCATAGAAAAATCCTGTGCTGCCCAGATCATTAATGAGAATCTTGCTTAAGGGTAAGGCCAGCAAGAGGCATGTTTTTAAAAACAATGCCTTGCTCTTTTTTCTCATCATCTGGGAAAGTGCTTGTTATAATTTTCACCATCATAAACATACTGAATCTGAGTGCTGGACCTAGATCCTGACTTTCACCAGTGGAACTCTAAAAAATACAGATTTCCATGGGGCACCTGGGTGACTCAGTCGGTTAAGCGTCTGCCTTCAGCTCAGGTCATGATCCCGGAGTCCCAGGATTGAGCCCTTTATCTGCAGGCTCCCCACTGAGCAGGGAGTCTGCTTCTCCCTCTGGCCCTCCCCCGTTTCATGCACACTCTCTCACACACACTCTCTCTCTCTCAAATAAATAAATAAAATCTAAAAAACAAAACAAAAGCAGTTTTCCAGACCCTTTGTCTCAGTTTCTGTCTTTGGTATATTTTAGAGAAGTTCCACCTGTGATTCTAATGGACAACCCTCACTAATATTCTCTGCTCTTTGGAGATGTGAACATTACTGTTAGCCATTTTTATTCTGCACTACTCCTGCACTAGATTTAACACTCCATTTTCAGTGTGCCATTCCCTGTTCAAGAACCTCCTTCTACACGATGCTGATGACCTCTCCATCAGATCCCACCTTTTCTGCTTACTTTTAAAGTCCCCTTATACCTGGCCCAGTCTGACTTTTTCATTTCTCACTTTTTAAATGTTGGTCTTATTACTTTTCAGACATTTTTACCTACCCCCTGCCCTGCAAAGGTCAGAATGATTTTGACCTCTGTATCTGTTGTTCATGCTCCTCCTTCCACCAGGAATGACTCCTGTCTTTCTTACATACTTCTCAGTTATACGCAGCCTTCATTAATCAGTTTAAATCCCTACTCTTTCATGTAACCACCATCATTTTTAGAACTGAAAGGAAATTTATAACTTCTATTGCAAATTAAAAAAATCGAGACCTATAGAGATTAAGTGCCTTGCCCAAATTCATACGGCTAGTTAGAGATAGAGCTGGGATTAAATCCAAGACTCCAGACTTTCTTCACACACCCTTTCCATGGCACTACTTTGCCCCCCAGCCCATTGCCACCTTCTTTCTTGTCTGAATATCAGACATTTTACTTTTTCCATACTGGTTCTCTTGTGGGAGGCAGCAGATCTGGGTTCTGACATTTACCTATAACTGTGTGACATTTATCCTCATGAAGCATTTTTTCTTCACCACCCGGCAGACCTTCTTGGTGTATGTGCTTATTGTCTTTCTTTAAGTATCCATCAACTCTTTAAAAGCAAGGACTGGGTCTCCATTATTTTTGCATCTCCCAGTTGTTCTCAAGATGTGTTCCCATGGCAACATGTTAAAAATGCAAATTCTTGAGCCTACCCCTTGACCCGCTGACTCCACCCATCTTGGGTGGGTCTGGCAGTTAATTTTAAGAAGCCCTCCAGGTGACTTGGCGGCTGGTTAACATCTGAGAACCACCATAAGTTTATGTTGCCTGTTAAGCCTTGCTGTTTGATCATCCCATATTTATTCAGTAGTCTTTGAGTATTTCTTCAGTGAGTGGCACCTTGATGAGTCCTCTTTTGGTGCTGGTAGCCTAGCAGTATATAGAAATACTCACGGATTTTTCATCCACTTAATGAAATGTCACTAATTTGTGCTAATGAGGATGAAACCTATTGCAGACAATTGCATTAAATGGGTTAGCAGGTGAGCAGGTAACAGGAGTGTGAGCGAGACCATCACAGTTCATTTTTATGGGGAATACCAGCTTATTAGGATGTTGTGTACTATTGAAAATAACACCAAAGCCCAAAGTTTTATTTTTCCTTTTCTAAAAGAAACAAAATTAAGATTCCCTTTGTTTCCCAGTTAAATCAGTGTTTCAGAAACAGTTGCAACATTCAGCATATGAGCTAATGAATTGAGAATAGGCTACATGATACTATGCGTACAACTGGTTGATGGGAAGTTCTTAGCCTCCTATGACCAGGAGCTGGGATTTTACAGGGCACAATCTGCTTCAGCAATTGTACAGAGCTGTGGATGTGTCTGAACCTGCCCCATGTGTTCCAGGTACCAGAGGTGAGCTGCAGAAATAACCTGCAGCTTCTGGCTGCGGGTGGGAGCATAATTGTTTTGTACTTTCCAAAAAAGCAGCAGTTCCCAAAGAGGTGAAGTTTAATTTTATTCGAGGCTAGTACATGCTGAGTACAAACCTATGCTTGACTCTATAATTACTCTGACAGCTGAAAGATTTAGGATCACCAGGCTCCTGGATAGGAGACAGCCCCCAGAAGCTTCAGGTCCCATTGGTTAACTTCACAAACTCCAAGAGACCATATCTCCTAAATGAGTTCTCCTTTCTCCTGATTTTAACTAAATATCCTTGTAATTTGGCAGTTTGATATTTTGTAAGCTTGGAGGCCATCGTCTCTGGCTGATATTTAAATAGAAATAAAACTTGCTTGGTGACTTTTTGTCTTTGGCTAGACGTGAAAGATTATAGACTCCTTCCTTCCCACCTGTCCCACAGTTTCCTTTATTTCTATTCCACAAGATTAAAATACTTGGTTGTCATTATCATCACCATTAAGTTTTCCCCATCTGATATGAGTGCCATGTGTTGGCTGTTGACTATGTGGGAAGCGTTATTCTGGATACCTCACATATATTATTTCTGATCCTTACAACCTTCCAAGTGGGTGCTGCTATCCTCAGTTTACAGATGTGGGAAGAATTCCACAGAAAAGTGATTGCCCCAACCCCACGGGAAGTATGGGGCAGAGCCTGTGGCAGTTGGGCCCGGGTATCTCCAAAGCCTCCCCTTCTTGCCAAGATACTTTACAGTGTACCCCTTTCAGGGGCTCTGAAGCATTTTAGGGCTCAGTGTTGGGGAGTTACGGGGTCTAATCATTTTGACTTTCTGATTAGATTCCTCCTTCATGCCAGTTTTTCAAAGAACCTATATTTTAATAGAAAAAGTGATGAAATTATAATTTTGATTTTTAAAAGTTTACTTTGGGCAAACTGGACACTCCTTGAAGTGTTATAGCAAAAGCTGGAGATTTCCTGGGGCAATCAGGAATTTTCAGTAGAGGGGAACTAGCTGTTGGGTGCCTGTGATGTATCTACTGTTTAATTTAATCCAGCTACCCCATGAGGAAATTATTACTTATTTTTACTTAACATAAGAGAAATTGGGCGAGAGAGGCAGAGTAATTTGGCCAAGATCACGTAGCTGAAAACCATAAGAGCTGAGATTCTAGCCTGGATGTTTCTGATTCTAGTCATGAGAAAAACTTCATGTGTTAGGTACTTCTGTATTACCGTATTTAATTCTCATAATAACTCTCCTGATATGTTATTCATTTATTTTATTATTATTAGGATGTTTTTTATTATTTGCTTTTTACAGATAAGGAAATTTAAGACCAAGGAATGTTCCTTGGGTCATAGATGCCCACTCTCAGTTCATGGTGCCCTGGATGTCTTAGGAATTTCGTTTTTACAGTGCCCCTATACCAGGAAGGACCTAACAATCATGTTTATTAAGTAGTTAGGGTCCAAGCAATTTAATATGTATTTATGCCCTAACAATTTAGTAGCCATTTGAAAAAGTAATACACATGAATTAAAAGAAAAAAAATATTTTTATTTTATACTTAAAGACCACAGTTACTTACTAATAGATGTGTGTGCCTTTTGAGTGCTGCACAACTTCTAAAACCTTGGAATCCAGTTGAACACCACCACCCTCATTCCTGCTCCATACTGATTTTCACACAGTTCTTTTATTGCAGCAACCACCAAAAACCAGCTTCACAAAGACAGGATGTCATCAAAAGAGTATACCTGGAGCTAGTAGTTAATGCAGTGTTCAACAGATGTCAAATGTCACTGTGCTTTCTTTGGAAATTTTAAAGTATCCTGCAGTGCCCCTGTGAACTGAGTTTGACACCCCAGGTACCTCGGCACATAGTTTGGGAACTGTAGACTTTGTGTCACATAGGTAGTACATGCTCATGAGTCAAACCTAGGTGCATCAATCCTAGATTCATATATATATTTTTTAAACATGACCGTATTACTTATTAAAATTATTTTTAATTCAGCGTAATATTTTTAAATGCCGTAACAATGGACAAGGTTCACGTCTAATTCACCTGTGTGCTTTCATGTTTAGTTCTTTCTCTTGCATATAGCAGATGCCCAATAAATACTCGTTGAAAAAAGAAAGAGAAAATCTCCCCCTTATCTTGGAGATAGGATTTATAAAATCAAATAAAGGACAAGAGGCATTGAAACCACAGAAAGGCTATGATGTCTTTTGGCTTCTTTTAGTTAAGTGCATCTTGTTTCAAACAAGAACCCTGGTCCTTGAAAAGCTGCATATAAGTGAAGTGGTGGTGGCTTAAATCATTTAAAAATACCAGTACTTGTAATTTAAATAATTTGAGTAAGTAATTTTATTAGCAGATCCTTGATTCTGATAGAGATGCTTACCCCTTGGCTTATCACTTGTGTTTTGACTTTTATAAAACTGCTTTCCTTAAAGTGAAACATACTACAGATTGCATTTAAACCCTGGCTGTTATATGCTGAATTTCTTGAAACAAGGCCTCAAGCTTGCCCAGGGAGCATACCTTGCAGAGTCAGTACACGTAAGACTTGGCATTAACAGATCTTTTAACCTAAGATGGTCAGCTTCCTGAAACCCTGTGGGGTGCACTTAGGCTTGATGAGAAAAACGTGCATAGAAAACTGAAAAGTTGCTGGGTGTTGCTTCATTAGGGGCCACTCTTCCTTCTTAAGTACAAAATCAGTGTCCAAACAGAACTGTGAATAGCACTAAGGTGATGGAGGTGTTAGCTCTAAGACGAACACTTCCCTGTCCTTTCCAGGTACAGAAATGATTTGTCATTTCAAAAACCTGGATAGGTAGCAAGGCTGCTGTTGATTAACAATTGTCCATGTGCCTGCATTTTAAGGACCAAGGGACGGTAAATAAAAACACATCGATGAGGTTTGCTCCTCTGTGCACCTTTATCCAAAGGGGCCTTATTAATGGTGAGATAGTTGTCTTGCTACCGAAGCAAAAATGTGGACAGCCATAAAAGATAGTCTCTGCAGTAGATATGTCCCCTCTGAAACACCAAGTAGCAGAGCATGCAGCAGGAAAAGAATTGTGGGTAGTAATTTGGGTGTTAAAATATTAACACATTTCTGCATTTTTAATGTGGTTTCCTTTTTAAATAGTAGGCAGATTATGGCACACGAACAGATAGGTTTATGATTTCAAATTAAATTTTAAGCATTAAAAAAATCCAAAAGGAACTACTTTATTATAAATACATTCAACTAATCTAAACAAGAACTTGCTTTCTTTTCACCTCCTCTCATCATCTGTCAGCTAATTTACAGCCTAATTTTATGATTGTAATATGTGAACAAAGCTTCATAATGGATTTTAGTCTTAAAATTTCAAAACTTTCAAAACTTTCAATCATTCTTCTAGTTCGCATTTGAGTATGTACTATAATGCTAGACAACAGTCCCTGGACTTAAAATGGGGAACCTGGGAAGGCTTCACTGAGGAGGTGACTTTCATACCTGGGCATTAGCAATGTGAGAGCCATTGTGTACGTCTGCCATTTATGGTTTTACTATGTAGTATTTGAGTCTGATCTCTTGAGAGTAGAGGCAGACTTTTTTTTTTTTTTTTTTTTTTTAACCATTAACCTGCCTTTTTGCTTTCTAACTTCTGCTTCTTTCTAACTCAGATCCTAGTTCTTGTGAAAAATTCATCCCGGGGAAGGAAGCATGGCCCCTTAACGTTTTTTCTCATTTCTCCTATTTCCCCACAGGCAAAGATGCCTTTTGATGCCAACAAACTGTATTGTAGTGAAGTGCTGGCCATATTGCTCCAGGACAATGATGGTGAGGCTCCCTCTCAGTATTGATATTCTGTTAGGATAGGAGCCAGGCTTGTTTCAAATCATGACAGCAAGCTCTCTTGCCTTTGGCATCCCCTTGCTCTCCCTCTCGCTCTCTGTGCAGCTTTTGTACTCTGTCAAGCTGTATTGATTTTGTTTGCTGATGTATCAGTGTTAGACGGCTGTAAAATCTGACAGTTAGCTTCATTTTTTTCTTCCTCTATTTTTTTCCCCTTTTAGAAAACAGGGAATTGCTTGGGGAGCTGGATGGAATCGATGTGCTTCTTCAGCAGTTATCCGTGAGTAATTCTTATGCTTCCTGTCTGCCATGAAGATACATGGCCTGCTTTAAATGGGAGGTGGAGCTAGAAAATGTGGGAAGAAATAGGCCATGTAATGCAAGCCATATGGAGTATGTTGGCAGGTTTGAGGTTACAGTGGAGCTACATAGTTTGCCTCCTTTTCTTAGTCATTTGCTCTTTATGACCAGGTATCACTGTGTATCTGCTATGGATTTTCTCCGTCTTCTGATATTTGTCAATTCAGAAGAGGTATGCTTCCTGCTTAAGTGTATATTCTTGGGCCGAGAATACCAAATTATTTCCAGTTGACCCAGTCCCAAGATTAATCACTTCCTTTCCTTTCAGTCTGCCAGTAAAATGGATTCTCTTCATTTAGAATCCAGATAAGCTCAAGGAATACAAGTTCCAATGCTGTGGGATAGAGGTCACGGAAGAGGATAGGGAAGGATGTGGTTCTAGAGGCTGGAATAAGAAATTAGAAAATGGGGCACCTGGGTGGCTCAGTTGTTAAGCGTCTGCCTTTGGCTCAGGTCATGATCCCAGGGTCCTGGGATTGAGCCCCACATCAGGCTCCCTGCTCCGCGGGAAGCCTGCTTTGCCCTCTCCCACTCCCCCTGCTTGTGTTCCCTCTCTCGCTGTCTCTCTCTCTCTGTCAAATAAATACATAAAATCTTTAAAAAAAAGAGAGAAATTAGAAAATGCCATTTTCTCATTGTAAGAAATGTAAGTCTAGTTGAAATGTTCTGCTGGCATTCTGAAAATACTGTTAAGATTTCTTCTAACAAATCTCTTCTGTGCTATTCTAAAACCAAGACTGAATATAGATCATTTGGATAAAATCTTGAGTGTTGGGAGTGTCTGAGATGTCAGTTTGCATACATCTGCCATCTTGGTGCCAGCAGCCTGAGTGGCTTGGCCTCCACCCCAAAAAATAGAGCTTTGAAATGTGAATCTGTTCCCAGTGTTCTGGGAAGGTGCTTCGTCCTGTTCCTGCAAGATTATTGATCATTTTTTAGTGGAGTCTCTGGGTATGCATATACTGATAAAAGGCTTTCCTCTTAACATGCCGTGTATCTCTGGCAGAGACGAAACTTCTGCTTTTAGCTATTTCCATGACTTTAGAGCCACAACTGCTGTGTAAGGCAGTTCAGTAGCCCCAACGGTTAGGAAACTTCCTTAGGTTGTGGCCCTTCCAGATTGTGGTTTCTGTTAGAAGGGGTGAACTGGGTCGTGGTTGGGCTGGGCAAGTAGAGGGCTTTGGAGGGAACTGGCAAAGTTGGTTTTTGACCTGGAGACGGTGGTTTCAGCTGTATATGCCTTTTATGGAATTTTCTATGTCTGTGCTCCATTTCACAGTAAAAGGGTTTTGTTGGTTTGGGTTTTCGGGTTTTTTTGTTTTGTTTTGTTTTTAAATCTGCCTCGTTGGAACTATCAATCACTTATGGACCCAGTGGTCAGTTGAGTGTTTTGGTTTTTTGTTTGAACTGATAGCTGTCTAATACCTGTGACTCAGAAAGTCCAGTTTCTCTAACATGGAAGCTGCAGAGAATTTTGTTTGGTGAGCTTCTGCTTCCTCAGTTGCTGGGCTTATCAGGACAGGCAGACTTCGGAAATTGTTGAGTGCTGACTGATGAAAAGATGTTCTCTTATGGCTCCATGCTTTCTGGTGTCTTTGCTCAACAGGTGTTTAAAAGACACAATCCTAGCACCGCTGAAGAGCAGGAGATGATGGAGAATCTGTTTGATTCACTCTGTTCCTGCCTGATGCTCAGTTCCAATCGTGAGCGCTTCCTGAAGGGTGAGGGTCTACAGCTGATGAATCTCATGCTCAGGTACGTTTCTTATCTCCTAGTGCTCCCGTTTTTTTTGTCCAGCTCCTCACCGTTAGCCCAAATTCCAGAACACATATCTATGGCCATTGAGTTTCTTAGATATGAAAAACAGTAGGTCCTTCAGGGGGTGGGTGGGTGTGGGTGTGTGTGTGGGTGTGTGTGTGTGTGTGTGTGTGTGTGTGTGTGTGTGTGTGTGTGTGTGGCGAGAGGGTCTTCTCTCAAGTTAAGAGTGGATGAATAGAAAGTACATTTTGGTCTGTTTGTAACCTGTTGTATCAGTTGGTGATATGACTGCTCTCGAAGGGAAATGTCTTTTTGCTCCTCTTACTGTGTTGGTTTTGGGAAATCTAGTCATGATCTTGTAAACATACCCTATGTTAATTTCTAACTTTATATCACATAGACCTATCTATTCCATATGTTTGTCTGTATTTTTCTTGTTGATAGCAGAGTATCATTTTTTATTTATACATATTTTTCATTATATATTTTCTGTGAATTGCACATGTGCTATGTGGCTTGCATAGGAGATATGAAAATGTGCAAGACAGTTCTCGAACTTTTCTTTATGGTAATTTCCTTATAGATCTTCCTATTATTTATGCTCTAATTCCTTAAGGTATTTAAAATGGATATCATGTTGGGGCGCCTGGGTGGCTCAGTCGTTAAGCGTCTGCCTTCGGCTCAGGACATGATCCCACGGTCCTGGGATCGAGCCCCACATTGGGCTCCCTGCTCAGCGGAAAGCCTGCTTCTCCCTCTCCCACTCCCCCTGCTTGTGTTCCCTCTCTCAGTGTGTCTCTCTCTGTCAAATAAATAAAAATAAAATCTTTAAAATGGATATCGTGTTTAGTATATTTCATGGAATCCTAATGTTGGAAGTAAATGGGAGGTAGCTTGTGTCAATAACCCTTGAGAAATCTGGGAGAAATGGGAGCAGGGGTATGGTGACCAGAGTGTGGTGGGGTTAAGTGGCCATTTTTTAAACTGAGAGCCACTAGACTATGTTTGTGTGGCTGGAAGACACTAATCATTATTACTCTTCATGAAATCGAGCTAGAGTCTGCACTCTTGAAACTTCTATTCATGTACATGCAAACTATGTTAAACTAGATCTTTGAAAAAATTTTTTATAAATTCAATAAATGTATCTATTAAATATAATTTAGAATATAGACATGCAAAACTGCTGTTAAAACACTGATAAGGTACTATGTTAAGTGCTGCGCTTATAAAAGAAATGAGTAAGACAGGATTCCTGCCTCTAAGAAGCTAAAAAAACAGCTCTTGTCATGTAAACACAAGCCAACTTTGAGTGTAGATTTCTTTCACTCTTTTTTTCTGTAATTATTTCCTTGTTTTTGCCAGCTTTTTAGTCCTGTCACAAATGTAATTTTCTGTACTGTTTCTTTTTAAACTTAACGTGGCATTTCTCATGCCGTGACATCTTTGTGGGAGTTTTCAGTAACTGTATAATGGACTCTAAGGAAAGATAGCTTACTTCGTATTCTGTTGGTGATATTGAGACTATTTCCATTGTTTTGATATTGTAGCAAATTCTTCAATGACCATGTTTTTGTTTAAAACTATTTTTGTATTTAAGATTTTCAAGGTTATGTTTCTAAAATATCTTCTCTTTAGGCATGTGTAGGGCTGGGGGCACAGTAGACCTCTTCGTTTGTCCAGTGCATACGAGACCTTGGATTGATTGAAAATCTTCCTTTGTGGAATTGCTTTAAAAAATCTATTTTAAAGTGCAGAGAGGGGCATTGGAATTATTCGGAGGCCTTTAGTGTTCAGCTGATTTTTGCTAGCTTTACTCTCTTGAGTCTTTTGTTTGTTTATCTCCTTTACCCTTCTAATTGCCTGTTCTTTTGTTGAAATGACCCGCCTTCTCCCAAGTAAATGGCATATAAAGAAGATGCATTTGGCTTCCTGGGCCTTCTAACCTTAAAACTGTACTCTACAGGGACTTTTTCCTAAGCTTCTTAAAGGTCTGAACTGCCAATGTCTTTGGATGGTTGAGTGCAAATATGAAGTGATGTATTCCTGTAGCATATGGCTTGGTAATGTGCAGCAGTGGGGAGCTGAATAAATAATCAGAAATATGGATTATTCAAACAGGAATGCTGAGATTCTGGGAGCCTAATTAAAAAGGTGCTCCAAAAGCTTTAGAAACTGTACCTCCGTAGGATCTCCTCTAACTTTTCATTTTTGAATGCTGAAGTTACTGTTAGATTAATTCTTTTCATTAACTAGCTATTTTAGCAGATTCAGCATTCCCTTTTTTCTCTTTCCCATGCTTCTTTGTTCTGTGTTATTTTTCTTCTTCAGACTCCCAAATGGAAAGTTTAATTAGGAGGGATTTTTTTTTTTTTCCTACTAGATTCATCCTGATCTAGCAAGAGTTGCCAAGTTGCTCTCTGTCTAGAGAGAAGCCCATTCAAGACTTGGAGGCTGTAGCACTAGAAGTTCAGGAAAATTCTGTGGTTCCATTGCTCCTAAGTACCACTCTTTACTGGGATTTAGGCATTGAGCAATCATGAAATGCCCTCCTGGAAAGGTGGCAGTGTGATATAGCATGGAAGAGTGGGTTTTGGGAGTTGAGGTAAATGTGGGTTTGGAACAAAGCTCTTTCACTTACTAGTGGCTATTTGGTGAGTTACTCCAACCTTTCTGACCTCTGATCCTCAGTTTTTCATCTGAAAAATGGGAGTAACGATGCCAAATTTGCAGGGATTTTGTGGAAATTAAACTATATGTAATGTGTCTGGGACAGTTCTGCAGCTATTAAAACACTGATAAATGTTAAATTACTATGTTAAGTGCTAGGCTTAATACAGAGATGAACAAGACAGGATTCTTGCTTTTGAGAAACTCAATCACTAGTGAGGGAGGCCAATGTTAAGTAACTGCAATATAATTTAATGTGTCACATGAACTATTCCTCTTAAGGGTTTGCATATCTGTGAATTTTTTTTTTTTTACATTTCTGATTATTGATAAGCAAAGGTCATTAGCAAGATAGTCATTTACACACACACATTATCACACATGCACATATACTACCCAATTTAATATTTATCAACTTTATTGAAGCATAATTTATTTATAATAAAACATGCCCATTTTAAGTGTATAGTTGTAAATTTGATGGATGTATCCATCTGTGTTTTCAACACAATGGAGATATAAAATGGCAATGTCCAATAGAAATGTAATGCAAGCAAGGTATATAGTTTTATATTTTGCAGTAGCATGGTAAAAAGGTTAAAAAAAACAAAATTAATTTTAATAATACATTTTATTTAACCCAGTATAATAAAAATCATCTCAACAGGTAATCAACAAAAAATATTATTGCGCCATTTTACTTTTTTCCTACTAAGTCTTTGAAATCCAGTGCATATTTACATCTCAATTCAGTGCTAAATTTTCATAAAGCACTTGCTTTGTATCTAGGTTTCATAAGATTTATAGTTGGAAAGTAGATTCCCATACCTAAGTTTCTCCAAACATACTTAGATGCTTCCTAATAACTGAATCAAATATCAGTTTTTAAATTTAAATTTATTTAGTCTGTGTTTTGTTTAGCCTGTGTCACTCAACAGATTGTTTTTGAGATTCATTCATTTTGCATGTATCAGTAATTTGGTTCTTGTTCGTTTTTAGCAGTATTCCATTATATTTCTGCATTCCATTGTATCCGTTTTTTAATTTATTCACCTCTTGATGAACATTTGGGTTGTTTCCAGTGTCTTGCTATTATTAATAAAGCTGCTTAAAAATCTTTAGATAAACATATATTTTCATCTCTCTAGGGTAAATACCTAGGAATGGAGCGACTTGGTCATATTGGAAGTGTAAGTTCACTATTAGAAACTACCAAGCTGTTTTCCAAAGTTGTTGTATCATTTTCTGTTCCTCACCTTCCCCACACCCCAGCAAGGCATGAGAATTCCAGCATATCCTCCTTAACAGTTGATGATTAGGCTAAATTTCTTTAAGAATCTTCTCCCCCTATGTCACTTCCTCAGCCCTCTCCTTACGCCCACCCACCTACCCACTCCCAAATGTTGAGGATTAGGTTCTAGCATCCTCTGCTTTCCACTATGGGAGCATTTACCATCCTGTGTGGTAGACATCTGTTTGTCTCTGACTGTATTATAAGACTCTTGAGAACAGAAACCAGGTCTTCTTCCTCTTTTATCCCTAGTACCTAGCAATAGATACACATTAGGTTCCCAGTAAATATTTTCTAAATGAATGAGAAAGGGATCTGAGAAACATTTTTGCTGTTTTAAATCATTGGGTTATAGAATTTCTAGCAAATCCCATTCATAGACCCAAAGAATGAGTGATTTATTAAAAGCCATATAGTTGAGAGCTCAATCTTCTGCCTAGATACATTTAGTTCTAGTTTTCCCTGTCAGATTTTTTTTTAAAGATTTATTTATTTATTTTAGAGAGAGAGCATATGCGCAGGGGGAAGGGCAGAGGGAGAGAGAGAGAATCCTCAGGCAGATTCCACACGGAGCGCAGAGCCGGATGCAGGGCTCAGTCCCCGGACCCTGAGATCATGACCTGAGCCGAAATCAGGAGCTGCTCAACCGACTGAGTCACCCAAGCACCCTTCCCTGTCGGATCAGTTTTTGACCTGATCTTCAAGGCTCTGGGGAATCCAGGCATCAGCTGCAGTGCTGGGCTTGCTGTCCTGTTTGGCCTGTGCTCGTGCTGTGCAGCAGAGCAGAAGCCAACACAAGTGTCCACACTTCAGTTTATCCTCCTTTGGGACATTTGAACCTCTCAATACTCTCTCTCCATAATCCTCCAAGGTATTTCAGGGTTATGGTTTAGGCATTCATTTCTTATAACCTTTCTACTCAAGATCCAGAGAATTCCTTCATGCAGATTTGCAGTTCCTCAGCATTTGTTTATAGGGACTTTGAGGAGGTCTACTACCTCTTTGCCTTTACCGGACAGGCCTTTCTCCTCTGCTTTATCCTCCCACCCAGGTGTTAGTTTAGTTGTCAGGCGACTTTTTTTCACTCCTGTGTTAAGAGTGTTTGGATTCTACAGTAGTCGACAGAATCAGTAAGAAAAAAAAAAGCTTTTCATTTTTTGTTTTTCCTCTGTCAAAGGACAGATGAAGACATTTTGGAAAAGAAGAAAAGATTGTTGAGGTGATATTTAAAAAATGGAACTCTTGCTGTGGAAAAAGCAGCAGATAGCCATCCTAGCATCTAGGAACTCCCCCCCCCCCCAAAGGAATATCTCATTTAGTCATAGTGTTTTGATAAGGAAAGAAAAATGATGGGGTGAGGGTAGAAGACGCAGAACCTCTTGGACAGTATATACTGTGTATATATGATATATCCTCCCCTGATGGAGAAAATACTTCTCCTTGTGTGTCCTCATTCTTTTGCTTTGAGTGTCAAGAATTATGGTACTGAGAGGATGTTTGCGTGGTCTTTGGCTAGCAGCAGAAGAGTTAAGATACGACTATGAGCCAAGTGGTATTTTTGTAGTCAGGGATATTTGAGAGAAAAAGAAAATTTAGGAAAGTCACAATTTATTGTGAAGTTTAACAGAATGATTAGATTCAGAGAGTCTAATTCTCAGAAATAAAACTAACTTATACTTATTGGGGGGGAGTGGCCATTATAGAATTTAGCCAGACATGAAGGTAGAGCTCTACAAATGCCCTCTTGCCCCCTGGATGGAGACTGGTTGGCCTTTTCTACACTCTTGGTTACAGATTTCTCTTTGGTAAGATGGTTGCTGCAAATAGAAGATTTCAATATATCAGGTTTAATTATAGACTGTACTCCAAATCGTTTGCTTCCTGCCACCACAGAGCACTTTTTTTTAACAATATGTCCTTGTTTCAAATGGTTCAGTGTTCTTTAAGAAACAACAAAGCCAGTGGGAGACAAGAATTACATTGTCCGTTTCCTTGAAAATGTTGACATGAAGCTTATTACTTCTGTTGTAAAACCCTGTTTCAGTTAGAAAGAGAAGAGACCATTGAGATCCCAAGGGATGTGTACAAATGCAGCTTGGGGTTGTGTAGCAGAAAGACAGTGAACCTATCTTGGTTATTAACTGTATAGACAAAAAAAAAAAAAGAGAGAGAGAAGGGTACATAGACACATCCCTTTAGGAACTACCGATTTTTTTTCCCCCTGAGGTTTCTCAGTAAGATTTTCCTTAATTTAAAGAAAAGTGTCTCTGACAAAGAAAACAAAAAAATGGGGATGGTATACCATCTACAAAGTAAGTTTTTGCAGGCCCAGTTCTGGACTTAGGCTTGAACCAAAGTGTAAGGGTAGGCAGGCCAGCCTGGGGAACTTTTAAACCTTGAAATTTTACTCCCTTTGTTTTTACCTTGTTCTATATTGGTTTTGTTCCTAATGAACATGGGAAGGTCCAAACTCAACCGCATTATTACTCTTGTGGTCCTTTTCAGGTTTTTGTTGTTTTTTAAGAGCTAGAGCTTTTTCTTCTTACTTTCAGTCTCTGGGATTTAACTGCAAAAGCAAAATAATAATGCAAACATTTTAGAAATCAGTTGAGCTTCCTGATAGGGTTTTATACAGTTTGTGCTTCAAACTGCACACACACATCTTGCTTGTTGTTTGTCCAACAAGCAAGCGTTCCCTTTCCCCATTCACTGAATATTATCATTCTTTCTAAGATGGATAATAGTAGTTTGCACCTGTTCTCTGGGAACCAGAAAAACGCTTCAAAGGACAAAGTAATCCTTCCAACAGCCCTCCAGGCTGACGTTACTTTTTCATAAATGGAAAGTGCTGGGACTGAGAAGGCAGATTAAACTGAAGCAAGATTACTTGGCAGGAAATGGTGGAGGACCTGTCGGAGCCCTTCCATCAGACTTCATAGCTATTCATCATTCCAGGGCTGCTAAATTGTACATATTTAAAGTACACAAGTTGATGAGTTTTGCAGTGTGTGTCGACCTATCATACCATCACTGCGAACATGACAAGAAACAAATTTATCGTGCCCAAATGTTTCCTTGGGCCCCGTGGTAATCCATAACTCCTCTCCCTCCACCTCAAGTCTCTAGGTAACCATCGATTTGCTTTCTGTCCATTATAGATTAGTTTGCATTTTCTAGAACTTTATGTAAATGGAGTCATACAGTATGTACTCTTTTTTTTTTTTTTTTTTTTTGCTCTGGCATATTTAACTACTATAATAATTATTTTAACTATGATTATTTTGAGATTCATTCCATGTGTATCAATAGTTTGTTCCTTTTTCTTTGCTGTGTAGCATTCCATTTTATGAATATATCTCTGTTTATTCACTTGTTGATGGGCATTTGGGTTTCTAGTGTTACTGCTCTAATGAACAAAGTTATGAATATTCAGGTACATATCTTCGGGTGGACATCTTTTTCATTTCTCTTGGATAAATGCCTGTGAGTTGAATGTTTGGGTCATATGATAGGAATATGGTTAACTTTTTAAGACACTGTCAATCTGTTTTTACAAAACTGTTATACCATACCATTTTTATATTCTCACCAGCAGTGTATGAAACTTCCATTTGCCCCATATCCTCACTAATTCTTGGTGTGGTCAGTGTTTTTTGTTTTAGTCATTCTAGTGGGTATCTTGTGCTTTTAATTTTCATTTCCCTTGTGGCTAATGATAATGGGCTTTTTCCATGTGCTTATTTGCCACTCATACATCTTCTTTGGTGGCGTCTGTTCAACCTCTTGCCCATTTTGGCAGGAGGAGGGGGAGTTGTTTGTCTTATTGTTGAATTATAACAGTTCTTTATATATCATAGATACAATCTGTTGTCAGATAAATGTTTTACGTATAGTTTCTCTGAGCCCATAACTGGCCTTTTCCTTTTCATAGTGTTTTGAAAGTTTTAAATTTTGCTGAGATAAAATTTTTAAACTTATTGCAATGATTTTACTCCATTTGAGTAAACTTAGGTAGTCAGTGTCTTTCAAGGAATTCATTTTATCTTAGTGGTGTAACCAATTGGCCAAAAGTTGTTCATGAGTACTCCCTTATTTTTTAATATCTGTAGAATCTGTAGTGATGTGCTCTACCTTATTCCCAATGTTGGCCTTTGATGTCTTCTTTTTTTCTTAATCAGGCTGGCTTGTTGATCTTGTCAGAGAATCAGGTTTTTCTTACTGATTTATCTCTACTACTTTTTGTTTTCTATGTCAGTGATTTCTTCTCTGATCATTTTTTTTTCCTTCTGATTACTTGGGGGTTCAATTTGCTATTCTTCTGGTTTCTCAAGGTGGGAATTGAAGATCATTTAATTGAGATCTTATTTTTTTTTTAAGATTTGTTTATTTTAGAGAGAGAGCACACAAGCAGAGGGTGGAACAGAGGGAGAGGGAGAGAATCTCAGGCAGACTCCCTGCTGAGTACAGAGTCTGATGTGGGGCTTGATCTCACCACCCTGAGATAATGACCTGAACCCACATCAAGGGTTGACCACTTAACCAACTGAGCCACTCAGGAGCCCCAAGATCTTATTTTTTAACATGTTTGATGCTATAAATTTCTCTCTAATTGCTACCTTAAGCCTGTCACACACATTTTGATATGTTGTATTTTCAATTCAGAATACTTTTTTTTTTAATTTTTTTATTGTTATGTTAATCACCATATATTACATCATTAGTTTTTGGTGCAGTGTTCCATGATTCATTGTTTGTTCATAACACCCAGTGCTCCATGCAGAACGTGCCCTCCTCAATACCCATCACCAGGCTAACCCATCCCCCTACCCCCCTCCCCTCTAGAACCCTCAGTTTGTTTTTTAGAGTTAATTCAGAATACTTTTATTCAGTTCAAAATACTTTCTGATTTATCTTTTCATTTCATCCTTGACCCATGAGTTATTTAGAAGTGTGTTATTTACTTTCCAAATATTTAGCGATTTCCCAAATACCCTTCTATTTTTTATTTCTTTAATACCTTTAATACCATTGTGGTCAGAGAACTTTAATACCATTGTGGTCAGAGAACATACTTTATGTTATTTGGATCCTTTTAAATTTATTAAGACTTGTTTTTGGCCCAGAACATAGTCTATGTTGCTGAATATTCCTTGTGCATCTGAAAAGAATGTTCTGTAAATATCAGCTAGGTTAAGTTAATGGTGATGTTTAAGTCTTCTATATCCTTACAGATTTTCTGTCTACTTATTCTATCAGTTATAAAAGGGGTGTGAAACCTCTGACTGTAATTGTGAATATGTCTGTTTCTCCTTTGAGTTCTGTCAGTTTTTGCTTTATGTATTTTGAAATTCTTTTAGGTGCTTAAATATTTAGGAGTATATGCTGTCTTGCTTAATTGACTCTTTTATCATTATGAAATGACTCTCTTTATCCCTGATAATGTTCCTTGATCTGAAATCTACTTTGTTTGATATTAATATAGCCACCACAACTTTCTCTTGATTAGTGTAAGCATACTACATGTTTTACCATCTATCATGGAATAAGTTTTGTCCCCTCCTCTATTCATATTTGAAGCCCTAATTCCAGGGTGGTTGTATTTAGAAATAGGGTCTTTAAGATGATAATTAAGGTTAAATGGGGTCATAACGGTAGGTCCCTAATCCAATAGAATTGGTGGTTTTATGAGAAGAGGAAGAGACATCATCAGGAGTATGGTACACAGAGAAAAGGCTGTGTGAGGACATGGTGAGAAGACAGCCATCTGCAATCCTATGCATCTTTGTATTTAAAATGTGGGGGTTTTTTTGTGGGTAGTACACATTGGAGTCTTCATAGCAATTTCTGCCTTTTAATTTAGATGTTTGTGCCATTTACATTTTTGCTTTGTCTGCACCATTTACAGTTTTGCTTTGTCTGCCTTCTTTTATTTTTTAATTTTATTTTTTTAAGATTTTGTTTTTTAAGTAATCTCTACACCCAACATGGGGCTCGAACTCACAACCCCAAGATCAAGAGTTGCTTGCTGTACCAACTGAGCCAGCCAGGTGCCCCACGTCTGCCTTCCTTTAGATTAACATTTTTTATTATTCCATGTTATTTTCTTAGGTGGCTTCTTAACTCTTTCTCTTTGCCTTTTTTAGTGGTTGTTTTCAAATTTGTAATATACATCTTTAACTTACTACAGTCTGTCTTCAGGTAGTTGTATACGATTTCATCTACAGTGTAAGAACTTTGCAACAATATACTTCCATTTCTCCCTCCTGGTTTTTGTGCTATTGTTGTCATATATTTTACTTATGTATATGTTATAAAGACCAACACATATTGTTTATCTTTTTGTTTAAACAGTTATCTTTTAAAGAGATTTTTTTTTAAGTTAGAAAAAAATCTTTTATTTTTATCAACCCATTTGCCATTGTCAGTGCTCTTCATTCTTCTGTGTAGATTCAGATTTTCATCTGGTATCAGTTTCTTTCTTCCCAAGTGATTTCCTTTGACATCTCTTATAGTGTTGGTCTATTCGTGATGACTTCCGTCAACTTGGGTATGTCTGAAAAAATATTTGCCTTCACCTTTGAGTGATATTTTCACCAGGTATAGCATTCTGTGTTATAATAGGGTTTTTTTTTTTTTCTTTCTTTCAGTCTCTTAACAGTGTTGCTTCACTGTCTTCTGGATTGCTTGGTTAGCCATGAGAAGTCTGCTGTCATTCTTATGTTAGCTCTGTATGTAATGTGTCCCCTTTTGTCTGGAAGTTTTTAGGATGCTCTCTCTTGCTGATTTTGAACAGTCTGGTTATGAGGTACCTTGATGTAGTTTCCTTCATGGCTCTTGTGTTTGGGCTTCATTGAGCTTCTTGGATCTGTGGGCTTGTAGTTTTCATCAAATGTGGAAATTTTTGAGATCATTATATATTTTTTCCCCATCAAGAACTCCAATTACATGTATATTAGGCTATTTGAAGTTGTCCAACCACAGTTCACTGGTAATCTGTTAATTTTTCTCAGGCTTTTTTTTTTCTTTCTGTTTTATTTTAATTTCTATCATTATGTATTTAAGCTCACTCTTTTCTTCTGCACTTAATCTCATCCAGTGTGTTATTCACCAGACATTGTATTTTTCTTCTCTAGATATCTTCCCTGTTTCTAGTTAGCATACTGAAGCTTTTTTTTAACCTTCTTGCATATATCACATATAGTTATAATAAAACTAGTTTAATGTCTCTTAATTTGTCATCTATGTTATTTTTATTATTTTTCTCCTCTTTATGGTTAATGTTTTCCTGCCTCTTTAAATGCCTGTTAATTTTTTTTTCTGAAATTTAAATATTGTGAATTTTACCTTTTGGATGCTGGATGTGTGTCTATGTGTGTGTGTCTATGTCTCCTTATAAATATTCTTGAACTTTGTTCTAGGATATAGTTAAATTACTGGGAGTAGTTTGCTTCTTTGGAGGCCTACTTTTACGCTCTGTTAGGTGGGACCAGACTAGCCTTTAGTCTCTGGCTAGTTTTGCCTCAGGACTGAAGTGGTACCCTCCTGAGTACTCCACCTGATGCACTGTGAATTCACAAAGTCTTTCCACTCCAGCTGGTGGGAACACAAACTATTTCTGGTCCTCGGTGAGTTCTAGACACTGCTTCCCCTTCTTTCAGGTGGCTCATTTCCCGCAGCCTTGGTTAGTTTGCTCACATGCACTGAAGACTCAGAGAGACCCTGTGCACATCTCAGTGCAGCGCTTGGTCTGGCAATCTGCCCTGTGAGCTCCAGCTGCATCGGTCTCCCCTCCTCTGCTCTGCATCTCCACCCTCTCTGCTCTGAGGCCTGGAGACTCTCCAAGCAGCTAGCTGGGCTCATTGCATGTGTTTCCCTTTCTCGGGGATCACTGTCTTGTGCTACCTGATGTCAAGTGTCTGGAAGCCATTGTTGGATATGTTTTGTCCTTTTGTTTGTTTGTTTTGGGTCGGGGGGGTGATATAAATTTAGTCCCTGTTACCTCATCTTGGCCCAAAGTGGAAGTCCAAGAGCATATTATCTATTTTTAAAAACACTTTCTAGTATACATTTTCTTACTATTCAATGCTAGTGGACAGTAATATAAATAACTTTTATGTATTGATCTTACATTAAGCAACTTTGCTATGTCACGTATCAGTCTGGTTTTGTTGCAATAGCAACTCTGCAACCTCAAGGACTTTCAGTGACAGATGTTTATTTTTCACTCCTGATACATCCATCACTGGCCATCTGAAGTTCTGCTCCACATCTTTATTTTGGGATTCATACTAAAGGAAGTGTTCAGTGGGATGTGACTTTCTCATAGCAGAGAGAAAAGGCTGATTAATGCAATAAATCTTTAAACTTCTTCTCTAAAGACACCTGTATTACTTATGCTCTCATTTTATTGGCCATAAAATGTCACATGGCCAAGCCTGATGTCCTTGGTGCAGGGAGGGAAGTATAAACAGTGATGTGTTTGAGATAGCTCGTACAGGCTCATGAAAGCTCACTGTGCGCCTCTCTTTCCCACACCATGTTTAGTGGGATCACATTGGTAACTTGAAATCTGGTAGAGTGGGAGTATTTACGCCTTGTAAATTGGAAAATAAAACAATCAGCACTTTTTTCCTGGAGAACTACTTGTTGAACTTTTAGTAGCAAACCCCTGGGTATATGCCCTTTTTAGGGAGTAGCAGTTAATAGGTAGGAACAAGATTATTTTCTGTCACATTTCATTTCAATAATTTGTTAGTTTGTGTGTGTGTTTACATTTTACTAGCTATGCCTTTTAATGCAAGATTAAATAGGAAGGAGTAGTGATCAAGGGCAAACTTTTCTTATTCCTGGGTTAAAGGGAATGTATTTTATTAAGTATAATGTTTGTTTTCAGAAAGGGAATGTATTTTATTGAGTATAATGTTTGTTTTGAGTTTTTTGGAGATAGCATTTGTCAGATTAAGGAAATTTCTTCTCTTATTGATGTCACAGATTTTACATAATTGATCAGTCAATTTTATCAAAAACTTTTTCTGCATTTACCGAGATGGTTTTTTAAAGTTAATATGGTGAAAATTGCATTAAAGGATTTTCTAATGTTGAACTAACCTTTCATTCCTGGGAGAAGCCCATCTTTTTTATGTTTTATAGGATTCTGTATTTTATTTAGGAATTTGATACCAATACCTGAGTGGGTTTGGCCAGTAAGTTTACTCTCAGAAAGCTTTTGTTTGTTTGTTTTAACTTTGTAAATGAGTTGAATGATGCTTTATTAAATGAGTTGAATAATGTAGGAGTTTAATATTAGAATTATTTTCTTCTTGAATATTTGGTAGAACTTGATAGTGATTGCTTCTAGACTTTAAATTTTCTTTGAGAGAAGATTTTTAACTACTGATTGAGTTTTCTGAATGGCTTTAGACCCATTCAGGTTTTCTTTTTTCTTTTTTTTTTGAGTCAGTTGGGAAATTTATATTTTCCTAGGAATTTGTCCATCTTACCTGCTTTCCAAGTTCTGGCTTAAAATTATTCCTTATGCTCTGTTGGCTTAATATCTGCTGTATCTGTAGTTCTCTCCCTTTCTTTTCATACCCATTACTGGTTTTTTTGTGTGTGCCTTTTCTCTCTTTCTTGATCCCTTTTGCCAAAGATTTGTCCATTTTATTGGTCTTTTTGAAGAACCAGATTTGAGCTTTGTTGATCCTCTTATTAGAGATTGGCAACGAAGGCCTGTGGAACAGATCTGGCTGAGGCCTGTTTTTCTATGACCAACAAGCTAAGAATGGTTTTTGTATCTTAGAAGTGTCACATATATTTTAAAACACACACAAAGAAAAAGATGCTACAGAAACAATATACGGCCCATGAAACCTACGGTATTTTCTGTCTGGCCCTTTGCATAAAGTTTGCCAACGTGTGCTCTTTAGAGCCCTGGTTTTTGGTCACTTGATTGTTCATCTTACTTTACCGTCAGGTCAGCCTATGGCATAAGTGGTTTCTCTGCATACCGGGCCCACCATAGTGCTATACACCAAAATCTTAACCTCTGTCTTCTACATATTTGTTTTGTTCTCTGGCAATTAGTCGAGCAGTGGTTGGTACCAGTAGTTTATGAAAGATGGATGGGAATAGAAATGGAAAATTAAAAAACTATGTCTAGCAACATAGAAGACCACCATTATTCTGTTTTAGCAGTGGAGTATCTCTTAGCATCTCCCAGAGCACCAGTGTTATTTGGCACAATAGTTTGAGATCAACTATGAATTTAGTTATTTTGATCTCACTGTCTCATTCATAGAAATCATGGATCCTGGAAGGTGATCTTCTGTTCTGGGACCTAAGAGGAAATGAACTTTATCGTGTACATTGTAAAGCAAACAAAAATTATTTCATATGGCATTATCCAAGTTTCTTGCCAGAATTAATTTGTGGTTCACAGTATCATTTAAAGACTGCCTGACTGTCACCTTTTTTTTTTTTTTTCTATTTGTCAGTCCCTTTTAATCTCATTCCTAGACTCCAGACCCATATGTTTAAGCTGGACATCACTGCTGTGTCTCATAGGCACCCCAGGTTCAATCTGAATTCAGTCCTTTTCACTCCTACTCTACTATTACTTTGCTTTTTTTTTTTTTTAACCATCTCTCTGCCTCTGATATATTTTCCCTCTGTCTTCTGCTCCCCCCCACCATCAAGTACTTTTCGATCCACTATGGCAGGTGTAATCTTTCTAATACACAGAATCAGCAGGCTTCATGTTTTGCTGCTGCCCCTCTTGCTCTTTGTATTCTAGCAGTACTGTGCACCGCTTCCCTGAATGTGCCCAGCTTACTCTGTCTTTGCATGCGCTCTTCTTTCCGTCTGCTTGAAACACCCTCCTCCTTTTCACCTGTCTGGGAAAGACATCCAGTAAAGCTTGGTTCAGGCATCATCTCTTTTGTGAGGCCTCTCTGACTCAGATACTCAGATACTCAGCCCTCCTTCCTGCGTTCATGTTCTACTTTGTAGAAGAAAACCTTCACCGTGGTGCTAGGCTTTTCTCAGTATACCCATTGTCTGCCTATCTGTCTCACCTGTGAACTGAGTTCCTGACACACAGGAGCCGTGCCTGCCTCTATGTCATCACCTTCCGTCAGGCACCTGTTAGGTACCTCATGTATTTGATGAAAGAACAAATGAACAAAAAAAGTTATACTCAGAATGCGTGTTTATTGCAAAAGTGTTTTTATATAATAAAGAACAAGCTAATTAAAACCACAGTGGAAAACTTCCCTCTCCCCATCTCTTCCTCCGCATCAAAAGGTTCATTTTGGCAGAATAAGGAGCAGTAGATGACTCTGTGTCATTTCCTACAACCACCCACTTTTATAGAGGCTAGCATTCATTTTGGTCCTGGCGTGATCGACAACCTGATGAACCCAGACAAGACTAAGATAAACTACTTGTCCTCCAGTAGAATAAATATTTCAAATAAAGTCAACCCAAGAAAGTCAGGCCAAACAGCTATTGATTGCTAAAAGCCTGAACTTAAGCCCAATGAATATTCCAAAGTTCACCTCCATGCAGCTTGCCTAAATGGTGATCAATATGCAATTACTGCCCCCTTTAAATGTGTCTTACACTGCCTACGTGAAGAAGAGTTTTACTTTTTAAAGTAAACCTGTACTTTTTAAATCTTTTGTTTGTTGAATTTGCTTAGGCAGGAAAAAGAGAGAGAGAGAGACTTGGCTAAGTCAGAGTCTTTTACCTTTAGTATTTCCAACAGTTCTGTGTTATTTGTGAAATGGTTTGAATGTATGCTGCATGGTAACTGAAGGTGCCCTGGTACATGATCGTCCTTCATCTCAGGAGGCCTTTTCCTAGTGACTAAACAATGAGGATATAGCTTGGTTTCCTAATTTCTGCTCACATCATTATGTGCCCTAGTCATAACCTTTGCAAATTCAGGTTTGTGAAGTAGGATGCTCAAGTCCAGCTGCAGTGAAAACAAATAGATTATTTGCCTAGTTTCCTGTTAGAATTCCAGCTTGGTGTCTTTTTTTTTTTTTTACCAGTATGGTGTGCAAACTCTTTGTCATCTTTCACTTACACCATTGTCATGGTCTCCTAACTGTCCTCCCTGCTCCCCAGCTCTGTCTTCGCTCTAGTGCCTTCATCACATGGCTGTCAGAGTAAGCTTTCTAGAATGTATCCATCTAGTGCCCTCCTTTTCTTCAACATCTCATGGCTTCTCAACATCTGTGGCATGGAGCCCAGGGGCCCTGGGCAGCACATCTAGGGCCTGTTGTGACCTCTGCCTGCCTCTCCTTAGTCATCTGCTAACCCCAGTCATTCACAGCTACCTCTGCTTTGCCTAGGTGGCATGCTCTTAACAGCCTCCTATACCTTTGCACATGCTGTGTACCCACACTGTCACCAGTGGCTTCACTCTCTCCTCTCTGCCTGGCAAATGCTCATTCTTCCGACTGTGTTCAGATGTTATCTACCGTCCATGTGACGCCTTCACTGACTTCTCCCAGATAAAATTAATTATCTCTACCTCTCACCTACTTGGACTTAATTTCCGCTGCTCTGGGCTTTTGAAATTATTTATATTTAACTGTCCTTAAATTGCTTAAAGACAGGGAGCTTAGAATTACCAGCAGCTTGTATAGTGCCGGCTGCATGAAGGCACGTGCTCAGTAGAAACCTTTTTTTTTCTTTTAAACTCAGTAGTTGTGTTGAATGTCATTTGTGAGTATTTGTGGGTTTTGATTAATTCTATGGCAAAGGGAGTAAAGGTAAGAATATTTATAATACATCCTTGGTCTTTTGAGGTTGGCATCAAGTAAGATGTCCAGCTTTGCTCAGTCCAGGTTTGCTAGGACGGAGAGGTTTCCCAGGATGTGGTACTTTCAGTGCCAAAAATGGAACAGTCTCAGGTAAACCAGGATGGCTAGCGCCAGCAGGCCCTGCCAACCAGTTTTTTATGTACGCCCCTTTTTTCCACTCACTGGGACTCAATTTTGGCTGGCTGGTCTGACATAGATAAGCATGCACTTTAATAGTGCCATGTCTTAATAGTGTTTCCTCTACAAAAGACTCTCCAAAGGGATGCTATTTCTGATTCCTTTTCTTTGGCTTTCAGGTGAGAAATTGGGTGAAGGGCTTTGGGTTATGTTATTACCACCTTTGTGGTAAGGCTTGCCTCCCCTTGCCTGATAGTCACCTTACGCCATCTTCCATTCTCCCCTTTTATATCTTTAGTATCCTTATCACTGCTGGCTTCTTGATGCTCTAAAAATATGACTGAATTGTCCATATTCTTAAAAATAATAATTAAAAAAAATCTTACCCCAGTTTTCCTCTTAAGCTGATGGACTTTCTTCTCCAGGCTTTACTAGGAGTAACTCACACTCACCCCTCTTACTCTCTGACCTGCTTTGAAATATTTACATATATATCTTTCTTTTCCTGTACTCCCCCACATATACATAATCTCTCTCTCCCTCTAAAGTAACTAACGCATAATGGTCTCAGAACAAGTATGTTGAATTATATCTTCTTAACTCCTAGAACCAGTTCTTTACTTGGAGGTCTTATTGTGTCATACAAGGCCTTTGGTATAGCCCATGTTTTCCCCTCAGATCTAAGCTAGGAATACTGTTCCTTTATGCTTCAAAAATGCCAGGCTTCTGTCTCTTCTTTGACCATGCCAGCCCATTTCCACCTTAGGGCCTTTGCATGTGCTCTTCCTTCTGCCTTTAATGTTGTTTTGCCCCTAAACTGTACAAGACCGATTCATCTCAACACTCAGATCTCAATACAGATGTTACCCTTAAAGAGTCCTTCCTTAATAACCTAACCTAAAATATCCTCTCCTTTCATTCTTTTACATTGCATTATTTCCATGACAACACTGTCAAGTATCTTGATTTTCCATTTGTCTCCTGTAGTTAAGAATGTAAGCTCCATGAGGACTGGGACATGATCTGTCATATTCACATGAGATATATCCAGTAAATATTTGTAGATTGAATAATACGTGGGGGGAAAAAGTTATTTGCCGACTTCTACTTTTGCCTGATGATTTCGTATTAATTTAGTCTCCCTAAATAGATTTACATGTTTTTGAAAGCAGAAGCCATGTTTTAATTTTTGTTTTTCTCTTGTGTCTACTACAGTACTGAGTAATTCCTCAGTAAATACTGAATATTGGCTTGGTTGGTTGATTTACCAGGTACACTAAGATATGAAATGATCGACTTGTTCCTATCTCATAGAGTGTTAAAGAAAACACTATAAGGTTATAGAAAATTATACTCCTTAGAGAACTGTTTGCAAGAACAGTAGCCAGTGACAAGGGAAAAATCACTTTTATTTTTTCTTGAAAACAGTTTAACTTTCCTAAGTCTAAAAAGTAATACATGTTCATTATGGAAAAATGAAAGATACTGAAAAATAGAGAAAGGAATAATAAGATGCAGAAAGCATTTGACAAAACCCAGCACCTTTCATGATAAAAATAATACCTAAACTAGGAATAGAAGGGAACTTCTCCAACCTTTCATATTAGAGCATCCACAAAAAATCCACAGCTAATATCATACTTAATGGTGAAAGACTGCGTGCTTTCCCCCTAAGATCAGCAACAAGACAAGGATGTCCGCCTTTACCACTTATATTCAGCATTGTACTGGAGGTTTTAGCCAGGGCAGTTAGGCAAGGAAATGAAATAAAAGGCATCCAGATTGGAAAGGAAGAAGTAAAACTGTTTCTGTTTGCAAATGATGTTATCTTGTCTGTAGACAATCCTAAAGAATCCACCAAAAAATTATTAGAACTAATAACTGAGTTCAGCAAGGTTGCAGGATAATATAAAGATTAATGTACAAAAATCAGTTGTATTTCTGTACACTTGAAATGAACAGTCCAAAAATGAAACTACAAAGACAGTTCCATTTACAATAGCATCAAGAATACAATACCTAGGAATAAATTTAACAAAAGAAGTGCAAAATTTATACTCTGAAAACTACAAAACATTGTTGAAAGAAATTAAAGGAGAGCTGATAAATGGAAAAATATTTCATATTCATGGATCAGAGGCTTAATATTGTGAAGATGGCAATACTCCCCCAAAATGATCTACAGATCCAGCACAATCCCTGTTGAAAAGCCAGCTGACTTCACTGTAGAAATTGACAAGCTGATCCTAAAATTCATATGGAATTGCAGGGGACCTAGAATAGCTAGACAGTCTTGGAAAAAAGAAGAACAATGTAGGATTCCCAGTTTTAAAACTTACTACAAAGCAGTGGTTGGTAATCAAGACAATGTGGTACTGGCATAAATTAATAGAATATATTTGAGAAGATAAAACTGTGTGTCTATGGTCAGCTGATTTGCAGCAGGAATACCAAGACCATGGAATGGAGAAAGAATAGTCTTCAAAAAATGGTACTGGGACCATTGGATATCCCCATGCAAATTAATGAAGTTGTACCATTATTTCACACTACATACAAAGATTAACTCAAAATGAATCAAAACCTAAATATCAGAACTTAAAGTATTAAACTCTTCTTTTTTTTTTTTTTAAAGATTTTATTTATTTATTTGAGAGAGACTGAGAGATAGAGAGCACGAGAGGGAAGAGGGTCAGAGGGAGAAGCAGACTCCCTGCTGAGCAGGGAGCCCGATGTGGGACTCGATCCCGGGACTCCAGGATCATGACCTGAGCCGAAGGCAGTCGCTTAACCAACTGAGCCACCCAGGCGCCCATAAAGTATTAAACTCTTAAAAGCAAACGTAGGTGTACATCTTCATGACATTGGATTTGGCAATGGTTTCTTGGCTCTGACACCAAAAACACAGGTAACAAAAGACAAAACAGATGAGTTGGACTTCATCAAAATTAAAAACTGGTGTGCTTCGAAGTATACCATCAGGAAAGTGAGAAGGTGGCCCCTAGAATAGAAGAAAATATTTACAAATCATATATCAGGGACTTGTATCCAGAATAAAGAGTTCTTGCAACTAAGTAATAAAAAGAATTAAGCTAATTAAAAAATGGGAAAAGGATCTGAATAGCCTTCACCTATGAGATAGGAACAAGTCGATCATTTCATATCTTAGTATACCTGGTAAATCAACCAACCAAGCCAATATTCAGTATTTACTGAGGAATTACTCAGTACTGTAGTAGACACAAGAGAAATAGGTATTTCTCTGAAGAAGATATACAAGTTTGTAATAAGCACATGAAAAGATGCTTGACAGCATTAGTTATCTGGGAAATGCAAATTAAAATCACAGTGAGATACCATTTCACACCCACTAGGATGGCTAGAACCAACAAATCAGCTGACAAGTGTTGGTAAAGAGGTGGAGAAGTCAGAACACTTATACACTGCTGGTGGGCATGTCAAATGGTGCAGCCAGTTTGGAAAAAAGTCTGATGGTTCCTCAGAAGGTTAAACATAGAATTACCATATGCCCCAGCAATTCCACTTCTAGGTGTACATACATCCAAGAGAAATGAAAACATATGTCCACTCAAAAAGTTGTACAAGAATGTTTTTAGCAGCATTATTCATAATAGCCAAAAGGAAGAAACACCCCAAATGTTCATCAGTGGATGAACAGATAGACAAATTGTGGCATATCCGTACAATGAACTATATAATTCAGCCACAGAAAAGAAGGAAGGTACTGACACATGCTACAGCATGGATGAATCTTGAAAACATGATGCTGAGGGGAGGAAGCCAGCACAAAAGACCACATATTGTATGATACCCCTTACTTGACATGTCTGGAATAGGCAAAGCCGTAGTGACAGAAAGTAGATCAGTGGTTGCTAGGGTGGGGTCGGATGGGAGGGGAGGGGGCGTGGCAGCTCAAGAGTAGGGGATTTCTTGTCAGGATAATAAAGATGTTCTATAATTGACTGTGGTGATAGTTGCACATATCTGTGAATATACTAAAATTCATTGAATTGTACATTTTAAATGGGTGAATCGTATGGTATGTGAATTATATTTTGATAAAGCTGTTAAAAGAAAGAAAAAGGAATAATAAGGCAATTCATAATCCCACCACCCTGAAATAACCTCTGTTAGCATTTTGAGCTATTTCTTCCCAGTCTTTTTTAATACATATTTATCACATAATTGAGGGAATGTTTCATATAGAATTTTGAATATTACCCTTTGTGCTTATCATTCTGGCCATAGGAATTCGTTCATTCTATTATAGACTTTCCTAATTATTAACAAGTATATAATATTCTGTGCAGATCTATCATTATGTAATAATATTCTCATTGGTGGACTTTTAAGTTGTTTTGTTCTTTCCTTCTTTGTCCCCCCATTTTAATGAGTACACCCCCCCTTTTTTCGGAGACCAGAACATCCCCATGAAGTGCCTTATATGAAACTTCTTTTGTTCCCAGAGAAAAGAAGATCTCCCGGAGCAGTGCCCTGAAAGTGCTGGACCATGCCATGATTGGACCCGAGGGCACAGACAATTGCCATAAGTTTGTTGATATTCTTGGCTTACGAACCATCTTTCCCCTCTTTATGAAATCTCCCAGGAAGATCAAGAAAGTAGGAACCACTGAGAAGGAACATGAAGGTAGGGTTCACTGGAGAAGTCAGCCTACTTTAGGTGCATTAAGAAGAATGGGGGGAATGAGAGCTACTTTGAAAAACTGTGATGTGTGGTTGAGGAGCGGACTCTGAGACCGGAAGAGTGCCACCTTTTTCTTTTCTTCCCATTTTCTATGCATGAAAATGCAGCCCGGAGACCCCAGATCACTGATGGTCTTTGTTGCATTGGTTCTCTGCTTCCTTAAATCCTAGTGGTTTCATTTCCTTCTGGCCTATTAATAAGTCTGTGCGTGAGGGTTTTGTTTTCTTCACTGTAATTTGTAGTGAGGTGTCTCTCTGATGGAAGACCCTTTTGAAAAGAGAAATGAGGTGGCAACACATGTCACCTCCAGAGTGGTGCTTTCATGTATTTCTGTATTAAAGTATGATTCAGCCAACATCAGGAATTGCCGAAATAAACTATTTACAGCCAAGGTTCCCCTTTTTATGTTTCTCCTCCCTGATGGTGCACACTCCCAGCAAAATGCTGCCATGAATTTTGATGTTGTAACCAGAGTAGTTATTGCTCGGCCGATCTCCTCCTGCTATTGTCTGGTGGCCTGCTGCATCCCTCCCCCCCATAAGTAGCTGCAGTGCAGTCTGGAAGGCCGGGAATTTATGAGCATTGACAGTTCTGCTGGAGACTAACAGACACTTGCACTGGGGAATTTACATGGTTGGATGGTTATTTTAAAGTGTGGGGAGGGGGCAGAGGAGCTGGTGTGTGTGAGAGAGGAGGAAAAACCTGAGCTGATTGGCCCATTTGGTTGTCTTGTCAGAAGTTAATGTTTGTTCCATGGTTTGGGTGATTTTTTTTTTTTTTTGTCAGTGATTGGTAGAATTGGTGTGGATATCTACAGGACTTTTTGGATTCCTCACCCTCCTGGGTAGAAGTTCGAGAGTTCCTGTCTATCCCTTCTCAAGTGTATTTGGCTTAGCCTTTTCCAACTCAGTGGCTAAAGGGAAAGTGACGTGACTGTCTTCAGTGGTCACTTCCAGCAGTGTCTTCTCTGATCACATCAGCTCTCCAGAGACAACAGTAAGTCACGCTGGGGGTGGAACTGGCAGGGCAAAAAACTGGACTTGAGATCTGAGAACAAGGAGAGAGTTTGGTTCACCCCCGATCAGTTATTGGCCACACACCAGCTGTGAACACGCTAACCCCACTGCCAGTCTGTTTTCTCTCCTCAATGGGAATTTAGCAAAAATGAGGCCCTGGGAAAGTGAATGGGTTGTTTTGGAGATCTAAGAGACAAAGTTTTGCAGACAGTCATCAGTGATTGGACAGCTGCCACATTTCTGGCACTACTGGGTTATGGGCTCTCTTATTTAGGCCTCACAACCTCCGAAGTAATCTGGTTTTTAGGTAAGGGAATCAGCTGAGAAAGGAACCAACCTGTGGTTCTACAGCTCACTGGCTGTGTGACGACAGACCTTTTACTTAACTTCTTTGGACTGCATTTTCCTTTCCGGTCTGTAAAATGAGGAAACTAGACTAGTGAACTAGAAGCTCTGATACCTATACCTTAAGATTCTGAGGCACAGGCCCTAGTTGTCAAGGCTTTGTCCTATCATCCAGGAAACTCACCAGAAACTGTGCCGTGGCTGACTCGGGATTCTGTTGAGAGACCTGATGCACCTTGAGCGTGCTTGAAGAACGGTACAGTAGGAAAACAGCCCTTAGCAGGCTCTTGCTCTGTGTGCATGGTACTGAGTAGAGGAAAAGTGACAGATTCAGTGAGCAGCTGTTTCCTTCTGAAAAATGTGCCCAGTGGCGTGGTAGTAACAGTACATTTGCTTTAGAGTACCCGCATTAGAAATTTGATAACATTGTATTAGTGAGGGCAGTGGCTTGGTAAGATAGCTCCTGGAAGGCATGTTTGGCCTGTAGTGGCTGGTGAGGAGGAGCTCCGCATTCTGAATACACCAACTCCCAGGCAGAAGAAATGAACCCCAAGGAGAAAATGCAGCCCTGGGCCCCCTCCTGCCCCTGCTGGCTGGCTGGTGCTGCTCTTGGCACACTGGCCCTCAGGCCTTGATGGGAGCGTGAGAATGGAGGCAGAGCAGAGTAGGGCAGGGGCACATGGTGCAAGGTTTCTTTGTCCTGTCCTGTCCTCTGGGTTATTCTCCCTGTGCTGGCCCTTCTGATGCAAGTGGACCAGGTTTGTGTAATGAGTTAGAGCACAGCAGCCTCAGGACCACCAGGAGTATCTGCAGACATGCCCAGCTCATTCTTGCCCCCAGGCTTCTGCCATGCTCTCCCCTCCATCTGCAGCAGTTTTCTCTGACCTGTCTGTCTGGATGCCTTTCGGTCATCCTTCAGGTCCTTAGTTTTTTGTTTTTTGTGTCTTTTTAAGACTTACCCATTTTAGAGAGAGAGACAGAGCATGAGAGGGAAAGAGAATCCCAAGCAGACTCTGGGCTGAGCACAGAGCCCAGCACGTGGCTCGATCTCACAACCATGTGATAACAATCTGAGCCGAAACCAAGAGTCAGATGTTCAACCGACTCCACCACCCAGGCACCCCTTCAGTTCCTTAGTTTTGATGTCACTTTCTCAGGGAAGTATATGATGAGCCCCTAGACTAGAATAGAGCCTCCTATTACATGGAGTCTTGGTCCTAGGACTTTGCACTGATAGCCCTAAGATTATGGAACCAATGGCCTTGTCACCTCTGGGTCCCAGGGCTTAGCCTGGTGATCCACATGTGGTAGACGCACAGTAAACATTAATTGACTGCATGAATGAACAACCACTTCTCTAAAGGACTGATGGTTAAGCACAAACATGGATTTGGGACTCTCCCTAGAACCCTGCATGGCTGAAGTCAGTGCAGTTGACTTTGGTAGATTGTTTGAAAGCAAAAACAAATGGATTGCTAGCCATAAGTTTTACTTTATTTCGTTGGCTTTGAAATTATGGCAGAAGCCCTCCCTCCTTTAGAGCCATGCCCTTAAGAACCACATCTGAAATTGAATAAAGGAAACCTCATTTAAAATGGAGTGAGGCCAGGAGGGGGAGCTGCCATCCCCTAACACTTGCTGTCAACTGCAGACCCCAACAGGAAGAGACATATCTTGCACTCCCCACAGGAAGAAGCTTATCCTTTACTACCCCAGAGGAGGAAGAAAGATTTTCCCCTTGCCCAGCAACAGCCTAGCCAATGAAGAGCCACTATACTCCAAACTCCTGGTTTATATGGGTGTACTTTTGTTTATAACATCCCCTCAGGATGCACCCCCCCCAATAAAAGAGCAGTCTTCTCCTTTGTTCTCTGGACTTGCTTACAGTTTTGCCATAGCTTGAATGGCCTGAATTGTAATTCTCTGCTAATCCTGAGTAAAACCATTTTTGCTGGTAAAATAACTAACAGTTTTATTTTTAAGATACCGTACAGTATGTACATTATGGATAGAACTTCCTTATATAAGTGAGACCACCCTGTGACAAACTTCTTTTGGTAATCCAACAACTCCTAATTAAGCACTATGGGCTGAGAATTAGCTTGCCAGTCCAGAACCTCTAGAGGGCTGCTCTGTGCTCCCTCCTATTACATGGAGTCTTGGCCCTAGGACTTTGCACTGACAGCCCTAAGATTATTTCTTGTCAAACCCCAGGGACTCGTCACATAAGAGAGTGAACTGTCTTTAAGTTCATTCTGGTCCAGTCTCAGCACTTGTCACCTCTCAGCACCTTCCCCCAAACTCTTAGGGTGGCGGTATAGCCTGATGTGGTACAGATAGATGTACTACTTATCAACCATGCGATCTTCCTAAACTCTCTGAGCCTTAGTTGCCCGTCTGTGAAATGCTAGATCTACCACATGAGGTGGTTGTGAGGGTCAGGCGAAATGACCTATGTAAACTTAGTGTGGACCTCAGAATAGAGTAGGTACATTGAGAAGTACAAGTTCTCACCTCTACCAATCCTGTCTCCACTTCTGCCCATCGTGGCCTTTGTCCCATGCACCCGTTCTCCTTAGGGGTCACCAGGAAACCAGGGGGCCGAGGAGGGGGTTGGTATGTGACTGGGAGAGTTGAGTGGATTTTACTGGCCTGCGGTGTAATTACTCCATGATAGCTGCGTGAGACTGGGCAGACTGCTTGTTGATGGGCATGTCAGGCGTCATGATATGCTAAATAGTGGGGTGGCGTAAAAACAGCTGTGTTCCCCAAGCTGACAGAAGGGGTTGGGAGAGGAGAATCTCTCGATTAAGGTGACTCCAGAGGGGAGGTAAGAAGCCAAAACCACCCTTATGGCCTAGAATTGCTGGTAATTTAGTTCCGCTTTTGTTGAGTTGGGCTGAGAAGGACAAGAATTACTGTAATTGAAATCCTTTCAGGTTTGCATAATAAAACCTTCAGAAATAGATCAGGGGAGGCACATAACTTCGGGGTTGGGCTGGAAAGAAAAAATTTGCCCTTGGGTATAATAGCATGATTGGCTGCCTCCTTGATTTTATAAGGATTAGTACAGTGTGCGTCGCCTCCTTGGTTTAACTGCTTGAGAATGGGAGGGAAGAAGAAAAGAGCTGGGATCCAGAAATGGCATTTGACCTTTACTTCTCGTCTCTTTTAAAATTCTTATTAAAATAGGTCTAATTTTCCTTGTATTGCTTCATTAGGTAGGTGAGTTATTGAGTTTGTAGCAGTTCTAGTTAATTGTGCTGTTTTAACATGGTTCCCCTGGAGGCTGTTCCGAGCTTTAAGGGAGTGAGCTACGAAGCAATGTGTAGGTGTGTGGTGGGCATGCTAGGCATGAGCCCACATTCTACCTCATCAGCAGTGACAGCAGTTGATAACAGGTCAGTGCTTTAAAGAATGCTTTTCTGTCATCTGCAAAGAATTGTAAGTGATTCCAGTGGACTCCATGCATCAGGAAGTGTGTAGTTGCCTGGTGCTTCTCGGACTCCCAGCAGCCAGGAAGCACAGACCAGAGCTCCTGCCACCCACCTGCGTTGGAAGAGGGAAGTGGCAAAACCTTTGGTACCATCAGCAGAGAACCGAGTTTGGTCAGCATCAGTGAAAAAGAAACATTTTTGATGCCTCCACAGTGGCTTGTGGCAATGACATGGCATCGTTTGGGGCTGCCTTTTATCAGGGATCCTGCTATGTTCAAAATTTAACGAAGACAGGAACGAAATTCTGGGGGACGTGTTCTTCCCCGGTATTCCATCTCCAGATCCTTTTCCTTGGCTTGTCCCTGTCCCTCAAGCGTTCGGTTTTGCATGATTTGGCAGTGTCTTCCCTCAGTTGTGTTTGTGTTTTACTGTTTATACTGTCCTTGATTTCATCTACTTCTTGCAGCTTTAACCCACATCTCTTTGCTGTTGATCCCCAAATCTTCCCAGGCTCTGGGCAGTTCAGCTAATTAACCAGCAGACAACTCCATCAGACAGGCCAACTCAGCTCATTCCTTCATTGCCCAAGGCTTATCTGCTTTTCCTGTCTGGGTAATGGTCACAGCACCACCCTCCACTCCACCACCCAAGGCAGAGATCCATGCGCCATGCTTCACTCTCATAGTCCCCACATGTAATTGATCATAAGTCCTGCAAATTCTGCCTGAGTCAGTCCTCTCCAGTACCACTGACTCTGCCCTTTATCACCTCTCCTGTCACTACAGCTTTAATAAGTCTCTCTGCCCTAGCCTCCCAGCTCTGCTGTCCCCTCAAAATCTGTCCTGCATGCCCTCACCCAAATGAGAGAGACACTCCCAGCCCACAGCTGTAAAATTACAGTCTATGGAAGGGGAGGCCTAAACATAGGGAATAAAGCAGTTTCACATGTATTTACCAGAAAACCATATTAGCAAATACAAAAACATACCAAACAAGAATTACTTCATTATTAAGGGGAACAAGAGAACAGGAATGCTTAGCGAGGAAGGCACTGCTGGTGGAAGGCAGAGGAGGGGAATAGACTAGAAATAGACAGTGCTGGGATTTCAGCCTACTGGCTTGTTACCTGTATTCAGCACCTGTAGGAGTGTCTTTACACATCTGATCATGTTTGAGTCTTACAGCCACCCCACAAGGGTAGTGGTATTTCTCATTCTGAAAATGAGGAAGTTGTCATGACTTCAAGTCATATAATAGGTAAGTGTCTAAACTAAGACTTACACCCTCAGCTTCTGACCACAAATCCCACACTCATTGCATGAAACAATGCCATCAGTATGTGCTCTTCTGGATCCAAGCCAGCTTGTTCTTCTCTGGGTTGCTGGTGAAATCAAAAGTTCTTGACCAGAAGACCTTGGTTCTAATCTTGGTGCTTTGACCCAGGGGCAGGTCATCATGATGGTGGAGGCTCTAATTACTTACTGTTTCGAATTGCACAAGGTAATAGGAGCAAATGGCAAAATGACTCAGATTGTGTCTAGGCAATGCTAGTGCCCTTCACAGGGCTCACTCATGGTAGGTGCTCAGTAAATATTGGTGGGATGTATAAATGAATTTATTTAACACCAACATAGCATTAACCATGACAGGATCAAGGCAAATGTCAGTAGTTAAGAGCATTGCACAATTCAAGGGATTCTTACCATGTTAACCAATGTATGGTTCTCCCACAAGGCCACTCAGCTTCTGTCCCACAGTAGTGTTTAAAACATATTTGTTTATTCATCTGTAAGAATAGGATTAATACCTCCCTCCTTGGGTTAATGTGAGAATTATTACTGTGAGATGACTGGCTTAATGCAGAACTAACATCATGTGGGTGTTTGATAAATGTTGGCTTATTATAGATTATTATTTTAATACTGACCCTAGACATCATACTATACTAATACTTGTTATACTAGAGGTTGTAAAAGCCTAGAGGAAGGAGTATTCTAGAGATTCTGGGAATGCTTAAGAAAAGAGATGGCATTTGAGTGTTCCTTGAAAGATACATAGCGTTCCTTCTTATACCAGTGAAGGAAATGCCAGAGGGACAGTGGGCGCTGAAGCATATATAGCTAGTTATTGTGATATGGATGATAAAGAATATGGGCTTTTGATTAAGACGAGACTTATGTTGGTGTCTTGGTCTTGTCGTTTACAAGCTGTGTGACTTTGGGAAAGTTGCTTAACCTCTCTGAGTCTGTATTTCCTCAGTTGTAAAATTGGGATGATATTGGAATCTAGCTCATAAGGGTGCTATGTGAGGATTAAGTGAAATAAGACAGATCAAGTGTTTATTATAAGCACAGTGTCTGCTTCCTTAATATTAGTGGCTGGGATGAAGATGGGTTTCCCATTTGTGTTCTTCTCTTTTCTACTCTGTTGGTGATTTTTAAAGTTACCTACCTAAAGAAATGCTTTCCCTCCCTGAATCTGCCATTCATAGCTGTCTGTGGACTATAAACACGTCGGTCCCACGTGGAAGGTAACAGAAAAACCTTCCCCAGAGAGGACATACCAGGGAGCCCCATGTCCCCACGTCTCCATATCGTCTGTAAACAGAAATGTCGAAGAGTTTTGTCCCCCTTTTTATATTCCCCAAGCTTGAAAATTACAAAGGGTTGGTTATAGTGGTCAGAACAGTGAGCAAGTGAGGAGCGAACAGTATTTAATTTTAAGAATAGCATTAAGTCATGTACTAACAGGCACTTGATGTTAAACAAGGATGGAAATGTCTTGCTGTTGTTTTTGTTGCTATTTGAAAACCTCATAATTGAACAGTTTCTGGATCAATTCCTTTTCTCTCCCTCCAGCTGCTTGTCTCATTCCTGACCTGAGATGACAAAATATAGGGATGCTGAAATAAGCAATGTGTTTGGGCTCCTTTCATCAGGCTTGAGGGGATGATTTTGAGTGTTGCACATCTGGCTTGCTAACTGGTTCCAGTCATATTAAGGATTTACCCACAGGCCTTTCCCAACTAGAGCACAACAGAGTTGTTTGCCAGTGAGGAAGACCGTGAAACAGGATTTATTTGCCGCCCCGGAAGAAACTGCTCTTTTCTTTTGTGCAGGGGAAGAGGGAAAATAAGCTCATGGCCAGCTCATATTTATTGGGCATCTACTAATAGGCTCAGGGCTTTACAGGTGTACATACTTTATGAATTAGGCAGTTTAATCTTCTTTTTAGAGATGAGTCTTAGAGAATTTGTTAATTATCAAATACCTTTTAGCAGGTAAGTGACAAAAGCAGAATTTGAGCCTAGGTCTGCTTCCAAAGCTCCTTCCCACACCAGGTTGGCTCCAGGGGTCTTCTGGTCAGCATCCAGAGGCAACACAGAGCAGGGGAAGGAGGATTATCTTTGGAGGCCGACAGACCTGGATTCAAATCCCAGCTCTACCCCAAACTAGCAGGTAGCCTTGGGCAAGTTATTCTCTCTGGATTTTGAATTCCTCTTCAATCAACAGGCCTGATAAAACCTTTCTCAAAGAGTTGTGTGAAGAATAACAATCAAAAGCATCCTACATAGCCTAGCATGTGACAGTTTAATAAATGATAATATAGCTACTGCATATCAGTCTCCTTTCAAAAATAGTCCTCTCAACCTCTTCCAGTTTTTACGTTTACATGTAGGAAGCCAATTCATTAACTTTTGTGGGTGTGAAGCCCAGTTGTGGACCAGGACTTCATGTATGGACAGGCCGGGTCCTAGCAAGGCTTCCAAAGAGACAGGACAGCCACTGTTTATCTTGATGGGCCCTCAGTTATAATCCTGATCATGCTAGCCCCGTCAAAATATATCATATCTTGAATGAGGTACCAGACCCTTCTATTTGAATTTGACTCACATGTAGAGGGTCTGTTTCTATGGATAAGAGCCCTGAAGGTAGGTTAATGAGGCTTCATTCATTCTTTTATTAACAGACCACTGGCCCCTGTTTTGTGCCAGGCTTAGTGCCGTAGATGGAAGGTGAACAAGCTCACAGCTAAATGAGGGAGACGTAGAAACCTGTATTTATATTGCAAGGTAAAAGGCAGAAGCAAGCGTGAAACACTGTGGGAGCAGGGACCAGGGGTTTCCCATCTGTCCTAGGTGGTGAGGAGAGCAAGTGGAGATTAGAAATCACTCCACCTCAGATACATGGCTCTTGAGCCAGTGGTCAGTGTGAGGTAGCCAGGTGAAAGAATGTCAAGTGAATAAAGCAGCATGTATAAATAAAAGTTGGAAAGGATAGACTGTAGTGAACCTTAAACCTAGCTGCCTGTAAGAATCATCTGGAATCTTGTTTCAAATGTATTCTTCTGGGACATGTTCTCACACTTTCCAGTTTCACCAGTCTGCATAATGTCGGCAGATCTATATTTTTATTAGGCTTCCCAGGAGTACCCTCTGAGACCAGTCTGGCACCAGCCATTGGTGTGAAGAGCATAGAGCCGGAGTTGAGGTAGTTGAGCAGAAGCCAGACCTTGAAGGATCCTGCAGAGCTGTTGTGAGGACTGACTTAGTTAATATGTGTATGATGCTTAGGACGGTACCTGGCACATAGTAAGCATTTATTGATGTTGGTGATTATTGCTGTTCTTATATTATTTCATTATGTTATACCAAGAAACGGACTCCCCCAAATTTTTACAGATCATGGTATAGTAATAATTTTAGTTGTTTTGACTATCTCAGCTAATTTGGCACAAATCTGAGTGGAAAGGATGAAGGAGAAACAATCACTCCTGTTTTTCTTTTGGGTTTTTCATTTTGCCAGGTAGAAACTTAGTTCTCTGGTGACAGCATTAGCTGAATTCTTATTTTGAATATAGAATTTTCCACTGGTACATTTATTATTTTGTCAATATAACTCTGTTAGTTTTCGTTTATAATCTTGATTAAATTTTATAGAACTAGTTTAGTATGCAGTGCATCTCCTTTATAGAAGTAAGACAAATATTAGGAATGTAGAAGTAACAGTAGAGAAGTAGCCAAACCTTTTTAGGCTATTTCTCCAGCATTTTAGGTGGTACCAAAATGAGGAAGTAACTTAGGGGCCAGGCAGCACCTGTGGGCTCTGGTTTATTAAAATTCAATACATAATCTTAATTCAGATGTGCTTCCTAATCTTCTCATTTGGGAGCGTTTCTTGTTCTGAGTATTCTGGAAAGTTTTTATATTCATTATCTCATTTTACCTAATCCCCACAATAATCCCATGAAACTTGTGTTATTACCCACATCTTACACTGAGGCACAGAGAAGTAGTTGTCTTGAAAAATCACACAACTACTACATGGCCTTTACTAGGATTTTTCTGTGGCTTCCAAAAATTGAGTCATAAGCAGTGTTCTTCTTCTTTTGATCATAAATCAGTGCTGCTCACGTGCAGCAGGCCTAATTTAAACTGCTCACTGTCTTTACCTATCCAGTTTCTTTAAGTCCTCAGTAGTCCTGCCCCCCACTATTGCATAAATAAGCTGTCTCTTAGTCCTGAACATTTTGCCCTGCCACACTTTGTTCACCTCTTCTTGGCTTCCAACTTTGAGTGTATCTACCTACTGATAGCCTCTTCTCTCCTCGTGGCCTCCCAGACCTGAAGCTCAGCACCGCTTCAGCCTTCGGTTTCTGTTCCTAAACAGTCCTGTCTGCTTCTGTTGCAATTGCCTGCCTTTCTTTTTTTTTTTTTTTTAAGATTTTATTTATTTAATAGAGAGAGACAGAGAGAGAGGGAACACAAGTGGGGGGAGTGGGAGAGGGATAAGCAGGCTTCCCGCCAAGCAGGGAGCCCGATGCGGGGCTCGATCCCAGGACCCTGGGATCATGACCTGAGCCGAAGGCAGTCGCTTAACCAACTGAGCCACCCAGGCGCCCCACAATTGCCTGCCTTTCAACACTTCAGTCAGCACTGGTCTGTTTTCTCCCTCTGTGGGGCCCCTTTTGAGAATGAGACATAAATCCATAGTTTTTGACCCCCCACTGATCAGTATCACTCAAAGAGCTTTGACAAAATATGCATGCCTGGGCCCCACTTCCAGAATTTCTGAGGACTGGGACTCTGAGCATCTATCTTTGTAAACAGCTTCAGAGCCTGTTGCTTGCCTAGTTCTAAGAACCACTGGCTAGAATGTTCAGAGTACAAGCATAGATAAGCATCCTTTTTGCTTCCTCTCTGTGCCGAGAAGATTCTGGACATGGTGGGTCTTGGGGGAGGCTTGCTAGAAATGGCTTTGTTGCTTTTTCTGAGTATGAATAAAATAACCTAATGTAGAAAATTCAAGCATTGTGGAAAGGATGGAGGGAAAGTAAAAATCACCCCCAGTCTCTAGAAAATATTTGCAAATGACATATCAGATAAAGGGCTAGTATCCAAAATCTATAAAGAACTTATCAAACTCAACACCCAAAGAACAAATAATCCAATCAAGAAATGGGCAGACGACATGAACAGACATTTTTCCAAAGAAGACATCCAAATGGCCAACAGACACATGAAAAAGTGTTTCACATCGCTCGGCATCAGGGAAATCCAAGTCAAAACCTCAATGAGATACCACCTCACACCAGTCAGAATGGCTCAAATTAACAAGTCAGGAAACGACAGATGTTGGCGGGGATGCGGAGAAAGGGGAACCCTCCTACACTGTTGGAGGGAATGAAAGCTGGTGCAACCCCTCTGGAAAACAGTATGGAGGTTCCTCAAACAGTTGAAAATAGAGCTACCCTACGATCCAGCAATTGCACTACTGGGTATTTACCCCAAAGAGACAAATGTAGGGATCCGAAGGGGTACGTGCACCCCAATGTTTATAGCAGCAATGTCCACAATAGCCAAACTGTGGAAGAGCCAAGATGTCCATCGACAGATGAATGGATAAAGAAGAAGTGGTATATATACACAATGGAATATTATGCAGCCATCAAAAGGAATGAGATCTTGCCATTTGCAACGATGTGGATGGAACTGGAGGGTGTTATGCTGAGTGAAATAAGTCAATCAGAGAAAGACACGTATCATATGACCTCACTGATATGAGGAATTCTTAATCTCAGGAAACAAACCGAGGGTTGCTGGAGTGGTGGGGGGTGGGAGGGATGGGGTGGCTGGGTGATAGACATTGGGGAGAGTATGTGCTATGGTGAGTGCTGTGAATTGTGCAAGAGTGTTGAATCACAGATCTGTACTTCTGAAACAAATAATGCAATATATGTTAAGAAAAAAAAAGAAGAAGATAGCAGAAGGGGAAGAATGAAGGGGAGTAAGTCGGAGGGGGAGACGAACCATGAGAGACGATGGACTCTGAAAAACAAACTGAGGGTTCTAGAGGGGAGGGGGTTGGGGGGATGGGTTAGCCTGGTGATGGGTATTAAAGAGGGCACGTTCTGCGTGGAACATCGGGTATTATGCACAAACAGTGAATCATGGAACACTACATCCAAAACTAATGATGTAATGTATGGTGATTAACATAACAATAAAAAAATTAAAAAAAATCACCCCCAGTCTCACCACCCAGAGTTAATTACTGGAAGTATCATGGACACCATCCATTCAGACATCTATGTTAGGAGTAGGGGTTGTGTATATGTGCATATAATTTTGTATAAATGGAATCATGGTGCTGTTTTGTAACCTGCTGTTTTTACTCCCGTGTGTCTTGGGCATATTTGTCCGGGTGAGTCTTTTAAAACAGTTAGGAAGCTAGACTATATTTGTAGAAGGCAGGCTAGATTTTAGGTTACATGATCAGCTTGTGGAAGTGATAGTTTGGAAAGGTAGCTGTGCTTGGATGGTGATATTGGCTTTTTCAAATATTGTGAATGTGCAGGGACTTCAGGATGGTAAGGAAATGAGGCGTTGACTGAAGGCTAACGCGTCTAAGGTCCCTTGGTTACAGGGAAGGGGAGCTGAAGAGGCCTTTCAAATGGTATTTTTTTTAATTGTGTGACTATTTGAATGTGTTAGACGTGTTGGCATCTAGCAGTAGATATAATGTGGAAGGGGATAAACTGAAAATAAACTTGGGTACATTTCACTGGTCATAAAGAATACAGTTACCTGTGTGAGATGTTTGTTAGCGTCCACCTTCCTGGACTCTTGTGATTTTGGATGTGATTTTTATACGCAGCAGCCTGCAGGTTGCTGGGGAAATGCTCTGTGTATTTAATCATGTTGCAGTCTTACTTGTTTGTTTTTTGTTGTTGTTGTTTTTTATGGTAAGAAAATGTCTTTGGCTTGCTTTTATAGTCAGATTGATTTTGCTTGTGGTGGGTGTCCAGATGCTGATGAGCTGTAATTAGCATAAGAAGGAGGTTGGAAAGATGTTGAACATTCTTTTCCGGTAGCCAAACAGCGATCCCCAAACAGAAGTTATTCTCAGGTATCAGGTCCAAGAGAAGCAGCTCTTTTCTCTTTTAGGTGTGGGTCTATTAAAGTATAGGAGTGTTGGCTGAGGAGATCAGCACTGAGAATGGGGCTGGAGAATCTTGCTATGATCCATCATGGGGCATGGGGGTGATTTTCTGCAGCTGAGTGCCTCTGTGAGCATAGTAACTTTAAATCCCTTAAGTAGCCTATTAGAAAGGCTCCCTGGGCTGGGTTCAGGGGATTTGTGTTTATGTTTCTACCATAACTCAGGCTCAGGCTCTGTGACTTGGGTTAAGTAGTTTGCCCCCTCCCAACCTGTTTCCCCACCTTGAAAAAGGAAACCATAACATTTCAGTGTGTCAGAACTGGATAAGATGATGTATGGGGGGAGTGCTTTGTATACCATAAAATTATGCAGTGTCTAGTGTGGTGGTGTGTGTTACATGGTTTTTCCCTGGTCTCTTCTACATTCTTTATATATGTTTGTCTTTTAACACTTTTCTTCCTTGTCCCTGGCTCCAAAATAGAAAGAAAATGATGGTTAATTTGTTCCCTATTTGCTGCAGGATTACCATAAAATAAATTAAGTGTATCATTTTGATAATCACTAAAAAATATGCCTACAACTTTCTTCAATGTATTGATTACTAATAAATCATGTCACTGTTAAGTACGCCTGCTGGCTGGCAAACTTGCTGAGTAAGTGTTTGCTAGCCTCGGTAACAGGCTGGCTTTCCTGATGATGTGTCAGCCAGTGTGAGGTTACTACTGCTGACGAAGGCGGCACTGGTGTCATGTCTATGGAGTATTTGCTGTGTTCCTGTGTAGACGTGATGTCAGTATCCCTACCATCAGCCCCGTGTGGGGGTGTCATTAGCTTGTTTCATTACTGAGCAAACAGCCTCAAAAAGTTAACTACTTTTTCAAATCATGCACACGGTTTAAATTAACATCTGCCAGAACCCAAAGCGCATGTTCTTGATCCTATGCTTCAGTTTCCCAAGGAGACATCTGAAAACCAAAAAGTTAAATGACTTTTAATCACCAAAGCGACAATCCAGTAACTTTAGTTATTTCTAGAAATAAAATAGGGTAATTTATAATACTGGCAGGGCAGCAAAGTTCTATTACCAAGTTTTTTGGCATTTGGTAATGTGGGTTGTGAATTCTTTTTCTTTTTTAGGGGCGGGTGTATTTTGTAGTGTGGGATGTGAAATTTTTTTTTACTTCAATCTAAATTTTTGAAATAATGAACCTTGTTATAATAAAGTTTTTTCTGTACATTTTATATTAAGTTGGATGTGTTTTTCTAAGCCAGAAGCTTGGCATGGTTCTTAATAGCAGAATAGCACAGCCTTATAGAAAGAACAAATGCAGACTTGAATTCAAATCCCTCACCAGTTGTGTTTTGAGACTCAGTTTCCAGTGTGATGCAGGGGGGTTCCCCATCGCAACAAGCAGTTCTTGGACACCAGCATGGTCTGCAAGAATTCAGCTCAGTTCTGACACTACCCAGAGATAGCTTCAGATTCCACAGATTGGGGGCTCAGTCCTACAAGACTACCCCCCCCTTCAGATGCCATTCGCAAGCCCAGGTTGTTACCTGTTCTTCTGACCAGGTGGCTATAAAATCAGAGGTTCTCAAAACCCCCTCCTCAGGTTCGATTAATTTGTTAGAGCAGTTCACAAAACTCAGAGCGACATTTTGCGTACTAGGTTACCAGTTAATTATGAAAGGATGAGTCAGGAACAGCAGATGGAAGAGCTGCACAGGGCAAGTTATGGGGAAGGGGCGTGGAGCTTTCATGCCCTCTCCAGCTGCCACTCTCCCAGCACCTCCATGTGTAGACCAGTCTAGAAGCTCTCCAAACCTGTCTTTGGGTGTTTAAGGAGGCTTCCCTATATAGGCATGGTAGATTGAACCTGCAACCTTTCTCCCCTCCCAGGAGGTCTGGGGGTGGGACTGAAAGTTAACAACCCTCTAATCACATGATTGGTTTTCCTGGCAATCAGCCCTTCATCCTTAGGGCATTCCGGAAGTCATCTAATTAACAAAACAAAAGACACCTTTATGGCTCTCTTAGGAAATTCCAAGGGTTTTAGGAATTTTATGCCAGAAAGGGGGGCAAAGACCAAATATATGTATCTTATTATAAATCACAGTATCACAGTAACCTTAGACACATTAATTACCTTCATTGATCCTGACGAAGGTTGAAAGTGAGTAGGAATGTCCCAAGTGGACAAGAAAGGGAAGAGCTTTGAGGTAGGGGGATAGCATATACAAAGGTACCAGAGCATGTGGTGTGGGGCTCTGGAAGAGGCAGGCGTTCAGTGTCGTGGTCTTAGGGTTAGAGTCTGATAAGCACAATGAACCAGACTGCTGACTGTATTTGTCAAGACTAGTTGAGGTGACCAGGAGGGCAGAGGACCTGGGCCACGACAGCCTTCTCCTAACCCAGCCGGGGCAGACACTCCTAGCCACAGTGTCATAGTTCTTATATGTGCCTAAAACCTTCAAAAACTGAGAAACGAGCCATAGCCTGCATATTGTTGTCTTCCTTGGCTATCATTGATAAATCTACTAAATTTGTTTTATTTTTCTAGACCTTTTGTAGATTCTTCTCTGTTAATCCCAATTTTGGTATCCTTAAGGCAGGCCGCTCTTTCTCTTTGGAGTTAATTTGATGGCATTAGTTATAATCATAAATACCTTCTGAAGTTAACCCCATTATAATTCCTGTATGTCCACACTAACTCCCATTCTCTTTTAGTTCCTTTCTCAGATGACTACAACATTTTTCTCTTCTTACGGGCTCATAATTGGAATTCTTGCCTCTCTGCAGTCTGTCTTTGCTTCTTCCAAAGCACAGGTGAACTGCCTCGGGCACCTCTAAAACACATACCTGATCACATGACTCTGCTGCTGCTTTCTTGAGGGCTTCTTCATGCTGGTCTAGGATGAAGTCAAGATTTTTTAGCATGACCTAGAAAACCTGCCTGTTTGGCCTTCTCTTGCTGTTCCCCATTCTCATCCCTGCCCTGTCTCCAGCCTGAACTATTGTAGTTCCTCCATCTCTTGACCACCATGTGACACTTGATGCTTTCCCTTGACTGAGACACTCCTTTACTCCCTTTTCTGTGAGACTGATTACTTACTCTTTGGAATTTCCCCCAAACCTGCTTCCTCCTTGAAGCATTCCCTGGTTTTCCACATTTATATTCAGACTGGTCCCTTTCTAACGCTCCCAATAGCATCCTCATGTGTGGTCGTCTTTGGCTGGCTTGTTTCCACTCACTTGTGAGCTCTGCCCGGGCATAGAGTATGTCTTAAGCTGAAGGGGGCGGGAGGGTAGAATCCCTTTGATCTTTTATATCCCTTTGAATAAAAACTCACTTGGAAGAAAAAATACTTTTATTATGAAAGATTTCAAGGACACTTGGCTGGTTCAGTCAGTAGAGCACGCAACCCTCGATCTCAGGGTTGAGTTCAAACCCCATGTTGGCCATTGAGCTTACTTTAAAAAAAAAGAAGAAGAAGAAGAAGAAGAAAAATTATATTATGAAAGATTTCAGAAACACAAGGTAGAGAAAATTATACCTTGAACTTTATGTACCCATCACCCAACTTCTGTGATTAACATTTGCCATCGTTGTTTCATTCCCCTCTTTTTTTATTCCCCTCTTTTTTCCCCTGGAATATTTTAAGGTAACCACTAGACATATAATTTTACCGTATGTGTGGAATTTGTAATTTACAAAATTAATAACTTATATGAATGAGAGCCTTGGATTTAGGCATTTTTTTTAGCTAGAATATATATGCTAACATTGGGATCTGTTGATAGTGTAGTGTCATACTATTAGATGTCAGAAGTAGCTTAGATTGGGGGATTCTCAGCCAGGGCACTACTGACACTTTGGATTAGATAACTCTTTGTGGTGGGAGGCAATCCTGTGCATTGTAGGGTGTTCAGCAGCGTGCCTGGCCTCCACCCTGTAGATGCCGGTAGCACTCCTCATTTGTCACAAGCACACACATAAAAATTGCAGACTGCCTCTGACAGTGGAATCTTCCTCTCACCCCACCCCTTCATTGAGAACTTTTGACATAGAAAAAGAGAAAAATTTTGAGAGCTGAGAGCCCTGTTCAAAAGACAGTTGGGGAAACTGAGGTCCCAGAGAGGAAGAGTGCTATTCTGATTATTATTGTGCTTATGAATATCATGCTGGAGAAGAAAATGTTTCCCTGTCCCTGTGCCAGTGTGTGTCCCACTCTACCACACAGAGTTCCAGGAGCTACCAGGGTGACGTCAGAGGCCTGCTGGTGGTGTCTCACCGAGCAGGGAAGATCACGTGGCTAGGCTGAGGGGAGTTCTGGAATACCACAACCAGCAAGGACACACTGCTGCTGATTTGCTGCTATGCCCAGTATCCACCGAGGCCGCTCATCATTCCCCTTTACCAAATATTTATGATGAAGCAGGCTAGGGAATTCTTCTCCTTGGGAATGCATCTTGGGTTCCACAGCGGTAAACAAGTAGGATTTGTTTCACCGAAATTACTTGGAAGTCAGTTTTTGCCACAAACCATCTGTTTTATATAAAGCAAAGGGACATTGGCAGTTTAGTTTGTAGCTTTGTTCAAAACGGACTCTCTTTAATTCTCACAACTCAGTTTGCTAAAAAGTACCCTGGAAATTTGGGTGCTAGTAAATTTAGTTCACCACTAGAAAGGCAGATTTGGGGTGACAGAAAGCTGGCTTTGGGGGGAATGCCTGAGTGGCTCAGTCGGTTAAGCATCTGCCGTCGGCTCAGGTCATGATCCTGGGATCCTAGGATCGCCCTGCTTCGGGTTCCTTGCTCAGCGGGGAGCCTGCTTCTCCCTCTGCCGGCCCCTCCCCCCGCTTGTGTGGGCGCTCACACTCTCTCTCTCTCTGACAAATAAATGAAATCTTTATAAAAAAAATAAAAGTTGGCCTTTGGGGGTCAGATCAGTCTCTAGCTCTCACTAGCTCTGAGAACTTGGGTAAGGTACGTAACTCCAGTGGGCCTTATTTTTTCTCATCTGTAAAATGAGAATATTCCACTCCAAGTTTGTCACGAATATTAAGTGAGGAAGAGTATGTAAAGCACCTAGCACAGGCACCTGGCACATAACACTAATAAATGTTTTTTTTCCTCTTGAGAAAGACCTCGGGAAAGGCACGTAGACCTCAGGCCCTTCATACTTTATTTGAACAACTGTAGAATGGCTGCACTGTGTGTGTGTGTGTGTGTGTGCGTGTGTGTGAGACACAGTGAGGGTGGCAGACTACTTCATCTGTTTGCCAGTTGTTGGTGATAGCCTCTTAGTAAACCGGAGCATGGAGTCGTTCCTTAGGATTAACCAGCTTCCCTTATCTCCTCCCTATTAAGAGCGTCATCCCTGTTAAAATATGATCAGGAAGCATCTTAACAGAGATCACCACATGTTTTTGCAGTGGTTTTGTGTGTGCAAGATTGGAGAACAGTTTCGTTCGTTAGCCTCAGACCGGAAATGAAAGTACTGTGTTAGTGCGGCACCGCGATGCGCCTGTCCTCTCGCTCTGCCGTGTTACTGGCTGATGGAAGAAGGTTAAGAAGTCAGACTTCAAGAAAATGAACGTAAGGCCGCCTTGGGCCTGCAAGCAGGGTTTTCTGGTTTCTGTGGAAATCAGCCGAAGCCCCGGAGTCTGGAGGAAGAGTGTGCGGAGCTCAGCAGTTGGGGAAGCCGCAGCGGCTAGAAGGAGGGCCCGGCCGCCTAACTGTGGGAAGAATGGGAGGAGGAGCCCGCGGCTGTTTGAAGAGCGCTAAGGCAGGCCTGGTGAAGCAGATGAAAGGAGTGAAGAGCTAGGTTTAGATCCTTCCCTGAAGGCCCTGGAAACAGGCTCTTCTTTTTCTTTTTCCTTTTCTAAACTGAATTTGTAATCTAAAGCAGGCATCCAGGGATGGCTTTCAGAGGGTGAGAACACCGCCCTTGCTTGGGGCTGTGATGATCAGCTCTGCTGAGCCTTGGCAAGTGGATACTTGGAAAGTGGGAATTGGAATGGTGGAGAGATCATGGCGAGGGGAGAATGTGGGGGAATTCTGGTGCCCAGGCTTAGCCCCAGGCATGTCCAAACCCAGGTAGTCAAAAAGCTGCCTGGGTTGTGCTGTGCCTTCCCTGACTTTCAGGACCATCTGAGAATACAGTAAGCTAACCATTGAAAAGGACTCTTTTAAAAAAAATTCAGGGGGATTGTCTCATTTTAGGGCCTAAAGGTTTTTTTGTTTTTGCTTGGGTGTGGGTAAGGGAGATGATGGTAACTGTATCATGTCCTTTTCAAACCCCAAGAGAGCTTCTAGGCCACAGAATCAGTTTAAATTCATTTAGGTGGAATACCCCTAAAAGTGATAGGCTATGGAAAAGTACGCTGTAACCAGCCACACCTGACTAGAGGTACCAGTCTAGGGAGTCAGAAACCCTGTATCTGGGCCATCTCAGGCCGTTCATACCAGTTCTTAAAAATACTGCCGGGTGTGGGTGCTGCTAACCTAAGTATTGGTGGGAATGCAGAGAGAAAACAGAGGTCCTAAAACAACAGGCATTTATTTCTGTCATTACAAGGATAAGGGCTAATAACTTAAAAAACAAAACCATGTTAGTGCTTCCAGCCTGGTTCTCCAGAGTATAATGGAAAAGCGTTTAGACCTTTCGAGACAATGAGTCAGAAAAAAAGGGACTGTACCTTTTTACTAGCAGTTACTCCTGGTTCTAGGACTTTCCCCACTGGAATGTGTGGCTAGTTCCAAAAACAAATGAGACTGTACACTCAGCTTTCTTGGAGTAAATACCTGACTTCTAGGCACACAGTGTCTCTTTGGACTTCCTAGAAAAGAACTTACCAGCTTAGTGTGATTATCAGTTAGGAAATGCAGTTAATGGCTAGTAACAGACTGGAAATAACAGTGGCTTAAATAAAATAGATCACATAGAGGTTTATTTTTCTTTCACATAAATCAAGTCCAGAGGTCAGGACTGCACTGGCAGCTTTAAGATGTCATCAGGAACCCAGGTTCCTTCTGTCATTCTGTTCTGCCATCCTTCTCACAGGACCAGGGATATTTGTTTGCTTATTAATGTGCCCCAAGTACATATAAATGTGCCTGGCTTCTATTTTCAAGATTGCCTCATGGTCTTGATCATTCCTGGAGTTCCAATTACTGCATCTATATTCCAAACAGCAGGAAAACAAAAGGGAGGGGGCAGGGCAGAAGGTGACATATCCCGTTCTGGAAGTTCCAAATTCCTGTTTGCCTTAAGTCTTGACCCAAAGTGAGTCAGTTGGGTCAAGCTAGGTCATACCTAGCTATAAGGGAAGCTGTAGTTTGTTTCTCTGCCTTTGTTTTTTAAGCTGGGTAAATTACCAAATATATATGGATTCTATTAGTAAGGAATCAGAGAAAATGGGTAGGTAACTGGCGGTCTTAACTAGTCAGGATGCTGCCAGTTGGCATAGAACATCTCTCTTGGGTAGAGATTGTCCAGGCCTTCTCAAAAAAGTTCCTGAAGTCACTGGTGGCCAGTTCATTCTTCATGATGCCCACCAGAACCAGCATCCTTTCCCAGTCCCCACTGCTGCCACTAGAGTGATGGGGTGGTTGTACTGACAAACCACATTGTAGGAGGCATCAAAAACTACAGGTCGGAGTCATTTTCCAACTGGAGATGGTTGGGTATGCACATAGCAGGCACTAAAGCTTCATGGACCTCTCCTTCAACCCATCTGAGATACGGGCCTTCCCTGATGCACAAACACTTGACCTAGGGAGCTTCTTGATTTGAGCTCAAACCCTGGGAAGGAATGTTAGCTACCACATCATTCTGTTCTTTTCACTCTGAGCCCTTGGAGAATAGTTGTGTAGCAGAAAGAAGTATTTTTTGAGCATATGTATCCCTTTCTTGCTGCAAGGCATATTTTCCCACAGATTCAAGGCTGTAAATTAGTTAAGCTAGCACTTAAACACTTTTTTAAATCCATAGTGGTGCTCAAACTCTGAAAGGAGGGGGAACATCCTGTGGGAAAGAGAAAATAAATCAACCAAAGGCAACACCTATCATATTGCTTTGCAGTCAGTAGGTGATTAGGCAATGTTTGTGGAATCTCATCGCAACTGAAAAATGAGAATACTGAATTAATTTTGGCTATATTTCAGGTTAAATGGGTTTCAGTGGGCCTATTTCAATGGAAAATGCATTCAAAATTTCAGACAACAGACATATTAAAAACTGCTTTTTGGAAAAGTAACCTTTAGGAATCTCATCATTTACATTCCAAGTGCTCATCTCTTTTTTTCTTGCCTTTTTCCTCCCGATATTTTCTTAGAAAAATTTTCAAACATACAGAAAAGTCGAAAGAATTGTACAGTAAATGCTCACATACCCACCACCTAGATTCCATAGTTAACATTTTACTGTATTTTTGTCACTTCTATCCATCTCTCTCATCTGTCCATTTTATTTTTTGATGCAGGAAGTAAGTTACAGACATCAGTACGCTTCACCTTAAACCCTTCAGCAGGAGTATTAGCCTAGGAGTAGGCTACTAGCCTAGAGTTCAATTAAAAAAAAAAAAAGCACAGAGTGAAATGCACACATCTCGACTACACTGTTTGGCAGATTTGGACAAATACATATTCTGTCGAGGTCCAGAACGTTACCACTACCCAGAAAGTTCCCTCATGCCCTTCCCTAGTCAAGTCCGTCCTCCCACAAAGGCATCCACTGTTCTGAGGTTTTCACCATGTCTTAGGTGAGCCTCATCTAGAGCTTCATTGTCCGCAGACTTAGGCAGCGAATACTCTTTGGGGATAAAGCTTTCACTGAGCATACTGTTTTTGAGATTCACCCATGTTGTCGAGTGCAACAATACTTTGTTCTTTTTTGATCCTGAGTAGTGTTCTGTTGTGTGGGCACATTTTTCCTATTGACAAACTATTTCAGGTTTTTGACCATTGTGAGTGGAGCTGCCCTGAACATTGTTTTTGTAGAACATTTTGTGTACAAGTCTTTTTGTGGTCATGTGTTTTCATTGTCTCTTGAGTAATATCTAGGAGTGGAATTGCTGGGTCACTTGGTAGTTGTTTGCATCTTGTTTGGTAAGTAGAATCTTGTAATTCAATTAAGGGAGGACTTTACTTATATATCATCCAGGCCACTTCTCTCCTTTACAGACAAGGATACTAAGGCCCAGAGAGTAGATGGACAAGAGACCTATTCAGAGCCAAGTAGAAGACTTTTTTCAAAGTTTGGACTAGAAATCCCTGTCTCTTAACTCTTTTCTGGTGTTCTTTATGTCATACGTTACTTTTTCCCTCCAGAAGGGGGCAAGGAAACCGGGCTTCTTTCTGGAAGCTCGTTAACTATTTCCGTTTTTGCTTAGGGAGAAGTAACTGTTAAATATACCCAAATGTAATATATTGTGGGTATTTGTTTCATGTTTCTGTAATGATCTGAATCTGGTCCTGCTTCTCCTCCAGTATATATTTTAGTAAATCTTCCAGAATGATCTTTCTGGAACACAAATCTGATCATACTACTTATTCTCCATCATGTGTTCTATAGGTCTTATGGGATAAAGTCCTGCCTCTAGTTGAGTGTGCAGGGTTCTTGCTTGCTTCTCTTGCTTCATCTTACACTCCATCACCCATCCCCTGCAGCCTGTCCTCTGTTGTGCTCCTTCATACCTCCATGCCTTTCAACCTCTTGTGTTTTGTCTAGAATAGTGTTCCTCCTTTGTCTCTCTGATAAATACCTCCTTGTTCTTCAGAGGAGACTCTGAAAATTCCCTGATTGATCCAGACCCTCTCAGGGATTCAGTTTTTCCTTTTTTATGCAAATGTATCTCTGACAGCTAACTCTTAAAACCATGGTGTTCTCTTCGGATATCACATTCAGTATTAGTTGAATTTTCCTGGCACAAGACTAGATGCTGAAGGTATAGAGATGAATAAGATGTGGGCTCCACTTTGGAGGAGCTTGCCATCTATTGAGGAGATTCATACAGCAGAGTGGTGGTTTCAGTACGGTATCCTTAGTACTCATGTGGCCAGCAGTGTAGGAGAGCTCTCCTCCCTACAGCCTTCCAGGCATCAACTATTTTGAAATTTTCATCAGATGAAACTACCTCATGTATCTGCAACACTAGTGAGGTTGAATGGTTTTTTAAATTTGCTTATTGGGTATTTTTAACTCATGAGGAAGATAATCAAGTTTTATTGTAGTGGAACTAATTAGGTCACTTCCTAGCTTTGAAACCCTGGGAGGCAAATGTTTTTTCCTGGCTGAGTCTCTAGTTTCTTATCTATAAAATGGGGAGAATAGGGGCGCCTGGGTGGCTCAGTTGGTTAAACGACTGCCTTCGGTCAGGTCGTGATCCCAGGGTCCTGGGATCGAGCCCTGCATCGGGCTCCCTGCTCAACGGAGAGACTGCTTCTCCCTCTCCCACTCCCCCTGCTTGTGTTCCTGTTCTCTCGCTGTGTCTCTCTCTGTCAGATAAATAAAATCTTTAAAAAAATAAAATAAAATAAAATGGGGAGAATAATAAACGTATTTCCTAGGATTGTTGTGAGAATTAAATGAAGTAATATATACAGAGTACACATAGGCACACAGTAGGTTTACAATAAATAGTGCCTCTTTAAGTCCCTAGTCTCTAGCCCAGTGCCTGCCACATATTGAGGATTCAGTAAATGTTTATGAAGAATAGGAATACATGCATTTTGTATATGTGTCTAAAGGGCTATATATAGATGCTAACACAGATCCATCTGTCTCGAGAAGAGTGTTTGATTTGACTTGCATCAATATTCAACTGGAGTGGCTGAGCACACATGCGAGTCTCTTCTTGGTTTACCACATCCCCTACTAAGCAGATGTCCATTATAATGGAATGTAGAAGAGGAAAAAAATAATAAAGGCAGGGGAGTGTAATGTTGTGGCTTGATTTGACAGGGCCTCCTGCTACTTCAGCTGCTAGTGCTGGGCATGAAGCAGATTAATCTGTATTCTAGCACACTGCTGCTGAAGTCAGGATCGGTTTAATTAGGGTATTTTAAACATCCTGTTTGCATCTAGAGTCTTACCAGGAAGCAGGATGTTTGTCCGTCTGGGGGAGTTCAGGGGCAGGTGGGCAGCAAGGATGGGCAATAAAACAGAGATGGTTTTAATTTTAGAAACGAGAGAAGAGCACTTCTGTATGATCGCCTTAAGACAGGAGAGCTAATGGCCTTAGACGTTCCATGGAAACAAAGGCAGCCCTGCTGCATGGCCTTGAATTTTAAAGTGGCCCCGCAAGATCTTGCCAAGACATGGGCCTTGTGGTTGAAGTACAGGGACCATTTCCATCCTAAGAATAGAGCTGTGGCTGACCCATATCTTTCTTAACTGTTTGGGCTGCTGGAAGGCAGGTGCAGGCTCTGAAGCTGGATGTGCCTCAGAGGGACCCTGAATTCATTGTCCAACCAGCCAGGCTGGGCCAGTATTTAGATGCCAGGCTATTAGGTCACTGGTCAGGGTCCAGTTCCCATAGTCCAGCGTTTGTGTTTATCTGTGATCGGCACTCCTCCCCCACCTTTCCAACCTCATTGCTTTTCATCCTCCCTTCCCTCTGCCACACAGATCCTTTCCCAGTTCTTTGTCCAGACCCCGTGCATTCCAGCTTCATGCCTTTGATGCATGCTTGTCCATCGGCTTGGAATGCCCTTGTTCCCACTGCCCCTCCTCCCTTCAAGGCTCTTTTCTTGCGTTCTTCTCTTCTCCCAGGCTCAGCTCACATGGCATCTTGCCCACCAGGCTCCCCAGACACCCTGGCTAGCAGAGTATTTGCCTCCTCAGTTTTTGCCTCTTTCTCATCACTACCACTTCCTGTCAAGTAATTTTAGACATGATAGACTACAAGCACCTGGAGGGCAGAGTCAGTGTCTGGATGTCTTTGTCCCTAAACACTGTATCTTATACATTGTACGGTTCTATTTTATGACTAAATGAATGAATCTGTGTCCGTTCCTGTGTCTAAGACACCTAGAGGCTGCCTCCTGTGGCCCACCTCAGCTTGTTAGTGCCTCTTCTTCCCTTTTTGGAGGGCTCCTGGAACCAAAACTTCAAGAGATGCAAGCAGGACACCTCTGACATCTGGGAGGCCTTTCTCTTGGCACAGAGGATAAGGAAGTCATTTAGGGATTGTCACTGTGCTCCCTGTCACCTTCTTCCCCCTGTTCCGCACCTCCAACCCCAGTCCCTACCTTGGGAGACCTGTAGGAGCTAAATGTGTCCATAGAACCCCAAATCCTGGCCTCTTGTCTCTCTACCAACTTTCCCACAGAGAACTTGGAGCTATGAGCTCATAGCCGTTCACTTGCCAGTATAACGCACCCAGCTCTGTGTCACTCCCAGGAGTCTGAGAAAAATGTGAAATGAGAAAAATAGCCAGCCCTACCCATTCCTTCCTCTTTCCTACCCTATCCCCAACTGAGTTAGGGACCCTTCACATGTGTGCTTTGCATATTCCACGTGTGCCACATAATTGTGTACTCGGTTGTAGCTGTTTCTTTCTTAGCCTTGCTCATAGGATGATGAGCTCCTTTAGGGTGGACTATCTTCTTTCATCTCTGTAGTCCCAGCACTTGCTACATTGCCTGGCACATAGTAGGTACCTAGAAGTTTGAGCTGGTGTATGCGCCACTTCATGCCCTGTAATTAATTGTCCTGTGGTCACAAAACTCATAAAAGAGAAGGTATTTTTCATTTCCTCTACAGATCATGTGCTGTGTTTTCAGTTCTACAGCAAGATCAAAAGGCAAATGATTACCATGGCCGAGTACATTTATTTTTATTAAAAGGTAGGACCATCACTGCTTTGATGTGCTGTGTCCTTCAGCTTACTACTAAATAGCCACTGCCCACTGCAGGGCTGTCTGCAGGCCTCCCAGAACTTGTATTATTTGGCTTTATAGGCAGTCACATATAAGCACTTTATTTCACTTTATTGTGGGACTTAAGAGTCTGAGTGAAGTTGGCCTTGCTCCATCTTAGGGTTAGAACAAATCTCGAGTTACAGAAGATAAGCCTACCAGCTGAGAAAGTCAGGCCACTTAAGTTCCTGTCCATCTCTGCACAAGCTAGTGAGGGTGGCGCAGGCAGACTGAAACACGTTCAGAGGCAGGCACGCGACCAGGAGGCACTATGGAAGGAGCTAGGTGGTGATCTACGACTGGTGCATGGGCGGAGACTCCTGCGATGTTCCTCTTCAGTACAGCAAATCTCAAATGAATGTCTGTTGGGTACCTGTTGTGCACCTGTCTCATTTGATACAGTGGATTTAATAGCTGGAAGGGACAGCCCCATTTTACAAACAGGAAAACTGAGACTTAGTGATTAAACAATATGCCCATGTTTTAGTGAGCACCAGAGGCAAGATTCAAATCCAAGTCTGTCTGATCCTAAAGCTCCACATAAGGTTAATTAATTGTTGGCCTTTCTGGAGCAGGTCCTGGGAGTTAGACTTCTTACTGTACCCATGTGTCTTTCTCAGCAATGGGCCACTAGTAGGCCTGGTTGTTAACAGGCCTACGTATGGATAAATAGCTCTCCTCACAGAGGTGTTGTTAACCTCCTGGGATTTGGACCATCCATTTTTAAGAATGGGGATGGGAAACGTTAGTCCATCTCATTCTTTACAAAAACAGCGCACACTGTACGAGGCTAGTTGGAGTGACTGTCACAGTCTGGTTTGTACCATTCTGGAAAGACCTCAGATCTGGGTATACTAGATCATGGGTTCTTAGCCAAAGAGCCATCCCCAAGAGATGGGAACACTCTGAAATTCCATGGAAATGTTACATTTGTATATAATGCATTTTGCAAGGGATAGCATGCATAAGGGTTCATCGGATTCTCAAAAGTTTCTGTCGTGATTTTTAAAAAAGATAAATTGCAGATCCAGATTCCAGTAGCCTACAAAGGTACTTTTGACCTGAAGCAAATCACATCACTTATCAGGGCTATTGTTTCTATACTCAAAATTCCAGAGGGGTTGAAGCAAAGATTTCTAATTGTTCTTCCAGCTCTGAAAATTACAAAACACTTAAGTGACCCCAGAGAATCAAGCTTTCAGTCCCCTTGCAGATACCCAGGGATCTAACCCATTGCCAGTCACCCTTGAGAGGCCCTTAAAGAGCTGTGAGCTGGGGAGGAGGGGACAAGGGACCAGAGCCACCCGTCTAGGCAGTTTCACTAATTAGTGTCTGAGGCTGGCAGTTGTCCGTTGAGCAGGTGCCCAGCAGGCAGGGCCTCACACTGGCCCAGTTTCAGTACTGGCTCTGTAATACTCCACCAAGACCTCCCTACCTAGTGACTTGAAGTTGCAGATTTGCTTGGCCTTACCCTCTCGGGAGCCTTGTGAATTCCTTTAGCGCGCGCGCGTGCGTGCGTGTGTGTGTGTGTGTGTGTGTGTGTGTGTTGCTCTCCCTGGGCCCTGCCTTAGAGGTTGTTTTCTGCAGTGGGAGTCATCCACCCCATTGCGTTGACAGCTCCATAGCCATCCTTCGACTCCATTTTATCCTGTCCAAGTGACAGAGCAGCTGAGCGGTGCTGGCCAGCAGATAAACCTGTTATCTTCCCTGCTCTCTGTGCCAGCAGCTCTCCCCATCTTCCTGGTGCATGAAAAATTGACACCACCTTGGGCTGAAATCTGTTCCTAGGGAGGCTACATTTATTAGTGGCTAATGAAACTGTGTGTGTGTGTGTGTGTGTGTGTGTGTGTGTGTGTGTGTGTTTAAGTATAAAACTTGGGGTAGCTGAAGTATTTTCCTATCTGTCAGGCACCAGTGACCTACAGCCAGCCACAGCACCCAGAGGGAGAGAGACGGAAGATACCTAAGCTACCTAAGCAGCTTCAGGTCTCCTGAAATTAACAACCTGTTCTTTGCTTAAAATCCCAAATAGGTAAATGCCATTTGTTCTTAGTATATACCTCTACAATAGATCAAGGTATCTCCTGCTCCAGGCTGGGATGAGCTGTAAAAATGCATGCTGATATGATCTAGTGCCAAAAAAGATGATAATTCTGTATATTACATTTTCCTCTTCGAAAATTACAGCTCCTGATATCCTCACTGTTCTGCCGGCACCCCACCCTCCCATCTTGTTCAGATATATAAAGAACATTCTCTTGCAACTCTTTCCCCTCCATCTTAATCAGCCAGATTAAAAGGGAAATTTGAGAAGTTCTGGTTCAGTATTTGCAGAACTGCCTAAAACCCCAAGTCTCTTCTTTATTTGGACTCTGGTACAAATCACCTCTGGAAGGAGTAATTCAGTAGAAGAGAGAAGAGGGGTTGTTATTCACGTCTTACTCCATATGGCCTTTTGCTTCATTTTCTCTCATTAAAATTGTTGAATTTTTTTTAAATCCACATTTACATAATGCCAATCTTTTGGACACAATGAGCCCCACATGAAGCACATTGTCAGGCTTTGCATGGTTTAGTTTCTGGTCTCTCTTATCTTTCTTAGTGAAAAGCTTTGATGGTTACCTTTTATATCTGGAAAGCATATAACAACATAGTAAGAAAGCTTACTGTTTAGAGTCAGGCATCTTGGGTTCAAACCTAAGCTCCCACCACTGACTGAAGAACATGACTTTAAGTAAGTTGATTAACCTCTCTGAGCCTTGGATTCTCCATTTATAAGAGAGGAATGAGAATGGTACCTTTCTCAGAGTTTAGTAGTGAGGATTCAATGAGAAAATTGTGTACAGACCTCAAGTCATAGATACACAATTGGTGACAGTTACTATTGTACCCTACTTACTTTCAACTAGGTATTTGAAGCTGCTTATAGCAAAACAATATGGTGATACTAAACCTTAGCTTTGAATAACAATTTGTCAGAACACAAATATCAAACCGGGGAAGATATTTGCAGCATATATGACAAAACGATAATATTCTTAATTTACAGAGAACTCATAGAAGTCAAATTGGCAATAAGGCCAAGACAGTTCACCCAGAAAGTAATACAAGTGGTGAGTAAACATCAGAAAAGCTGCTTAACCTTATTCATAACAAGAATAAAAACATGCTAATCAGAAGAAGATCCCACGTTTCACCCACTAGGTTGTCATAATTTTTAAGTTGGATGGTATCCAATCAGAGTTGAGGATATGGGAGAAGAGATACTCTTTATATATAAGAGTGTAAATATATATATATATATATATATACACACACACACATATACACACATACATGTATATACTCATATATCTATTATATATATCTATATAAAATTTTGCTTCCATTGTGTGTGTGTGTGTGTGTGTGTGTGTGTGTGTGTGTGTGTGTGAGACACTGAGAGTGGACACAGAACTGGTACAACCTTTGTGACAAATAATTTGTCCACATCTTTCAATATATTCTATGTGAATACCTTTTGACTCACCCAATTCCACTGCTAGGAATTTGCCATAAGAATACACATGCAAAAGTATATTCATGCCAGAAAAAAAGTACACGTGCCAGAATATCTGTACATGGATGTTTATTGCAGCATTGTTTCTAACAGCAGAAACAAAACAACCAACCAAAAACTGGAAACCACTCATTATTGAGCAGGGCACTAGTTAAATTATGATAAATGAGGTCAGTGGAATTCTAGATAGCCATTAGAAAAAAAAATGAAGTATGTACTGATATGGAAATATATATATGTATTTTTTCCCCTCTCCTCTAAGAATGTACACAAGATACCTTGTAGGTTTTTTTCCCTTAGGAGAGAAGAAAAAGATGATGAGAAGAGTATGGGAAAAGACAAATATTAGGTGTTCAATAAATATTTGCTGAATGTGTTTTATACCTTTATGTATAGTCTGGTTTTTACCATGTGTATCCATTACTTCTATTTTATTTTATTTTTTTAAGATTTTATTTATTAGAGAGAGAAAGAAAAACACAAGCAGGGGGAAGGGGCAGAGGGAGAAGCATACTCCCCACCAAACAGGGAACCCCACATGGGGCTCAATCCAGGACCCTGGGATCATGGCCTGAGCCAAAGGGAGATGCTTAATCGACTGAGTCACCCTGCTGCCCCTATTACTTTTATTTTAAAATCCATTGGTGGATCATGGAGGGAATCACCAATAAGGCAGTAAAAGAAATTGCTTCCTATAGTTGAGCATAAAGTCATCTTTGAGCTTCCCAATAGCCAAGACAAAGAGGGAACCCCGATAAGCATAAAAAATTCATGGGGAAAGAGAAACATTTTCCTGATCTTCATCTCTAAAAGGACTGTAGCGCCAAGGGTTGGCCTAAACTCAGATTTCGTCTTGTCTCTCCCCAGCTTAAAATTCATGGGTGGATTCTTGCCACTTTTTTTCATGATCCACCCTTTGCAACTTAACTGGCCTTCCCTCCTCCATGTGGATATGACACTTCATCCAAACTGGCCTTTGCATGTATTGTTCCATTGGCCTGCAGTGCTCTCTCCTCTTCTCTACCTAGTTGTCAGCCATAGGTGTTGTACTGGGGCTTTTTGAAGATGTTCAGTTGTTTGTCACCTCCAGTGGGAATCCTTTTAGGTCAGATAATCCCTTCTCTGTGCTCCCCAAGTCCCCTGTGCCTACCTCAGTGATGGGACTTGTCACACTACACTGTTATAATTGTTTTGTTTCTGCACTAAATAAGGAGCTCTTCAAGATTAGGGATAATGTGTTGTTTATTTGGGGACCTGAGCGCCATATGCTTGCCAGGCACAAAAATAAGCAAGTGGTCAGTGAATGAGTGAGTGAGTTGTCTGAGGTTTGAGTTCTGCCTCTTTCACTAGTTAGCTGTGCCGACCCGTCACTGCGCTCTTCGCTCCATCTATACGATGAGAGATTTGGCCCAGATAATCTATGAGAATCTGGCTGATCTCTTTTTCTTCCTCTGTGGTTGTCAGATTGTCATATATGCACATGGAGAGTGTTGCCAGTTGTTATGCTGAGTAATTTCAAAGTTTCAGAACTAACACTGCATTGATTATGGCCTGTCCCACATGTGCTCACCAGCTGAAGAGATCAGAGCCTAAGATTGGAGAACTGGTTATGTCCTCTACTCTGCCTTTCTCTCCTCTCCTTGGCATGCTTAGAGGTTAGAGGACTTTCCCTGACATGTGTCTCCAAAGACGGCCTTGTCTTACCCTACTTTCTCACCCTGAGCTGAGCTGTTTGGTTCACTGTCCTTACCCTGGGTTCCATGACAGTTTTTGCCTTTCTGTGAAGACAGGTCCTGTGCTATCCACTCTCCACTTCCTGTTCTCTAAACCCTTCATTTTGTTCAAGATGGAGATTATATTACCTCAACCTCAGCTTCACATGAAAGTTGAGAGAGATTGGGGTGCACCTGGGGCATTGTTTTGGGACCAGGGAGGGATATACCAATGAAAAAAGCAGACAAGGATTCCTGCCTTTGAGGAGCTGATATTCTAATTGAAGGGAAACAGTGAACAGAATCAATCAATCAATCAATCAATTAATTAAATAATACAGTGTTTTAGAAGATAATCATGCTGAGGAGGAAAATAAAGCAGCTAAGACTTGGAACTAGGTAGTGTCAGGGTGTTGTGTTTTTAAATGGAGTGGTCAAGGAAGAGCCTCATCGAGAAGATGACAGCTGAGTAAAACTGGGCGTGAAGATGGAGGCATGCAGATAATCTGGTGAAGAGCATTTCAGGTGGAAGACACAGCAAGTACAGAGGCCCCAGAACAGGAGCTTGCCTGACATTAGAAACAACATTTAGTCCAAGTGAGCTGGGGAGCCATCAGACGGCTTTAAATAGAGAAATGATGGGATCTGACTTTGGGTTTTAACCTAAAGGATTGTTCTGACTGCCCTATGGAGATTAGGCCAGAGGGAGCAAGGGTGGAAGCAGAGAATATTGAATTGAATATTCCAAGCAAGAGATGACGGTGGTGTGGAGCTGAGTAGCCACTGTGGGGGCAGAAGGAAGAAGAGGTGGGATTCTGGGTATAATTTGAAGGTAAAGCTGACAAGGTTTCCTGTGAGACATCGCCACTGTTTTCGGCCTGAGGAACTGGAGAACCTGGTTGCCATTACCTAGACGAAAAGACTGTGGGGAACATGTTTGAGGAGGCAGATCAGGAGCTGGATTTGGGATGTGTTCAGTTTAAAGGACCTGTTGACAACCATGTGGAGAGAGCAGGTAGAAAGGTGAACACATGAGTCTGCTTTCAGAGAACAGGAGTGGCCGGTAGACCCAATTTTGGGAGCCGTCAGCACGTAGGTGGTTTTACAGCTGTGGGACTAGCACGGGCCTCCCAGGGCGGTGAATGCAGACAGAAGACAGGATGCCCGACTACCTCCGGCAGTATGAGACTGGGGATGTGAAGAGGCAGGGAATGCGTCTGACATAAATGAGGGGAAAACATTCATATCCGTGCTATGGTGAATGCTTACCGGCGGCTTTAATTAATAGGTGACTTTTTGAGAACTCAAGGGAAGTTTGACATGTGAAGATGTTCTTCAGTCACTTTTCAAATAGAGTATTTGTTGCCCACGCTCCGGGCATTATCTCAAAATAAACTTCACTCTGTCATTTCTCCACGACTAGACTTATGCTGCCTCCTTTTCAAGGTCAATATTCTGGATTTTTAAAAATTCTTTTTAAAGAAAAGAATCTCTTCACAGCTAAAGCCTATAACATACCCTTCAATTACCCTCTTCTTCTCAAGGTAGAAAAATAGTAGCTCATAATAGAAGCCTGTGGGTAATGGGAGCTCAAAAAGCATTGTTACCGTTTTGAAGTACTTACTGGCCAGCTGCTTCCAAACCTGAAGAAGGGGTTTTAGCTGCACCAGGATGGAAGTGCTAACCCTGCCACCTGATCGTGTCTCTTACTTAATCCACGATCTTTACCTGGGGAAATTATGAGGTAATTTGAGAATATGATAGAACACGTCTTATTGTTCATTGTATACTCCTCTCCTAGCAGACATTCATACTCTGTTCAGAGGTTATTTCTGTAAATGGGGGGTTAGTTTAAGGGTCTGTTGTAGACAAAATCAATTAATTCCAGGCGGACTAGAATTCTAACTTAGTTTTGATTCACTTGCTCAAGTTGTCCTTGAGGATATCTTCCCTTTTGAATACGTTTCTCGTGCAGCGTGTGAAGATCAGTTCAGATTTCCAGTGACACAATTTAAGTTCTTGTCTTATTAATCAATAGCAGCAGTCAGGGAAGGCCTACTTATTCGTCCTCCAATAGAACCAGATCAGGCTTGAAGAGAGGTAATAATTACCACTCTGATCACAGCATGTTCCCTTTTCTCCTTCCCAACCCAGAGCATGTCTGTTCGATCCTGGCTTCCCTCCTGCGGAATCTGAGAGGGCAGCAGCGAACCCGGCTTCTGAATAAATTCACTGAAAATGACAGTGAGAAGGTGGGTGCGCCTGCTGCATGGTAAGGCCGGGCCCAGGGCTTGGGGGGGGGTGGGCGGCTAGAAGGGCTCTACCTCATGCCATCTGGGGGCTGCTGAGCTGAGCGTTCCTGCCCTAAAATATCTTCTCCAGCATGGCTTTGGATCTCAGGCTTTTCTGTGGCTCTGCCTCTCCTCTCCAGATACATCCTTCTGGGAGTAGTAGCACCTTGGGTGGCAGCAGCTAGTACCTCGGAGATTTTTAGACCCAGTGACAGTGGGTTGTAATAGGATTTGGATTGGGGGTTGCACAGCATGGCAAAGTCATCAAGAACCACAGGCTTTGGATTCAGATGTTTGGATTTGAACCTGGTTTTGCCAATTTCAACATGTGTGCCACTCTGAGCCTTGTTTTCCCTGTCTTTGAAATGGACACGTTAATTCCCATCTTGAAGAGTCAAGGAGAGGAAGACTAAGTGAGGCCTTCCTAGGTGGCAGTGATGGAAGGTTCTGGTATGAACATAGGGAAGGGAGAGCCTGTCCTCGATGGCCTGTGGGATAAGGGAATGATCACGTAAATGAGATTAGATGCATCATTTACATTGTGACTTAGCGTGCCAAACCATAAGAGTTTTAACAGTAGCAAGAGCCAGCATATATTTAATGATTTGGAGGGCTTATTAGCAGGTCCCTTTCGTTGTTGTGCGAATTCTCCCAGCAGCGTGAGGTTTACCCCCTGTGTGGCTTTCGTCCACATTTGCAGGGCAGGAAACAAGCTTGGAGGCATTATGTTACTTGCCCACGATCATGGTCTACCATGGTCACGCCGCTAGTTAAGAATTAGATCATGCTAGATGAATAAAATTAAAGACCAAAACCCCTTTTATAACTTAACATAATTTCTTTCCTTATTGTGTCCAAGGAAAGGCTGAAAGTTTGTCCTCCTCCGGAGAGATGTTTATGACCATCTCTCTGAGCTTGTGTCTGACCGTTTTTCCAGCCTCACTAGCTGCGTAGCATGGGGAAGAGCCCATCATGAGGTTAGGCACAGAACACCTTAGCAGTCACGTCACCTGGTGACATTTAACATCTGTGCTTCAGTTTCTTCGTCTTTAAAATCAGGGTCACTATCTTTCCTGCCTACATCTCAGGTTTTTTTAAGGTATAAAGAAAATACCTCATAAACTGAAATATATAAGATCTTGGGGTCGTCATTGTTATCCAGAGAGGATTTGGGCACAGTCCTCCTGGACTCTGATGCCGTGTTGAAGCACCATCTGCTGTTAACCACTACAAGCTCTTGAGTAAATATCAGGGTTGCCAAGAGCCGTGGTGGTGCCAACCTAGTAAAGAGATGGTTTAGAAATCTAGGCTGGTTTCATGGTATTTGTTCAGTCTTTTGGAAGTCTTAGGGAAAAATGAAACTTCAAACCCACTGAGTATTCCCTGGACCATGTTTGAAGCATGACTTTTGCTAAGTTGAAAACTGATTTTTAAGTTATTGCTGAGCAGAAGTCAGGGCCTTTTTTCAAGTTGCTGAAAGAGTTTTTTTCGTGTACTCTCTTCTGACTCGAAAGCAACTAAAGAGATTTTACTCAGACCTTTTTAAAAAAAGATCAGCTCTGGGGTAGAATCTGAACATGAAAGGTTTCAGTTGGAAGAAAGAAATTTCTGTAAAGTTCTAAGTGAATACCAAGTATGTAACTTCAAGCTCCTTCTCTTTGCAAGAAGGGACTTGAATTTTGATTTATTTACTTGTTTTTAACAACTCGAATTCATGGGAGCCCTCAAAGGGCTGGGAATGCAGCGTCCTTTGGGGAATGGACCTGTGTTCAGACTGTCCCCATTCCAGGTGTTGGCTTGTTCTGCCCCAGCTCTTTAATCCATTCCTGCCGTGTTCCTATGCAGAGTTCATCCTGATGTCAGAAGTGGGAGAGTGGGTCTCCTATTGTAAGGAGTGACAGTGAGATGAATGGGAGCCCCACTGTTCTCTTGCCTTGGTATTCTTTTTCCTTCTCACTCCTGTCTCAAATATCTCTCTTTCAGGTTGACAGACTGATGGAGTTGCATTTTAAGTATCTGGACGCAATGCAGGTGGCGGACAAGAAGATTGAAGGGGAAAAACATGTACGTATCCCTGCCTGTCTTTTACCGACTATTGACTCGCATTCCATTTGGATCCCTTTGTACCTTCTCTGTCCACACAGGACAGGCAAGGGCACAGGTACCATCTGCCCTCACGTGCCACCTCACCTGTTGTTAGAGCAGAGCAGATGACCGTCCGCCAGTGGTTATACCTGCTCTTCTAACAGGAGTGCACATCCTTTAAAAGGGAGGGCATGTCGGATTGCTCCCTGTCCCCCAGGCGGGGGGTCTGGGTGATAGCACGAGTACCCTTGACATGAGCTGCTCTTAAAAACTCTGGCCAAAGTGCAGTGCAGTGACTTGGTACCACATTGGCAGAGCTGGCAGAGCGCATCTTGTTTCACACTCCTGCTGGCTTCTGTAGTCAGAAGGGAAGGGAAGGAAGGACGCGTGGGAAGGGTGATCACAGGGGATAAGAACTGGAAGGAAATTTCGAGGTCACTCATTGACAGACGAAAAACTGGAGACCTGGAGAAAAGAGGCTCAGATGTATCACAGCAAAGCCTGCAAACCAGGCTCCAGAGGACCCACCCTCATTTCTTCTGCTCGTGGCTGCTCAGGGAAATGAAACCTGTCTGGTTTTTTTCTTGAAGAGCTGTGCTCGCTCTGCTAGTATCCTGCCTTCTGTACTTTCCACCTGCTTCCCTTTTGTTCTCTGCCATCTCTGGCCTCTCCTTTTCTCATCTGTCACCTTCATCGGGGCAGGCATTCATGTTGCTTAATGTCCAATCTGTATTCTCCCTGCAAGACATTCCTCAGTCTTTGGTCACATCGCCAAAGGACCCTTTCCTTGCTTTTTACAGTCTGTAATAGACTTCATTTTCTTTGTGATCTTGTTTTGCTATATCACTCCATTCTCTTTTTGTTCTTCTTGCCTTAAGGATGCACTGGAGGCTTTTGATCCTCACTGGTGGGAGAGCCAGTTCAGCCCCTGCTCACATCTGTGTTGGAGCAACGGAGCTGTGGGGCAGAGCCAAGTGCACAGGGGACTACTACGCTAGCACTTGCCCTCAAGCTAGGCCTCAGGCGAGGGTGAGAGCCCAGAGGGAGGAGACAGTGACCCTGTTGTCTGTGTCCTGTTTCTCTTCACCCCTTCGTATCCACCCCTCTCCTTTCACAAGATATACCTTCATTTGTGAATGCCAGTGGACAGGTAGCTGTGGTTATCATGCTCGGGATTTCCTTCAAACCTCCTAAGTCCTCAGATGTTTGTTGATTGATTGAATTGACTGACTGGGACATTCTTCATTTATACAGTGATACTCCTACAAGATAAAAGGCAGAGGCTCTGAATTTTGAGGCTGGACTCCAGATGGCTAGCATGTTGCACTCACAGCTCTTTTGTTCTGCCCTCCCACCCCCTTTATTTTGTTCTTTGAGGTTTCCTTTTCCATCTTTTCTTCCCTTTACAGTAACTTGTGCATGATGGACACTTAGTGACTGTTTAAGTGCCAGAGTAATGTCTTCTTTCTCTTCATCTGAGTGATAATTAGAAAGAATTGAAATTTCCCTAGACTTTTGTAGGGAAACAGCCACGAGACAATGAGAATTCCAGCTCTGACGGAAGACCTGTGTTACCTGCTGGAGGAGATTTTCAGGGGTAGAAAGAGCACCTGGGAGTCGAGGGACCTAGAATTTTAGGCAGGCACCACCTCTCCATCACTGTGTGGCCATGGCTTGTCACCATGCTTCATACACATAGCCGGATTCTTAGCAGTAACATGGTATCAGCAAAGGTGATCTCTCAGGTCCTCTTCAACTGAGTGTTGTCCCTCAGGTTCAAGTGCACATCCTTTGGTCACTCTGCTGGCTTTTAGCAGTGGGGTGGAGTTTGAGCACCGTGAGAGGGTGACCAGTGACCGCGCGGTCCTTCGTACAGAGGAGCAGCCTCCGAGAAAAGGTTGGGTGAGTGGCGAGTCACAGAACCCTGGATTTGGATTCCAGCTTTGCCACGTCCTAGCTCTGAGACCTTGGACAAATGAGTTGACCTCTCTAAACTTTGGTCATCCCATCTGTAAAATGGAAATAACACTTCCCTTTTGGAGTTATTACAAAGTCTATAAAGCACCTCAATACATTTCTAAGAGCCACTGCTGCTTGGTGCTCCTAGCTTCCTTTGTCATTCTTGTGCAGCTTTTAAGCTAGCCAGGCAGTCCTTCTCCTGAGGGCATCCTCCTTGCCATCTATCCCGGAGGGAGTCCCCTCACAGACCAGTGTTGGCCCCGTCATATACTTCATTTGAGGGGAAGCTGGAGTAGACGTTTTTCTGACGAAGACCAAGTAAGCTGTTGGGCGTGAGGGAGCAGCGTGCATGTAGCCCGTTAGGAAACTTGGCCCGCTTCCCACAAGATCATGATCAGCACTGGAGAGGGTGTGAAATTGATTAGCACCGACGGAGAGTAATCACCGCAGCGACTCTCCCCCAGCCTCCCACAGAGCTCCTGTGTGCTATGGGCACCGGGCTCCTGCCATTTCCTGACAAACATCTGTCTCCTTGATGCCAAGGCCGTTTTGCTGGGCACTGGCGAACATCCCAAGGCCATTAGTGCTCAGCAGCCTCAGTGTTGCTCGGAGAGACAGGGCAGGGTGGGGGGCGAGGGACGCATTTGTGAGCTGTGCTCTCTGCCAGCACTCGGGCTCCGTCCTGGCAGGTGCAGCCGCCTGGCAGGTGTAAAGTGACTTGGAACACAACGACCTCTTTTTCACCTCTCCTTCATGCACTCTTCTCTCTTAAGTCATAAACAGTTTGCTGCCTCACCCCACCCCATCTCCATTAAACTTGGATGTCCTACACCCATTGGGAACTCAGCAAATATTTGTTGACTCGAATTGAATGCTTATTTCTCAGGCATTTGATGACTTTGACTGTCAGATCAATAATGAATAAATATCTTGCGCATTTCCACACTTCACCAAGTCTGCAACAAAAAAGACCTTAGGGGGCACCTGGGTGGCTCAGTCGTTAAGCATCTGTCTTCAGCTCAGGTCATGATCCCGGGGTCCTGGGATTGAGCCCTGCATCGGGCTCCCTGCTCAGCGGGAAGCCTGCTTCTCCCTCTCCCACTCCCTCTACTTGTGTTCTCTCTCTCACTGTGTCTCTTTTTGTCAAATAAAATCTTAAAAAAAAAAAAAAGACCTTAGATAACAGGGTCAGGTATTGACAGTTTTAGTGTCTCAGAGCTCCCATCTTCCCTGGACACTTGAGACTTCCACGGGTACGGTGCAAATGGCCACCGTTTGCAATTGACCAGGATTCACTGGAGAGAATCCAGTCATTTGGCAAATATTTCTCAGGCACCTGCTCTGTGCAAGGCACCGGGCCAGCCATTGGCAGGGGGTGAGATTTAGAAGTGCCCGTGGGAAAAAGGGGCCCCAGGAGTGGTGCTGCTGGCAAGGGCTAGAGGTGCCCAGGGAGCAGGGAGCAGTTGGCTGCGCCTGGGGGCACCCTCAGCTGTTTCGTGCATGAGGCCAGGTTTGAGCTGCACATTAAGAAATAGACACACATCAGGAATTTCCAACTGAAGAAGAGCAGGAGCAAAGCAGGGGCAGGGGGAGCCAAGTTTGGGGAGCGAGTGGGAAGTTAAATCCCAGGAGCAGAGGGAGAGAAGGGAGAGCGTGGGTTCTAGAGCCCTGCTTCCTTCTGCTTCTGACTGCAGACAAGTAACTTAACTTTTCAGCCTTATTTTCTTCCTCAGTGGTGTTTTTTTTCTAAGGTGTGTGTCCCAACCTGTGTACTTTGGGGAATTACAGAAGGTGGGATTTAGTGACCTAACACCCGAAATCTGTTTCACAGGGCTTGGCACATAGCTGGTGGCCAGAGAAACTTTCATTGTCTCTTTAAGGACTGTCTTCACCCCATCACCCCTGCATACACATACACACAGTCTGCACCCCATCACCCCTGCCTACACACACACACACACACACACACACACACACACACACACACACACACACACACACACACACACACACACACACACACACACACACACACACACACACACACACACACACACACACACACACACACACACACTTTCTAACTCCCCTGGGACTGCAATATTTTGTGTGATCTGTGTGCCCCCTGTTTCATTAGCTTCCTCTCCCGCACCTGTGCTCGCCTTGCAGGTGCTTCTCTCCACCTTCAGGTCCCAGCCTAAATGTCACCTCCTCAGAGAGTTTTCAGTGATCACCATATGGAAAGTAGCATCACCGCATCTCCAGGGCCCCTTCATAACCTCTCATTGTTTACTTGTTTACTCTCTGTCTCTGGGGCTATCATCTCTCTTGTTTATCATATTCTAAGGACTTAGATGGTTACTGACATGCATTAAATGAAGGACCATTGCTCACGAGATGAAATTAACATTTGTCTCTGGGTATTAAGGAAAATTGAAGGTCCTGGGTTTTTTTCTACATTGTTCCTTAACTCTCATTTTTAACCCTCTTCTTTTGTTTGCTCTATGATTAGCCCCATCATCAAAAATATCTCAGGTTATCTATGTAGATTCTGTGGCCTACCTGTGGCAGTGTTCAGCAAGGTGAAACACTACTATTTAGAAGAGTCTACAGGACAAGCTGATAATTCTACACACATTCCGTTGGAATCACATTACTGCAGTAATCTGTAACTGGCAAAGACTTCCATGTCTGGGGCAGTGGCCCACTGCTTTCATGTTGTCTTCAGTGACTCCTCAATTCCAGGGCCACAGTGTATCTGGACATGCCCTTGGGGCTCCTGGTTAACAAGATTTGACCTGAACTTTTAAAGGGCATGTAATTCTTAGTCTTCTAGTGAGCAGCAGTTCTCCATGATCTGTAAATATCCAGGATGCTTGTCTCGGCAGATTTTACCTGACTCCCCAAACAACACCAAGCCCAGAAAATACCAAGGTCCCTGTTTTACTGGGAAGATGTCCTGACTTCTCATTGGTTCCTTCTGGCTTCTCTTGGTTAAATGTACAGAGATGCCTGGCTTCTGACTGTCAGAACTGAGACATAATTATATAGGTACTGGCAGGGATTTTTAAAGAGGGAGGAGAGCCTTGGAAAGAGGTTTCCCTTTTTTAGTTCCTGGGAAAATTATATTCAGCAGGTTTATTCAATAAAGTGTTCTCACCACATACTTTGCACTGTAATGACTTACAAATTGCATGCTAATTTTGCCACAGTTAAATCATTCTAGGCTTTATCCTGGAAAGAGAAAGATGGACTCCTTGTAATGAAACAGTATCCACAGGACTTGATGTCTGAAACAGACTTGGACTATTTCCTTAGCATTTGAAACTCATTTAAAGATCTGTACAGAAGGGGATGGAGCACAGGAATGGATGCGTGGGGTATGTGATCCTAAAGCACTGGGTAAGGATGTAGACAGGAGAAGTAGGAGACTGCCATTGATTCTTCTGCTAACTGTGCTGGAGGCTTCTGGGGCATGCTTGAAAAAGAGGGAATCTTGCTGAGAGTTCCTCTCAGCTGTTCTTTAAGCTAGTCGTTCCCAGGCTTTCTCTGTCCAAGAATTTGCCAGAACACAGCTGATAGCCAGTAGAAGCCAGTGATGGTGGGGGAGAGTGTGTCCTGGTGCTTTTTCCTCTCCTTTAGACACCACCGATGTAGCCATATGCACGTTCACCCTCCGTGGCCCCCCTGCCTGCCCACTTCCCAATCAGTCATCCTTTCTGCCAGTGGAGAAGTCAGAGGAGCTCAGTTCTGGTCCTGTGCCTCTGCCACTTACCTTGCAGTGTGGCCCTGCGTGCTCTGTTTGGCTTTTGTCATCTTCCCTGCCCTCCTGTTCCAGTGGGGTTTATAGGCTCTCCATTGCCGTTCTCACAGGCTTGCGCAGGCCTGGTTAGATCAGGGCTGTGTGCTGGGGACTCCCAAGTGTCTGCTGACTCCCTCCCATGGGACACCACCCAGAGGCTTTTGTGGCTCAGTGAGTTCAAAGCTTGGTCTGTGGCCCTGACCATGTATCATCCGCTCCCCTCCTTCACTGCACCAGGGCCAGTCACCAGTTTCACCAGGTCAGAAACCTGGGCTGCATCTTTTTCCTCCTTTCTCTCCTGCTCCCGCCGTGTGTCCATCTGGTAAGTTTTACCTCTGATCTCTGTGCAGCCTCTTCATGTTCCCCTGTCCTCACTACCGCTGTGGACACCCAGGCAGCCAGCATCTTTTCTTCTTGTAGGAGTGCAGCGCCCTCCTCACTAACTAGTTTCCCTGTCCCTAGGTTTGTCCTCTCCAATTCATTTCCCACACAGTAACCAGAGATTTTTCTAAACTGAAAATGCAGCTATGCCGCTCCCCTACCCAAACCCAGTGCACACTGGCTCTGTGCTGCAGGACGGGCTCTAAATTCCTTCCGGGTCTTGCCAGGCCTCTCCCGCTGGGGGCCCTGTTGCCCCCCTCCCCCGGGCTGCATCCCTCACCACTCCTCCCCCTGTGACGTGCAAACCTGTGCCTTCTGTGTACCACCTGTGCCTTCCTAAACTTTCTCTCCTTTGCCCAGAATACCTTTCTATGCCATCTTTCCCATAGCCCTCTCCTGCAGCTGGCTAATTCCTTTGTATCCTCAAGAGCTTTGGCAGAAAAGTCCGTCAGTAGATGCATGTTGAGTGTGTACCATGTGCCAAGCGTGCTGCTTAGTGTTGCCATGCCAGTGCCTGCAGAAAACCTCCTGGGCCCCCGTGGCTCCCCCGTGCTCCCTGTGCGCGGCAGCCTGCACGCCATAGACCCAAATCTTGCCTCTGCCTTCAGTTTCCTCATAAGGAAAAGGAGGAGAGTGGTAATACCTATCTTGAAGGGTTGCAGGGAAGATGAAATAGATCGGTGTATAGAAATCACTTAGAACAGTTTCCGGCACAAGGAAGTATGCCACGAGTGGTAGCTATTATTATAAGTGTTTTTGGCCTGTATACTTGTCTCTGTCTCCCTCTAAAGCTGAGTCTCCACAGCAGGGCCTGGTGTTCCTTCCTCAGCAGTCCCAACAGGACTGTTATTTTCTGGCCTTGTGTTCTTGTATCTGCTGTCGTGGAAGCTCTAGTTCTCTCAAGGCTGGCTTATATGTTGTCAAGATTCAAATGAGCAGTCATGGGTATTTTTTGTTTTGTTTTGTTTTTCCAGCAAATTTAGAAGTAGAAGACACACCCATCATGGAGGCATCATGGTAGCTAGAAGGAACATGAATCCTGAGGTCATACGGCCAAAGGTTGAATCTCAGCCTCACATGAACTCTGGCAGGGGATGACTTGCCCCGTGCATGTTTTAGTTTTCATGGTAACTTTACCAGAGGGTCATTTTGAAGATTAATGAGATTGTTTGTAGTAACCAGTCACATGCTTATGTGCTAGGGTGGGCTTAACACATAGTCAGTTCGGGGCGCCTGGGTGGCTCAGCTGGTTAAGCGACTGCCTTCGGCTCAGGTCATAATCCCAGGGTCCTGGGATCAAGCCCCGCATTGGGCTCCCTGCTCGGCGGGAAGCCTGCTTCTCCCTCTCCCACTCCCCCTGCTTGTGTTCCCTCTCTCGCTGTCTCTCTCTCTCTCTCTGTCAATTAAATAAATAAAATCTTTAAAAAAAAAAAAACACATAGTCAATTCTCCTGTGTGGGCAAAGGTCTGGCCTGAGATTCTTGACTTATCAGAGCTGCTGTCAGTTAGTTATACATTCTCCCTCCTTCCCCCCCCCAAGAAAAATCCCCCCCCCTTTTTTTTAAAGATTTTATTTATTTATTTGACAGAGAGAGACACAGCGAGAGAGGGACACAAGCAGGGGAAGTGGGAGAGGGAGAAGCAGGCCTCCCGTGGAGCAGGGAGCCCAATGCGGGGCTCGATCCCAGGACCCTAGGATCATGACCCAAGCCGAAGGCAGACGCTTAACAACTGAGCCACCCAGGCGCCTCCCAAAAATCCCTTTTATTATTTCTTCAGCCTCAGTTTCCCCAGCCAAAAAGGACTGGCCATCTCTAGGATCCTTCTCTAATAATCTGCCCTATTTTAGAAGTTCTTAGAAGGTTTTATTTGCTGGTGTTTGTGTGCACCCCCCCCCAACACATCTCCACTTACCTATCTCTCTCCTGACTTAAACTCTTCCCTTGCTTTTGAAGAAAAAGAGATGGGCCTTTTGTAAATGGTGTGGCAGTTCTTGCCCATGACTACAGACAGTAACTGTGACCCATCGGACGGGGCTCTGAGTCACGTCCCCTCTTATTAAGGCAAGAGGGATTCTTATTGGTTTCATAGCAGCTTCTTTTATGACTGTCTCCTTCCATCAGCAAGGGACAGCTCTCTGCCTGTCAGGGGCAGATTAGAAATGGCATCCACATGCTCATTTGGAGGCTTGCAACTTGCCTGCTGAGAGAGATAGAGGCGCGCATGGAAAGGTGGTGATTCGGTAGTGCTCCTGACGACAGATTAACATTTAAAGTGAGGCTATGGCTGGGGGAGGGGAAAACAACACACAACCCTGCAGAAATGGCACCTTGACACCACATGTACCACCTCCTTGTGTATCTTTGGAGATGAATCTGTTTATTTTAGCAGCCCCCAAACAGGCTTATGCTGCTGTGAATTGCAGTCTGTTCTACTTAATGTGCCATTCACTGAATTACCATCTAAGTTTTTATTCTAGCCCTCTCTCATGGAATGAACAACACAAAACCTTTCTAAGTGTCTTCTGTGTTTCTGACTTTCCCAAATTGCATGTGGAATTTGCTGGCCTAGCTATAGATTCACACACCCCCGCCCCCTTTTTTATTTTTTAAGATTTATTTATTTAGGGGCACCTGGGTGGCTCAGTCGTTAGGCATCTGCCTTCGGCTCAGGTCATGATCCCAGGGTCCTGGGATCGAGCCCCGCATCAGGCTCCCTGCTCCTCGGGAAGCCTGCTTCTCCCTCTCCTGCTCCCCCTGCTTGTGTTCCCCTCTCACTATATCTCTGTCTGTCAAATAAATAAATAAAATATTTTTTTAAAAAAGATTTATTTATTTATTTGAGAGAGCGCACGCACTTGTGAGCAAGAGAGCACAAGCAGCGGGGAGCAACAGAGGGAGAGGGAGAGCCAAGCTCCCAGCTGAGCAGGGAGCCTGATGCGGGACTTGATCCTAGGACCCTGAGATCACAACCTGTGCCAAAGGCAGACACTTAACCACCCCTTGCCCCTTTTTCCTTTTTTTTAAGTTTCTTCAATTTACAAGGAAAAGGCCCAGGAAACCACAAGATGACCTCACATTTAATACAGCTGGTTTGCATTAGACCATAGATAACGGCATCAAGAAAAAGATGCTATTTGTTCATATGCTAATACTGGAAAAGGTCTATAAAACAGACTTTTTCCTTCTTTGGACTATGAAAGGAATCGCAGGCTTGGAGCCAAACTTTGTCTGAAGGGTGGATGCAGTCAAAGTTCCCGGCTCCTCGTGAGGAAAAATGAGAAATCCGTGCTTAGCCCAGCGCCGGGCGCACAGTGAGGACTCGGGAAAGGTTGCTGTTGTCATTATCCGTGTGTTGCATCCCATCTCTTGCCAGAGTGAAAGGACAAATAGAACAAGGTCTTGGATGAGGAAATCACATTCCACCAGAGTCTTTAACCGAAACTCGGTGACAGTCATTTGACATCTGTCTCAATTTTTCCATCTGTGAAATCTGAAAATGATATTTGAAATGTGCATACCCAACACAGGGCATATCAGCAAGTGAGGTTAATGAAGATACTCTGCTTTCAAAAGTAGAAAGTGCTTCTGTGGCTGTTGAGTTGTCATTGCTTCACAAAGAAGACAGTCACCTTCACTCTCCTCAGAGGTGAAAGTTGAATGAATTAATTTGTGAAAGACTTCCTTTAAATCTTAACTCTCCTGTCTCATTTCAGATACAGTTTAATGTACATACAGATTTTCACTCTGAAATTTTTTAAAGTAAGATGTGTTTACAATACTTTAGGAAGTTACTGGATTTTTGGAATTTCTCTTTAATCTCTGTTAATCGTATTGCCATTTGAAGAGCACTCGATTTTCATGTCCAGATTGTTTCAAGATGGCCTAAAGTAGCAGCAGATCCAGGGCTCGTCTCTTTGTCACAAGGAAGTCTAATTTATTGCCAGAGGACGAGCCCATTGTCAGTGCTGACCATTGTGTCGTGTCAGGGTGACGCTTCCTGGCTCCTAGCTGAGGCCTTTGTCATGGTGGCTCTTCTGACTGTCTGGGCGCACAACTAAGTCAACTGCTTCAGTGTGTCCATATAGACACCCAGATACAGGCAGAAATCCATCCCATCTGGTGATGGAGGTGCCTCAGTCCTAGATTTGTCCTGGGTTATCAAAGCTAAAAGGAACCTTCTAGAGCACGAGATCAAGGAAGACAGGTGGGGGCCCCTGCCAATCCCCACCCTGCAGTCAGCACAGACAGAGCTTACTGGTCTCAGAGCTCCTCTAGAACAAGCTCCATTCGGCCCCACAACCCTTTTCCACGTAGAGCACTTGACAGCCACTGTGGTGAGTTAGAGCGGGCGCTCTAAGTGAAACCTTGTTTCCCTTCCCTGACCCAGTGTGGGCTTCTCGTTTCCAAGCAAAGAAGCTGAGGCCACGAAAAGTTAGATGACCTGCCAAAGGACACTAGTAAGTTAGTGTTAGTTTGTTTAGTACCCTGTCCTGTCTTGGCAGAGGAACCTGTTTGTAGAATTAATACATCATCATTCAGAAAACTCCCAATGTCTAATTAAATGCTTCTTGTGATGTCAGAGGGTCTCTTAAGAGGGAAAGAAGGCAAGGGAGGTTGAGTATCTTTAGAATGAGGTATTTGTGGCCTGTTGTACCCATGTACTAAGTTTAGTACCCACATACTAAGGGTGTGGAGCTGCAGGTTTAATCTCTGCATGGGCCAGCCAGCTTCACTCTTTTTTGTCTAGTCACTTTGAAGCATATCTTATTGGTCGCAGTTGGGCAGAAGTCATTCCCTCCCCACTGCTAGTGAAGCAAGTCCACTTGTGTGCACAGTGTTCTAAATCAGACTCCTTTGGTACTTCCAGAGCCATCTATGAGGGAAATAATAGGGTGGGGAGAAGCTCATGATGATCCTAGAATGTTTATGTTACTTTTATATTACTTCAAAGACTGAATCCTAGCCAGACGATCATGAGTTGAGTTGTACCAGCAGCTATCTTGGAGTCTCAGATACCCCGAGAAGTCTTTCTGGGGTTAGTTCTACTTCCTTATCTCCAGATCATTTTTTTTTTTAATCTCATGTCTTAGAATCCCAGAAATGGAGCCACAAATTCATTAATCCATTTATAATAAAGGTGATATATGATCCTACTTCCTCTTAAGACAGACCAAAACTTAAGATGTTCCTACAAGAACTGTCCCCAAACTTCCTTATTTTCCATCAGAATGATTCTTATAACCATCTTGCTTTTATTTCCCTTTAAACACAGAGTGCACGTTTGTGCTCAACTTTTCTGAATCCAGTCAGCAGTAAATATTCCCTGCCCACAGAGTTGTAACAGGCTAGATAAGGTGCTATCCTGACAGCAGTCACCTTCTCTGCTTGCTGGTTTCTATGATGCTTCTAAAACTGTCAGGACAGAGACTTCGTCTTAGAAGCCAATCTCTGTTTCATCTTTGCATGTTCAGCGCAGCGATGGTGATGCCTTTCTTGGAGATGAGTTAGTCGTATCTCAGATCTACATTTGAAATTTTCACTTTCAAATCATCTGGCCATATATCTAAAAGTAGAATGTTGAATTGAACGTTGTCAGAGTCTTGAAGTTCTAAGGAAAGAGGAAAAAATGGAGTTTGGCATTGCTCTCTTGGGTCCATCCTTTCTGGATGACAATATTTAGAGAAACGGGAAAGTACGGTATGTGCCTGTCTGGTTAAAAGATGATCAGATTGTGGGGGAGAGTATGAAAAAGGAGAAATCACCAGGGCTCTTCTGACCTATTTGAAGAAACTTAATTTTGCTACGCTCCATTCTTGAGCCTCTACCACTCTTACTTGGCATCTTCCTTTGTTCTCAAAGACAGCTCCGAAATCTGCCCCCACACAAACATGGAGGTTTGAAAAGAACACGGCCTTGGGTTTGAATCCCAGTTCTGCCACCCGCTGGCCTTGGGGAGGCTGCTCTGTTGAGTCCCGTTTCCTCATCTAACATGGGGGTAATAATCCCTGCCCTCCAATATTTGTGAGAAGCAAAGGAATTTAAAAGCGCTCAGACTCGGTCTGATACATCACAAGCCCTCAGTAAACACTGGCTGTTCCTCCCAGGGGGATAGATGGTGACAGCAGTGGGTTTTATTCACACTGCCTCACACAAGGCCTCATATGTAGCAATCAGTCAAAAAGAACATGATCTTCTGATAGCCAGGATCTTTATAAGCAAAAAACACACTCCCTTCCTCCTTTCTAACCTTGCTTTTAGTGATATTGGTGTTCCACTGTTGATCTCTCTCACCCTAGCCATGTTGACTTTTCTATGCCTTGATCCATGCTGTTACTCCTTCTACTTAGAATGTTCTTTCCAGCCTGTCCAACTCCTTCAGAGTCCACCTCAAATGTACATTTCCTTTGAAGTCTTTTGACACACACCCCCCAGACAGACGTAATGTGTCCTTCTGGGTGCCCACGGCATGCAGTACAATATGAGAGGCCCTTGATCATAGACATTACTACATTTTTAAAAAATTAACAACTTGGCAACATTATTAGGCTATAATCTTGATTATGTGGACTCTTTTGTTTATCTTTGCCGCCCCCAGCACATCATACAATATCTGGCCCACAGTCTGGTGTTCAGGAAATCTTTATCAGGTGGACGAATGGAATGTGTTCCACTCTCAGTTTCCATGTTTGCAAACCTCTAAGGTTTCGTCACCTCCTCTGTCCTCCATCTGATCTGCTCCTCGCAGAGGCTGGTACTCTGGCCTCCCAGCCATCCGCTCTGCATGCCTCTCAGTGCTGGGAGCCCGCGTGTCCGCCACACAGCAGTTGCATATTCTCATTCAGGACATCTCCCTGCTCACGCAGCCTGTGGCCCATCGTGTCTCACTTCTCTGGCCAGCGTTCAGGCCCCCACCAGCTGGCCATCCAAGGTCCTGTCCCGCACCACGTCTGATGCTCCCCCTTCTCCCCATCCTCAACAGTCTTAGCACACACAACTCATTAAACAGCGCTGAACTTCTACCTTCATTTTTCAATCCTATTTGACAAATGCTTTCCAAGAGCCCACTGTGCTCAAAGTACTATGCAAGGTGCTTTCTAGGGTACAAAGAAGAGTGAAGCACACCTCTTGCTTTCAAGGAGCCTACACAGGAAAGAGACACACATCGGAATAACTGCTGTAAGGCAGGTCATGGGAGGTGCTGTAAAAGAGGTATAAATCCAAGTCTTGAGGGTTTTCAGGACTGGAAAATCCTAGTATCTAGCTGGAAAAGTTTGCAAGTTGGAAAACTTTAAAAAGTTTTCAAAGCTCTCAGGAAAAGTTTTGAAAGGAATATTGCATTTTAGATTTTTAACTATATTATGATAGAGATTGGGGGCTGGGGAAGGTACCAACATGGCAAGCAAAGGTGAGGAGCCAGAGCGGAGGGCAGGCCCGTCTGTTCTGTGTGCAAGTCGGGCGGGGGGCAGGCTGCTGGTGAGCAGAGAGAAATGTGCAGCACGGGGCCTCAGACCCCTGGAAGTCCTCATCCTTAATGCCTTCATTCTGCTGTCTCTCAGGAGCCTGGAAGGGTTACCCAGGAGTCATTGCTTCCTCAGATGCCCTCCCATCTTAACCAACCATGAGCAGCACACCACCTGTCGTTATCTTTAATATCCGCTGACTCTCTGGTCATTTCCATGTGTCCTGTGGCCTCCCCAGACAGTCGGCCCCTCCATGACTAAGACCAGGGCATCCCCTTACCTCCATTTTCTTTCTTTTTCTGCCTTAAATCAATGCTTAGAATGGCACCCTTGCCTTGGGCACTTAGCTGGGCTGGGATCTGAGCACTTGGTATTATGTTAATCATTTCCACCTCAGAGGTGAATCAGACAGGATTCCTGTCCCCAGGGAGTCCATATTCTAGTAACTGGTAATCATGTAATTATGAGCAACTTTCTTAACCTCTGTGTGTCTTGGATTTTGATTTGTACAATGGGATTAATAATCTTCTCCCTGCTCTCTTTAAATGTGGTACTCAGGACCATATATATAAAGACACTTTAAACTCTACAGCATTATAGAAATGTAAAGTATTAGCAGCAAATGCTTTTTGCATGAGTGGAAGTCAGGAGTAATTTTGCTTCCTGTGCCCCCAGCTGCTGAACACTTAGGAGTTCTGGAGCAGGAAGTTACAATTATGAGTAAATGAGAAACTAAAGAGACCCTTCTATTTTTAAACTCCTCAGACATCAGTCCAGTGCTCCATGACTACCTCGTGAACATTAACACTATTACCAGGTTACCAAGGAATTTGCTACTAAATGAAGCTAGGAATTAGCGGTGGTGATTTGCCAGAAAGTGCAGCCCTCCTTTGCCTCAGAGAGAGGCCTTTAGGAGCAAGATGAAAAGTAGCCTTGTGTTGCTACAGGCTGGCCCCTTGGGCAAATAAAGAAGTGCATTATCTGAGTCTAAATAGTCTCTGAAGGATTCTTGTTGGGGATTGATGACCAAGTGGTAAGTCCTTCAGGTTTGGGAGAGTGGAAAGCAGGGTCCCAGGGGCTTCTATCAGTGACAAGAGCCCGAGTTGTCAGAGGGAACCATGGCCATAAAACTACTGACAGAATTAAGAAATGGTGTTGTCGTCAAAAGCATGTGTCAAGCACCTGTCTTCTCAAGCCGGTCTGCCAATCATGTGGAATGAGTTCCTCACCCAGATCTTACTCCTGAGAGCCGACAGCCCAAAACAGAGATGTCTTTTCCCTTTCATTCAGTGCGTGGATGTTTACTGAGTGGGGACATGAAGACAGAATTCAGTCCCTGCCTTACCAGAGTTCATAGTCCACCCTTATGAAATGAAGGGAGTTGTAGATGGGAGTTAGCAATGGGGGGAGGGCGGTGATGGTGGAAATCAGTGTGAGCGTGGTGTGCGAGAGGAGGTCATGCAGGGGAGAGGCGTGTTGAGGCACACTCAGGAATTTCGGAAAGGAGCAGTGTTAGCCTTCAATAATCAGCAAGGGTGTGGTAGAGGTAGCCTAAAAGTAGTGCTAGCTTCAGAGATACTCCAGGGTCCTAAGGAAGGAAGGCAGCGAAGGCCCGGAGATGGGGAGAGGAGCTCTGGCGGCAGAGGCAATAATAATTCACTAGTTGGGGAACTCGGGGGTGGTGGTGAAAATGTCCTAAGACAATTGCGCTGGTTGCATAGCTCTGAATATACTAAAAGCCATTACATTGTGCACTTTAAATGGGCAAATTGTATGGTATGTGAATTGTTATCTCAATAAAACTGTTTAAAAAAAAAGAATCCACTAGAGAGGAATAGATTTGAGGACAGCAAGTCTGATAGGTCTGGGGTTGCAACAGATGAGGAAAGAGACTCCTGTCGCTCGTTGGGGTGTTGGCCTAGGGGAGTGCCCGCTGGTGACGTGAAATGGAAAGGGTGGTGGCATTTGCTACTGACACAATGTGAGCCCAAAGGGGCACGTGTATGTACAGTGGGTTTCTGTGCCATCACCATCAGCCTCACCAGGGCATCAAGACAGAGTTGTGGAGACAGGACCGCTCTTCCCGAGTTTGACCTGACTGGGGAGGGAAAGAGAAATCTGTAGGTCTTTTAGAGAGGTGATGTACTGGGGCTAGAAGCAAAGACTAGAGAATGAGTGGAAGCAGATAAATAGCTGAGATTTGTGTCCATCAGCTTATTTTTTTAGACTGAATATGTGGATGAAATCATTTTGGCCTTGACTCATTGCATAGGTAAAAAAAAATGGACTTTAATTTGACTCCCTGGCCCTCTAGTCCATTAAAACATGAGAAAGATACTTTAGAAGATAATGGGAGGAGCAGGAGACACCCCGGTGGAATGGTCTTCTGGTAGTGGTGGTGGTGGTGGTGTTGTAGTTGCTGTTCTTTTGTGTATTGTGGCCTTACTGGCCAGTTCGTTTGTCCCAAATGCTCATTCGCTTGCAGGACATGGTCCGGCGTGGGGAGATCATAGACAATGACACGGAGGACGAGTTCTACCTCCGGCGCTTGGACGCGGGGCTCTTTGTCCTTCAGCACATCTGCTACATCATGGCGGAGATTTGCAATGCCAACGTGCCCCAGGTAGGAGGGGCTGCCCCTGATGGGCCCATCCATGCCTGCCTCCTTCCTGGCCCCCTGCCGGGGCAGAGACTCCAAGAAAGAAGCGGATCCACCCTCCTTAACTCCCTGCACTCCACGTGGGCCCACTCCATCAGGGGTGGGCGCGAGGTGCGCACTTTGCACAGGATGGATGCTGGTGTCTGCCAAGACAAACGGTGCTTTTCCTTTCTCTCCCTTCCCTTCCCCTTCCTCAGATTCGCCAGAGGGTTCACCAGATCCTGAACATGCGAGGGAGCTCCATCAAAATCGTCAGGCACATCATCAAGGGTGAGTTGTGTGCTGCTTGTGTCTGAGGCTCTGGGAGAACTAAGTGATGCTTACTCTCTGAGTCTCTGTCAATATCCCTGGCATTTGATGCACAGCATTCTCTGCACTGCAGGCTTAAGTGTGTTGTCACATGCAGTATGTATCCAGGTCATCTTTGTCCAGATACTGAGGACTGGCCTAGGTATTCATTCTATGCCTCTGACCCTTCAGTTCCAGCATTTAAAAAAAACATAACAAACAAGAGGCAGCAGGGCTTAGAAATATCTGTTAAAAATTAAAAAGAAAGAAAAAGACAAAACAAGAAACAAAACGCCCAGTTCCAAACTACATGTAGTGGAAGGAAATTGCTTTCTTAGGGGGAAAAAATCCAAGGAAGTAACAGGAAATACCCGGAATTATGCAAGACAGCAGGAAGTGAATCTGAGGCAGTATGGTGTAGCAGAAAGAGCATACCTGCCATCCAGCCTTGGCTCTGCTTTCCCCCAGCCGTGCGAGTGTGATCTAAAAGAACTTTTGCAAAGGTTCAGGAGACACTACAAAACAGCGTCCAGTTCGTGTCCAGCAGTGGATAGTGCCCGGCACACAGATAGTGCTCAGTCAGGTGAGCGTCCCTCCTGCCCTCAGCTATCCCAGGGAGTCCCTCCAATGCCATGACATCTTTGGGACCTTCCTCAGCTGGAGGCTCCCGAGGCCTGCATTGGTGTGCAGGCTCACAATCACAAGGGTACCTGAGCTGGACTCTGTGCCCGTGGGCCCCTTAGCACAGACTCACACACATGGCAGTAGAGGCCCATACTGGACACGGCTCCTGCCAGAGATCAGAGAGAGCCAGGGTAGACTGGTAGCTGTAGGCAGATTTTCATTTTCCCGCTGTGGCTCATGTTCTGCCCATTTCTAAGGTGAAGGAGTAGGCTAAATTTACTCAAAGGGTTTGCCTGTAAGTGGCTTATAACTCCCATGACAGGTGGGAGATGAAATGTGTAGATAAATGGTGCATACAATAAAGTGAAGAGAAGTTAAGAGCCATGGTCTCTGGGATCCGGCTGTTGGGACTGAATCCTGGCTTTGTTACTTACTGTGTTACCTGGGGCGAGATACCCAATTGCTCTGTGACCTCATAGGATGGGTGGGAAGATTAAATAAGATGATAGATTGAAATGTCTGACCCTTAATAAGTTGTCTGTAAATGTTAGCTATTATGAATATTTTGAAATATGATAATTGTCATCATCATTATCATAAGTGAGGCATGACTACAATCTTACGGGACGTCTCGTGAAAGTGGCATCAAGCTGGGTCTTAGAGACTGGGACCAGGACATCCCAGAACAAAGGAACAGTGTGCATGAAAGCATGGGAGCAGGAAACCCCGTGTTTAGCACAGCCACCCCAGGCAGGTGGCAGTGGGACCTCCACTGTGTCTGTTTTGCAGACAGTTTGAGGTACTGGAATCTCGTTTTCTCCCTCAGGGAAAGAGGAAAGGGAAACCGTTCACGAAGCGAGCCCAGCATGGCAGCATCCTGGGTGCTCCTTCCCTGCTCCGTGTCTCGCTCGCGTGAATTACTACACAGCATGTCAAGCTGCCTCCTCCCTGAGGTGAAGCTGTGGTGATTTGCAACTCCAGTTTGTAAATGGTGTTTACGTCGAACACCCACTTGTTCAATTAGAACTTTTCATCACTCGGCTCTCCTCTCTTGCATTTAGGCTTCTCCCTGCACTTCCATCCCTGCAATCAAAATAGTGATCTTCTGAGAAAGAAAGGGTGTTTTTAACAGATACTGACATGTAGTAGGTGGCCGTTTTCCTTTGTGAAATCCTCACACATATACCTTAGGTTACTCAGAGTTTTCTGTTGTTGTGAGCCAGCCTGTCTCCCTCGGGTCCTGGTCTAGCCCCGCAGGGCGTCGTGGGCTGTCGGGCACAGACCGGATGCGGAGTGGAGATTTGTTGATGGAGCGGCCTGCACAGATGCCGCGTTCGTTCCCACCACTCTTGGTCCTCTGCTCTGTTGCTTTCTTTCCCCGAGCTCTGCCAGAGCCTCAGGCCAGCCCTTCGGTTCTCCCTCCATCAACCTGCCCAGCCAGTGGAGTAGTAAGCCCGCCAGTTCCGCCTCTAGACTCCATCTTGAATCCACGCAGTTCTCTCCGTCTGTTACTTCCCATTGGAGCGCCTCGTTTATTCCCTTCATAGCTCTTATCACAATCTATAATTGTTTTTATTTATTCTTTGTTTACTCGTTTTGTGTGTCTCACATACTAAAATATAAGCTCCGTGACGGGGGGACGTTGTCTGGCTTGTTCGCCGTGTTTCCTCAGTACCCAGAGCAATGCTGGGCATGTAATGAGAACCCAGGGAATATTTTACATATTGTTGAATTCAGCCCCACCCTTGTGCAAATTGAATTTGGCAGATGTTTGCCGAGACTTTCCTCGGGAAAAGCACCGTGCTAGATACTGTACTCAGGGGCCACACGGCACCTGCCCTCGTGGAGTTTATAATCTTCTGGGGACATGGATGTGTAAGTGACCAGCCATAATTCAAACTAAATGACATACACGCTCCAGCAGCTACTGAGCTGGCATTTGCTGAGTCCCAGGCTCTGTGTTCAGGACTAGAGATGCAAAGAAGAAAAAGCAAGAGCCATATTTTTGAGACGTTCACAGTCGAGATACTCGAAACTAATTACAACGTGCTAAGTGCTGGTTGAAGTTGTGAACAGTGTGCTAACGGAGTGGTAAGAGCAGTTCTGGAGAGCCAGGCCATTCCGTGGACTCCCAGAGGAGGGAGAGGCTCCTCCCAGGACTGGGAAGAATGTTCCAGGGGGAAAGACACATCCCAGGCAGAGAGAGATGGCCCAGGGGTAGGACAGTATATCAAAGGGTTATCGACCCTACGTGCACTGGCAGGTGCCCACCCTGGCTCACTCCCACCTCGGGGAAGCCCTTCTGCCTGTGGTGTTGTGCGGGGGAGCCAAGCCCCTGGGGCCTGCCTGTCTGCAGCCAGCGAGCCCCTCGGGGCTGTGTTGGTGTTAAAAACGGGTCAGGCTGGCTGGCAGGGTGGATGGCTAGACTCTGCTCAGGCCCAACCCCTTAAAAGCCCTCACTCCCTCCCCCTTCTTCCTCCACCCTTCCTTCCATCAAAAAGCATGAGAAAACAAAGCCTCATAAAGAAAACCAGCTCATCAGTCTGTCTTCTTTGATTTTAATTTTGTTTTCCAGTTTGGGTTGCTTCCTTTTTTTTTAACATGCTAATTAGATGCCAGCTTTTTCTTTGATTTTATGGCCTATATATTTCCTAAGTTTTGCTGGCAGGATGACAGCTGATGTATCCCTTGAGGTCCCAGGAAAACGCTGATGAGGCAAGCCCAGCAGGGGCCTTTTCCCGTTGTATCTCAGTCCCCTTTCTCAACCATTTTCCTCCCTCCTCTTCTGTTGGGGGTGCCAAGAGAGCTGGGAATAATTGATGGCTCATTAAAGTCCCTCTTTCTGCAGACTGCTTACTCGGCACTCCCAAAGTCCAGCCTTCCCTGGAGCTGGCAGCTGTTCCAGGCCTGAGCACTGTGGCACCCATGTAGGAGAGGGTGGTCTCTTCACCAGAAAAGGGTGGGCCACACCATGTGCCCCACAAGGGTGGTGACAGTTTTCCTGCCTGTTGTCTTGTGCCTGGCCCATGACTGGTGCCAACAAGCTCAGTTAGTGCTTACTGTGGGGGGGGGGGGGGCGGGGGTGAGCTAGTGCTTCAGGCTTCTTTGTGCTCTTCCAGAAATCCAGGACCATGGTAGGTAGTGGGGTCACTCCTGAGCACGTCCTCTGGGCCAGGCTTCTGATGTATATTCTCTGGTTCTCACAACAGCCCTAGAAAACAGGATTACAATCTCCATTTTGCAGATAAGGAAACCAAGACTTACGGGGGTTAAGGGACATTGCCTGAGTCACTAATAATGTTGGAAACAGGATCAAAACTCAAAACTATACAGTCGTTCTTCCATCTGGCAGGAAGGAAACCTCTAACTTTGTTGGTTGGCTGATACAGTCTTCCCATCTTTTAAGAAAGAAAATTGAGGGCATCCACTTTTGTAGAGCACCCACCTGGCATCACAGGGCACTAGGTGGACTCCTAAGATGAATGAGACACTTAGGAGGCCCTGTCCCCGAGGGGCATACAGTCCCATCACAGGTGAAATGACTGATCACTACACAAAGCAGCATGAAGTCAGTGCTAAGACACAGAGCGGGAATCATGAAGGCAGAGTTCATTCTGCTGCAGATTAAAAGGAACGAAGATCCAGGGAGGCTACACAGAAGAGGTACCTCTTTTTTGGTGGTAAAATATGTCAGGATTTACCATTTTAACCATTGTGACCGTCACCACCACTTATCCACACATTTGATTTTCTTCTTGCAAAACTGAAACTCTGTACCCATTAAACACTCACCCCCCCATCCCTGCTCCCCCCATTTCCCCGGCCCCTGGCAGCCACCCTTGTCCTTTCTGTGAAGCTGATAAGTGACTAAGGAGGTGGCTTCTGGAAGCATGTGAGAGACCTCTAAGGGCAGACACAGATGTCCACCCTTGAGGGGCCACCTTCTTGGATGTGGTGTAGGAACTGTGACCTGGAAATACTGTTTAGTGTAAACACTTGTGCCAAGGGTTACCGTGGAAGCTGCTGGCAAGTCTCTTCAATGTCTTAGTCACTGGCGAAAGTTGTCGGAAGACCGTGTGGCTGCCGGGCTGTTGTGCAGGGGAAAGCTCAGAGGATTACTGACTCAAAACTCTTTGATTGGTGGCAAAAAGGCTGACCCAAAGACTTCAAAATGCTTTCAGAAATTGGCTCCTCGCCCTTTGATTTGCTTTTGGGCTTTATGGCTTGAAATCTCCTCTAGAAGCTCATAAACATGTATTTTCCATATTGATTTGGGGCTGTTGGTAACCTGAGCATTGCCTCTGTGATTTTGAAGCTGCAGAAGCTGACAGGATTTCTCTTTTGATGACGTGTTGATGTGTGCGTGACTTGCCCCAGGTCATGGCTACTGTGACCACTAGAGTGTTTGGAGGCAGGAGAGAATCCTGGAGAGGCGTGCATTTCACCTTGGGCAGCTTGTTACCCTCTCTAAGCCACAGTCCTTCATCTGTGAGGTGGAGATAAGCAGCCTCACCAGGTTCTGTGAGTCCGGGGAGGCACTGTGCACACGCACAGTGCTGACATGCGGCCGGTGCGTAGCACGTGCTTGCTACAGGTCGGACACGTGGCCAGACACATGGCCGGCGTGTAGCATGTGCTTGCCACAGGTCAGCTGCTCTGCTGCTGGGATCCGTGCGTGAGCTCCTCCAGCAAGAAACAGATCGGAGATGCTCAGACCTGCATGATTCTGGCTCTCTGTGTAACTTTGGCTAAGTTAGTAGATAATGTGTTTGAGCCTTGGTTTCCTCTCAGTAAAACACAGACCTGGTGTGTGTGAATATTGCTCAAGTCAAACTACAGTCAGGCGCCTGGGACAGAGTACGTGCTCAGCAAATGGAGGCTCCTTCCCTGGCTTCCTTAGCCTAATCCTTTGACCTGGAGGTGACAGCAGCCTGGACTCAGGTGGACCAGCACCTGGACCAGACTCCTTGGGGCCTGGTGGGGGAGGGGAGGGTGCTTTCCCACCAGCTCAGGTGTCCTCCGGACAATGGGAACATGACCCCTGTTAGCATGATCAGTATCCTTCTTTTTTTTTTTTCTTTTACTCTTTTATTTCTTTTTCTTTTTTTTTTTTCTTTTTTTTTTTTTTAGATTTTATTTTTTTGTCAGAGAGAGCACAGGCAGGGGGAGCGGCAGGCAGAGCAGGCAGAGGGAGAAGCAGGCTCTCCGCCAAGCAAGGAGCTTGATGCGGGACCCGATTCCAGGACCCTGGGATCATGACCTGAGCCGAAGACAGATGCATAACCGACTGAGCCACCCAGGCGTTCCTTTTATTTATGTTTCATGTGCTTGCTTTTTTTTGCTTTTTAAAAAATTTTATTAATTAATTAACACCATACAGTACATCATTAGTTTTTTTGATGTAGTGTCCCATGATTCACTGTTTGCATACAACACCCAGTATCCTTCTCCTTGAAATGGGTGTCATTTTAGTGGAATATACTTGTGTCCTGTAGCTACAGGTAAGTGTCCTCCTTCTAGGGAAGTGTGACACTAGACCTTCCAGGTTCATCATTATCATTAAGGAATCTGTTAGACATGGATTTTCCTTTCCCAGTTTCTAGTCTGTGGTTATGCCTGTGTCTTCCAGAGTTTTCAGTGTGAAAATAGGGGCATTCTTCTCCTCCCCCACCCCCTTCCTCCTGCATTTTTTAAAGGGTGAGCATTTGAGGCTTCAGTTTCAGGGGTCTGGACCAGGCTTGTGAGCTCAGCCCAAGTCTCTGTCCTGAAGACAGTTCTCCCCACCCACCAGCCCCAGGGCCCCTCCCTCTCCCTCTTAACATAAACAGAACAGCTTGTATTCCATGTCTGAATAGTAAACCTGCTGTCTAAAGTTTGCTTAATATTTATGCATTCAGCACTGCTGTCTGTTTTTGAGCTCCATCAAAGCCTTTATTATAAGAGCATTTGAAAATGCTGGGGCAGGAGAGAAGGGAGTTGATGTGCACACCATCTTTTTTGCTCTCTCCAGGCTGACTCACCCTCTTCTCTCCCGCTCTCCCCCAGCCCGCTCTCCCTCTTCCCCACTCCTAGCTCCCCCTTCATCTAGCATCTCTCTTTTTCCTGCATTCTCTCTTCCTTTCTTAGACACACACACACACACACACACACACACACACACACACACACACACACACACACACACACACACACACACACACACACACACACACACACACACACACACACACACACACACACACACACACAGCAAAGAGAACTCTTCCCAAGACCTCTGGGAGGAATCTGTTCAATATTTATAAACTGCTGCAGCAGCTATAATAACCAGAGGTAGCTGGCACCACCAAGATTTGCTCCAAATAGGATTCTACTATGGAAACAAAGAATGAGTAGGGGTAAGGGGAGAGAGTGAGGGCGCGGGGCACAGCTATGCTGGCTCCCAATGGCCGGGGAAGAGCACTGGGGCCTCATCTGACCTAGTTCTGGGCCCAGCTCCATGGCTGGCTTGCTGCGGGACCCTGGCCAGTCACCCGCCCTTCAGAGTTGCACTATTTCTGAGAACCCTGCCAGTTCTGACATTCTGACCCACTCCACATCTGTGGCCACTGGGGCCCCTTTACCACAGGACATGGCATCCAGAGCCTTAGCCTTTGAGAGGACTTTGTAGCCAGAAGCCCTGTGGGGCTGGGCTGCTTTGGAGCACTCACAGAGCAGTTTCTCCCCAGAGGGTGGGGAACAGGCAAGGTGGCATATTGCTTAGTAAAAAGATGCCACTTTGGGGACTGGCTCTCCCGCCCACTGGCTCTTTAGGTGCCTTTTTCCCAACTCTCACATGTTTTGGTTTGAATTTCAGCCTCTCTACCGTCCCAAACTCAGGCACATTGCTCCAGTTCTCTAATAAGCTTCAGTGTCCTCATCTGCAGACAGGGATGGCATTCTCTCCCTTGCACGATTGCTGCCAAGATCAGACGAGTCATCATACCTCCACACCGGGCACCCACTGTGGAGGAGACAGCCCCTCTTCCACATTGTTCCTGTTCTGTTCACAGCCTGTTTCCAGACACCAGCAAATCTGATGGTTTCCTCCTTCCCCACAGAAAGTAACAGGAGACGGGCCATGGGATGGGTACTTCGTGTGCTTGTATTTTTTTCTAAGACCTTGGCCTTTTCTAATCCCCTTGATACGGACTTTGGTTTCCTCTACCTGTGGGTCTCTGGAAAGAGATTAGGTCCCTACAGGGAAGCTGGCTTGAGTTGGAAAATCACTGCCCCAAAGGATCAGACTGTTCCTCCACTTCCTTCCCTCCTGGGTCTGAGAATATATAGGAGAGCAAAGTGTTAGTTCAATCCATTAAGACTCTTGCTTCCAGACCATGCCTCTGGGGGTATTAAATGCTATAATGGTCTTTTCTCTATCTCCTGGGGCAGCAACTACTAGATCATTCACACGTGAGTAAGAGATAGCACTTAGGTACAGCCCTGTAGCTGTCTCTGCAGCCCACATCCTGTTCACCCATCACTCCAGCCCTTTCTTTAAGGGGCCTTTAATAGAAGGCATCACAGCCATTTGCTGGTGGAGGTGATGAATGCATCTAACGGAAGATGACGATTTCCAGGGGGAGACACACAGCTGGCACATGTCTGAATCCCAAATCCCGTTTTCCGGCACATGCCCAAAGTAATAAAGAGGAAGGAGGGAAAATGAAGAAGTGGCAGGAGCAGAGTTATTCCCCAGCACGGTGAGGGTGGGAGGGAGCAAGGGAGGGGTTGCACATTTTCTTCTCTCTCCCCAGTCTTTGTCTGATTTGGATCAGCAGATGTTTTATTATGTAAAAGCCTCTTGCCCAGAGTTGTCTGTTCTACCTGAAGCTGCCCAGTGTGGGGAGCAGGGAGCGGGGCAGGGACACAAGCAGTCACCCTAATCCACTGCTCTGAGAGCTTGTGCACCACGCCGCACTGACAGTTGACCCTCAGCCAGACTCTGCTCGGGGTTCAGCCAAAAGTAAGGCACATGCCTCTGCCTTCCTGAACCTCCCCGTCTAGAGGGAGAGGAGAACAAGTTCAGGGTGGTCTGGAAGTCGGGCCTGTGATGGGGACCCTGGCCTGAGGACAGGAGCCAGAGGAAGAGAGGACCAGGTAGGCTTCACCAAGAAGAGGGCCCTTAAGAGGGGCCTGCAGGTACATGTGGGCTCTCCACACGTGGCACTGCTGGCCTGAGCAAAGGAGCCTCAGGGAGGGAGCTATGTGTCTTGAACATCTGTTATTTGCCAAGTACTTTCCATACATTTTCAGAGGAGACCCTCCCAAGGTCACTTAAGATTGTGAGTCGGAGACAGGGTTCAAACCCAGCCCACGATGTCACACCATCTCCCCTCTGTGAGTTTGTGGGCAGTGAGAACACTGTCCTCCCTTCCCCTTCCAGCACATTCTCTGTCCTTCCTCCTGGGACTCACTACAGGAAGCCCACCCCCACCCCCATGCCCTGCACTCCAGTCCCAAGTCCCACAGCGTTTCTGCACCATATGCCCCCACTTCCTAAAACCAGGGTGACTATATAATTTGAGGGGATACTTTTGAAAATGAAATGGAGAGCTGTAAGCATCGTGCTGGGGTAACTGGGTAAAGTCGATCACGTGGTGAACTACCGTGATGCTCTGATGGTGCTCTCTGGAGATCTGTCTTCACTGTCATCCTCTGTGCCCTCCTCCTTCTTAGAGCATTCCCCTTGCCTTTGTGCTCTCACTGAAACCCACCTCTCCCAGGGGGTGGGCCCTCTCCAGTGGTGGCTCTTTTCTCCCACATCCTGCTGCCACTGAAGACAGGGGAGGAGCATCTCGACACCATTGTTCCTCCCACCTCTCCATTTACCTAAAAACTTCCAGCCAGTGAATCTCACATCCAGGGACTGTACCTTAACCCCTCCTTGGTGGTGCAGCACCTGTTCCCCTCACGGGGAATTCAAGGCTTACTGTCACCTTCTCCACTACTCTGTCATGCTTCTTGGTGATGTCCATATCCACATGTCTCTCTAGCACCCCGCTTCCAGCTTATCTTCAGAATGCATGTAAAATCTGAAGACTTGTCACCCCCGCTGTGACCTTGGTCCCAGCCACCATCAAATCACATCTCCCGCTTTCTGCCCTTGTCCCCTTCAGGGTATCTCCCACACCGCCACCGGAGTGAGCCGTCACTCCTTTGCATAGAGCCCTCCCACAGCTCTGGGTGCAGGGGAAAGGCCAGAGTCCTTGCAGCGGCCCACAGGCCCCGTGGTCTGTGGTCGCTCCTTCCTGTCCCCAGTGCCGAGCTCCGGCCACACGGACCTCCACACTCACCGTCCACATTCAGAGCCTCTTCACTGGCCAGCCCTCTGCCACTCGCTCCCAGGCCTGCCCAGTGGAGTTTGCCTCAGGTCTTCATCATGTCCCTGTGAGGCCTTCTGACAGTCCCCCTCTCGGTGCTATTCATTTGCTTGTTCCCCCACTAGAAAGTAGGCTTCACAAGAGTGGAGATTTTTCATCTCTTTTGATCATTACTTTACCCCTATTGCTTCAAATAGTGGTTCTCAAACTTCCGTGCCTCGTCACTCCCTGGAAGGCTCGTTCACACAGACTGCTGGGTCTGTGTGTGGGTCTGAGTTGGGCCCCCAAATCTGCATTTCTAACAAGTTCCTGCGTGCTGCTGCTGCTGGTCAGAGTCGCACTCTGACGGACACTGGCCAGAGCAAGCGTGCTCATGGCAGGCACCCGCTTCTCGTGGGCCGAGTGACCGCGTGCGTGAGTGAGGGGTGTGGCCGGGGAGGACTCTGAGTGAGGACAGGTGAGCTGGGCCCTGTGCACTGAGCACCACCGGCCACAGCGGCCCTGGGGCGTGCTGTTGGAGGCATTAGCACAGTGTGCGCCTCGGCAGGAGCGGGGATTTAGGGAAGGCCATGCCTCACGCTGCCTTTGTCTCCCCCAGAGTATGCGGAGAACATCGGGGATGGCCGGAGCCCGGAGTTCCGGGAGAACGAGCAAAAGCGCATCCTGGGCTTGCTGGAGAACTTCTAGAAACCCCCTTGGCCTCAGACAGCATGGACTCTCTCTGGGCCTCCATCCAGAAAGTTTTTACATGGCGCCATGTGACTTTTGGGCAAATTAAAGCTAGTTTTGGTATTCCTGGCTGGCATTCTTTGTAGCAGAGCAGTACCCTCTGCTCTTCACCCGGCACTTTCCCAGCAGCTGTCCTGGGACGCCTCTGAGGAAGGTCAGTGGTGGGCCTCACTCGCTGTGAGGGAACGGAGGCTCAGAGAGCATCGCGGTGGCCCCCGCGGCTGCTCCGGAGTCCTGCGGGGAGGCTGCCCGGCTGGAGCGGGGAAGGGGAGCACGTGGACTGGTGACCTCTCTGGGCCTCCCAGCCCTGACCTGAAGAGTGACACAAGGCATGTGGCTCGGGCAGAAGCAGCCCCGGGGAGGCTTCCGGGGCACAGTGAGGCCAGCCACCCAGAGCACACAGACCTTGGAGCAGCATTCCGAACCCTGGCCGCCCGCCAGAACCACTGGTCGGGAGGGGAGCTCAAACAAACACATTATGGTCGTGCCCCCCTCCCCCCGAATGATGAAATCGGGATTTCGGGTACAGCCCGCATGCCAGGATGAGTTCTAGCTCCAGGCAGTTCCGTGCATCAGGGGGAGCACCACTGGGAGGGCGGAAACAGGCCTTGGGCCCAAATTCCAGCCGCCTACCTTCCTTGCTCTGCAGAGGAGGGGTGGGGCTTGGGGGCGAGCTAAGTCATCTAAGCGTGCAGCACCTGGTGGGAACCTGAGAAATGGGGTCTTCTTTGTTCTTCCCTCACACAGCTGGGGCTTCGCATTGGAACCCCACCCATTTTACACAGGGTGTGAGAAAATGGCTCAGCGGCCCATTAGCAGGTTTTTAGTGTCTCCTCATGAATGAGAAGGTGGAGGAACAACCGATCCAGAAAAGCAGGATTTCGTTAAATGGCGTGTTTAGCCCAGAGTCAGCACCCAGGCTACAAAGGGGATACCACACACCCTGCCTGTGCCCGTGGCCAATACTGCCAGGCCGCCCAGCTCTTCTCACTGAACCCCAAGTACAGGGCTGCGGGCGGTCCCCACCATCTGGCCGGAGCTGGCATGCCAGGGGAGACCCGGGCAGCCGCCAGGGAGGATGCCGAATAAGATGGCGCCCGCATCGTGCCCGGCGTTGGGCAAGTGGGAGGGCATCAGGTAAGACCACCCCCGCCCGCCCGGCAGGAAGGCGGACAGCGTGCCCGTCCTTGTCGTGAGGTGGCCGTTCCAGCAGGGCGGTGGCGGGCGGGTGCACCAGGACCTAGCCCAGGATCAGAATGGCCTTACAGTCTCATTTTGGATTTAGGCATTTGGTTTTTCTATTTCACTTTTTTGTAACTACAATAGTGACCGTGTATCGAACACCTGCTATGTGCTCCTTGCTGTACATCCATTCTTTTAACATGCATGACAGTCCTGCGGGCATCGTTATCCCCATTTACGGAAGCGGACACTGGGGTCCCGGAGAGGGTAAGGACCTTGTGCGAGGTCCTGGGGCCGAGAAGCAGCAGCACGTACGTTCAAAGCTGGGCCTGCCTGCCTGCGCCGGCTGCACTCTCCCCTCCACCCAGCTGCTCCGTCTGGGAGACCACCACGGATCACTGACTGACATGATGCTTCGATCGGTTCCACTGTCGATATGTGGTGTAATGAATTCACAAAGAATAAAGCATGTCCAGATGTAACCTGCAGAATCAGAGACTCTTTGAATTAAGGATGATACTTCAGAGAGCATTAGTCCTTCAGCGTTATCCTCTTTTTTTAAATTGTATTTGTTTTTAGCCAGGTAAGGCTTGTCCACAGTACGGAAGTTCAAAATTCAACAAAAAGGTAGGCAGCACCCTCCCATCTCCCGCCCCCTAGATCTCCCTTCCCTTGTCGCCTGTTCGTCCATCCAGAGTTCTGTCCAGCGGTTGTCCAGCTGCCTTCTCCCAAAGCTCCAGGTTTCCCAGAAGCGCATCAGAAGCCAGCATAAAAGGGAGGGTGGGTGGGGCTCGGGCCCGCTCACCCCGCTTCAACCACAGTCGTTCCACTCCGCCTTGCTTCACACGTGGGGGTGCCTCCTCAGGTTTGACAACTCCCTCTGCCAAAAGCAAGTTTCAACTCCTGTCTTCATTTTACAAATGAGGACGTGGTCCCCTTTTCCATCAGTTTTGTGACAGGAGGGTTTGGGGAGGAACATGAAGTATAATCCCTTAAGATTCGGAAGGGGTTATAGCTCAGAAGTGCTGCAGGGACCAAAAAGACGGGATGAGGAGAAATCTTGACCCTCTGCTCTCTGATTTTAACAATCCACCACACAAGGCTAAGAAAAGCTTTTGAGAACAAGGTAAAGACACTCATTACTAAACTTGCTAACCCGTTGGCTCATGGGGTGTGGTCGTCCTACTTTTTGTGGTTGCTCATGACTGAGACCCTGTCTGCCTTGCCAAGCAGCCCCTCCCCTCCAGAAGGACTTCTTGGGCATCCAGTAAAGGCCACCCTTGCCGTATGGTTCTGAACTTGACTTCTGCACCTGCCCACTGTTGGGGCTCCCAAACTCTTTCCTTCAAGCAAAGCCCCCATGGCCATCCTTGTGCCCATAGCTGAGTGGTACCAGCACCCCCCATCCCATGAGGGCAGTATGCCTTTTCCTGTCCAAACACGGCAATAAAGTAGCCTTTAAACAGTATTAGCCAGAATTACTTTGCGAGGGAAGGGAGGATGTCACATACCTCTTCCTTCACAGCTTGCTGCTCTGTGGTGGTCAGCACGCCCGAATTCAGTGGCCTCAAGATGGGCCATGTCTAATTTAAAGAGATTGGCATGCAGACTACATTTCCTCCTTCATCTGGGTGGAAGCGCTTTGTTAAGGAAGCTGGAAGCCACCCTTCTTTGGTCACCCCCCACAGGAGCACCCGTGCCCAGGTGTCGTCCTCTGCCATTACGAAGAGCATCAGTTTAGTGTCTGACAAGAGAGGTGAGACTCACTTTCTTAAAGGCAAAAACTTCTTGATTAGATTTTCTTACCCGACAATAGAGATAAAAAGTGGTTGGTGTCTCAGCGCTGGGCCTCCATTCTCGTGCTGCGGAAAAGACATGTGCTCCTCCAGCCAGCTTTTTCTTGATTAGGTGACACATGCCCTTGGTATAAACTTCAGAAGGTCGTAAGGGCATTCCGTGTGTGGATCTCCCTTCCAGCTGCATCTCCTGGCCCCCCAGCGCCCCTCCCCAGAAGCAAACTGCTGAATAGTTGGAGTGTCCTTTCAGGGGTGTGTTTTCAAGTGAATAAAAATATAACAAAATTGGGAGCATATCATGTTCTCCGTCTGCACCTTGCTTTTCGTTCTATACTCGCCAGACGCACACAGCGGCCCCGCTCCTTCCATAGCTGAGCTTATCTCTGGCAGGGCCACCCATAATTTAGCTAATCACATTCAGGGACATTTAGGTGTCTCCGATCTTTGGCTATCACAATGCTACAGTGAACATCCTTGGTCATTTCACACACGTGTGAGTTTAAACTCCCAAGCGGAATTGCTAAGTCAGAGAATGCGCATCTTTCACGTGATACATACCAGCACGTGGCCCGCCCTCCATCGACAGCCTGCACACGCGCCTCCCCGCACCCTCTCCAGCACGGCGTCCACCTTGGCGTCTCTGCCTCTCTGTTGGCCACAGTGCTTGTTGTCTTCATCTGCATTTCTCTTATGAGTGAAGTCATCAAGTGTTTTAGAAGAATGAATTGATTGCTTCTGTGCCGTTATTAGCTAATACTCATCAAGCTCATTCTGAGCTCAGTGCTTCTCTCCAATTAGCTCGTCTCACCCCCATTCCTAAGGGGTAGGTACTTTATCATCAGCCCCCTTTCACAGTTGAGACCAGATGATGGGGCCTGGGGCTTACAAAGTGACAGAGATGGGCCTGAACAGAAGCAAACTGGTTCCGAATTCCACAGTCCTGACCTCAGAGCCACCCTGTCTCCCAACCAAGTGGCAGGGAAGGGGCTCGAGTGAGGCTGGAGAGCGGCAGCAGGCCACTGGGGAGGCCCCCCACCCGACCCCATCCATACAGAACACATCGGAAGCAGAAAGCCTTTGGCACAGGTTTGCAGGAAGCCCCGGAGAAGCAGCCCGTCGGCGGCCTCACGACTGAAGCCCACAGTGGCTGTGCAGGCCCCGCTCCCTGAGCCCCTCACCCCCACATCTGAGCAGCTGGCTGCAATACTCACCTGTATGGGGACCCTGGCTGCTCTACCATGTGGAAAGGGAAGTCCAAGAAACATCTGGAAGGTTAGGCTTTCTCTCTGCAGCTATGGGGAGGAGGAGCTACCTTCCATCAGCTTGTAGTGAGGATCCTTGCCCCCCGCCTGTCCGCTGAGCCCAGACTCCTACTCTGCACCCCCCCAACCCATGTTACATGTCACTGTAACCTCCCAGGGCACGTCTTCCAGCTGCACCCCTGCTCTGGGCGGGGCCCTGTGCTGGGCACAGGGGGCGTGCACCCCAGGCTGAAAGGCAGTGTTAACTCTGCGCAGTTGCCCAACAGGGTGTCACAAGGAAGCGATAACGAGCTTTAACAGAGGCGAAGGACAGAGAAGGCCCCCAAACCTGACAGGAGGCATCAGGAAAGAGGCCAGTGGACCGTATCTGTATCTTGAGTGACGTTCACAGGGGTGTTAAGATGGCCACGAGTCTCAAAAAGTAAGAGGTAGAAAGGCCTTTGAGGCAGAGGGAATTGCACAGGCAAAGGGCTCGGGGCCGGATAAAACGGACCTTTGGGGATGCCAGGACTGCCCTGATCCATACCTGGGCAGGGCAAGGGTTGAATGAGCTCCTGGCTATGGCAAAACCCGATGGAATCACAGGCGTGTTGATTCCTCTGCTTTCTGGAAGCTTGGGGTCATGTCTAGTCACAGAGCTTGTTCTAGGACATGTTGCCTCCCCTTCTTGCAGGCTCCCACAGTCCTCGAATGATGGGGAAAGAGATTCTGACCCCTGAAGCAGGATCCAGCCTCGCACGTTTGTCTGGGGAGTAACCAGGCCCCAGATAACGCTGGTAATAGCTGAGCAACAAGCAAGGCCTCCACCCCTGAGGCAGCAGGAAGGCTGTGGGAGGCCTCTAGGAAGGAGGTGGGAGAAGCCACCGGAGGTGGGTCTGCAGAAGCCAGGACCCAGGTCTGGCCACAGCCGAGGAAGGTTTTAGTTAGCCCGGCCCCAGCTCCTGGGTGGGGCGTCAGTGAGCAGGACCATCCGGGAAATGCCCAGGAGCAGAAGGGCAGGACACTGGGGCCTCAAGTCCAGCCTCCGTCAGACAAGAGCATGGCCCTTACCCTCTTGGAGTCTCAGCTCTTCTTCATTCCAGGACTGCATGAGAGGGTCTCTGAGGGGTCAGCTTGTGGAAATCCACACCTGCGACCAGCTCAGGGTACCCACCCCATCATTTACTGAACACCCACCATAAGCTGTGTGGACAAGACAGACATTGTCGCTGGCCTCAAGGAGCTCCCATCCTCGTGGGACAGACCGAAAGACAATAAACAGGTAAACAAACAGAATGAGTACTGGGGTGTTCTAAAAGGAGCAAACAGGGTACAAAGTGATAGAGACTAGGCAACGGGGGGCTGAGCTGAGGTTAGGTGGGCCGGGAAGTCCTCTTTGGTGAGGTGATTTTGAGCTAAGCTCTGAATGACATCAAGGAGCCTGGGGGCCTAAGCTGGGGAAAGAGGGGTCTAAGCAGAGCCCGGAGGCAAAGGCTTTGAGGCAGAGGGAGAGCACCATCATTCTCCAGAAAATAGCCAGGAGCCGTGGTGGCTGGACCCATGTGGGAGGCAGGGGCTGCTGGGGGAGCAAACCAGAGAGGTGGGCAGGGGCCAGATCTTGCAGGGCCCTGAAGCCCACGGAGCAGTTTGGGCCAGGAAAGAATGCCATCTGATTTTTGAAAAGGTTCCTTCGCTTGGTGGAGGGCTCGTTGTGGAGAACAGAGTGGAAGCAGGAGCCCCAAGAAGAGGCTAGTGCACGCCCCCAGGGAGGAGATGCTGGTGCTGTGGGCCAGGAGGAGGTGGTCTGTGGGGACAGGCTGAGGCAGAGCAATGGGTCACCATGCAGGGAGGGGCCCTGCTCAGGGAGTTGTTCCCCAGCCCTGAGGGCTGGGAGCCACTTGATGGCCCAACCAGAGGCAGGTGGGGCCGGCAGACAGAGCTGCTCAGTATATAAATATCTTTAATGAATAAATAGAAGTGCTTTTAGGGCTGGCGGAGTCGTATCATTTCCACCTGCCGTAAAATTTCCTTAGAAGCGGGCGCTGCAGGGGGAGAGGAATGACTGCAATGAATCTGCCCACCCACCCCCGGGCCCTGCCTCCACTCTGGGCCTATTCAGCCCCAGTCCCTGGAGAATCCGGACCCAGGCCCTCCTCCCCAGGCCTTCCTGGGGACCCCGCGGAAGTCTGGTCCTTTCCTGCCCCAGCCCCCCCCCCCCCCAACCAGGACAGGCAAGAAGTAGCAGTGGGCAGGGACCTCACTCCCCTTGGGAATCAGACACAACAATTCCTCCCCCCACCCCTGCCCCCTGCCTTCAGCCCCTCCCCAGGACGGCAGGGACTTTACCCCCTCCCCACTAGTGCAGATTAGATGGGTTTCAGAGAAGGTAGGAACCAACGCTGCTGAATTCCAGGAACAGAGCTGGGGGAAAGCATGCCCGGGGTCAGACCGTTTGACAAACGAGCAAACAGGCCCAAGAAAGTAGGGGACTGTCCTAAGATCACTCATGATCAGCAGAGCCAGTCCTCCCAAACCACCATAGTGGGGGCTACATTATTTAGCACCAACTATATGTCTGGCTCTGTACTAAGCACTTGGTAAGCGCCGTTTTATTGCCTCCTCCCTACATTGCTGTGATGGGGAGATTAGCACCATACCATTTTGCAGATGAGAACACTAAGGCCCAGAGAGAAGTAGGATCCAGGTCACCGCCTCTGTTAGCGACAGCCAGATGAGAGTCTGTCTCCACCCGACCACAGCAGCCTTTTTCTCCTTTATGCAAGTGTTCTGGAGCTCAAATTGTTTTTCCTGAGACCTTCCAAAGACTGGAGTAGAAAATGTACTGATTGCCTACTACGTGCCAGGTAGTCTCTGAACTGAAGGCCACCGTCCCCAGCACCTGGCTGCGTCCCTGGAGCATCTTCCAACGTTGCCATGCTCACCTCCATTTTATAAATAAAAGGAAGCACAGAGAGGTCAAAAAATGTGCCCAAGGTCACACAGCTGTGTCACGGAGGCCAGCTATTCACTTGGGGGCCCTCAGGCCCCTCCCCAGGCCCCATGGCCACCCTCCCCCAGCCAGTGGTGTCCGGCCAGGAAGCCTGGCCAAATGGACGAGCATAGCTGGCAACCTGCCTGAGCCCATGGTTATCAGTTAAGCTCATTAAGTGGCCATGACAGGACATGGCCTGGGCCAGCTGCCTTCCCTCCTCACCTCACGCCAGCCCTCTTGGGATCAAGGCCTGAGGACAGGTTTCTGCTTTTATCAGCTACAAGCGAATGTCTCTCTGTAATTGAGAAAGATGAAAAGATATGCAAGCAAGCTTCACCCAGCTGGCCCCGCGGACCGGTGGGCACCGGGCATGGGTGCTGGAGACAGGCTTCCCGGGTTCGAATCCATCCCTTCTCCTCCCCAGCTGTGTGACCGGGGCGAGTGACTTCCCCACTCTGAGCCTTAGTCTCCTCGCTATAAAATGGGGATAGGGCTCTACAATACTACTCACCATCCGGATCTGAGGCAAGCTGATATGTAGAAAGTCCTTGACCAATGGTTAAGTGCTGATCAATGGTCACACCATCATTACCGACATCCCTATGTTACTGTATTTTCTTGTTCACTCTCCCCACTAGACTGTAAGCTGATTCATCTTAATTTATACCTTCCAGAATGAATGAGCGAACCTATGAGGGCATCAGTCCTTCCAGCAGCAAATACCCGCATCAAGGTCCTTTAGGAGCAAAGAGTGAGCAGTGCACCTGTATACAACAGCTGTTCTCTAAGGGGCTAGGGTGTTGAACCGGAGTGCGGTGGGTGGGCCTCCCCTGACCAACTGTCCAGACACTGCTTATAGCCTCCCTGGTGCTCCCTCACCCCCGGCCTTTGTCCATGTGTTCCTGCTCTGTGGCCTACCACCCCCCACTCTCCTGCTGATGATTCTACTGTTGCTCAAGACTCGCCTTGGGCCAGACACAGCCCTCCCTGGGGGCAGGAGCATGGGTCCCGTTCTCAAGGGGCTCTAGTCTCCTGGAAGAAACAGAGGCAGATACACCCCTCATCAACCAGAACACGACAAGCAGAGGTTCTGAGAACCCCATGCACTCTGCCCTCAGCCCCGAGGCCCCCAGTTCCTCTTTCACCCCCTCTCTGCTCTCCCCAGACCCCCAATGAGCCTTCCCTGAGTCTGCTTCTCCTGACCTGCCCCGTGAGCTGCCTGAGGGTGGGGGCTGCCTTCCTTCATTTCTGCACTGAGTGCCCAGCACGGGGCTGCCACCCAGCAGGAGCCCCTGCAACATTTCCTCGGCAGATCTTTTCTGCGCACCTACCATGTGCTAGGCCCCATGCACAGCTGTGGGGATAGAGAACAATCAAGGCTCCTTGTCCTGCAAACCAGCTCAAGGTGGCACTGGGAGTTACACACAAAATAAAAGAAAGTGATAGGAAGGAAGAGTAGCTCCTCTGGTCTGGATGGTCAGGGAAGGGCTTTCTGAGGAGGTAATGGCTGGAGCTGAGACAGGATTGACGAGCAGAGCAGCTGCCAAGGGAAGTTGGGAATAGGAGTCTACGCAGAGGGAATAGCAAGTGCAAAGGCCCTGGGCCGGGGCGTGATTTGCATATTTAAGGAACAGCCAGGTGCCTTGTGAATGAGGAGAGCTAGGTGAATTTGCAGAGATGGGCAGGGAGCAGGCTGTACAGGGCCTTGTTAGCCACAGTGAGGAATTTGGATTTTCTTCCACACAATGGGAAGCCATTGGAGGGTTTTAAGCAGTGGAGGGAAAAATGATCACAGGGAATGTGTGTGGAATATAATGACTGAGTCACAGAGAGAGAAAGGGAGGGGATGGGTGAAGGAAGAGAGGATAAAGAAATGAATGGCGGAGCAAAGGGCAGAGGACCCAGCTGGCTGCCTGCATGAAGGAGACGCCACCACGGATGCAGTAGGATCTGGGCCCCTCCGTCCTTAACCTCTACATCCCTTCTGGCCCAGTGTCTGGCGTGGCCCCACCTAGCCCAGGCTCGTGGTGGTCAGAGCGACAGACACGAAGGCAGCTTGAGTCGGTGGGAAGCGGTGGTTCTGGGAACATCTGACCTGAGTCTTGGGAGTCCCTGACACTTTGCTTCCGGGAGGAGGCAGCCATGGCCCAGGGATGAAAGGGCAAGTGGAGCTTCACCAGGTCAGGAGACAGGAGGGGCTCTCAGGAGAGGCTCGGAGAAGGGCAGAGGCAGGGAGGCAGGAAAGAGCCCAGCTCTGAGCTGGGGGCCTTACAGACCCAAATCCAATTATCACCACAGCTCTGTGAAGGGCAAGCTGCTGTCCCCATTTTATAGATGAGAAAACCAAAGCTTAGAAAAGGCAAGACGCTGGATGGTCATACAACTATTCTGGGCAAGAGCTGAATCTTAACCTCAAAGCTCAAGGGCGGTCAATAAAATGTATCCCAACACTGGGAGTCTGCATGGCAGGCAGGAGGGAGGATACTATCAAAGACACACACACACACACACACACACACACACACACACACACACACACACACACACACCCACACACCCACACACCCACACACCCACACACACACATACACACACTCTGCAGGCATCGCTGAGCAGCTCATTCTTCCTGGGGTATCATGGAGTGCATCGTGGAGGAGGTGGCATTTGAACTCAACCATGAAGGGTGGTAAGAATTGGGCAGGGGAGGAGGTTGCAAAGGGAGGAAGCACACTGCGGAAGCGCTAGGTGAGTAGGCAGGGAGGAAGGAGAGGAGGTAGTAGAAAAGGGGACTGGGAGGTGGGCAGGAGTCAGATTGGGAATGCTTGAATGTCAAGGCCAAGCGATAGTACTCTATTTGGAAGGCCCAGAGGAGCCCTGGAAGGGCTCTGAACCATTGAGAGGCAGGTCACATGGACGAGTCTGAAAGTCCCTCCCGTTTCATGCGTGACGGATGGAAGTGGGTAGGTCAGGAGGCTGGAAGATCAGGAGAGGGCTGGTGCTGTGGTCTAGGCAAGCCTTGGTGGTGACCTTGAGGACAGGGAGGAGAGGGCATATTTGAAAGCTATTATGGAGTTACAGCGGGCCGGACTTGGTTGGGGAGGAGGGGTGGGAGCACTGATTGCATCCCCGAGAGGGTCAGTTAGCTTGGTCACCTCCCCTGGCCAGAGACTAAAGCCATTCATTCATCCACCTCTCTGACCACCGGTCAACCCACCCACCGCTTCTTCCTTCCATCCAGCACGCGTTAGTCTCCTCCTTGGGCCAGTCCCTCTCTGTGTTGGGGGGTAGGGTATGGGAACACCTGTGTTGGTCCCTGGCCCTCTGGAGCACGGCACAGTCTAATGGGAAGACTACCCTGACAAGAGGCGATCCAACCCAGTGTGCCGAGCACAGGTGATCAGGCAGACAAAATGGGGCGGAAGGATTGGGGAGAGCAGAGGGGATTGAGGTTGAGGGGGCTCAGCACGGCCCAGCTCCACCTCTGGAAGGTGGGTTTGCAACGTCATCATCCCAAAGAAAGGACAGTACATTATTAGCGTTATTAATTATCATTAATCTAATTAAATGGCAATTACAATTAAGAACACAGCGATAAAAATGCCACCCTGGATTTAAATGCATCCATGAACGACTTTCCGTGAGCTCAGCCCACCCCCCACTGCAGCACCGCTCGTTCAGTGGGTGCACGGCCGACCCTCCTGTTTCAGAGATACCGCGGAAGGATCACGAAGTCCCACTCCCCTCGTTCTACCATTGAGCACACTGAGGCCCAGGAAGGGGACATGACGGGCCCCAGGGTCACCCCTAAGTCGGTGGCAAAGGGAAATTCAAGCCAAGGAGCCGAATACCGGCTCCCAACTCGCCCCATCCCTAACAGCCTTTTTTTCCCCTAGGAAAAACAGCTGTCAGAGGCAGCCATCCTGTTACTGATTAAACAAGGCAAATTCTATCGGAACAGAATCAGAGACACCCCTGGACACCTAATTACACAGTCTGGAACGAGAAACATGGGCAGGGAAATAGGAATATGAACAAACAGTGTAGCAGGCAGCTCAGTGCCCTCCCCATCGCCAGAAGCTGTCATTTCCCCGAGGCCTCCAGACAGGAGGACAGGGCGCATCTCCTGGTCCTTGAACAAGGTCCCCGCTCCCAGGAAGGGGCTCCTCAGCTGCAGGGAGCCCGGCAGAGCCCCCCACATCCCACTGCCGCCAGCCAGGGCCCCACAACAAAGGAGCGTGTGGACTGGAGCCCCTCTCACAGCCTCCTCCGGACCCCGTGGAGAACGAACAGGTGTCATTCCAGGCCTCCAGCAGTCGGGGCAGCGAGATGGGGCAGAGCTGGGCTGGAGCCACACTGGCCTGGCCCTGGAGCCAGGGCTCCGTCTCCCGGCTGGAGGGCTGTCCCGGCAGGCTCTGTCCTGGTGGCAGTGCTGGGTGCGGGGGCTGGGCTTGGCTGGCCCCCCACCAGGAGAACAGGACTGTGAGCTGGTGAGGGCAGGGTCCCAGTCCCATCCCGCTTCCATGTCCCCACATCAACAGGCACCAGAGCACACTGAGTTCAGTGTTCGTCTTGCCGTATTTATTGAGCATCCCCCCTGTGTTCGTGCTGCGCTTAGGGAGACAGGAATGAACCAAACAGAGGTCCCTGCTCTGGAGGAACCCATGAGTCAGGGAACATAGACACTGAGCAAGACAGACCAATTAGAAGAGAATTAAATGATGTAACTTCGGATAGAAATAAGTGAGATGAAGAAAACAAGGTGATGGGATAAAGAGTGAATTGAATCGGGGAGTGGGGGGCTCCTTGAGATACGATGGTTCTGGAAGGCCTTTCTCAGGAGATGTTTGAGCTGAGACCTGAATAGTGTGTAGGGGCAGCCAAGGGCAGAGCTGGGGGAACATTCTAGGTGAGTGCAAGTCGAATGAACCAATGGGTGGATATGTGGGCGAGTGAGTGGGAGCAGAAGGGGGTGCGCTGTAGAAGACAGGCCTGGAGCCCGCAGGTGTCCCCTCGCTCTCCACTCTAGGGGTCCACGACCAGATGGCTCACAGGCTCCTCTGAAGGCCCCCTGCATGGCAGACACTGTGTGCTCAGTATGGGGCGTCCGTCCTTCCCTCCTCCACCTGCCAGCCCCACCCCGCCGCAGCTCCCCCACGTGCCACCCCCAGGAGGGACCTCCTATAAGGTGACTCTGCTCATTATTGTTAGCATTGTTGGTTTGCCATTAATAACCATTACCCCTCACCTTCCTCCCTGCTTCTGTCTTTCCACTGCTGAGGTTTGCGCCCTCAGCGTAGGTCAAGAAGCCTAAAGACAAGTCATAGGGCTTTCGGAGCCCCCAGTGGTCCATCTGTGAGTGGAGAACGTGAGACCCACCCATGACTCGGGGCTCTGCCTCTTCAAGGCCATGGGATCTGACTGCAGCCATCATGCCGCGTGACCTAGAACAAGGACTGGCCTCCCTGGGCCTCCCTTTCCGCCTCCAGTGTGGACAATACCTCTCACCCCTGCCCCATTTTGCTTCCCGTGCACCGGCTGTTGACTTCACACAGCCCTGCACAGGAGACTTAGGGTTATTACCTCTCCCACCCGCTTCACAGACGCCAAAACTGGACTTCGGAGGGGTCATGTGGCTTGGCTGAGGGCACACAACCAGTAAGAGGTGCAGTGGGATTAAAACTCAGGCCCTGGCTGGGATTAGACAGCAGTGATGTTTCAACATGAATGTCCTGATTCCAGTGGCTGTACTGTGGTTATATAAGAATAGGTCTTCGTTCTAGAAAATGCACGCTAAAATATTTAGAGATGGTGGTATACCACATACTGTACTTGCAACTTTCCCGTAAGTTGAAGATGAATTCAAATTTTTAAAAATTTAAAACGTGCAAAATATGGAAACAAAACCCCACCAAACAAGGCCTGTGATCATTCTGTGCTGGGCTCAGTGTTCAGGGCCAGCTGGGCCGGGCTGGGGATGGGGACTCCTTTTCGACTCACCACCTGCCTGCTAGGAGGGCGATGTTATTTTAGCCCTGACTTTGCAAACAGGGAAACAGAAGTTCAGAGTTGTCAAGGCATTTTCTGAGGTCACACATCCAGGAAGTGGCCGTAAGCCTGCCCACGAGGAGCTTCCCATCTGGTGGGGTGGAAAGACCAGAGGGAAGGGAGCCTGCGGGAGCCTGAAGGGTGCGGGGTGGCCTCTGGGGGCAGGGGTGCTGGATGCCAGGGCACTGGGCCAAGTGGTACCCCCCGACACACCCCTGCCCTTTAGAGCCCTGGGCCCCCCTGGGAGTGGAGGGGAACTGGGGCTCCCACCCCTGGTCAAGGGCTGATTGATCTGCCACGGTCCCCGGAGCCAGTCCCCATGTCCGCACCTGAGCTGCTGCGTGTTTTCTTGTCTCTGATTGTAAACAGATTTGACTAAAGAGGTAAATTAGAAGTTAATTAAAGAGAACATGATTGATGAGGCAGTTTGCCGTGATTGGGAGGCGTGGAAAGGATGGGGCTCCCTGCACGGAGGTGAGGGAGGAGGGGTGCAAAAGGAGGCATTCACAGGCCCACGGATGTGGGGGGGCACCAGCAAGGTGAGGGGCCTGCTCAAGCCCGCCCTTTCTCCTGGGCATGTGAGTCCATCCAGGGGAGCACCCCACACACCCTGTGACTGGGGGCCAGGCGCTTGCTGGACTCCAGGGATGAAGCAGCCAACCTGTCCTGTGTGGGACCAGAACTTTCATCCTGGACATGCAGGCCGGGCCCGGGCAGGTGCTGATGCTTATCACACGCTTAGACCGCTCCAGGCCCTGTGCGTCTTCTCTAAACATTGTAAGGTCGAGGCTCCTCCTCCGTGTTCCGGAGATTCAGAGAGCTGAAGCAACTTGCCCAAGGTTACACAGCTAATAAGAACGGAGCTGAGACTGACTTCCAGAGCCTGTGCCTTTCTGAGATCTAGACTGGGTGCCCGGTCATGAGTCCGACTGCCCAGGCAGTACGGGGGTACTCCCTATGGCACACCTGCTTACACACCTCCAGCAGTGGTGAGCTCACTTTCTCCCAAGGCAGCCTGTCCAGCGGCAGGACAACCCTGGCTAGGGGAACGTTGGTCCTTGCATGGACCTAGTCTAACCCTCTCCAGCCCCACCTGCAGGGCTCTGCCTCCTTCACATCCCAGAACAGAGACCCCCAGGGGAGGGGAAGCCTTCGAGGTCTCACGCAACCCCCTCATTCTCCTGGGGAAACTGAGACCCAGAGGAGGACCGAAATGCCGGAGTGACACAGGGAGCTGGTGTCACAGTGGGGCCCGACTCCCCCATATCTGAAATGCAGCGATCAATCCCCACCGGGGCCCACAGCCTCTCCTCCCTGAACTGTTACAGCTCTTCATTTATCCACCATGACTTCCCTCCCCTATTCATTCAGTGGGATTTACCGGGGCCCAACCCTGTGCCAGTCTCAGAGAATGTGAGTGTGAGGAAGATCCGACCTGCCCTTGGAGGTGCTCATGGCCCCGTCAGGGTGGCAGGGCTGCAGAGGGGAGGATGAGGGGCTAGGAGAGCCTTGAGGTGGGAAGAGTTGGCCCCTCCGGGAACTGGCACAGGAGCCAAGTTCTAGAGGAAGTGCGAGCATGTTCCAGGCAGAGGAACTGTGGTGAGAGGGAGTTAGTACATTCCAGAAACTGCCAGAAGTCCAAATGGCTGGAAGCAAGAGTGAGGGGGAGCTAGTGGGAAGTGAGGTCACCTAAGGAAGCTGTTTGGATTTTGTTCTAAGCAGTAGAAACCATCCAGAGCTCTAAGTGGGGGAGGATGATGGGATTTGCATTTGTAAAAGCGCTCCCTCCAACTTCTGGTGGGATGTGGGGTGGGCACTGGGGACATGGAAGTTCCTGCAGCTGGCGAGATGCCCACTGACCCGCCAGCTCGGAGAGCGTGCATGACGAGAGATGTTCCGTGGAAGCGAGGCTTAGGGATCGATTGCATCTCTGGGTGCAGGCTAGCTGGGGGGTCTGGGAAGGGGGGCATGCCTGAGACAGGGAAGTCTAGGGCAGGGCAGGGCTTGAGGGGAAGAGCAGAACCTTGGATGGAGGCGTGTTGGGTGTGAGGGGCCATTCAAGAGGAGGTGTGCTGTAGACAGAGTGATGCCTGGGTCAGGGCTGATGGGAGCCAGAGCCAGACGGGTCAGTCCTCCCAGAGGCTGAAAACGTGTGGTCCAGAGGCCTAGCCCATCCTCATGCCCTCTTCCCTGAAAGGGGCAGAAGAGTCTGGGGCAGGGACAGGGGAGACCAGAGCTGGACAGAGACAAATAGGACAAACCATCTCCTCCCTTGTTCTAGGCTGTATGCTCCTGTAAATGCTACCAGTGGCCACATGGCAAGGTCAAGGGCCTCATCCCTGTTGTTGCCAGTGGGGCTGGAAGCCTCCCGAGGACCTTGAGGCCCAGCCTGACTCTCAGCTTCCCTCACTCCTCAGACTTCTCCAGCCCCAAATAGGAGCCCACCTGGGGAACATCCACTGAATCAGACCAGTGAGTGACCCAAGAAGTTGGGCCATGGCAAGGGTTTGGGGCAGGTGGTATTTGGGGAAGGGCATGGACAGGAGCATGGGGAGAAAAGTGCAGTGGGTGTGAGTGGAAGTGAGCGAGAACAAGCAAACATGCATCTCTGGCCAAGTTCCTTGACCTCTCCAGTCTCCGATTCTCCATCATAAAACAGGGAGAATCATGGGCCCCCAGCCCAGGGCTGTTTCAATGAGCTGGTATGCCCAGAGCTGGCCCAGTGCCTGCTTATTAAATTGGTTCCCCGAATTCTATGTCCTCTGCTCTTGCAACAGCCCCAGGGTGAGGGGAGAGGAAGCTCACATCTCTGACGGGAAACGGAGGCTCAGAGGGGTGAGGAGACTTGCCTGGGGTCCCATGGGTTAGGATTTGGATCCTATGGGCAAGTGCTCATCATTGCACCAGCAAGGAGTAGATGCTGGATGGATGACCACTGTAGGATGGACAGAAAAATGAAAATGTGCACGCAGCCCTGGGAGCTCTCTTCCCTCCGAAGCTGCCTTGCTGTTCTGAATCTGCTTTCTCATGAGGGGTAAGAGGGTTTCAGCCCCAGGATCATGGGCTTTGCTCCTGGAAGGCTGCTTTTCCCTTCCCTGGGGGTGGGGAGGGTCTGGAAGCCCCCAGATGCTGTGCTGCCTTCTGGATCATAGCTGGAGATGTTCCCAGATTAGAGAGGAATTTATCCCCTCCTTGAGCTGCTGTGGCATGATATACTGGCCTGGGCAAATGCCATGAAGGACTGGAGCAGTTTCCAGCCATTGAAATAGAATTAGCCAGCACATCCATCCAGATTCTGCCAATAGATCATTAATACAAGAGACCCAGGACACCCACTGGTGCTTCTACTCCAGCAGGGACCCCTGGGAAGACCCCTCTGCTCTGACGCAGGCCCAGGAGTCTGGGTCAAGTTGGTCATGCCTTGTGTCCACCTCCATCCTTGCCTAAAATTTCACCTTTGGTGTAATGCTGTAGTTCTGGTTTAAAAAAAAAAAATGTGCCTCAGTGAGGAGAACATTAGTGGGTCTCTGAAGATCAGTGTTGGAAACCTTGTGCATTTTGGTCAAGTCACTACCCTTCATTTCCTTCTAGAGCACTGAGCTGGAAAGGCTCTGCCGAAATGATCAAGCTGTACCCTCCCACAGTAGAGATGGGAAAGCGGCGGTGCAGAGGGTGGTGCGGGGGGTGAGCTGAAACTCTGAGCAAGAGAGCCTGCCTCCCCGGGTCCATCTGACGGCGGCACCACATCCCAACATCAGGAGCTGGCCGAGCTAATCTCCACCCAGCTGAGATCTGGGCCCCAAACAACACCGTGGGAGCTAAAGAGACTTCCTTCTTGGGGTGAAATGCTCAGGCCTCTCGGCTGCCACCAGCTGTCATCTTCAGCACAGGCTCTGCATCCCTGGCCCGGGCTCTTCATCAGCAAAAAGATGTCAGTGGTGCAACCTCATAGGGGCGCTGTGGGAGGAAAGGATAATGGGAGCAGTGTGCTCAGCTCAGCGACCAGCAACCCAGGTTGCCAGTAAGTGTTGCTTACCGTTTGGAGTCAGGAAGATCTAAACTGGACCCTGGATCTGCCACTTGCCAGCTGTAAGATCTTGGACACCCCTCTGGGCCTCAGTTTCCTCATCTGTAAAATGGGGATGAAAATGCTTACCTTTCCCTGTTGTGGGGGTTTAATTTTAAAAAACATGGCAAACACTTGGCGTGTGACCTGACACATCCTAGATGTGTCAGTTAGGGCCTGGTCCCTAACTCAAGGGCCTCCCGAGCTGTGGGGGAGGCAGGCACAAACACATTTCCAAAATCACACTTGTCTGTTCACTCAGTAATCATTTATTGAGCACACGCTGTGCCCCAGGGTCTAGGCTGGAGCACAAGACAGGCACAGCCCTTGTTCTCCTGGGGTTCATACTGCAGGGAGGGAGACAAAAAGTCAAGAAATCAACAGGTACAGTGGCAGATAATGGTAAGCGCTGAGACAGAGAAAGGTGAGTGGCTTTGGCGGGATGGGGACGGTATTTTAGGTAAGATGGTCAGGGCGACATTTGATCAGAGACCAGAAGATCTGAAAAAACCGTGTTCCAGGGAACACGAGGGGCAAATGCAAAGGCCCTGAGACAGGAGCGTCTCTGGGGCATTTGAAGAGCCACCAGGAGGCCAGTGTGGCCAGAGCAGGGGTGGGGGCGGGGGGCAACAGGGGAGCCGAGGGCAGACTGGTGAGGGGTGTCCAGCCCAGGTCACGGTGGGTCTTGTGCAGTGTGGTGAGCGCCCTGGTCAAAGTGCTATGAAGAGTCACCTGGATGGCGCCAGCCCTGGGCCCCAGGGTCTCACTCCAGTGCCGAGGACACCCTGCATGGAATCCGTGGACATACTTGTCCCAGGCCTGCCCTTGGAGTGGTCCAGCTCGGTGCCGTCTGCTGGGGAAGCCCTGCCTCATGGGGCTGTTGAGTACCGGAAGTGTGGCCAGCCCAAAGTGTGAGAGGCGCCGTGTATAAAATACACCCCAGATTCTGATGACGTGGTACATACAAGGAATGTAAAATATCTCATGAACACCCTTTTTTATTGATTATGTGTTGAAATAACAATATTTAGAGGTATGTATATATTATTAAACTGATTTCACCTGTTTCTGTTTACCTTTTTTTTGTGTGTGTCTACTAGAAAACTTAAAATTACACCTGCAGCCTGCATTTGCTTTCTATTGGACGGCGTCGGTCTAGCTAATTAGTCACAGCCATGGAATATTTAGACTGGCGTGAAGCGTGCCATTAAAGTCATTTCAGCATTTTTAAAAAACACTCCTACAAGCAGAGCCTTGAATTGGCAGAGCCTCTGCTGTCCCGTTGTGTTTAACAAGCACCCGGTTTGCAGGGTGAAGGGCCCAGGAACCCCGTCTCTCTGATGCAATTAATTGCCTTTGATGGAGATTATCACTAGGCTCCTCGCTGGGATAACACAGATGCACACCACATGCACATCCTACCGGCCTTGGTAGAGCACAACTTCTGGGCTTGGGTTACAATTGAAGGGCCAGGGCCTATAAGGGTTCTCTGGACCTCGGAGAGGTGCCCCCTTTGGGAAGCCACAGGGTGGGAGGTCTTTGGACCCTCTCTACCCTCCTCAGGCAATGACATGTGGAGGAAAGACCCCTCCTGGAGTCAGGGGACCTGGGTCCTTGGCCTGGCTCTGCCATTTCCTCCCTGTGAGATCACAGGCATATCATTGTCCCTCTCTGGGCCTCAGTTCCCCTGTCTCTACAATGGGAGAAATAGGGGTTGATCCTTGATGACCCTTCTCCGTTAAAAAATGGTGACATTTTAAATTCTAGGTTTTAGATGATGCCTTCACTCTGTGTGGTGCACCCAGGCTGGAATCCAGAAGCAAAACCTCCAAGCGGCCCCACGGGTCTTCAGGAGGTTACGCAGCTTGGCAGGGGCAGGGACTGGCTGGACGACCTCCCCCTATCCCTGGCCTCTGGCCCAAGCCTGGCCCTTGCTCGGCCCTTCCTACTTGGAACTTGTGTTCCGAGAGAGGCAGAGTGCAGATGAAGGCTCCGAATCCACGCAGACAGCAACATGGGGCTGCATCAAGGGTGGGGCACGTGGACCGAGGCAGAGAACCTAGAGGCTCCTAGGACAGGGACATGGCCCAGCTGTGGAGGCCACTCCTGGATCCTGCCTCACTTGTGGGGGAATGGATAAAACCATCAGCAGAAAAGAGGAGCCCCCCAGACCTGGGTGGGAGTCACCATTCGGCCCCCCGTGCCGCCCTCCAGATGAGCGCAGGGGCAGGTGTCTTCCTCAACCCAAGAGGCTGGCTGGGCCCAATTCAAGGAACAGGAGAGGAAGAGCCTATGTCCTTTCACCCTTGTTGCAGTCCTCACTGTGGCCCACTGGACCCCTGCATGAGATACACCTTGGTGCCCGGTGAGACACCTGTTCCAGCCAGACTGAAAGAGAAGCCCACCCCACCCCACTCCCCGCCCCACCAGGGCCTGGGCCTCTGCAGGCACAACTAGACTCCTCAAAGGTCCACCAACATCTCCTAACTCTGTGTGGAGGCCAGTGGTGCTCAACCCCAGCTGGGCACTGGTATCAATCACCTGGGGAATGTTTTAAAAGCCTGATAGCCAGGCCTCAGCCTCACCCAGATCAATTGTGTCAGTGTTTCTGGGGGTGACCTCAGCATTAATATTTTTAAAGCTTCCCCAAATCATCCCAGTGTGCATTCAAGGGCTACCCCAGCCCCAAATCAGTTCTAAGAGATGAACGTTTAGGGAAAGGGGGGAATTGTGAGGCTCAGAGAGGGGAAGTAACTTGCCCAAGGTCACACAGCGAGGTGATGGAAAAGCCAGTCCTGGAACCCAGGCCTCTTTCCTGAGCCTGGGCCGGTTTCTCTCCTGAGGCTCCATCTCATTTTACAAACCAGAGCCCGGGCAGGTAGTGCTCACGGTATGTCACTTTAATAATATTGGAACCTGGTACAGCCAGGGCCACCACAGTGAGGGGTGGTGAGAGCTTGCAAGGGCCATTAGCAGAGCCGTAAGTCTTTTGCTTTATCCAAATCTTGGGCAATAATTTAGGAAATTTAATTAAAGGGGGAGAAATGGGGACACCTGAAGCTCCTTGCCTCCTGTTATAATGAGTGAAATACACCAGGCTGTAAAAGGAAATGCTGTCTGAGACGCAGCTCCAATGTTTTATTGCCAAGTTTTATTCGCTGATGTAAACGTAATCGCTGGAAACCGAAGCTCTATTAACGCACATATTTTCACACATCCGGGGCCCCGCCTGCACCCCCTCCCTTCCTCCGGGTTTGTTCGCCCACCTCCTAGGGTCAGCCCCCGTGCTTTCCGGGCATGTCCACGCCAAGTCTGGATTTCTCTGCCGGTTTCACACCCTCCCATGGCAGATAAGAGTTTAATAGAATTCCAGCGCTCCTCTGGGCTCAGTAATGCATTCTGGAAATTAGGCGACTACATACTGAAGCCATTGTTCCCCCTTATAAATGGGCTCCCTCGAAGCCAGTGACCGTGGGGTCTCTGATAAGCTCTCATGAAGCCGCGCTCCACATGTTATTGGTGTGTTAAAAGGCGCAACTCCGGGCTCACATTGCTCATTGTTAGGGGCTGATACATTTAAGTAGTTTCTCCATGAATCAGGCAGCTTAGGTATTTCCTCCCCCTTGGCATTGATAGATGAGCGAAAGGAAGCCATTTAGATGGCACTATATAGGGCCCTGGCCCACACGGTGAATGATTTCCAATGCCTGGTTTAATTTATTTTTAAATGAAATTTGTTATTGATTCTGGATTAAAAGGACAAATCTTACGGCTGTTACCACTGACAGAGCCATGGTGCTCAAGTGACACCTCTCAAGGAGGGGAGGGAGAGGGTGGCCTCCCGGAGTCAAGGGGAGGGTGGTGGCTCTCCAGGGAGCTTGGGTCAGAGGCAGGGGAGAGTGCAAGATGCTCTGCTTGGGGTGAACTTGAAAAAGATCATCTTGGGGCGCCTGGGTGGCTCGGTCAGTGAGGCGTCTGCCTTCGGCTCAGGTCATGATCTCCAGAGTTCTGGGATCAAGTCCCGCATCGGGCTCCCTGCTCAGCAGGGGAGTCTGCTTCTCCCTCTCCTTCTCCCATCTCCCCCCCCCCCCCCGCTCTTGGGTGTGCGCGTGCTCTCTCTCTCAAATAAAATATAAAGATATATGTTATATATCTTTAATATTATATATTAAAATAAAAGGATTGTCTTTCCCATCTGCAATACCTGACATGATGTTCACCTTTGGAGTCTCATTTGGGTAATGGGAATAGCAGTAATATTTGCCTCATGGCATCCATGTGGCCACTGGATGCTTGTTTAATTGCCTCCAGGGATGGGACGTTTACTCTCTCCTGGAGCATTCCCAGAGTGACAAGAGTCACCCATCCTAGCGATTTTCTGGGATAGTCTTCCGTTCCCTCCTGCCTCCACCAGGCAATTAGCTCCCACAGTGCCTGCACTTGAATCCGTGAGCAGAAAAGTCAGAATTACGCAGGGGGGGGGGTACGGACTGAGGATTCTTCTTTCACCTCCAGCTTCTGCCCTGCCTCCCTGTGCCACCTTGTGTGTGTTATTTCATCTCTCTGAGCTTCTGTTTCCTTATCTGTAAAAGAAGGTAGGTAATAATGTTGGCATGAATTATATGAGATCATGGACGTGAATGTGATTTATAAACTGCAATCCAGGTGCTGAGGGAAATACAAATGGGACAGTGTGGTATAGTGGGAGAGCCCTGAGCTAGAAGGCAGGGGAGCTGGATCTAGTTCTGTCCTGGTTAACTGTGTAACTCTGAGGGAGGTCACTTACCCTCTCTGGGCTTAGTTTCCTAAGGTGCAAAGAGGGTGGTTGAGTTAGATGTGCTTAGGTATTATGCCGAAGAGCATGGGCTCTAGAATCAAACATATCATATGGTTCTAGAACCGCCTTGCTGTGTGACATTGTGACATTGGACAAGATACCTAATCTCTCTGAGCATCTGGTTTTTTGTCTGTAAATAATAAGAGCAATAGTGATAATAATAATAGCCAACACGTGTCATGTATTTACTATGTGCCAGGCACTGTTCTAAGGGCTTTCCATGTAGTGCTTTTCATTTAGCCCTCACAATAATCTTGTGATGAAGGTATTATAATCTTTATTTTATAGATGAGCAAGTTCAGGCACAGAAAGGCTAAGTAACTTGTCTAAGTCACACAGCTAAGTGGCAGGATTCAAAACTAGTATCCATACTTACAACCACACTATTCTACTCCATTTCGCCTGGTCGTTCTGAAGATTAAGTGGGATAATTAAAGTTCTCAGCACAGTGCTGGGTACAAGTGATGGGCCAACAGAGTCCTGGGGGCTGGGAAAAGTCATTTCTTCCTGTGGGGGACTCAGACTGGACGTTGGTCAATGGGGGACTCAGCTAGACAGAGGGGAAGGCATGCAAGAGGAGGGGGAAGCACTGGGAAGGGTAAGGACATAATGAAGTTCAGGCATGTTCAGGGAGGGAATGTGGCAGAAACGGTACTTGAACCAAGGGCATGTGCACGGGGTGAGGCTGGGATCTTGAATGCAAGCTAGAGAAGTTGGGATTTCTGTAATAAACAAGGCCATTGGAAAGTTTTGGGCAGAGTCTTCACAGCATAAGCCTTTTCAAAGTCAGACAATCCCTGGACGTCTGTCCTTGAAGGAAATTTAGAGGTCACTGTGTTTAAACCTGTTCCAGGCTATGAGGAGAAACGATCCTTGAAGATCAAGCAATGGGTCAGTGCCAGAGCAGCAGTGTGCTGCGGTCCCACCCTGACCTTCTTCCTCGGCAGCCCCCAAGTGGAGTCTCTTGTTTTCTCTCTTCTAATCTCCTCCCTCCTTGTCCCCTTGGCGGTGCCCCCCTGCCTGCAATCTGTGGGTTAAGAGGAGAAAGCCCTGGGTTTGGGCCCAGGTTCTACCACCACATTGTCCTGGAGAGGCCTCAGGCTGGAATTGAGAGTCTGGATTTCAGTCTTTGTGCTGCTACGTGATTTCAAAGATTCTGTTTCTTCATCTTTATATTGGGGGCATTGGAGCCCATTTCTATTGGGAGTGAAGCTCAAGTTAATGAATGAGAAAACACTTTTGTAGAGTCCAAGACACCTGACCGTCCCTGGATAACCTAAGTACTATCTCTGTGTGGGAAGGAAGTGACAAGAAGTGGGTCAGTCAGGCAAAACCAGCCCCTTCCTCTAGTGAATGTGGGCGAGAAGGGGTTGGGGCCACGGCGGGGATTTGTCCGCGGTGCTGAAAGTAACGTCCTGCTGGGGCTCAGTTGTGCTGAAACATAGCATTTGTAATTGGGGGCTTCAAGGGGCTGTCCACAGTTCTGAATGAACCTGATTGCTGCTGGCGACCACAGGCCCCATCCAGTGTGCTGCCCGCCATAATATTGGAAAGGGGACATGCAAGGACAGAGTGAAGATGGGGTGGGGAGCTGTGCCTCGGGCTCTAACCTCATTCTCAAACTTGGGGCTCTGTGCACAATGCTGGATCCACCTGTAGTCTGTGAAGAGGGGAGTGGGCTGTCTGCAGTGCTCACTCCCATTCGGCGGGGCGCGAGAGGAAAGCGGAAGGTCTGTCCATGGTGCTGAATCCTCGAATCTAAGAGCCCGCCCAGGCGAGGTCCTTGAGGCCAAAAAGGATGTGTCGGAGTTGACGCTGTCCTCCTCCGTGTTGCTGAAACCACGGAGGACAGAACCGCGTCGGAAACGAGGCCTGAGGAAAGATAAGGGATGAGAGCAGGAAGGGACCCTTCCCTGGCATCAGCGACCTCGCCTTAGACTCGCTGTGGGACCTCGGAGAAGCTATGTCTCCGATTTAATGCGCTTCCTCGTCTTTAAAAGGAGGCCACTGGTCTACCTTCGTGTCCGTACTGAAGGTCTGTCCCAACAGCCCAGTAAAACCGTCAGGGAAGGAATCAGAATCGGAGGATCTCGTTGGATTCCTGGTCTTGGGAATGGGAGTGGCTTTGTTACCTGCCCGCCTCTCCAACATTTCATCGAGGCCCATCGGTCCGAGGAACGGAGACTGACAGCCCAGAAGGGGGCGATCCAATCCACCGCGTAGGGCCCAGCATCTTTAAGCTAGAAGGAGCCCCAGCAACTGGCCTGCCTCACTCCCATTATGCAGACTGGAAAACTGAGACACGGAGAGGATAACAACAGTAATATCTATTCAGCTCCTACCATGAGGATGGCACTATGCTAAGCGCTTTAACATACACGATTTCATAAATCCTCACCAGGACCCCTGCAAGTAGCTGCTATTCCCATTTCTCAGATGAAAACTTGAGGCTCAGACTGGCATAGACATCCGGACACGATCACACAGGAAAGTAAAGGCTGCGGTGGGGCTATCACCAGGTCCCCTGTGCCTCAGCCCAGGTTCCTGCCCTACCTCACCCCGACCTCCCCCGACCCCCTGACCCCGGCACCGCCCTGCTAGCAAAGTTGGGAGCCCCTCTGAGCGCGCTGAGTCTGGTGGCAGGTGGATTGGTTTTTCTCCTTCTCCCGCTTGATAGTATATCTGCTTCTGAAGCCAGTTGTGTTATGCTTTGCGGGAACTGGGTCCCTAGTGGGGGGCTTCCTCCACCCCATCTCTCTCCCCCATTTGCACTCTCGGGCAGGGGAAGTTGCGGGTACCGCTTTAAAAATCCCAGCCGGGGCAAAACTTTGATGATAAATCAAGCGGCAGATCCCTCCGCCGCCACCTCCTCTGGGCGGGCGGGAGGGAGTGGGAGGAGGGGGTGCGGCGGCAGTGACGCCGAGCGGAGTGGCCTTCCGCGGAAGGGAAGAGTCCCGCAGTCGGAGGCGGCCGGCTGGGCGTGCGCTCGCTACCCGCAGCCGGGGCTGGGCCGGAGCCGGGCGAGGGCTGGGGCCGGGGCCGGGGCCGGGTCAGGTTCGGGGGGCGAGGGGCAGCGGCCAGAGCTGGGCAGCCAGGCCGCATCGGGCAGGGAACGGCGGGCGCGGAGTCTGCGGTCTCCTGAGCCCCGATGTGAGGCGGCGGCGCCCCGGCCGGAGCGCGCACCATGGGGGCCCCGCTCGCCGTGGCGCTGGGCGCCCTACACTACCTGGCACTTTTCCTGCAACTCGGAGGCGCCACGCGGCCCGCCGGCCACGCGCCCTGGGACAACCACGTCTCCGGCCACGGTGAGTTCGGTCGCCGCCCCCGCGGACTTCCCCACCAAACCCCACCCCGGGCTGCCTCGCTTCAACTTGGCGGTCCCCGGGGCTGGAACCCGCGCCGGCCCTGGCGGGAGTCCCGTGGCGCCCCCTGCCGGGTCCATGGACCCGCCCTAGCACCCCAGCCACCCGTGCAGAGGAGGGGGCACCCCGTGTGCAACCCCGATCCCGCTTTCGCGGAGAGAGACCCCTACTCCCAAGCACACTCGCGCCGATACACACACCTCCAGGACTACACAGATATTCGCAGCCAGGGGCACACTCAGTGTACTCACACTCACAACTCCTGCCCTCACACATCTCCAGACACCTTCTCGGATCCCCGTCCTCACTCACAAACACTCGCACTTATGCCCGCTGCACACACACAGGCATTACGGTTGGTGGGCTCACACCCCGCCAGCTGGCGCCCAGGCGCGCGCACTCTGCACAACTCTTGCCCGCCCTTCTGCCTGCGCACACACACACACACACACACACACTTGTGAACACACTTGGCTCGCCCACTCCTCCCTGCCCATCTGCCTTTCCCTTTTGTGGGCTTACCCCTGCAGCTGCCCTCATCCTCTCCCATTCCTCTCCTGCCCCTTACACCTGTCCTGGGGGACAGCAGACCCTGCCTCTGGAGAACTGGTGGTCTCGGGCTGCCACTACCCCTGCAGGGTGGGGGACGAAGGCTTGGGGGAGCCCATCGAAGACATTGGAATAGTTGAGATTGCTGCTTCCAGCCACGGGCATGGGAGGGGAGGAAGGGTGCCGGGGCTTTTGTCTGTCTCTGGGGGTGGAAAGCCCCTGCCATCCTTCTGTAGGGGACCCGGCCCTCCTCATCCTCGGCCCCCAGGACTGAAAGGTGGGAAATCAACTCAGCCACCATGGGAGCCAGGGACCAAGCAAGCAGCCCCACATTGGTTGCCTGAGTGTCAGAAGCTCCTTTCAGCCCCAAGGAGCCCAAGTTGGCCGCAGAGTTGTAGCATCTGAGGCTGGTAGCTGTGGGGGCCTCCCCCTTCCCTGGTGAGCCAGGCTCCAGCATGGGCACCAGAGCATAAATGAAAATGGAGACCCTTCTTCCATCCATCCCTCCCCATCTGGTGGGGGAGGCTGCAGCACCAGTGCTGGGCACTGTGGGCCCAGGGTTGGGGGGAGGTTTGCACAAAGAGCAGAGAACTGTGTGATTTATTCTGATGGGAAAAGGCGGGGGGGAGTAGGTGATTAGAGGAGGCTTTGCTGGGGCCTGACGCACCAGTGGGATTGTTGCAGGGGGTGTGGGGGCTTCCAAAGCCCTTCTCAGGGTCTCTGCTTTTTGGGAACCATGACTCCCTGTACCCTTCTGTCTCACCACGTTTGGCGTAAGTGCTCTGTGTCTCATCTCTACACCATTCATATCGCTCATTGAATTTCTACTGACCTGGCTGGAGCACTGGTACATAGAGGCAGGGCTATTTTGACTCTCAGCTTACAGATGGAGAAACCAAGGCTCAGAGAGGTGAAGGGGCTTGCCCAAGGTCACACAGTGCGTGAGTGGTTGAGCTGGGACTGGCCACAGGGTCTGTTGGGCAAAGACAGAGCTTTTTCCAGGATATTCATCGCCCTGTCAGATTCCCTCCCGTTTAAAGGAAACTGGGGATTCCTCCTTCCGTTCTCCTCCTCGCTCTGCTCAGTTCCTTGGCACAGTTAGAACTTAGACGAGGAGGGTTTTCCAAGGAAGGGTTTCCCTAAGTTTGCAGTCCCAAGAGATACGAGGACTAGGGCTCTGAGGTTTATGGTCATCCTTTCCCTAGAGCATCAAGCCCCAAGGATTTGGGTGCTACCCTGTCACTCCGGAGGCTCCGAGGTGGCCCCCCCATAGGAAATCAGGCTTTGCCCTTTGTGTGGTAGTCTCTGCCTGTCCCCCGGTGCCAGGCATGCTTAGGGGCACAGCTCTGCCCCACCAGCTGTAAGGTCGCCTCTGAACCCTGGCCAGGTCCCGCTAAGGCCCAGAGGGGGGCTAGACAGAGAGGACACAGCACTGACTGCGGGAGAACCTGACTTCTCTCAGTGACCCCCTATGCAGTTCTGGGCAAGTGGGTCAACCCTCTGGGGCTCCTTCTGTCCCTCCTGAAACGAGGAGGCCAGGCTGCTCTGCAGGGGCCAGGCTACCTTCTCCCAACATTGCCAGGTTCAAAGTCGCCAAGTAGTGGATGCTGAGGAGCCCCCACGGCTGCCCCTCTGCTGGGCCAAGCGCCCGACCACAGGAAGGTTTTGGAGCCACTCACTTAATCACAAAAAGAAACTGTTATTAATGATAGTGAGACACGGCGAATAAGTGGGTCATGTCTAATAAGCCATTTGTGTTCAGGAGGAGAATACCAATTTGATAAAAGCTGTGTGTGCTGAAAAAGCCCAGAAATTGCTGTTTAGCAGATTGGAGCCTGATCGTTTCATTATTCCTGGGCTCCGCGTGTCCTCAGCTGATTCAGGAAATGTGGCCCAGTTTGGGAGGTGTCTGTGTCTGGGGGTGGGGATGGGAGGCTGGAAGTGGGGGCTCCTCCGGAGGAGCCCATGGACCCCAACCACTTGGTGGCTCCTCATCTCTCCAGCTCAATCTGAGCCCAGCCCAGCCGCCAGGCTAACACCTTGCCCCTGCCCACCCGGGACTTGTCACAGGGAAAGCCTGTGGTCAGGTGGGTCAGCAAGGACATCAGTCTCGCTTCCCATCTCCCTGCTACCTTCACTCAGCCCACTTCACAGAGGGCCTTTTAAAGGCATGAGGAATGAATGGGGGTGAACGGTGTATGCCTCTTCAAGAGGCATAAGGAATTGGGAGGCTGGGGTCGTGGTGGTCCGTGTTTGTGCCTCCTAGGTACTCAATTAATGGTAGCTGTTTTGATTATTCCTTATGAGAAAGGGTCAGCTCATCGCCATCAGCACAGCAGAGCTGGGGGGCAGGGGGCGGAGCTAGCATTTATGAACTGCCTACTATGTGCTAGGTGCTGCCAAACCCCTCGCCATTGTTAACTCACTAAGGCTGACGTTATTCACGCAAGGCTGGTGTTGGGCATATGAGGATACTGAGGTTCAGAGAGGGCCAGTGACTTGCCCAAGGTCACTGAGTCTGTACAGAGAGCCACAGAGCTGTACCTGCCTCCTCCGGGACGACCCCGAGGCAGGCTGGACGAGTCACGTGACAGGACTTCTTCCTTCTGCATAGCCCTGTCTCGGCGCTCCCTTCCAGCTCCCCAGAGAACTGGTAAAGCCGTGGGGGCCGCCAAGAGGAACCGGCAGCTTAGAAAGGCAACACACGGGATCTCGCTGAGGCCATGTGCAAGTTAGAAAAAGACAGCTGGGCTGGACTCCTTCTCCAGTTCTTTTTCCAGATCTTGGCCAGGGTGGGGGGGTGGGGAGCGGAAGGCAGGATCTTTGTGAGGATCTTTGTAGACCTCCTGCCTTGGAATCACCAGGGAGTTTGTTAAAATGCAGATCCCAGGGACGCCTGGGTGGCTCAGTTGGTTGAGTGTCTGCCTTCGGCTCAGGTCGTGATCTCAGGGTTCTGCTCCGCGGGGAGTCTGCTTCTTCCTCTGCCTCTTCCCCTACCACCCCCATCCCCACCAGCTTGCTCACTCTCTCTCTCAAATAAATAAATGGATTCTTAAAAAAAAATGCAGATCCCAGGGTCCCCCCACCCAGACCCATTGGCCAAAATGATTGTTGATGAGACCCTGGAATCTGCATTTTAATAAGCTCCCCCAGATGATTCCCATGCAGGCTGGAGTTTGGGAACTACTGCCTTAAGCACTCAGCCAGGCCTGACGACACGTGTAGGGATGGGACATCGTCTGGCGCCAGGGGCTGCTGGGTTGGTTTGGGTTTGCAAGAGAGGGAGGGGGCCATGCTGGAGCAGGCATGTGGACCCTGAGAGGAGCCCCAGGAAGCCTTGTACTGCAGCAAACATCCATCCTCCCACGCCCGCCCGGCCACACACACACACACACACACACACACACACACACACACACACACACCCCTAAGCCAGCACCTTCAATTATTAATACACCCCAATGCAGACACAGATCCTAGCTTGGCCTGGTGCTTTGTCCATTGAGTGATTCACTGTCCTGAGGTTCTCTCCATTGCCTGGAGGGACCAGCGGGGTGCTGAGGCAGTGGCGGGGGCCACCGGGCCATTTGGCAAACAGCCCGTTCCCTGAAAACCCACCCTGGCATTCTCTCATTCCTTACCGAACTGTGGATATCTCACCATCAATAAGCTGGCTAGTTTGGTGGCTGGGAGATGGAGAAAATTGAGCGCTGTCTTCCGAAGGTTATGATGTTAAAAATGTGTTCGCATTGTCTCGGGTGTTAGTGATTATTCTATCAATTACACCCGTAAACAGTCGGCCTTGGGCTGAGGGTTCCCGGCCTCCTGTGGGGAATTGGCCCTCACAAGCGGTTTTCCCTGAGTCCTTCACACCAATTGGTTTTGACACCTTGCCTATCAGCGGCTCCGGCGGCCTTTTCCTGAAGCAACGGGAGCCGGGAGCCGTGGGCAGCCAGCAGGACAGGAATTCGGCTCATCTCCACGGTGACACGGTGACAGTAGGGGTGTTGGGGGAAGTCTCCTGTGACAAACAAGTGGGCCAGGTCAGGGGTGAGGGAGAGTGGTCAGCCACTGGGACAGGAGATGGAGACCATGGGCCAGGGTGCATTTGCCCAAATTGCTGGGGGAGGTCAGTGCTTGGCTTTTGGGGTCACCTTATCTAACTCTGTGCAAATTAGGTGAGAGATACACGGAAGCAAATGTTGACTGAGTGTCATGCCAGGGCCTTAGACAGTGTTGTCTCATTTGACTCCCACAAGAACCCTCCGAGGAGGGGACTTCCCCTGGTCCAGGGTATTTTTGAGGGAACTGAGTCTTGGTGAGGTTAAAAGGCTTGCCGAAGGTCACTCACCTAGCAAGTGTTGGAGCCTGGATTTGATCCCAAGAATGTGACTCCAGAGCCCAGGCTCACAATGCCGTTGAGTCCCAGAGAAGAGGAGGAAGAAGTGAGGTCTGAATGCTAAAACTTCTGTGTATTCCAAGTTAAGGCAGTTTTAAACATTCACATAATTTTAATTTCATAAAGAATCCACATTTTTAGTAGAACGATCACAAAACGGAGCCCCTCCCTCATCCTTACTGAGCGGTACAAGGACATCCTGGGGTGGGCAAGCCTGACTTCACCTTGCCGTGGGCGGACCCAGGCCCGGCCCCTTGAAGTGCATATGAGATGCTATGACCCGGAGGGTAATGGGGTGCCAGGGTGTGTCCTCTTGCCAGCCCTGGTGAGGCAAGTCTCTTCCATCAGAAGAAGGGGCCGTGACCTCACTGGGGGAAGAAATTTACCCCTCTACCAGCTGGCGACCCTGGGGTTCGTTGGGCACATGCTGCTGTGGGGAAGGGAGGTGGGGCTGGGGAGGCAGAGGGGCTGCCACTCCTCCAGGACACCCTCCCCACGACCGGGCCCTCTCCCCTTCCTGAAAGTCGGCAGAGGAGTCTCTGGGCCTCAGCCCCATCACGCCCGGTGGAAACCCCTCTTCAAGGACCCCCAGGACCCTCAGCAGGATTGGGTCCTACCTGAGAGATGGTTTGAGGCAGAACCCAGACAAACCTCTCACATTTTAATAGTTATGCATTTATTTTAATGTGGAGTGGAAAAATAAACCCAGCACATCAAAACTGTGATTTCACAGATATGATTGCTTAGATGAGACTAACGGGGATATTAAACAAATAGTGGGTTAGTTTATAGGAAAACATTAAGGACAGAACAGTGAGGGTGCACGGGCAGCTCTCTGTGTAGGAATGACTGGACGTGGGGGCTGTTGGCCCACGGGCTGCCCCCCCGCCTCATACTCTGTACTGTCAGCGGGAGCTGCTGGCCCAGCAGAGGCTGCTGTCGGCTACTGGAAGGGACCGCTCATTTATTCCTTCATTCATTCAACAAATAGCGCTTGAGCACCTGCCATGTACCAGGCTCTCTTAGCCACTGGGGACATATCAGTGAAGAAGACAGATAAGGTTCTTGCTCAGACAAACCTATAAAAAATATATAAGTATAAATTGTGATAAGAGTGAAGAAACAGAGATAATGTTCAGCCCGGAGAAGGCACTCCCGGCGCAGCGAGGGCAACTGGTAGTGAGCTCCCTGTCACACGAGTGTTGTAGGCTGGAGCCAACCATTTATTAGCTGGGGGTGTTGTGGAGGGAATCCCTGCTTTATTTCCCCAAGGAGCACAGACTGGTGAAGTGGACAGAGAAGTCTGAACACAGTGGGTGGTTCATAACAATCTGTCACACAGCGATTTAGTGACGGGGCCCCCCAGTGGGCGGAGCTCCCAACTCCGAGGATGCCTGGCCCCCCACCCGGGGGGACATGGCAGGGGTGAGGGCCTTTGCTGTCTCTTGTGTGGAGAGGTGGGGGCAGCGGCTCCTTTGTGACTTCACTTCAGCTTGAGTTCAAGTGCCCGAGTTCGAGCGGGAAAAGTAGACCCGAGCCTTGATCCACCCTCCCGCGGCCTCTGCCTTGCTGGGTAGCTTGGCAGGTCCCTGCCCTTCTCTGGGCCTCAGCAACCTCCAACAACGGCTAGTGCACCTAGCTCTTAGCTTCCAGAATCCTTCCACCTGTGGCCCTTTCCTCTGTCCTCCAGGCGGCAGGTGCGGAGGGAGCCCATGGCCGCGTGGGATTCCATCTGGCACATGGCACTTAGTCTCAGTGGCCTTCGGGGGTCTGGGAACCAAGACGCCAGACAGCAGTCATCAAACATTTTCTCTGTGCCTGTCATCCCCCTCACCTCCTCCTTCCAGCCTCACACACCCCACGTGGAGGATGTTCCCATTTTACAGACCAGGACATGGAGGCTGCGGGGGTATTGGGACCCTTCCGAGGCCACACAGCTGTTGAGTGGTGGAGCCGGGCTTGAGCCCAGCTTGTGGGGCTGCAGGGCTGGAGTTCTTCCCCGCTCATCTGTCCTGCTCCTGGCTGCCAAGCCCGGTGGGCGTGTGGACAGTTGCTTTGTTCTGGAGTGGCACCCTGGCTTCACTGGATTCTCTCGGGGTCCAGGATGCCAAAATGCTGGGAAGGCCTGGGTCTGGCTGCACGAGCGCAGTCTGAGAGCCTAGGCTCCTTGGACCCAAGCCCAGCCCTGTCAGTGGGGGTGGTGGGACCTTGGGGGTATGCGTGGGACCTTGGGTGCACCTGCCTGGGTGTTCTGCTGGGGGCTGGTGGTTTTGCCTGAGCATGTGGCTGGCGTGCGTGTGTTTGGGTGTTTGATCGTGTGTGGTGGAGGAGCCGTGGGTGGGAAGGAGCCCGGGCGGTCGTGTAGTGTCCCAGCCGAGGGGCCAGGCTGTGCCCTCTGTGCCGTAGCCTTGGTGTGCAGACCCGCCTCCCCGGCCCCTCCAAGTGGGTGCCCTTGGGACTCGAGGCATCGAGGCTCTGGGAGCATCTGGAAGGTTAGAGCTAGAGCTGGGAGTGGGGCTTGCTCAGAGCTATCAATTAGGGGGCTGGCAGTGCCCATCTGTGGCAAGTGCTCTGCCTGCCCCTCTCTCTGGCTCGTTCTCTCCCCGGGTTGGACGCTCGCTCTCTCTCTTTCAAACTCTCTCCATCTTTCTTTGTCCCTTTCCCTGTGTCTGCTGCATCCATCTCCCTCCCTCCTCTCATCTCTCCACCTCCGCTCTCTGTCTTCACACGCACACATGCACGCACGCGAGCACACACACACACTCCTCTCTCCAGGTGACACCTTGGGATTACACATGCGTCTCTTCTTTGTATCGTTGTGACACCCACGCAGAGCAGGCACTTGAGAGATATCAGGTGAATGAATGAAGTGGACGAATGGATGACCAAGTGGTGGAGTTACAAGGGGCGCTGGAGCTTGTCTAGACTTGTGGTTCCTAATTTTCTTGGAGGTCACCGTCCTCTGGAGCATCTGATGAAAACTGGATCATTGCCTCAGGAAAATGCCACATCGTTTGGGTTAGTTCCAGCTGGTTTGGGAGGCCCCCAGAGCTCACCCGTGGTGCCTGGGATGCAGCCTTCATTTTACGGGGGAGGAAACCAAGGCCCAGAGAGGAGCCAGGCCTGGCCCCGGGATGCAGGGCCAACGCTCAGCAGAGCACCCCCCCCAACTCTGCTGTAGCCCTCGCATAACAAGCTTCCCTCTAGTGTCTTCAGCGGGTGGGCATGGGGGAGAGGTCAGGGAGGACAGCAAACCGGAGATGTGAGCCCTGGAAGTGGCTCAGGCAGATGAACTCTCCCGAGGGGTCTCTCCCCTCTCCCACCAGAGTGGTGGCTGTGTCCTGGTGCAGTCAGGAAGACTTCCTGGAGGAAGTGGGCTCCTGGTATCCAGGGCCTGCTGGGACTGAGAGGGGATTCCAGAGGCCGCAGGAGCGGGTCTGTCAGGGGCTTCATCCGGAGAGTTGTGCGTGTGCATCGGGCAAAGCAGGCGGTGGAGCTCGGCGTTGACCCCGCCACCCGGAGGTTTCCGGTGGGGAAGGTGCGAGGTGTGGCTGGCAATCAGGAGGGACCGGCCATGTGCCTGAAGTGGGTGTCAAACAGGACTTGGAGGCTGAGGGGGTACTGGTGGAGCAGGAGAAGCTCCTTCCAGGACTAGGGCCGAGTTTGCGGGCTCGCAGGAAGCCGGGGCTGGCCGCAACGTCCGGGGGCTGACGGAAACCTGGGCTGGGCAGGAGATGGGAGCTGGGCATGCTTGCGTGCCTGTGTGCGTGTGTGTGCGCGTGTGTGCACGTGTGTGTACCTGCACTGCTTCCTTTCTAATGCTTGCACACACCAGGCTCCCTCCTCTGGGACCTTTTGCCCAGCGATTTCGATTTCGTCTGCCTGGCAGGCTCTCCCCCTACCTTTCCCACCCTCTGGCTCTTTCCTTCATGCTCCGCGGACCTCCTCCCGGGGCCCCAGCACCTGTCAGAGCCTGGCCGTGGTCACTCCAGCGGATATCCCAGGCACCCATCAACATGCCCATCTTGCAGAGGAGGAGACCGGGGCTGGGGGGAGACTGGGGGCCCACACCTCGTTCAAAGCAAGGGAGAGAACCCAAACTTTGTTCCCTCAGCCATGCGTGCTAAGACTGTAGGGGATGGTGCCTGCCTGGGCTTTGGGATCAGACACTCTTGGGCTCAAATCCCGGCCCCCACTCAGGCTCTCCGAGCCTCACTAGCCAACTTGGGGTTGGGGGTCTTGACTGAAGCCCCCTTTCTCACAGCCCTCGGGCGTGGTTGCTGGCCCAGGGCAGGGAAGGTGAGAGAGGACTACAGGGTGTCTGTTCTGCTTTGTGAGGTTTAAAAAAAATTATTTCTGGCCTTAGAGGTGGCAGCAATTAGGGCTGGCTCACTGGGGAGCTGTTTGCTGCCTGTCATTGGCCCCAGGAAAGGGTCCCTAATGGAGGCCCGGCGGCCAGAGTGCATGGTAGTGGAAACTGCACTCAAAACAACCCGGCACTAATGGTTTCCTGGCAAGCAGAGGAGAGGGAGGGTGAGGGCAGGCTGGCAGACAGCTGATGGAAGTCCTCTGGGGCAGGGGCCCTGAGACTCACCAGCTGGTCTCCTTATGTCCCCAGAGACCCCAGCAGTGGTCCCTAACTCCAGTCAGGTGCTAGGAGTCTCGAGCCCCATCCAGGCTCTGCTGCTTTCCGTTAAATCCCCTCCCAGGCAGAGGGAACAGTAAATGCAAAGGCCCTGGGGTGGGGCAGAACCCCTTCAGCTAAGGATTCTCTGGTTCTAGAATAGTCCTTGTGTTTCAAAAGGCCAGGCCAGTCTAGTCTTCTAGGTGAGGAAAAGGGAGGTGGGAACCTTGGGGAAATTGAAGTTGGAGCAGGGCCATCCTGTGAGAGGCAGTATGAATAGCAACCAGATCATCACCAGCCTAATAATGCTCCACGGAGCCCTCTAGGTGCCGGACATTTACAGGCATGTGCGATCCTGTCAAGTCCCCACCATACCCATTTTACAGATGAGGACACTGAAGCTTAGCGATTTGCCCACCACAAGGAGGTATAGTTGGGGTTCCCATCGTGGTCAGCCTGACTCCAGAGCCCATGCATTTACTGCTGCGCTGCTGGATTTCCCAAACACGGTTGGGCAGGCGTGGGAGGGCCAGGGCAGGGCTGCCACTGGGTCCCAAGTGGGGCTGTGTTTGCCCCACACCAGGTCCCGAGGAGACAGCATGGCTGTCGGAGTCTGCCTCAGTTTCTCCCTTCCTATTGGTCTCTGCACCTGGTTTTCATGTGCCCTCTCCTCTTCTGCTCTGGTCCTCATGGCTGTGGAGCTTGCTGGCCCCACCCTTGGTGCCTCCCACCTCTCTCCCTTGTCTTTCTCCTTTTCAGTGCACCTGGGGATGCTCCTTCCTGGACTCCAAGGCATCTACTCACCCCTGTGGCTGATGCAACCTCCCTCTGCTTCCCCCATTCACCCCCTCTCTGCCTCTGGCAGGCAGCAAGGATGGTGCGTGCCTGGGCTTTCGGGTAGACTCTTAGGCTCAAATCCTGACCTCCCTTGAGCTCTCTGAGCCTGACTACCCCTCTGTGCAATGGGCTCACCCCACAGGTTTTGCAGGCTGTACAGGTGAGGAGGAAAAGAACTGCCATCTGCACAAACATCAGGATGTCTGTCTGCCTTCTCCTGTGCCCGGCTCCCCCATTCTGGTTCCTGCCCTGTCCCGGGCTCCCCGTGCATTCCCACCCTTGCCTCCCTCCCTCCCAACCCTTTCCCTCCCTGTGGCCCAGATGTGGGGGAAGAGAAGGTGGGAATTCCACAGGGGAAACCTGCTCAACTCCCACAATCCCGCAAGTGCCAGAATATTTTCACTCTCCTTAAATCTCCCTAGATTTGTAATTCCACTGCTGTCTCCCTCAATATGTGCCCGTGGCCTTGAGAGGCACCCTGCACCCAGCTGCAGGCACCAGCTCTGCCCACCCAGTGGTGTCAGGACTGCCGGGCGGGGGACTGGGCATGTCCCCACCACTCTCCGTGCCTCAGTTTCTTCATCCGCAAGAAGAGGAGAGTGAGAGTGGCTACTTCCCAGGTTGTTTGGGGATCCGGTGAGAGATTTTACCTGATGAAAGAAGCGTCTCTTATAAAAAGGAATGCAATCTGATACATGCAACAGTGTGGACGAACCTCCAAAACATGATGCTAAGTGAAAAAAGCCAGTCCCCAAGGACCACGTATTATATTGTTATATTTGTGGGAAATATCCAGAATAGCAAATCCATCCAGAGACTCAGCATAGATTCGTGGTTGCCAGGGGATGGGAGAATGGAACATAACTGCTTAATGGGCGCAGGGTTTCCCTTTGGGGGGAAGAAAATGTGTGGGGACTAGATGGAGGTGGGGGACACAGCATTGTGAATGCACTCAGGTCCAGCAGCTTGGTCACGTTAGAACGGTTAATTTTGTGACGCGAATTTTACTTCATTACAAAGTAAGTACAAAGGACACATCTCTATAGCACAGTCCTCTGTGCCGGATCGTCCACTTTATAAATGTCGACACACTTGGTACTTACAGCGACCTCATGAGGTAGCTCTTACCCTCACGCCCATTTTACAGATGAGCAAACCAAAGCACAGCATCACCAGGCACCTAGCACACAGTAAGTGTTCAAAATGTTAGCTATTTGAATTTTTTAAAAAGATTTTATTTATTTATTTGACAGAGACAGCGAGGGAAGGAACACAAGCAGGGGGAGAGGGAGAGGGAGAAGCAGGCTTCCCGCCGAGCAGGGAGCCCGACGCAGGGCTCGATCCCAGGACCCTGGGATCATGAGCTATTTGAATTTTTCTTAAAGATTTTATTTATTTGAGAGAGGGAGAGAGAGCATGAGAGGGGGAGGGTCAGAGGGAGAAGCAGACTCCCTGCTGAGCAGGGAGCCCGATGCGGGGCTCGATCCCGGGACTCCAGGATCATGACCTGAGCCGAAGGCAGTCGCTTAACTGACTGACCCACCCAGGCACCCAGCTAATTTGACTTTTTATTGGTTGGGGGCCGCCCTCCTTCCCAGTTAGCAGGGACCCCCGCCCCCACCTGGGCGTGTGTGTGTGTGTGTGTGTGTGTGTATGTGTGTGTGTGTGTAACTCAACAGTGAGCGACTGCCACCAGGGAATGGCGGCAGCGAAGAGGCTCTCCTGCGTCCCACACGGGGAAACAGACTCTTCACCCGCATTCGTTCATTTCATCCTCACAATGAGCCATGTGGAAACTGACGCTCAGAGAAGTGAGGCAACTTACACAAAGCCACACAGCAAGTCAGGGCAGGGCTGCAGCTTGTGTGCCCACGTGTGAATCCTGGGGTTCACTGCCCCCCCCAAGTCCCCCTGCTTCCTGCTGGTCTGCTGCCCCCGTTAGCCAACACATCAATACTCCTGCGCACAGAGCCAGGGCTGCTGGAGACAAAGGAGGCCTCTGACTGGATCAAGCAGAGAAGGCCCTGGACTGGGGGGTCGGCCCCACGCGGCAGAGGGGGAACGGCCCCCCACCAGGGGCAACGTTTCTTTGATGTTCTCCTATGTCATTCAAAATTCATGAATTCCGTATCCTATTCCATAACGTACTCATGTTTGTTTTAATACAAAAATAACGTTCTTTCCCCACTTTGGGAGAGGGAAATCCATGCCTCCGGAGGTCGCTTCCCTGGTGTGAGCAGCAGAGACCATGAGGGCATCCGCCCTTCCTTTCTTTGTTCACTCCGTCTGCAAGCGGGCCTTCTGTGGGCCTCCTTGGACCTGAAATATAGGTGTCAGTCCTCCTCACGTGCCAGACACAGGGAGCCTGCGGGTGAATCAGACAGGAAGCCGAACTGGCAGGGTCCGTAGGGTTGTTACAGGTGAGTGGCAGGGAGGCTCCTGTCCCTGGGCCTCTGCAAGCCAGGGCTGGGAAGTGGGGACGAGGGATGAAGGTGGGAGGGGGTCAGTGGCCGAGGAAGCCAGAGCCGGTGGTGACCGGTGACCGTGGTAGAGGTGGCTGCCCGCGGGCCCGCCCCTCAGCAGCCCTGCCTCTCAAGCCCTTCTGACCGAGAAGAGTCTCTGCCTGGCCCTGCTCTGCATTTAATGCGTAACTCTCGCCAACCTCCCCTGTTCCTGCAAGAAAATGGGCACTGAGGCCCGTAGCCTTCAACAGGCCACCTTCCCTGGCTAGAATTGACAGACGCTGGGTGATGCTCCTAGTGTTTATTTTTACAGTTCCCCTCTATTTATGGCAAGTGATGCTGATTTTCCGTTTATGGCGGCAATAAAAGTCTCCTTTTAAGCTGAATTTATTTAAGTAAAAAGGGAAAGGTGCTTTGAAAATAAATATTAAGTAAATAATAGTGCAGGTGCTTCAGGGATCCTGCGGAAATGGTGAGGATGGTCCCCAAAAGGTTGGACTTGTGAGACTGTCTCTCTCTGGGGCATGCCTTTTCCTGTTCAGAGCTCCTCCTAACTGTGCCGACTCCAACCAGGCTTCGAGTCCAAGCGTGGCCCACCTCCCAGAAGCCATCCCCGAGTCCAGGCAGATGTGGGCCTGCCTCCGTCTTCCCTAACACTTGCACCTCCATTCCGAGCTTCTGCGTATCTCTGGGGAGCGGGAGGGGGGAGTACAACTCACGGCTATGTGAATGCTGCACACTGTGAACAACTGTACATGGCGATGCGGGCTCAGGCCCAGCCGTTGTCCGTACGGTAGTCACTGGTCTGTGTGTCTGCCCTTCCTGTGGACTCTGGGCCCCTTGAAGGCCAGGGTCTGGCCAGAGTGTCCTGGGAAGCCCAGCACAGGGAGAGGTCCATGAAGGTTGATCTTCATTCCTTTTGCGGGGAGGACTTGAGCTCCTACTGCATGCCCAGGCTGCCATCTTCCCACTAAGGAGTGCTGCAATTCCCTGAGCTTTTGTACCAACGGCCTTCTTGCACTTCTTGAGAAGAGGAAACCTTGTCCGCTCCAAGACCAAACAACCTTCGTCGACTCACACCTCGATCCCTCTTGCTGCACACAGCCAGCCAGCAGCCAGGGGCCGCCCAGTGGGAGACAAAGAACCCTCCCCTGAGCCCGGCCCGTCCCAGAGCAGACACTGCACCCATTCCCAGGGAGGAGAGGGCTCTGGCTGGTGCCTGCCAGGCTCCTTCTACGAAGCCGGGCTTCTCAGTCCCTGGGGGCTTTTTCATTCAGTTTATCTGGGTTTTCCTCTTAGGGACATTTTACGTCTCCTGATTTCAGAAGCAAGGTGAGATTCACGGATGAGCTGGGGCTTCCTCAAGCACTCCCTCTGCAGCCTTTCCCTTTTTCTGCCTCCCAGCCAAGAGTTAAGGTGGCCACGGGCCTTCCTGACTCTGTTCCGTACACCCTTGCAGCCCTGGCCCCCAGGTGAGCTTGCTGGAAATGACCCCCGTGGAGTCACACTGTACAGAGCTGGAGGGGGGAGGGCTGAGGGAGGACTCGGGTTCTGCTTGGGAGACTCTCCAGTCACCCTCGGGGCTGGCATCTTGCTTTGTCCCTTCATACTGTATGACCTCAGGCACGGACACTCCCTCTCTGAACCGTGCACCCTCCCTCAGTGAGGTGGGGCTGGCCATAAAGACTACCACCTCCTCAAGTCCTTGGGTCCTGTGCACGGTGCCTGCAGGGGTTTGCTTCCTGCAGTCCCGGGGTAGCCCCCATGTTCTCTGAGCTTTGTTTCTCAAGTCGCTGGGAAAGGCTCAGGTCTGGATGGAGGGGGTGGGCGGGGGGAGCTGCAGGGGCCCTTACGTGGACCCACTTGACTTCTTGCCTTCATCACAGCAGCACCTGCAGAGAACAGGGTGGGGTGGGGGGAGACTTGGCATTCTGGGGTCCCAGAGCCTGAGCCTGAATCCTAGCTCCCCAAGGCCCGGGTCCCAGTCCCAGCTCCTGTCGCCTACCTGCGGTGAGCCTCGGTGAGCCTCGGTTTCCCCACCTGTAGTAAAGAGTCAAAGACCCCTGACCTGCAGGGTCGCTCTGAGGATTATGTGGGATCAGACACATCCACTGTCTGGCACCTTGCGGGCCTCGGGGGAGAAAGGTGAGCCCGCGGGTGGGTGGTGCTGGCCTGTGGGCCTCAAGGGTGCAGAGCTGCCCGCGAGGCCGACACAGCCCTTCCTGGCACTGCTGGCCTCCGTTTATTGCTCCATTTCATTCCCGGTCACATTTCATATGACCACTTTCTGGGCCCTCTCAGGGAGCCTCCGGCTTGCTCGTCAGCTTGGCGGGGCTCCTGTGCGCCAGGCTGGGCTTGGGCGGCCAGAGGTCAGGAGGGCCAGAAGGATGGAGGTTGGGGAGGGGTCCGGCCTGCTGGAGCCCCACTCAGAGCCTCCCAGGACGCCTGTGTCCACATTGTCCATTCGTCCCTATCACTGCTCTTGTGGGCACAGTTGCCCCCGAAACTCCCTTCTGGCACATAGTAGGTGCCCCGTAAATGAATGATGTCTGTCTCCTTGGTTTTTTTCTTACAGTTTCGAGAAGTCCTCTGGGTTTTTGTCTGACCTTTTCCCCTTCATGCCTTCATTCACTCATTCAGCACATGCCTTAACAGCGCCTCCCGTGGGCCTGCCCCATGCTGGGGGAGCAACCAGGCCGGGGGGGGGACTCACAGACACCTTAGTGTCCGTCATAGAACCCGCTCCAGTGGGGCAATCCGGGGCCCCAAGGAGGGCTTCCACCCCAACCTGGGCAGGGAAGGCATGTCTGGGCACAGGGCCCGCTGTGAGCAGGGACTCTGGGAACCGTGCCCCGGGCGGGGGGCGGGGGGACACACAAAGAAGTGTCGCGAGAGGCAGGAGGGGCACACAGCTGGGGTCCCGCAGAGCCAGAGCTGCAGACTTTGGATGCCCAGCCTGAGAGCCTGACTCTGGCTCTGAGAGCTGGCAGGTTCCCCTTGGGCTCCCCGCGTGTGAGGTTTTCCTGGAGCTCCCAGGTGGCCCGGAGCCGAGAAGACAGGATCCCATCCCTGCTTTCTGCCAGAGCCGCCGTGTTCGTCTGGTGTCACAGCAGCCAGCGTCCATCGAACACCCACTGTGCGCTCGGTGTGCCTGGTGTCCTTCTAGCTGCCGGGACACAGCGGTCAACCAAGCAGACTCTGGTCTCCCGTCTCTGGGGGGCTTGCACTCGGGGTAGGAGAGGGACAGCAAGTGAGAGCCGTCAGAGAGCATGTTAGCGGTAAGGGAAAAGCAGGAAGCAGAGAAGAGGGGCACAGACGGGATAGGGCAGACTCAGGCGATCACCCTGGAGCAAAGACTTGCGTGTGTGTTCCCCCCCACACCCCCTCACCCCCACCCCGTGCACGTTGGGGAGCACTCCCGGCACAAGTCCAGGGGGGGTCTTGTGGTGTGAAAGCCACCGCTGCGGGCCGGGGAAGCCACAGGAGGCTTTTTAAAAAAATTGTGAATAAAACATATACAACATCAAATTTACCATTTTAACCATTTTTAGGTGCACAGTTCCGTGGCGTCAAATACGTTCAGATTGCTGTGCGCCCATCCCCACCATCCGGCTCCGGAACTTTGGCATCTTCCCCAGCTGAGGCTCTGCTCCTATCCATTCAGTGCTGCCCCCCACATTCCTCCTCTCCCCCTGCCCCAGGCAGCCATCCTTCCGCCTTCTGTCTCTGAGTTTGGCTGCTCCAGGGGCCTCGTGGAATCACATGGTATCACATCCTTTTGCTCCTGGCGTATTTCACTCAGCATCACGTCCTCCAGGTTCATCCATGTTGGAGCCTGGGTCGGAATGTGCCTCCTTTTAAGGCTGAATAGTATTCCCTTGTGTGGAGAGACCACACTTGGTGTATCCATTCATCAAGGGAGCAGGCCACGACACAGGAGGACCTGGCAAGAGATGGGCTGAGTGGAGACCAAGGGGCCGGCGGGGCCACATTGGTTCTCTCTGCTCTGCCTCCCTCTAGCTCCAGTTCTACCGTGGCTCCCCTGACAAGGAGCTGATCCTTCCACTGGTCCTCCAGGGGAGCCTGCTCTCACTCTGGCAGAGACTGATGGGTGGCCTGGGGTCCAGTCCCTGCAGGCTTCCTGGAGGAGGCAGCCTCAAACCAGAGATTTGAAGATCAGAAGGGCAAGGAAGGCTGTGCAGAGGGAGAGAGAAGATTTGGGGCTGGATCAGAGGGTCTGGGCTGGGGGGGGTCTGGCCTCAGAGGTGGAGGGAGCTGGGGCCTGGGCTGAGGCTGCCTCTGATGGACAAGTCCCCTGAGGCTTGCCTGTGTGTCACTGGCTGCTGGGGGGACAGGGTGCTGTCGGGAGCCAATGAAGAAGGAGCCGAGGAGGTACAGAGTAGATAAGAGGTTACACGTGGCCCAGGCGTGAATGAAGTAGAGACGCTGCACCCACTGCATGATCTGATGCAGCTACAAGGAAGCATCTTGAAAATCTTTCTGGAGATGACAGAATTTTGAGCTAGAATGTGAGTGAAGGGAGTGGTACTTGCTGAGCACCTGCTATGTGCCAGGCACGAGGCATGTGTTGCCTTGTGTCATTCTCCCCTCTGCCCTCTCTCTCCTCTTTTCATATAAAGAACTGGGGGTCAGAGAGGCAAAAGGGCTTTCCAGGTCACACAGCTGGGGAGTAGAAGAGACAGGATTCGAACCCAGGCCTGAAGGCAAAGCCCTAGATGTGGTATAGAATCAGGGCCTAGAAGGTTAGGACGGAGGTCAGGCCCCGGTCGTGAAGGGCAGACAAGATCTTCCAGGTTCCCCTCTGCCTTAACCAGAAGCCAAACCCACTGACTCGGGCCAGGGTCCCGGAGCTGTTTCCCGCCGACCTAGGCCCAATACCCGGGCTTGGGGTTAATGACTACATTGCTTCCCCAATTAAAGGCAGAAAGGAAGAAGAGGTTGCATTCACTCAATCCCCTTTCTCCTTCTCCTGCAGAATCCTAATTTGTGGACACCGGTTTTAATTGTCTTCCCAGCAAGCCCAGCCCTGCTCAGGCCCTGGGGCAGGAGAACGCAATTGCATCCTTCTCAAAAATCTATAATTATACCAGCCTCCCCAGAGACGGGCTGTGAGGAGTTACCTGAGCAGGGAGGGAGGGAGGGCTTAGAACAGGAGGAAGTCAAAGAGAAGAGATGGATTTTATGTCCCAAACTCAGCAGGGATGCTAACTGGAGATGGGGGGCCTGGGGGACTGGAGGGAAGGACATGGCGGAGGGGGTAGGGAGAGGGGCTGCAGGAGCAAGGTCCAGAAGTTGTGGGCTCGACTCTCAAGTGCTCTGGAACTGGGTTCAAATGTAACCGTTTTCTCTGTGGCCTTGGGCAAGTCCTTAACCTCTCTGGGCCTCAGCTTCCCCACCTGAACAATGGGGATCATAATGATCCCCCCTCCCCCACAGCATCATGGTGGGAGCAAATGTCCGGGAAGAGCTTGGCACGGTGCCTGACACAAGTACTCTGTATTTCTTAGACGTTATTACTGCGCCATCATCATCACCAGACTTAGCGCGGACTGCCTTCCGGTTTCTGGTGTTGATGCGGTACCCTTCCTCACAGAGCTGGGACAGGGAGCAAGAACCTCTTGCTGGTTAGAGCTGCCTGCTTGTAGCGGGGGTGTGAGGAATTGAGCTCCCGTCTCTGGAAGTGTGCAAGTGGGGTGCAGAGGTGTGGAGCCCGGTGGCAGAACTTCTCCTGATAATTCACACCAAATCCTGATGGGGGCTGATGGAGCCCTGGGTCTTGGTCACGACTGCTGGGGAGGCCCAGGTTCAAAAGCCAGCTCTGTGTGAACTTGGGCAAGTCCTGTCTCCTTTTTGAGCCTCATTTTCCTTATCTGTCAAATGGGGGTGAGCGGATTAGAGAGTTTTAGAGACAGTGCCTGCATAGTGCTAGGCGTGTAGTAGATGGCTTCATAAACGGTATGGATTCTTTTTAAAAAAACAATGACAAAGCTCTCTGGGTCTCCCTCCTCCTTGTCTTGACTCACACCATTCCTTTTGTCCTTGCCTCTGCCTGTCGGGATGCACCCGTCTCGGGGCACAGCTGACATGCTCCTCCTCCCCCAAGTAGCGGTGACCCCTCCCCTTTCCAGTGCCCAGGACACCGCTTTTAGGACCTACATCACTTTCTCCCTCAGACTGTCTGAGCTGATGGGATTCTCAGACCATCAGCACTGACCTCCATTGTACAGAGGAGCAAACCGAGGCTCAGAGACGGGGAGAGATGCTCCCCAGGCCATAAAGCAGGTCTGTTGGCAGAAACAGGCTCAGTCAGTCCTCCATCGCTGGTTCCAGCCCCGTGCCCTGGGTACTCACCTGCATACGCTGCCTCTCCATCAGGGGCTCCTTGGGACAGGGCCGGGGACAGGGAGACTCAGGTTATGCCCTCAAATGCCCAGAACCTCATTTTGCCACTTGTCTTGCAGACACATCGCCCCCATCACCACTGAGGTTGGAGACAATGGGAGATCCTGGCAGATCCTGGCAGGGTCTGAGAGGATCAGAGAGACCCTGGGACCAGAGTCCACTGTGGGGAGCAGGGGAGCTGGTGGCTGTCCCCACAGATGACTCACCTGGTTCCATGAGTACTTGCAGCCAGATTTCTATCCCTCCTCCTCCTCGAAGCCCTTCCCCACTCTTGGCTCCAGACCATCTCCCCACCTGGGGCAGGAGGGCATGGGCAGGGAGCACAACACCTCCTTTGAGAAGTCTGCCCTGATTGCCTCAGGCTGGGTGAAATGCCTCCTCTGTGCCTCCCAAGGCTTTGCCCTCCCCAGCCTGCCCCACAGGACCCTGCAAAAATTGGCCATCTTACACTGTTACTTTGTAAGAGAGACCTCTACAGCCAGAAGGAGTTTAAATATTCTGGGAAGAACATGGCCTTGGGAGTCAGACAGGCCTGGGTTCAAATCCAGGCTCTGCCGTGTGGCCTTAGAAGGGTCACTGCCCTGCACTGGGCCTTGGCTGCCTCCTTTGAGCAATGAGGACATGTGATGGGGAGGGGAGAGTCACCTGCTAGGATGCCCCCCCACCAGTGACAGCTGAACACCAGGAATGTGGCTTGTTGAAACCGAGATGTACTGTAATCGTGTCAAATTCATTCTGGATTTCCAAGACTTAGCACAAAAGCCAATGTTTAAGATGTCTCATTAATCATTTTTATTACATGTTGAAACAATTTTTTTGATATCTTGGGTTAAATAAAATACATGATTAAAATTAGTTTCATCTGTTTAAAAAAAATTTTTTTTTAACTTTTTAAATGTGGCCACTAGAAAATGGCAATGTCCACGTGTGCCTCCCAACCCTGGCTTGCCTCCTGGTTCTCTTGGACAGCGCCCTCTAGAGGACCGTTACTGGGATGGGGGGAGGGGTCGTCCCTCGAGTGGGTTTGGGAGTTAGAGGGCCTGGTCAAGGACTCAGGACCTGGGGCTTGACCTTGCTGTCCCCTGGCTGCTGTGTAACCCCAGGCCAGACATCGCCCCCTCTGAGCCTTGCTTGCATCAGTAAAAAGAACCGGTGGGCCAGAATTGGGTTTTCAGTTTGGGGGTGCCCGTGGGCAGGGGAGATGGAGGCTTGGCCCCTCTCCAGGTCCCCCGATGGAGTCCCCATCCAAGGAGAGCCCATCTCTGCCCTTCGTGCCACCCATGAGACCCCCACATACCTGTTGGCACACATGCTTCCTCTACGCACGCACACATCTCTAGGTGGGGGAGAAGCGGGGGCAGCTTCGAGGGCCGGCTCCACCCTTCCTAGTCTGTGACCCAAGCAGCCGTGGACCTCCTTTCCCCAGGTGCAGGAGGGAAAATGGTGAGCACTTCCTGATTCCTGTGGCTCAGCAATGGCACCTGGAGAAGGTCACAACTGTGTCCCTTTCATTGTCCCTTAGCCAGCCAGGTTCCACTGCTGGCCGCTTTGGCTCCAACTCTCCTCCTCCCCTCTTTGCAAAGGCCACTGGGTCTGGATCAAGGCAAAATCCAGCCGTCCCAGGACAGGGGGCCAAGCGCTCATTGTGATCCCCTCTGAGCCCCTCCTGGTGGCTCAGGGCCTCCATGGCCCCCGCAGTCCTGTTTGAGCTGGCAGGTTGGCATCAGGGAAGGTGAGGGGGCTGCGGCCTGGCCCAGGACACTCAGGGTGGGAACCTCTTGGCTCTGGACGATGCTCCACCACTGCCCAGTCATATCTGTTCATTCGTTCACTCAACGAGTTTTTATTGAGTACCTACTAGGTGCCAGGTACTGTTCTGGGAGCTGGGGATATATCAACAGATAAAACAGGCACAGTCCCTCCTCCTGGGAGAGCAGACAATAAACATAAAACAAGTGTATTCGCAGTGCTGTCCAGGACAGTAACCATTACCCACAAGTGGCTATTTGTTTAAATGAGTTGAAATGAAAAATTTAAAATTCAGTTCCTCATTCACACTAGCCACATTTCAAGTGCTCAGTAGACATACATGGCTGGTAGTTTCTGGATTAGCTCAGATATAGATTTTTCCTCATCACAGAAAGTCTGTCAGACGGCACCAATAATGTATTGGGAGGGAAGAGTGATTTGAAGCACTGGTTTTGGGTGAGAGATGCAATTTAAATGAGGTAGTTAGGGTACGCCTCCTTGAGGAGGTGATATCTGAGCGGAGTCCTGAAGCAGAGGAGGTTGGGAGCTATGTGGGAATCTGGGGGCAGGAGGAGAGTGTTCCAGGCCGAGGTAATACCAAGCAAGTGCAAAGGTCCTGAGGTAGGATCTCAACTGGAATGTTCAGAGGACAGCAAGGAGGCCATTGTGGTGGGAACAGAATAAGCAGGGGGAAAGCTGAAGCTAGCGCCGGAGGGGACAGGCCCAAACACGGAAGGCCTTCCCTTTCATGGTAAAGGCTTTGGCTTTTGCCCTCAGTAAGAAGACACGGCAGGACAGTTTTGAGGAAAGAAGGAGTCAGGATTGGTTTGTGTTCTGCCAAGATAACTCTGGCCAACCGTCTGCAAATATATTGTCGGGGAGGACAGGTGGCCACAGGGAGGCCAGTGAGGAGGCCGCTGTGCCATTACGGGCTGGAGGCTGGCCCAGCGCGGGGGCAGTGGAGGCAGGGGTGCGGTTCTGGAGACGCTCAGGAGGCAGCATCCACGGGGCTCCCTGCAGACTGAATGTGGGCTATAAGAGAGGGTGAGGGGGGGTCAAGGACGGCTCTACAGGTTGGGGCCTGAGCACCCGGCAGGCAAAGGCGGGCATGGGAATAAGGACAGCCCCGACTTTCAGATCAACCGCACGTGAACGCCCCTCACACCTCACTGGGCACATGTTCAGTATCTCAAACAGCCATTCATATTAAACAGGCTTCGTTTACGGGACAGCGGCCGCTCCTTCCCGACCTCACCAAATGTGGGAAGCCTCCAGGAAGCGTCTCACGAACCTTTAACCTCAGGGATTAGGGACCTTGCTAACTTTCTCTTAGCCCAGAAACCAGTTCCTGGAGTCAAGCTCCACATGGAAACCTGTGTGTAGAGCAGGAAAAGCAGAAGCTTCCAGATGGAGGTGCTTGTCAATCCTGGTGCTTGTCAATCCTGATGCTCCCAAAGCCCTTGGAATCCTGGGGAGGGGCGAGAGGCAAGTGGCCCCAGAGCAGGACCCCTACCTCCCAGCCCAGGGCTCCCCGTTCCTCTTGCCCTACGCTGCGCATGCAAGCAGACATACAGGAGGGACCCCTGGGGCTGGGTGGTGGCTCGTCTGCTGCTGCGCACGGGGGCGGGGGGGGGGCACCCTGCAGGCTGCAGCATCCAGGAGGGCAGGGGATGGGAGGATTGACGGACACACATTCCCTGGGTGACCTGCACATTGCCAGGCGTCTTTCCAGGGCGAGATAATCTCTCCCGAGAAGAGGAAAGAATTCTAATTACTTCTCAGGACAATATTTGTTTGGAGAGAGGAGAGACAGAACATAGGGTGGGGAGGGGCACGGGCCACATTAAATGGGGATTTGTTTTCTCATTTACCTGGCGACGTGGGGGTGGGGGGGTGGCGGGGGGCGGGGCTCCTGCTGGGTCCTGGTGGGGCAAACCACCTGCCCTGGGATTTTCCTGGGGAGCTGGGCCTTGTGGGGGACGGGAAGAAGATGTGGCTCCCACCGCACCCTGGGGGCCCTCCAAGGATGGAGAATGTTCAACCGGTTCAGCGCGCACAGAGCGCCTGCTAGGTGCTGGGAGCCGCGCGGCCAGCCAGAGCTCCAGGTCCCTGTTCTCAGGGAGCTCGGGGGGCAGTGTGTGCAGTGAACGGATATGTGGTCTGACTGGGCGGGGGGGCAGGAGGTTGGGGTGAGGGGGGTCCTGCCCTGGGTGGTCAAGGATGGCCTCTTGGAAGGGGCCAAGTTAGAGCTCTGAGTGACTTGAAGGGGCCAGCTGGGTGAAGAGAGACCAAGGATAGAACGTTCCAGCCACTGGGCACAGGGCAAAAGTGAGGGGAAGGCGAGGCATGCGCACAGGACAGAGAGGAGATCAGGGGGCAGTGGGCGGGCCCCGAACCCTAACCTGGTGGGCTTTATCCCAGGTGCAGTGTGGGGAGCCAGGGCAGGTTCTGAGCAGGGGGTTGGCCTGGCCCGACTTGGTTTTACAAGGACTGTGGCGCTGGGTGCTGTGTTCTGGGCTTGGGAATAACCTGGGAGGGAGACCGGTGGGGGTGACTAGAAAAATCTGGAAGACTTGATGAAAACCACAGCTTCCTCCCTGGCCTCCAGGGCCTCCGTGCTCACGCCTTCCAACCCAGCCCTCCTCTGATCCCTCACTGCCCTCGGTGGGTCTCCCGTGGCGCCCACGGACTCCGGGATAGAAACCCAGCTTGTGTGGGGCCCTCAGGGCCCTGGACCTGCCCCGTCGCCCCATGTCTTACCCTCTGCTGTCGCACACCTCTTGCCTGGCCTCACTGAGCCCCTCCGGAGGCCCCACCTGAAGCCAGGCCATCCCCCTGCCCCCCCCCCCCAGCTGCTCCCACTCTCCCCACCCCTCCCGGACCCGCCAGCCCTGCGCCCATGGGCCCTGCAGGTTCCTGAGCCCCGGCCACTCCTCCCCCCTTTCTCCACACAGCCCTGTTCACAGAGACGCCCCACGACATGACAGCACGGACGGGCGAGGACGTGGAGATGGCCTGCTCCTTTCGTGGTAGCGGCTCCCCCTCCTACTCGCTGGAGATCCAGTGGTGGTACGTGCGGAGCCACAGGGACTGGACCGACAAGCAGGCGTGGGCCTCGAACCAGGTACCGCCCCTGGGGAGACCCCCGAGCTGGGCTGGGACCACCCTGGTCCCCGGGAGTACGGACGTTTCTCCGCCCTCCGAGCAGGAGGCAGAGCTAGGCTGAACCCTTGGGATGGCCACGTCCCTCTCGTCAGTGTACAGATGGGGAAACTGAGGCCAGGGGTTCCAGGCAAGGCGGACAACCCAGTCACTGCACACACACTCACTGGAGCGGCTACCGTTGGTGTCCTGCGCACACCTGCCACCAGCCCCACGGCCAACTGCCAACTCCGCCTCAGAGTTTTCTCTGGGTGACAGCCTGCTGGCTGGCAAGGCAGCCCAGCAGTGACGGACAGAGCTGGAGGACACGTCCCCCAGCGGCCTCGCCCGCAGCTGGGGTGATGGGAGAGCTCCGCATTCTCTCCCTCAGGGGCCCCACCGCCCGCAGTGGTAGCCGGCTGGATAACAGGCACACTACTGACTTCCTCCCGCCCACTCCCCTCCTGACGTCCCCTGGGATCCCCTCCCAGGGAGACTAATTGCACTTGAACCTTTGTCTCAAGGTCGGCTTGTAGGGAACCCAAACGAGGTCACTTCCGTTCTTACACTGGGGTAAATGCAAGTAATATACGAACACATGCCTATCTGCCCGCCCATTCACGTATGAATACGTACATTCACACACCTGCACGTGCACACACGGGCGTGCTCGCACATCCTTGTGTGTTCATGAAATAGCCTCTAACATGTTCACAGATACATAGTAAAGATTTTATTTATGCATTTATTAGAGAGAGAGAATGCACACAAGCAGGGGGAGTGGCAGGCAGAGGGAGAGGCCGGCTCCCCGCTGAGCAGGGAGCCCGATGTGGGGCTCAGTCCCAGGACCCTGAGATCATGACCCGAGCCGAAGGCAGAGGCTTAACCCACTGAACCACCCAGGCACCCCTCACAAATGCATATTAAATTCTGTCTTGCTCCTGGGGGTGTCAACTCTCCAACACTTGCAGCCTGCCTCACAGGGCTCAGAGGACTCTGGGGGCTCAGAGGAAGCCCCGAGGCAGAGACCTGCAGATTTTTTGCAGTTGGCAGCATCAGGGGTCAGCCTTCAGGGAATAGTACATGGGCAGGACTCTGACAGGATTTGCCACAAACACACGATCATGGGTGTGATACACCTAAAAACGCAAACACGTTCGCAGACGGAGACCCAAGTGTAGAGACAGACATTCTAACAGGCACAGCAGGCAGACCCCCCACCCCCACAAATCCCCAAATACCCACATATCTAAATGCACAGCACGTGCCGCTTTACAGGAATCCTCTTCATTGTCCTTGGCTCTGACTCACCACCCCCACCCCCACCCCGAGGGGACACAGAGGGATGCCCAACTCCGGACCCGAAGCCTCACTTGTCACAGCTACTATCTTAGTTATTGTCCATACTCGCACCCCATGATGCTAACGCCTTGTCTCTGCTCTCTCTGCCCCTCCCGCTCCCTCCCAACAGCTAAAAGCATCTCAGCAGGAAGACACAGGGAAGGACGCCACCAAAATAAGTGTGAGTTTTGGTAATGACTTCTTGCAAGGGCTCTAATGGAGGACACAGCCGTAATTTAAAAAAAAGGGGGGGGTCCAGTTCAGCTGGGAGCTTGGGCATGAAGATGGAGAAGAAGAAACAAGAAATGGGGAAAAAAATCGGCCTCGTTCTGTTTTTTAAAAGATGCAGATTTTTCAATTTCATTGAATGACAGGCATCAAAAATGACAGGGAGGAGAGAAGACGCATTCAGTCCTGTCAGGGCCAAGGCTGTGTGTGGCCCGGGTGCTTTGTGGCTGTCTCAGCAGCATTTTTAATTTGGGGAACCAATAGGGTCTAATGGGACTAAGCTGGCTTTTTTCGGCCCATCATGACTGATGGTGGTGGCATGTCAGGGTCAGTTGGGTCATGTGGATCCCGGGGCTGAGGTGGGGCGGGGAAACTACAGCTGAAGGATTTCAGGACTGGCCCTGTCTTCTCTGCAAGGACTCATTTTATCCATTGGTACAAGTCTGTAGGGAATGGCCAAGCATTCACCCATTTTACATGTAGGGCAACTGAGGCTTAGAGGGGTCAAAGATTTGCTGGAGGCCATGATGTGGCTGAGCTCCCTGTCTTCAGGGCTTGAGCTCCTTGTCTCCAGACTCTTCTGGGGCCTCTGTGGGGACCCAGGGGACTCAGGGAGTGCCAGGTTTTGCGGAGGAGGGCTGGATCGGTGCGGGAGGCATCGGGTCAGCCCGGCAGGGGACTAGTCAGTCCACTAGCAACATCAGAAATGCAGGTGCCCCCAGGAGTATGAGTGTGTATGTGGGGGGAGTGACTTCCAGATTCACTCTTTTCTGCTGATTCTTCCACAACTTTGCAAGGGTTTGTGAGGGAGCTCCGGACCCCAAGGCCAATGAGACACAGATGCTCAGAAGAGCCTGGCCCCAGAGCAGAAGTCACAGTGCAAAGAGTGGGCACCAGCAGGCGTGGGGGGGGGTGCCATGCTGGGCAGTGAAGATGGGGAGAGAGGAGGCAGAGAGGCCAGGGAGGAGGCTCCCTCAACTACCCTAACAGGAGGTGAGCAGATTAGAGAACGAGGGCCTTTAAAGCAACATTTGTGCAGTCTGCCCAAGGCCCTTCCCAGCCGGGGTCTGGAAATTCAAGCCATTTCCAGATTAGGGCAGCTGCAGCTCCCCCTACACCCCTGCCCCTCACCTTTACCCTCTGCCAAGGGCACATCCATGGGCAATGCCCCCATTCCTTGTCCAAACACCCACCACTTAAACCTGGGTAGGTAGAGATCTGTGAATATATTTATATACCTGCAACTCTCCCATGATTTGGGGGTTTAAGGAGTGTCTCAGGCAAAGGGAAGAATAATCTAATTGACTTAGAGGATTAGAATTCGAGGCTGCTAGGCCCCACGTGAGGGGAATGTGAAGATGCTAATTAGTTAAATAAAATAAATGTGCTCAGCGTGATTGTGCTATCACTCCCCACCCCCAGCCCCTGAAATTCCTACACCAGCTGGGGTTCCGGGGGTCTGGTGAGGAAACTCTCACGCAGGCAGCAACTACCTCCTTGTCCAGACGGCGTCACACACACAACAGTTCTTAAATATACAGACACGGAGTTAGCTGACACCTGGAAACAAATGCACAGCCCAGTTTCCCGCAGGCTAGAAGGCTCAAACTTTTCTCCATGGCCTTCAAGGCTCCGCTCAACTCATTCTGCTCACCCTCTGGGCTGTCTAATCTTGCTTGGCCTGGCTCCCTCTCCCCTCCCAACTCTGGCTGCTTCTCCACCTTCCCATTCCTGCCCGCCTCCTGGCCTTTGCATGGGCCAGTTCCTCTGCCCAGAAAACTGTTCCTCTCTCTAACTTCAGAGCTCAGTTTAGGACGCCTCCCTTGACCCCGTGGCTCAGCCAGCACTCATTTCTATGCTGGCTGCATTTCCACGTGCAATAATCCCTGTGTGTATTTGTTTCATATCTGTCCCCCCACACCCCCAGACTCAGTGGGGCTGGCACTGTGCCTGCCCGATGAGCTGTTGCATTTCCAGAGCCTAGTACAGTGCCTGGCACCTAGTAGGTGCCCAATAAATAATTGAATGACTGTCACACACCCAGGCCAACAGTGGTATAAACCCAGACATAGATTTTGGTACACGGACATGCCAACATGCTGTGCATCCGTGCCTGTATGTGTATGTATGCAGGTGAATGAAGGCACAGGGTGGCTCGTGGGGGGCCACAGAGCCTAGAACCCAGGCTCTGTATCTGTAGGAGCCAACTGAGCCAGGCAGGAATTCGGCCCAGTAGCTCCATGTCTTCTAAAAGTCCTGCTGGCGATGGGCAGCTCCTGATTTTTAACTGTCGGGACCTACTTTGAAAAACTCCATGGGAGCTGAGCACGTGTCGTGTACTGGTGGGGTGGTATGGGGGCTGTAGGATCCCAGAGCCTGGGGGCTTCCTGGAGCCTGGGGCAGGAGGGCTCCGTGTGACCTGTTGGGGCTGCCAAGGTAACCCTGGGAAGGATCCGAGTAGGCAGTGCTGAGGACACAGTGGGGCCCAGAACCTCGAATCCCTGAGCCAAAACACCTTGTGAGCTGGGAAGTCCTAGAGATCGGCCATGTGAATGACAGCGGTTACTAAAGTGAAAACTTTTCATGAATTTGTGAATCACAAGACTCCTATTCCCTGCAGGCAGGGGGCAACTGGAGCATGAAACGGGGCCCAGCTTCTCTGCAGGGAACAGATGAGGGAATGAAAGAGCTCAGCATCTTGTAGGGAGATCGGTTATGTAGTAGGACAGGTATCTGTGATAAAATAATAATAGTAATAATGCAAGTAACATTTATTGAGTGCCTGCCATATGCCAGGAACCATGATGAGCAAACTTTACATGAATTATCTCATTTCACTTGGGACCTGGGGAAGGATCCCTGGCCTAAAAACATCTCCCTTTGTAGCTTGCAGGTGCTGAGGATTTCACCTTCGGGACCTCATTTCTGTGGCTCGAGCAGAGCTGTTTTCAAGTTCTGGATGTTTTTCTTTGGATCTAACTGAAGTTCTTTGTTTTCAAGTTTAGGTGAATTTCCCCTTAACCAATTTTGCAAGCAGCGTTGACTCTCACCTTCTTAATTTTAAAGCAAGCTGAAATCCACCCCACCCCCACCCCCAGACCTTCTTTACCGGCCTTCATCATGTTAACTGCTTTAGTGGGAAAGAGTCCTGGGCCACCCGAGTCCCCAGATGCATGTGGCCCAGTGCTCTGGGCCCGCTCATCCTAAAGCCTGTATGCCTTCCAGCCAAGCCCCCCAAAGCCACGTACAGCCCTGAAGAGGCCTCAGGAAGCATTAGCAGCCCTGCTCTGGGATCTCTGTGAAACCCCCATGACTGGTTATAAGACTGTCCCATTTGTTAGATCAGTCAAGCCCTTGCCAACCCTGCCCAAATGCTCCGTGTGTGTGGTGCACATGTGGACACTTGGTGTTTTTGGTGGAAGGCTGGGACGGCTGGAGCGGTGCATGAGGTCTGCATCCTTCACAAGGAAGTAACAGGCCAAGTGGTAGCTCACGGTTCACTATGATTTTTATTTTCTGCTCTGGATGTTTTTCTCTTAAAATTCCTGCAGTGGTCCACAATATACACAAGGCATGAAGTTCTGAGCTCCTCCAGGGAGGTGAGAGTCCCATGGAGCCAAAAATCACTCCATCTATGTCAGGAATGCCCAAAACATCCTAGAGTGGTCAGGGACTCTCGGAGGCCATGGTCACACATGCGCAGTCCCCGTCTTCAGGTGCTCCCAGGCCAGCGTGGGAGATGGATGTTGACCATGATCATCACCCAATCATCACCCATGATAAAAAGTAAAATGACAACTGTGACCATCAAAATGAGGATTGCTGCCTGAGGGTCTGAGCCAGTAAGAGAGGACCTGGGTCTGGAGGGCTTCCTGGAGGAGGTGCTATTTAAAGCACTGCAGTATAGAGCGTTGACTAGGAGTGGGGGATCTTGGCTGGTATGTGTTGGAGGAACTGTAGGAGGCTGGTGTGGCCAGGGGGCAGGTGTGGGGATGAGACCCCGAAGGGCTCGGTCAGCCCCTGCTGGGAGTCATCAAAGGAAGGGCCCTAAGTTGGGGGCATTGTGTAAAGATCTGTCTGGCTGTCATGGAGAACAGATTGGAAGGGGCCACAGTGGCTTTGGGGAGACTCGGAGGAGCCTGGGACGATGACCAGATGGGAGAAGCTGGGACCCTAGTCAGTGCAAGGTGGCTGGACTCTGGAGGAAAGGGGAGGGGTCCAGTGATGTGCAGAGGGAAGATCATGGAATTCTGGAATTGACTGTGCTGGAATGCACGAGGAGCAAGGGCAGTGATGACTTGGAGGGGTCTGGTTGGAGTGGGTGAGGCCTTCTGGGGTCCAGATTCAGAGTTGGATTCTGAACACACGGGGGGTTGATGGTGAAAGTGTCTGGGTGCTGCTGATGGAGGCCTAGGAGTGGCAGAGCTCAGAGCAGGCCCTGGCCTGGGGCAGGGACCACCTGACCCCTACTCCCCATCCCAGGCCACCTGGGACAGGCCACCCTGTCCCTCGTGGGCTCAGCCATGAGTCAGCATGTAGGAGAGAGGTCTGGCACCGCGGACATACATCAGCATCACTCATTCTTCCCGGCCTGGCTCTGGAGACAGACCCCAGCCTTGAGGGCCCTGGGTGCCCCTGCCATGTCCAGAAAGGCCCGGGCCATGGGCGAGCAGGGAGGAGGCTGAGCTTGGTCATGGCATGGACTCTCCATGTCTCTTTCAGCGTAATTAGGTGCTTAATTGCACTGCTAAGGCCTGTCGATGCCTGTGCCGAGGTGATTATGATTTACAGCCAGGCTGCGGCGTGGGGTCTCCTCTCCTTCTGGCCTCTCCGGTCTCACTGGACGGTTGGGCCATACCATTTTCTGCCCAGTTTGTGAATGAGGAAATCCAAGAGGCTGCTGCCTCCAGCCCCAAGAAGCTGGGACAGGATGTTGGGCCCCCTCCCATAGGTATGGCTCTGAGGATGGGCTGGGCTCCCCCCAGACAAGGAAGGCTGGGGACTTAGGGAAGGGGGTAGGAGCAGGTGAAAAGGTAGCCCTGTGGTTTACTGGTCATGGGAGGCTCACCAGATGTGTCTGTCCCCAGCTGGGCGGCCATGGGCCCATCACTTTACCTCTCCGAGCCTCAGTTTCCTGACCCATACAAAGGGTATCCTGGCAGGGCCTATATCAAGGGGTTATTGCAGGGCTTAAACAAGATGTATGAGGCTTTTAGCACATCACCTCGCAGTGATCGAGTGCTCTGTAAACACTGGCCGGTCTTACTGCTGTTGGGGGTTTATTTGCCTTCTCTGGATGGTGCTTCAAGGGATAGACACCAGGGCGAGAGAGAGCAGTGTCTCATGCGTGAGTCTCCCCAAGGTGCCGGGTTTGGTGTGGGGTCTGGTTGTCTGTGAGTCCATGCAGGATTGCTGGGGTCTGGCCGGTTCACAGCTGTGACCCCAGCACCCAGCTCAGAGCGGGCGCCTGCTGAATGTCCGCCAGATGCATGAGGAGTCCGTCCCAAGAGCCTGGGTGCTGGTGACTGGTCCGGGTCAGACCCAGCCTCCCAGCACCCACCCCGACTCCCTCCTCTCCTCTCCAAGGGGAAGGGCTCTTCTTCTGAAGGCCACCGTGTCTGCTGGCAGAGGGGGCGACAGGGTCAGGGGGCTGGGGGTGGGGGGCGCAGACTGCTTGGGGAGGGCCGGTCCAGGCCTCGCCTCGGGTCTGGGGGCGGAAGGGGTGGGCTGCGTCTGGTGCTCCCTCCCTAGGAGCGGCTGCTCCCAGCGCTTCGCATTATTACTCCATTAGCGCCTTGTAGGGTTGACAAATGAAGGATAATTAATATCCGTGAGGGAAACAGATGTTGAGGTAATTCGCTCCCCGCTGTGCATTTGCAACAGCATCTCCTAAGTCGCCCGAGAGCATGGCAGGGCCACAGGGCCTCCCTGTGCCCTTGGTCAGAGGTGATGGAATCAGCGGGGCCTGTGGCCTCCAGCTGGGCCCAGCCCAGAGCTGGGCAGGGAAGGCTGGCTCTAAGCCCCACACCAAGAGGGGTGGCTCGGAGAGCTTCCCGCTGCTTCCTACTGGGAGCTCTGCCTGTGTCCCCCCTTGTGCCTCCTGCTCTATCAGAAGCCCACATTTTCCTGCTTCGTGGGGGTGATGGCCAGCTGGAAGGCTCATACGGGCCAGGCTCCTTGCTGTTGCCCACCCACCTCTCCTCTTCCCTTCTGGAGGCTGGGACGCGGCCCCTCTGGCCCTGCCAGCACTGGGTGACCATGGATGGACCGGTCGCGCCATTTGGAGAGGTAGCGTGCATGCAGTCAGGCCTGGGTTTTGTTTCTAGCTCTGCCCTTTGCTGACTCACTGCCCACGGGAAGCCCCTTCTCTTTCCTGAGACTTCATTTCCCCATCTGTAAAGTGGGTATAGAGGTGTGTATGTGCCTCAAATTAGAAAGAACGATATCTCCACTTCATTTGAAGAAAGGACCTAGAGTGAGTCCACTCATTCAACGAATGTTGTCATTGTCATTTACAGGGCACAAGGCCCTGGATGGTCACTGAGATGAACAAAATGGGTATCATCCTTGCCCTCATGGTGTTTACAGTTTGGCCAGGGAGAGAAACAAAAATCAAGTCAACAGACAAATAAATGGTTCTCAAACTGTAATGACTGCTATGAAGAAGATAAACAGGGGGTTGTGATGGAGGGCTTCTCGGAGGAGGTGATGTTGAAAATGAATGGGAGTCAAGCAGGCAAAGAGAGGTGGGGAACAGCACCGGAGCAGAGAGACCAGCATGTGCAAAGGCCATGAGGTCAGAAAGTGCTTGGCACTTGGAGGAGATGAAAGGGGCCCAGGGGCCCGAGCAGGTCAGTGAGATATTGTAAGTCATGTGTGCACGTGCCCAGCATAGGCTCAGGCATGTATGCAGTGAATGCACCCCCATGGTCCTCTTTCGCGTGCCGGCCTCCTCACGGCAAGGGTGACCAGCAGGGGCCACCCCTCCGAGTGCTGGGGCTTGTGGCAAGAATACGACAGCTGGTTTTCTATGCCCCGCCCCCCACTCCGGGGGCGGGGGGAAAAGGGGCCAGGAGGGCTCAGGGCTGGGGCTGCAGGTCTGACACCCACTTGGCTCCAGCCTGGGCCTGGCGAGCCTGCAGTAATGCCAAGTGGTGAGGCAGGTGGTGAGGTCAGTGACACGGGGCTGGGGACTGAGCTCCCCATTCTGTCTGGGCAGGGTGAGGGCTGCAGGAGGCAGGGCGGGGCTCCTTTGAGCTGCAAGTAAGAAGGGGCCAGGGAAGGACGGAAGCCCCTTCCCACCTCTCCTCTCCAGGCCCGCTCCCCCCTTCCCACTTTCTAATTTCCTACGTTGAAATGTGGACTCACAGAAAGTTACGATAGATCATAGGGTCCCCTGTGCCCTTCCCCGGGCTTCCCCAGTGAAATGCCTTACAAAACTGGTCAACTGCCTTTTCTCTTCTCATTGGAAAAAAAAAAAATTAGTAGCATTATAGTCACCACAGGTTTACTCATAAGAGCTCTGATCTGGAAACTACCCACATGCCCATCAACAGGTGGCTAGAGGAACAGATTTCGGGGTGTTTCTCTGGATGGAATACTGCTCAGCAGTGAACAACCACAGAACTTAGAGCAAACAACACAGAGCAGCCTCACTGATACTCCCTTGCGGGAAAGCGGCCACACACACGAGTCCAAGAACAGACCAAACTAATCTAGGGTGACAAAAGTCAGGGTAGGTAGGGATGTTGATGAGGAAGGGCCACAAGGGTGGGCTCTAGAGGGTTCTAAGTGTCCCATGCTTTGCTCTGGGCGGTGGTGACACAGGTGTACACAAATAAAATTTCGTCAAACTGTATGCACTTTACTGCCTACAAGGTTTATTTCAGTTTTAAAATAAAAATTTAAAAACCGAATCAAATAAAGAAGCAAAGAGCCAAAGTACAAAGACAACTAGTACAGACACTCTTGCTCCCTGCAACAGGTGTGAAGTTATTAGTATCCTGATATATTTGTGGTCAGCCTTGTTTTTTGTTGGTTTGTGTGTTCAAGGAAATAGGACCTTTCACACGAAGCTGAGACTTGACTTTGCCGTATCTCCCGGGTCCCCGGCCCTCCCCTGGGCTCCAGCCCAGACAGAACCACTGCTCTGGGGCCCCCGCATTCCCTCCAGTCTGTTTTCACACTTGCACACACCTGTCTCCAAAGCCAGGACCGAGTGTTTTTATGCGTTTGTTTACAGAAACGGCCTGGCCCCGAGGGGCTCTGCAGTGAGATCTTCTCCCTCCCCGCGTGTCTGGGAGCCCAGCTCTAGCTCAGGCTTTTTAACTGCTGGGCAGTATCCCATCCAATCAACTGACTACCGCCTACTTATTCGTGTTGTCGATGGACACTGAAGTAGTTTCTGCTTTTTTGCTATTTGACTCACATTCCCGCAAGCCTCCCAATGCCCTTGTGGGAGTGGTCTCTGGGGCCCCCGTCTCCGAGTGGGCTCCCAGAACCAGCGCTCTCCATCTTCCCACCTGCTGTCTGATGGCCAGGTCATGGTCTCTCTGTCCCCCTCCCCAGGTGGTCAAGGTGGTGGGCAGCAACATCTCCCACAAACTGCGTCTGTCAAGGGTGAAGCCCACGGACGAAGGCACCTACGAGTGCCGTGTCATCGACTTCAGCGACGGCAAGGCCCGGCACCACAAGGTCAAGGCCTACCTTCGGGTGCAGCCCGGAGAGAACTCGGTCCTGCACCTGCCCGAAGCCCCGCCCGCTGCGCCCGCCCCGCCCCCCCCAAAGCCGGGCAAGGAGCTGCGGAAGCGTTCAGTGGACGAGGAGGCTTGCAGCCTCTAGACTGATGCCTACCCGGCCACCCACCCGCCCCGCGCCCCTACAGCTGTACAGAGTGCATGAGGAGCCGCTGGACCGCTGGGGACGGGACTGCCTGGGTCCAGCCGCCTCCCCATCCCCAAGACTGCCTGTGGCCACCACGTCGGCTCTCTGCCCACCACTCCCTTGCTCAGCATGTAAGCCCTGCCAAACCCTTCCTTTTCAGACCCCTGCGGTGACCTGGCTCGGAGAAGGTGGCCCCGGGCACCAAGGGGACGACCACCCCAAATGCTGGGGCGGGCACCATGCCGAGGCCAGGCTGCCTCTCTGTCACCAGCTTCAGTGGAGTCCAGTGTTTTGCTTTGCTTGCTTGTCCCCCATCCTGTCCCGAGCCGGGGCTTCCCAGCCTTACTCTCCCTCCTTCCCCATCATCCCCCACTTGAACCTGGGGGTGTGGACTGTGACCCCTCCCTGAATTTGGACTGGAATCTTCTGAGTCCTGGCGAAGAACTGGGGCACAGAGCCCCCAGGACAGCCTTGCTCTGGGCCCGTGGCCCGTGAGCAGGGTCACTCACAGGGGTCCTGGGAGGAGAGGGAGACACCCCATTGCCTCCTGGGGGGTTGTTCTTCATGTTCAGCTTCCTTATACATAAGAAACAGCTCCCTGTCCCACCCTCCGCAGAGGTCAGGGGACCAGGAATCTGCTCTTTCACATGGCAAGTCCGAAGGAGGGCCTTTCCCCTCTGACCCAGTGGCCCTATGCAGAGTTTTGCACCAGCAGGACCCCTTCCAGGGTCTTCGAGGCTCTCCCAGGAGCCCCCCTCTGCCAGCTCCCAATGTCCCAGCCCCCTCCTGGGGCCCATGCCATGCCCACCCAAGGGCCTGGGGCTGTTGGGAGCCAAAGGCCCCCCCAGTACCAATCTCCTCACAATTCCCGACTGGGGGACACCCACCCCCTGGTAATTTGTAAATATTTCTATTGGGCCCAACACCCCCTGGCAACTGGCTCAAACCTCTGGCCGCCCCTCACTGATGGAATTGGGATGTGGGAGAGGCCGAGGGCTCTGCCCAGGGCTGTGTGGGTAACCCTGTACACATGATCCAATCCGTGACTACCAGCCAACCTGAATAAAGTGGTTTAAAGAAACCTCTGGGCGATGTCTTTCTGGGGCATTTGGGTCTGGTGGGGGAGGGGTCAGCCCACACCCAGCCTCCCTCAGCCCCCTCTCCCTCCTGCTCCCTGCCCACCCCCTGCCCCCAGCACAGAACAAGAGCTGGCTGGGGCACAAAGAGAGGGTGAGGGGAAACCGGCCTTTGTCCAGTTACCCAGTGCTTGAATTGGTCTGAGGTTTTGAGATAGTCACACATACAGAGGAGTGCATAAGACATGTTTACACTGCTTTGTCAATAAATACATTAGAAAGCAAATAAAGGTGGCCCATCACCTACCAAACGCGGCACTCCAGCACATTTTTCATGTCCTTGTTACAGCTTTACTATACCTGTATGTATGTCATCTTAAGCAATATAGTTGAGTTTTGTCTATCATCTAGAACTCTCTATGCACGGAATCATATCACATCCATCCTTGCATGCACCACTCTGTGAGATTCATCCATGTTGTTGCATGTCTGTAATTTGTCCATTTTTATTACTGCATGAATATCCCACAACTTATTCATTCATTCTATGGTCGACAAGAATTTGTGTTCCCATCTGGGGGCTCAGCAACAGTGCCGAGGGCATTCTCGCCTGTGTCTCCTGGTGTGTGCAAGCATGAGATTCCTGGGGTGTGTCTACTGGGCCGGAGGTTGAGGCACAGCACGTTAGGGATCTCGTTTGCCCGCATCAGGTATCACCAGCACCTTCTTACAGTTGAGGAAACAGCATCAGAGAGGTTAAGTAGCTTGCTCAAGGTCACCCAGTTGTGGAACTCTGCTCTGCAGGATCTGGACCACCCCCCAACCTCCCACCCCACCCATTGAACATCACCACCTCTCCCATCATGCCCTGGGCTTGGATTTCCCTTGGCTCATCCCAGACAAGAGTCCCACCCACCACAGTCCTGCTGAGAATCTGTCTGAGGGTGTGTCCTTCTGGGGCGCTCAGGTGAAACCCTCACAGCCAGCACACCCAGCTGGTCCCTCCTCGGCACCTACGGGAACCACAGCCACCACCTACACTGTCCCTGTATCCATAGGGACATCCTCAGGATCTCCAGCAAGCCTCCTCACGTCTCTGAGCCTCAGTTTCTTCTTCTGTAAAATGGGGAGGCTCCCAGGGAGATACGAATCAAAATCATGAAATACCCCTTTGCACACACTAGGATGGCATGAATCAAAAAGACAGATAATAACAAGTGTTGACAAAGATGTGGCCAAACTGGAATCCTCATGCTCTGCTGGTGGGATTATAAAGTGATGCAGCCATTTGGGAAAACAGTTTGGCAGTTTCTCAGAATGTTAAACATAGAGTTGCTGTATGACCCAGCAATTCCGCTCCTGTGTATACACTCAAGAGAGCTGAAAACCTATGTTCACACAAAAACGGGTGCCTGAATACTCTTAGCAGCATTATGCATAAGAGCCAAAAAGTGGAAACAACCCAAGCACCCATCAACTGACGAATGGGTGGATAGAATGTGGCATATCTAGACGCTGGAATATTATTTGGCAATAAAGAAGAATGCAGTACTGACAATATGCTACATCACAGATGAACCTTGGAAACATTATTCTAAGAGAAAGCAGCCAGACACAAAAGGTCCCATGTTGTATGATGGCATTTATATGAAAAGTCCAGAATAGGAATATCCATAGGGACAGAAAGCAGACTGGTGGTTGCCAGGGCCAGGGGAGAGGAGAGTGGGTGGTGACTGCTAATGGCTATGGGGTTCTTTTGGGGGTGATTGAAATATTCTAAAATTGATTGTGGTGATGGACACACAACTCTGTGGATATCCTAAAAACCGTTGAATTGTACACTTTACATGGGTGAACTGTATAGTGTGTGAATTATATCTCAATAAATCTGTTGAGAGAAAGGAGGTGCTCCTGACTACAGCACGGTGCCCCTGGGCCCACAACAGGCACACGGGAGGCCCCCAGGAAATTCTGACACCTATTAATATTGCTGTGATTTTTATATGGAAGTCAGAGCCAAGTTGTGCCCCTCCCCAGGGCAGCCTGGGGGGCGGGTGTGAAGGGCAGGAGAGAAACATGAGTCCCGGGCGAGGGCAGTTCCTAACAATCATACCTAGTCCCGTCCTAAAGTCTCAGATAAACCTCTGCACACCCCCAGGTTAGTGGCAGGACACGGTCCCCTTTATGCCCCACCCTAAGAATAATAGGGCGGCGGTGGGCTTATTATAAATTTAGATGTCCCAGCCCTCCCTTGGCCTTCAGATTCCTGCCCACATCAATAGCTTGTGCCCCCAGGTGGTTCTATGATGGGGAAAGAGAGCAGACCCCTGGCCAGGGACATCTTCCCATACTCTTGCTCAGCTCTCATACTCGTACATCTCCAGTCCCCAGCTCCCTTGGTCTCCAGGGCCCTGAATTCTGGCCCCAACCCCTCCCACACCCTGGCTGCCTGCCCCCCTCTCAGTGCCCCTCCCAGGGCTCCCCTGCTGACCCTGTCCCAGAGCTTCCCTTTCTCCCTGTGCAGCATGGGGATGGGGTAACTGACAGTAAGGACAAGGCTTCTGTTCCCCCTTCTTGGTCCTAATTTACCCCAGGATTCAGAGTGTGAGGCAGGAATGCCCCCATTTTAGGAGGTGAGAGTGTGTCCACTAAGTTTCAACCCAAGGGCTGGCCCTCCTGGTTCAGGGCAGGACTGACTATACTCCTAGTCCTGACAAGCGCTGGCTATGTGATTAGCTACCGAAGAGGGCCAGGGCCAGTTCCAAAATCATCCCGGCACCTGAATAAGGAATGAGGTTGGGGGCAGGGGATGATAGGGGCCTGGTCCAGGGGGAGAGGGGCAGGGACTCAAGAGCCCCACCAGGGAAACCGGAAATGAGTGCGGGCTGCTGCCCGCCCAGGCCCACACTTCGCCTAAACCCAGGCATCTGAGTCTGGGGAGCTTGTGAGCAACCCAGGTTTTGGGGCTATACCCCTGGAGATTCTGACTCAGCAGTTCCAGAGTGGAGCCCAGAAATCTGTATGTCCGGCAGGATTCTGATGGAGGTGGCCAATGGATGGTAGTTTGAGAAAAACTCTACCATATGATCCTTTAAAGAAATAGACACACATAACTAAAAAATAATACTTTTTATATAAAAAGTGGGTGTTTCACTCAACCACAAGCAACAGGCCTTGCTTCTTACCAGTGCTCCTTTGGGCCGCTAACTGAAGAGCATTCCAGCACATGGGTGCACCACAGTCACCCTAAGGACTCACCTCCTGATGGACAGCTAAGTTATTTCTAGTGATTTGCCATTACAGGCGATGATTCTCCAAATATGGTTCTATGAACTGCTTGGCACACGTGAGGTATTTCAGGTGTGTGGGAAATCCTTCAGCATGGAATCATTAGCACCAGATAGATGAATCTACACTTTCAGTCTGAAGCAGTCTAACAAACTGCTCTCCCCAAACAACCTTGACAATCTTAAAAAATTGGGGGGAGAATTAAGGGGACACCGTGAAATTAGCTTTCGGCACACTGAAGCTGCTTTCATTCACCCACACAGGTGAGGGCAGGGCCCAGGAATCTGCATTGCTCGCAAGCTTCCCGGCATGCCCACTTGTGAGCTGTTGGGATACCATGCGTGCAAAGTAAGTTGTCTGAAAAGACACCCATCGAGCTGAGAACTGTGGTCACTCCTAAGGAGCAGAATAGAAGGGACACACCCCAGGAGGCTAAATATTTGTAAAGGGCAAGTATTACACCTGTAACTTGATATGCATAGAGATATTTTTCAAAAACCAACCAGGAGACAAAAGTAAATAAAATGGAGGGAATCCTGGAATGTGCACCGTGTGGGGTCTGAGTGGCCTTAACCAGGTCTCACCTTCCAGGAGTGAGGAGGGTTCTCCACTCTTCCTCCATGCTTCTCTGCCATCCCCTCCCCACTACCACTTCTTGTTTTGCTTGATTTGGCCCTGATTTAGCTTAGGAATCCACGCCTGTTCGAGGCCACTTGTCTCAGTGAAGGCTTGCCCACTCCTAGCCTTAGCGTGTGAACCTTGATTAACCTAAGCTAGGGGCTCTTCACGTGGAGTCCACAGATCACCCCAATCAGGGATCCGTGGATCGTATGCATGGGATTCACAAACTTGAGTGGGAAAAAAAAACCCTCCATCTCTATTTTCACTAATCTGCAACTGAAACTTGGCATTTCCTTCTACTATGAATGTAAGCAAGAAACCACAGTAGTGTTAGCAGTAACTTTGTGACTTTGTCCCCAATAGAAATCACAAATATTTTCATAACACAAAAGTTATTACTGTATCTCAGAACATTGTTCACACTCATCACTACTTCAGAATTATGGTTGTTATTAGATCTGCTGCTAGAATTTGTTATTTAATGCACTAATAAAGAAGCGTGTTTATTCCTATATCACACATTTTCAAAAATATATTTTGGAAACCGTATTTCAATATAATTGGTTTCCTTTGTAATCCTATCATTTTATTTTATGCAGTTAAAAACGGTCTTCTAAGAAGGGGTCCATAGGTTTCTCCAGACTGCCAAAGGGGTCCACGGCCCAGAAGAGTAGATAAACCCTGGTCCAAGACAATGCTGGCAATTGCATTATCCTAGCTGGGGGCTAGCTTAGGAAGTGTCATGTGACCTGGGGTGTTACGTTCACAATGAAATTTGAGGGGACATCTGCTGGAGGGAGAGTGGAGCCCCTCTTAGGAAAGGTTTCTTAAGAGGAGGCACAAGGAAGTCATACTTTCTTCTTCTGCTTCTTAGTGTCTGAGCATGTGTGCTGGGAATTTCTTCTACCAATGGGCAACCATGCAGAGAGTGGCTGATCCATTTGAGATGTAGAAGTAACTGAGGATGTGGCTGATCTGGTGAATTAGTCGGATAAGAACTTCCCTACCCCTGGATTCCTGTCATCAGTGAATAAATCTCTTACGACTTAGGCCAGTTGTCAATTACTTGCAGACAAAAACACTTTCTTTAACCTACCATGTTATTTCTGTTACCCCACATTTTCCATGCTTGATGTGAACCATCACTGGAGTGACATGGAGAAACAAGTCAGCTCCTTCTTCCTTTCTGAGCCTTATTTAGATTGGTCACATCTCCTTTCCTTGAGGCTGAACATCTTCAGGTCCTTCAACCGGGCTCAAGAGACATGGTTTTGAGATCTGTATCTACCCCTAACATGTAGTCTATCTAGGTCAGTGGTTCTCAAACTTCAGAATGCATCAGAATCATGCTAATGTTTGTTAACATTAGCTTGTTACACGTACATTTCTAGGTCCCACTCTGAGAGTTTCAGATTCAATAAGGCCGGAGTGGGTCCCCATAATTTGCATTTCTAACAAATTCCCTCAACATGCTGATGCTGCTGGTCTTGGGGACCACCGTTTGAGAACCACTGGTCTAGGTCCCTATAAAAACATGGCTTCCCCAGATGAAACCACTACTCAAGCTGGGGTCTGACTAGTGTTAAGCAGAACTATCACCTCTCTCAATATCAACAGCATGCTCCTATTATTGTGGCCCAAATTACAAACTGCTATTTTATACTGTTGAACTTCAAGTCACCAAAACTCTGAAACTTGTATCATATAGGTGGCTCCTAAACTCTCTCCGTATTCTAGAGAACAGGAAGTATCACTTGTTGAGTGCTTATTATGTGCTGAGTACTTTAATGAGTTGTTCCATTTAATTCTTACAACATCCTTGAAATGGGCAGCTATCTCTCTCTGGGGAGACTGACACCCAGAGAAATAAAAAAAATTCCCAAGGTCACATAGCTGGTAAATAAATGAGGGACCCAGGATTTGAGCCTGGCTTATAGAACTCTACAATTAAGAACTCTCCTCCTGCTTAACAGCATCTATTAATCAGCTGCCCTTTGGGGCCCAAGGCAAATTTACCTAATTGTGCCTCATCCAGCTCATTCATCTTTCTTGTCTACAAGGTTGTCAAATGTGATTTTTGTCAAATGCCCTAGCTTTCTTGAGCCTCCCATATCTCCTTCAACCACAACTCAGCCCTTTTTACTCCTGCCCCAAAGAGTAGGTTAGGCTTTCTGAGTTGCATTTGGAGCCACATGAGTTTGGTTTCTGAAAGTGTTAACTGTGGGCACATTTCAATAAAGACCATTTTCTAGGCTACAGTTACATAAATGTTCTCATTCAATATGCAAATGTACCACAAGTGATTTAGGGTGTGCTAGGCCTTTATTGTTCTAGTTGCAATTATGTTGATTTAGCCCATAGCTTTATGGTTAATAATTTAGTAAGCAACCTTATTTTTTAATCTCCCTTTGTCCTCATGCCTCATCTTTTTCCACATTAAAGGACCTAAGCCTGCACAAAGATTCAGGTTTAATGAACCATCAATCCTTGAATAAGTGTAGCTGCAAAAGGATTCCATTCAAATTCTAGGGAAGGAGTTAAGTTCATGAGTTTTCACCTTCTTGATAGGATTCTTGGTTTCATCATGAATATAATGATTCACTTTATCCTTAGTAGTGCTTTTGGCATTATATTCTAATTTGCCTGATATTAACCATTGTCACACCAGTTTTCTTTGGTTAGTATTTGCCTGGGATATCTTTTTTGTCTATTTTGAATTATTTGTGCGTCATTGTCTTAGGTATAGTATCTCTTATACAGAGCTTATAGCTGGATTTTTTTTTTTAAATTCATCCAGTAGTCTCTGTCTTTGATAGATAAGTTTAGTCCACTTACATTTATTGTGATTACTGATTTATTTGGATTTCTTTTCTGCCATCTTATTTTGTGTGTGTGTGTTATGTGTGTTTTTCCCATTACCATGAGATTTGGTGGGGGGCAGGGTGAAAAGCATGTGTGGTTAGTTTAATTTTTTTTCTTCTTTCTTGACTTTTGATGAATAGGGTTCTTTAGAACCCCATCCCTTTTCCTCCCCACTTATTTGAAGGCTGTAAGTCACACTTCTTTTAGTGTTTTTTTTTAAATTTTTAACGTATTTACTTAGCTATGTATTTTCTTAACAGTCTAAAGTTATTCAGTATCTCTCTTTTCCTCTTGACAAGAAACCCCTTTAACACAATGTAACTACCAGTTGAACTGCGCCCCACCCCATCTTCCTTGTTATTACCTAGAATTTTAATTACAGTTTTTCACAAAAGTTGATATTTATATGATCAGAAATTAATTAGATTTACCAATATAGTTGACCAATTTCTGACTCAGTGATTTTCTTCTTTCACTTTCTGTTTTGCTGAAGTACATGCTTTATTAATCTTTTCAATGAGGATATGGGTGGTAAACTCTCTTAATCTATGAAAGTCTGAAAATGCCTGTAATTTGCTCTTTTCAATGTTCCTCTAGCTGTGTATTGAGGGAGGTTGATTATGCTTTTCTTTTTCTTTTTTTTTTAAGATTTTTATTCATTTGAGAGAGAGAGAGAGAGAGAGAGCAAGAGCATGAGCAAGGGGAGGGGCAGAGGGAGAGAGAGAAGCAGATTCCCCACTGAGCAGGGAGACCGACGTGGGGCTTGGTCCCAGGACCCTGGGATCATGACCTAAGCCGAACGCAGACACTTAACCGACTGAGCCACCCAGGCACGCCTGATTATGCTTTTCCCTCTGCATGTTTAGGATATTACTCTCTCGTCTCTGTCATCCATTGCTGCTGATGAGAAATCTGCTGTCAGCTCAATTGGCATTCTTTCATAGGCAATTTGTCTTTATTCTTTTGAAGCTCTTAAGATTTTTCTTTTTATCTTTGACATTCTGCTCTATCATTACAATTTTTCTGGTTGATATTTATTTTTTACCATCCTGTTTTAACCATTGGTATGTGTTTTTCATCTGAGGACTTTCTTTTTGGTTCTGAAATATTCTCAGCCACCATATCTTAAATATTTTAACTCCATTACATCCTTTATTCTATCCTTCTAGAATTTCTATTACACATATGTTGGAATCTTTCAATCTATTTACCATGTCTTAACTGCGCTTTCATATTTTCCATTTCTTTATCTCTCTCTTTGGGTGAATTACTCTGGAATGTCTATTAATTGGATAGGCTGACTAGGGGCTGGGGTTCGGGGAAGAGGGGGAGTCTCTTCAAATGTGTCTTAGAGTTTATTCCATTTGAATTCACTTCAATAATGATACTTTTTATTTTTAATATTTCTCATTGTTTCTTTTTCACATCAATAGTTAATTCTGTTTTGGGGTGCCTGGGTGGCTCAGTCAGTTAAGCGTCTGACTGTTGGTTTTGGCTCAGGTCATGATCTTGGGGTCATGGGATTGAGCCCTGTGTGGGCTCCATGCTCAGTGTGGAGGCTGCTGGAGATTCTCTCCCTCCGCTCTCCCCCACCCCCTCATGCACACGGCACGCATTTTCTCTCTAAAATAAATAAATAAAATCTTCAAAAATATAGTTAATTCTGTTTTACTTCATAACTTTTTCCTTTTTTTATAGGAAAGAAAGTCATTCTTTTACCTTTGTTAAAGTCTTAAACTTATTTTAGAGTCATTTCCACATTGCTCTTTTTACTTGCACTTACCACAAATGAATCCATTTGTTAAGAGTTGAGTTTACTGACTGTCTCAATGTCAGTTTTCTTCACAGGCTTATTTTTAAGAGGAATCTTTCTGTCCATTTTCTTTCTTTGCACTTGTTTAAACCCAGACCCTGGGGACTCTAGTCCCAAGCCAGGCTTCCTAAATGTAGCTCAAGATCTCCAGTTTTGGGTGATATCAGAGATATCACAGAGGAGGTTAATGAGTCAGGGTGGCTTAGCTCCAATCCCACTTTCCAGATCCGCATCTGTTCCCCCTGTTACCTAAGATACAGTTTTAAGCAGTGAGTCTGATGCTAGGCCTCTAGTTCTCAAAGAATCCTTTTGGTCCCATTTACTCTGCAGGACCTGAATTCCTAGTCACTTCTGGGTCTGGAGCCTGGCAGGTCTGAGGCTTCAGCCTCCATTGACTTTGTATTTTTCATCTCTTTCCATTCCGAAGAGAAGTTTGCCATATTTCTGTGTGGCTATGTAATTTCATTTTAAAAACATAATTTATATATTATTGCAGTGTATAAACAGAGATTATTTTTCCCACTAATTCATGGACAGTGTGGTTCATTTTTCCTATATTGGTTTTATTAAAGTATGATTTATATCCAACAAAAGCACCAATTTAAAGTGTAAAATTCAATGAGTTTTGATAAATCTATAGTCATGTAATCACCATTACAATCAAGAAAAGAATACTTCCATCACCCCCAGCCAAACTTCCCTTGTGCCCCTTTACTATCAATCCTCTTCCCCAAACCCCAGCCCCAGGTAATCACTGATCTGCTTTCTATCTGTGGATTAGTTTTGCCTTTTCTACAATTTCAAATAAATTGAATCAGACAGTAGATACTCTTTTGTGTTTGGCTTCTCTCACTAAGCATAGTGATTTTGAGATTTATCCATGTGGTTGTACACCGATACTTCATTCCTTTGTACTGATGAGTAGTATTTTGTTTGTGGATTTATCACAATTTGTTTATCCATTCTTCTAGTGATGGACATTTGGGTTGTTTCTAGTCTGAGGCTATTATATACAAATCTGCCATGTACATTCATACACAAGTCTTTGTGTGGACATGTTTTCATTTCTCTTGGGTAAATATGTAAGACTGGGATTACTGGGCAGTAAGCTAAGTGTATGTATGACTTTACAAGAAACTTCCAAACTTTTTCTAAGTGGCCGCACCATTTTGCATTTCCATCTGCAATGTGTGAGGGTTCTGGTTGAGGAGCAGGTTATTTTTTAAAGCATGAACTCAATGCCATCCTGACTGTAGGTGACCATACACTTTAGAATGTATACTGAGCTACAAAATGCCAGGAATGGTAATGAAGGCTCTGTGAGGGAAGAGATTCTTAAGTGTCCTGTTTACTGTTGTGTCCCCAACGCCTAGCACCACTCTGGGCTTGTGGCACACACTCTGTAAATCAATCAGTGAATAAAGACTTGCCTCTGACAAACATTAATAGCTCATAAGAGTTGGGTCCAAGTTTGGACCTACTGCATCTTATTTAACCAAAGGAAGTTTTGGGGAGCCCTGTTTTCTCCTTCCCTAAATGCCACAAAAACCCTTGTTTTGAACTAGTTGGCATTTCTACCCTGAGCTCTACCATCACTTCAGCCAGGCTTCTCTTCACAGCTCAGGAGCCCCCCCGCCCCCCGCACTTGGTATGCATTTCAGCCAGCAGGAAGGAGAAAAACGGTGAGAAGAGCACATCTCTCTTTAAAGACACTTGTCTGACAATGAAGATCATTTCTGCTTATCTGTCATGGGACAGAACTTAGTCACGTGGCCACATCTAGCTGCAAGGGAGACCAGGCAACGTGGCCCTTATTCTGACAGCTGTGTGCCTAGATAGACAGCAGGGTTCTTTTAGTCAGAGGAAAGGGAAGATAGACATCGGATCACTTCCAGCAGGCCCCACTGCAAGCCTGACTTTGTCCTGAACTCTAGGCACTGTAGGCTCAACACACCGTATTATTTGAAAAACATGTTTATTCCTCAACTCCAGGGAGAAACTTTCAATTCACTATCCAAAACAACAGGCTGGTGGATATAGGAGGTGTCTCATTCAGCACCTCTAGGCCCAACCTCATGCCCAGACTAGCTACCCTGGCTCCTCCCTCAAGGATGTCTGCTCCTTGGGGTAGGGTACAAGGGGTAGGGAGCAGTTGAAGGATGGTGCATTTACAGAAGGGGGAAGTTAATGATGGGATCTGTAGGCGGCTCACAGAGCTGAGCTCCCTGGTGCCCTGGGTGACCTACCTGAGGAAGCTCTGGTGGATCCTATCACTGAGCTGGGTGCAGAGAGCTGGGTCCACTTGGTTGCCCTTCTCACAGTTCATCAGGCTTGAGTTCTGGGAAACTTAGCAGCCTACAGGGGGTAAGGCATGTCCCAGAGCTGAGTGTCCAATACAGTAGCCACCAACTGCATAACTCTATTGAAAATAAATAAATAAATAAATAAAATATTCAGTTCCTCAGTTATACCAGACACATTTCAAATGTTCAATAGACACATGTGACTGATGGATATTGTATTGGATAGCACAGATACAGAACATTCCCATCACTGAAGAAGGTTCTATTGGATAGCACTGTTCTGGATGAAAGACATCTCAGGTCATATTAACAAGAGGCAGAGTACCAAGAAAGAGGGCAGCTGATGGGGCTGGTCTACACTATGCCAGGCAGGCCCCAATTGGGCCACTATCGTCTACGGGCCCCAGAGTCTGTGAGGGAAGCAAATGAGAGAGAGGAAGACATCCAGGCAAGGGTGACCAGAGTACAGAGGTGTAGGAAGTATATATGTGTCTTGTTTAAAGTTGTTTTAGCATGGGTTCCTCCAGAAGCAGATGATGGGCCAGAATATTCAGGGTAAGGAATTTACTTGGGAGGTGATCCCAGGTAGTACCAGTGAGGGGATGGGGAAGTGAGACAGGGAAAGTGTGCAGGGTCAGGCAAGTGATCATTGTGAGGAAGTGGGGCTCCATCCTACTGGGGAACTCTGGGAGTCAGTGCAGAGCACACACCTCAAAGTCATCCTTCCCAAGGGCTGGGGGCCTGTTGTTTTTCTACCTCAACTTCCTCAGTCATTGGCTGAGGGCTGCTTCCGGGTGTTAATTCACCAGGACTTCTGGCCTGCAAAGTATAAAGACAGAGGCCTTCCTTTCCTGTAGAAAGTCCTCAGGCAAAGAGATGCCAACCTGGGGCAGCTGGAAGTTGGCTGGAGCACACTGGAGTGGTAAGACTAGTGGGATATGGGCTGGACATTCAGCACTATCTGCTACAAAGGGGGAAGACCAACATCCTTCACCCTAACCTCATCTCACACACACACACACACACACACACACACACACACACACACACACACACACACACACACGCCCTTGTACATGTCTCACACTGGCTTCTTCCTTTTCCTCAGACTTACCCTGCTTCCTTCCCACCATTGGACTTCTGCAAATACCTATTCTGGATGTCTGAGACACTCTTCTACTCTTTCTCGTCCCCTTTCATTTAGTTAAGTCCTACTTATTCTTCAGATCTTGGCTCAAATGACCTTTCCCCTAAGGAACCTTTCCTGAGGGATACCCCATCCCCACCCCAAAGCAAGAATAAGTCCTCCAGGGAGTGCCTGGGTGGCTCAGTTAGTTAAGCGTCTGCCTTCGGCTCAGGACATGATCGAGGGTTCCCTGCTTCTTCCTCTCCCTCTGTTGGCTGCTGCCCCTGCTTGTGCGCTCTCTCTCTCTCTGTCAAATAAAATGAATAAATTCTTAAAAAAAGAAAAAAAGAATCAGTCCTCCTGTTGCACTTTGTCCCAGCTCCCTGTCCTATAAGTGTGTCATTCATTATATGTAGGGTTAGTTAATTCTGCCTTCCACACTGGACTGTAAGGAAGGGATCTTGCTTGTCTTGTTCACAGCAACACATAGTAGGTCTTCAAGAAATGTATGATGAGTGAAGAAACGAATGAATAAAAAAATGAAAAAATGAATGAACGAATTCCAGTCAAACTGACAAAGACTCCCAGTAGCCAGAGAAGGAATTTACCAGCTAAAGACCCCTGGAAGAGGAGGAGGCTAATTAGCAATTCATTAGGATCCATTTTCACTTCTGTAGTCAATGCTAATCACTTGTTTGTTTAAAACGGGAAGTTCTGCACTCATTAAATCCATTAGTAAATGAAAATATTTCTCAGGGAAGTCTGGCCTCCCACATTGGAGTGTAAATTCAAGGGCTGCACCCCCTCTTTTGCACAGACCTCCCAGATGTCAGCAAAGCAGGTGCTCACAAGCTGGAACTACCCCAGTTGAGGACCCTAGTCCTTTCTCATGGGAGGGGCCTGTTTCTCCAGCTCTCTGAGCTCGGGTTCTGCCCCTGTACAATGGGCACAGCATTCAATTTCATGGCTAGGAGTGAAGATTAGAGGGAGTTGTGTACTCAGGAATGTCAGCTCACACCCTGATATTATCCTCCTTGAAAGACTGTGAGGGGAGGGAGTCTATTTTGAGGATGTAGCCACCCTGCAGGCCCACTGGTCTGAACTCTTCAGGTCTTGATAGCCAACAGCCTCCTCTTTTCTTATAAGCAGTCCCATGCCTAGAGGGTGCTCACAGGCCATGTCATGCCCACCCTTGTTTTGCACTAGCTCATTTAATCCTCACAGCCAAACCAACCAGGTAGCCATTATATGCGTTTGCAGTTGCGGAAACTGAGGTTTGGAGGGGAGAGGCTCTTGCCCTGGGTCTTTTCTCTTTGCCACGCTGAGCCGTCCCCTCAGGAAGCCATCTCTGACCCTTGAGGAAGAAATGGCTGTTCTGCCCAGTCTTGTGCTTCATTAGGTGGGTCTGCCTTTCCTGGGTCTTACTCATCCTAATGTTCTCAGGGGCCTGGTAGGTCTGCAGAAAAGAAACAGCTCTGTTTGTCTGAGTGCTAACTAGCTTCAGGGCTCAGTGCATGCCGTGCATTAAATCACGGAGTCCTCAAACAATGCTACAGGGGTGAGCTACTGTTATCATCTCTGTCTTACAGATGAAGAAACCGACTTGTCAAAGATCACATGGTTAGGCAGAATTTCTTCACGTGGAGAAGAAAGAATTTCCTCTGCCCTTCAAGGTCCTTCTAGCTGGACTAAGAATCAGATTGACAGGAGACAGATTAACAGGAGAAAATAAAATTTAATAGTGTGCACACGGAATCCACACAGACATGGACACTCTGAAGACAGTGAAGCAGCATGACGCTTATATGAGCTAAGGAGAGTAGAAGGGGTCTGAGGATACAAAGGAGAGAAAGGCCATTAGCACGAAGGTGAGAGGAGATGTTTGGAAAACAAAGGTTGTCCAGTTATGCTGATAAGTTCCTTAGGTAAAGAAGAATCTCTGTGAATAACTCTCTTCCCAGTATAAGCAGGCAGTTGAGGAGCAGGTAAAAAGCTTTTCCTGAATGGGATCTGATTACTTTTTTTTTTTTTAGTTTTTTATTTTTTATTGTTATGTTAATCACCATACATTACATCATTAGTTCTTGATGTAGTGTTCCATGATGCATTGTTTGTGCATAACACCCCGTGCTCCACACAGAACGTGCCCTTTTTAATACCCATCACCAGGCTAACCATCCCCCACCCCCTCCCCTCTAGAACCCTCAGTTTGTTTTTCAGAGTCCATCATCTCTCATGGATTGTCTCCCCCTCTGATTTACTCCCCTTCATTCTTCCCCTCCTGCTATCTTTTTTTTTCTTAACATATATTGCATTATTTGTTTCAGAAGTACAGATCTGTGATTCAAGTCTTGCACAATTCACAGTGCTCACCATAGCACATACCCTCCCCAATGTCTATCACCCAGCCACCCCCTCCCTCCCACCCCTCCACCACGATTTGATTACTTTTAACTCAAAATAATGTTCATGCCAAAGTGGCCCATCTTGGGGTGGCCTGTCCTTGACCCCCACACTGGAAAGTATGTAAACGGCAAAAGCAGTCTGCCTTCAGAGCCCCATGCATTTCACTTCTGGAAGGACTGTTTTGCCCACACCACAGGTCTCAAAAACTGTGGACAGGGAGGGGGGTGCTTGGGGGTGACATGGCAAGGGTGAGCTCTGCCCTCCACCCAACCAGAGCCCTGCAGAAAAGCCCCAGAGAACAACTTCCCAGGGGAATGTTACCAAGCCACTCCTCAGGCACCTTTTGGGTGTTCACTGGCAGGGGAGCCCAAGCCCACCTTTGGAGTGTTAACCTTAAAAGTAAAATTACCAGTTATTTTACCAGCAAAAGATGGGTCTATTTGGGAATAAAAGAGAATTGCAGTCTGGGACAAACAAGCCATGGCAAAACCATAGGCAAGTTGGGAACGAAGGAGAGGCACACTTTTTTAAGGAGAAAAGGGGTAAGCTGGGAAAGCTGTTATGAACTAAAAATCCACTGGAGTAAACTGGAAGTTTGAAGTGTAGTGGCTTCTCATTGGCTGAGCTGTTGCTGGGGGGATAAGAAAAACATCTCTTCCTCCACTGGCGTAGTGGAGTAGTATCCACGTGCAAGGTCAAGTCTGTCTCTTCCTGCTGGGTCTGCAATTGACTATGAGTGGTAGGGCATGAGAGCTCCCCCTGTGAAAACCTCCCCACTCCATTATAGTGACGTTTCCCATTACTAATTTTCACAGGGGTATTGAACATCAGACCAGCCTCCCTTCCCAAAGCTTCGTCCTTTTCTTCAGTCTCACTGTGTATAGTTCCCACCTCCCATTGACATGAGCAACACCCTGAATGTGCTGTGTGAGCCTCCGTATGTGCTGCTTCCTCTACCCAGAGGGGTCCTTCCCTTTGTTCTGACAGGCAAATACTGCAAGCTAGCTTGGCTGGCCTCTCCTCCACGCAGCCTCCCAGTTTCCTGTCAGTTCAACCTCTGCGATGCCATTTATACCTTTAAGGTACCAACACCTGCATCATGATGACCAGTTCCTAGAGCACATGGCCCAGGGGCCAGGCCCTGAGCCCTGAGTCCAGCACTTTACCAATTGATTTCTCATCATGCTCTCAGGAAGGTATTTTATATATATATATATATATGTCTTAATAAAGATTTTATTTACTTATTTATTTATTTGAGGGGGGTACATGAGCAGGGGAGGGGCAGAGGGAAAGGAAGAGGGAGAAGCAGACACCTCACTGAGTGCAGAGCCTGACGCGGGGCTCGATCCCAGGACCCTGATATCATGACCTGAGCTGAAGTCAGATGCTTAAGTGACTGAGCCACCCAGGGGCCCTGGGAGGTATTATTTTTATTCCTATTTCATCAAGGCTCAGAGTGATGAAGAGACTTGCCCAAAGCAGCAGGGTGAGGATTCAAAGCCGGGCTGTCCATCTCCAGAGACCATGCTCTTAACAGCTGCTCCTGACCTCCTCCTAACACAGATGATAGCTGCCTCCTCCTGACATGTCTTGTTTGGCTCTCCTTTGAGCCTAGTCCCTAGGAGGCAGCATTTATGTCTTTTTGTCTCTGGGCCTGGCCCATAGAAAGCCTTAAAAAAATGCTTGTTGAATTTAATTGGTTTCCAACCTGCAGATTTTGGATCCTGTTGCATAAATCTGATATAACTGATCATGTGATGTTAGCAGTCTCAGGTTCGAATCCTATCTTTGCCATTTACTTGATGCTTTGGGGCCCAGCACTGGAGAGCTCAGTCATCCTAATGTTGAGAGGACGGCAGCGCAAGCCCCAGCCCTGTCCAAGGTGCTGAAGATGCGGTAAGGAAGGTGACCCCTCCGTGGGGAAAAGGCAGCAAGCCCCAGACAGAGCTGTGGCAGGACAGAGGGCATCAGGCAATGCCTTGAGAGCACTGAGCATGAGCCCTAAATTCTGTCTGGGCAGTCACAAAAGGCTCTGAGTCTCGACCTGCTTCTCTTGGGGTTCTAAGGGACTCAAATGAGCTAGGGCTTAGAGGGGGAATGATTTTCCTACAGGCACACAGGAGCCATGGGGGTGGGGAGGGGGGCTGCCTGCACAGTGCCCAGCCATCCCCTCAAGAGATCCTCTCCAATATCCCTTTGCATTTTTGGATTAAACAATGCCTCCTCCCCCTCCAGCCCTGGTTCTACTTGAGAAATGCAAAGCACAGGAGAGGAAATCCTGATGATATTAGGCTCCTGTCACCAAAATGTGAGTTTATCATAGCATTATGGACTCACAAATGTCTTATATTTTAATAATAAAAAAATTTTGTAAGTTACACGTGTATGTCGTTTAAAGATGTGAAGAGTATAAAGGGTATCTTGTGAAAAGACTTCTTACCGCTGATCCTGTTACCCTTCCTAGAGGCTGCCACCTGGGTGTTCTTTAAGAGAAATTCCACACATAAAGTATCCTCATCCCCCATAAATAGTTGCATTGTTCTGCTTGCTTTTTTCTTTAATAATGTATCTCAGAGATAAACACAGAGAACTAGCTCTTTCTTTTTAAAGACCACATGGCAAACTACATGTTAGTAACAGACTTATTAAGCCCAGCCTCTCTGGATGGACCTTTAAGTTGTTTTGAACCTTTTGTTAATGCAAACAATGTTTCAACCAACACTTTGTTCGTTTTTGCACATGGACAAGGAAATTCCTAATAGCAGGATTGCTGAGTCAAAGGGTTTGTGCATTTTAGATTCTGATAGCTATTTATTCATTTTGTTACTGGGTTGAACCTAGGTTATTTAACCAGTCCATCCCTCCCTCCCTAAGCTCTTCTCCTGCTTTCTTTTCAATTTCCATATTTACTTTAACGAAATGTTGACAGTAACATTTCATGACTTTTGATGAATCATCCTTCAGTATATATAGTTCACTAGAATTTGTGTTGTTAGGAGGTGTGGAACGGGGGTGTTTTGGCCTCTTTTGGATGGATGTTTATATCCTATGATTAGGTTATTTCCTATCTTTTGCACCCAGTCTCTCGAGATATTTATGCAAAACATTAGGCATAATGCCTGGCACATACCGGGCATCCGGTATTTGCGAGTTTCTGTAAATCACAATGTTGCAGTGAATTGCCTATGCACGTACATCTTTGTGCACATGTGTGAGCATTAAATTCTTAGAAGCAGAATTGCTGGTCAAAAGGTGCATGCATTCAAATTTGGTAATACTGCTAAATTGACCTCCAAAGAGCTTGTATCACCTTACACGCCCCTTTCCCCACATACTTGCCAACACTTTATTATTAAGTCACAGATGTTTTAGAGGGTGGAACAATGATTGGAGACCAACTGGTTCAAACCTTTTATGGAGCAGACAGGGACACTGAGGCCCAGGGATGGGGAGGGAGTGCCCAAGGTCACCTGTGAGCTATAGCACAGTTCAATTCGCATTTGGTGTCTCTCTGTCCCCTTCTAGGGAACTGGGGCGAAGGGGAGGTGGGTGTGCCGTCTATGTCTACTCCCCACCTCCGCCCTGGGGAATGCCACAGTTTTATCTCATTAAGAAACTTCGGACTCTTCTCCACTACTTCTCTCCGCCTCTCCCCCCACCAATGTCTTCTCCCTTGGAAACGGCCTCAGAGATTCTGAAAGGTGCTTTCCTTACTTCTGAGCCCGTCTGTGTGGGAGGAAGCTGAGGACGTGAGGGTACTGATTGAGAGAGCAGGTTGAGACCCGGGAGCTGTTGTGCAAAAAGAATGGTAAATTATATAAGGAAGGAAAGCGGAAGGGTGGGGGGGTGGGTGGAGGCAGCCATTCATCAGTGCTTTTTAACTCTTTCCTGCTGCAAAAGCAGGCAGCCCTGGACGGACGCTGGGAGATGGCTGCAGTGAGAGACATTTTCATAAATGGTTTGTGCTGAAGGCTTTGAAGGGAGGACAGCATCGCTCCCACCTCGCCCTTCGCAGATAGGCTTTGTACTCTGGGTAAAACTGTCAGAAAAGGTAGAACAGCTCCTAATCTAGGAGATGATTCCTGTGGGAAATCAGGCTGCTTTTCAAGCGTAATTTGAAAAGCCGCTGCCTACAAAACTTCAGTGGTGGGGGGGGCGGGGGGTGCAGAGAGAAGAATGCCATTTATAAAGCAATCAGCGCTTCGACAGAGTCAGCCATCATTCAGAATTATTTTCCGAAATTTGGCTTCTATTCCATACTCTGGAGGAAAGGCAGTATGGGCACTTTGCTTCCAATCAAGCCCAACACAGAGGCTGGGGTAAGTCACACAAAGGGAGAGGGGCCCCCGCGCTGTTCATCACGGCTGGAGCTGAGGAAAATCATTTCTAGGGCTTCTCAACTCTCCGGCACGAGCTGGAGGAAGCCTCATCAGAGGTTCCATTCATCTCACTTCTTACTTTTAAACTTTAAAGCGCATATTTATGTGCCTCAAGTTGCCCATGAACCACGGCATGTCAAACAGTTTGGGGTTGATGGAAGAGGTACATTTTCTCGTCCTGGGACTTTCAAAAACACAATTTCATCGCCAGTCTCTCCCCCTTCCGATGGCTCCTGGATGCTGCCACGGGATGAATATTCATAAAATGCTGCTTTCAATGCATTACTCACCTGTTCAAGAACCTTCCAAGGCCTCTTGATCTGTTAAGTCTGGAATGCCTAGGTTGGCATTCAACGCCCCTCATAAATGTGGCCTCAGCAAGCACAACCTGCTCACACATACCCTCCTGGGCTGCCGGGCCGCACTGGTCACCTGCCACAGACACGGGGTGGTGGTTGTCTGTCACTGTTGCCCACTGCCCACTCCGCATCTCTTTTCCTGGTAACCAAAAGCAGTGCTTCCTTTTGGGGGAAACCACTCCACCCCAGCTCTGTCTCCTGCTTGGATGCACAATGCTTGGTTTGGGGTGGGGTGAAGGACTGGCTGAGCCGAGAAGAGCTAATCCTAGGACTTGAGTTTGGAGCTGCCAGAAGGAGGTGCACACTCTCCTAGGCTTGTTCAACTCATACTCAGCCTGGAACTCCTGGCCTTCCTTGACACTTTATAGAGAGAGGCTGCTAAAACACGGGGCTTGGCTGTGGGATCTGGAGCCAGGGGGCCCTGCTGGTTACGTGAGCCCAGACATTTCTTCCTGCTCAAGCCAGTTTGAGTCAGGTTTCTGTCAGTTGCAACTGAAGGAGTTCTGATGAGTGCAGATATTGGCAGGGATGCCCGGCTGCCTCTGTCATTTCATTTTCCTTGTCTGGAATGCCCTTCATCCTCTATCTGCCAGTAGCCTGCCGGTCCTACCAGGATCTTACCCTCTTCCATAGGGGTCCTCTTTAGTTCCCAGGGTGGGGTGGGGTGTTATTCTGAGATTTAGCCATCTCCTTCCTCAGCGATAGCTGTCCAGAGGAGTATGTGTTGCATCCTGCCAAAGCCGTGAGCAGTGGGGTTGGATGGAGAGAAGGGATGCACAGCGTCGAAGCCCTGTGCACCGTAAACACAACAGCACTTACTCCTCCTGCTGTAGCCATTCAAAGAGGCAGAGGCAGCAGCAACTCCATTTTAGAGACGGGAAAATGAAGGAAAGTGACTCGCCCAAGGGTCACACAGGTACTAAGGGGTAGAGTCAGAAACCAAGCCCAGTGCTGATGAGCTCCAGATCATCCACGTTCTTTCCACAATCTGAACCTCCTGAGGACCACGCCCAACCCTTTGCAGGATCCCTGGTTCCATCTCTGTGCTTTCCTGAATCCTCCCAGGAGGCATCCACTGCCTGCAGATCAGAGCTTAATGTCTGAACCTGAAATTCGAGGCCTTCCAGTACCTACCTTAACTCTAGCCGAACCAACACACGGAAACCCTGAATGGAAGGAGAAATCCTCACTGCACCAGCCGGGTTTAACAGGGGAAAAGGATCACTTTGAGAAGCCCACGTAAAACAAGGACTAGAATGAGTCAGCTGGATGCGTTCAAATTAAAGTTGCCTGGATATAATGACTGGAGAGGCACTCGGTTTTTTTGTTTGTTTGTTTTTTTAAAATCAAGTGCAACAGTCTGCCTGCAGGAATCCAAAAGCAACTCAGGGTGTCTTTACTCTTTGAGGACGAGATGGGTTTTTGGAACACTGGGGCGAATCCTCCCACACGGATTATCTCCTGGAGAACCTCCCAAGGGCCCACGTTGCATCACAGCGCAGGATTTGTGTGCATGTTCCCCTGCCTCTTGGCACACCATTACAGCCTGCCATGCCCAGGCGCCCTGGGAAGGCAGACTACTTTAATCGCCCTGGAAGCTAGGTAATACTCGGTAAGTCCCACCACCTCTCTGACCTGTTTTCTCATTTGCCAGGACGTAGAGATTGAATTAGCCTCGCACTTTGTGTCCCCAGTGGAATTAGGAACAGTGCTGTGAATCTTTTTACAGTCCTCTCAACTAGAGGGCATTTTCCCCCTTTCCCAAAGGAAATCATCCAAGAATTTTAAAACTAGAAGAGAGTTAAGTGATTGTTTCTCTTTCAGGGGTTCATAACTTGGGGTCCCGGCAGGCTCATAGATGAAGTCTCTGGAATTGTACATAGAATTTGTGAGGTCAGCTAAGTAGACCCACCCAGCAGGAGATGAGATGGTGCATGACTGCAGTCTTGGAGGAGGTGGTGCTCTCCTGGGAAGGAGGGGGTAAGAGGAGGGACATTTCTGGGGGAGCGGGTCCTGAGATGTCGTCAGATTCCTGGAAGGACCCAGGATCCCCCCAATTAAGCTCTCTGGCCCATTCTCTCCACTTTACAGGGAGGAGAGCTGAGGCCCAAGGAGAGGGAGGGCCTCTGATGACTCACTGGCAGAGCCAGACCAGAAGCCAGGCTGCTGCCACCTAGACCCAAGCTGGACATCCTATGCCCTTGCAGAGAAGACCCTAACAGGAGATGAGTGGGCCTCTCTGGAACTGGCTGGGGGCCCTTACTCCAGTATGTCCCCACGCCAGCCGCCTTCTCGGTTTTATAGAGCTTGGGGATTATCTACATCACTGCAGGAGTTATCCGGATGGTGTCTCACCATGCATATGGTGAGGAAGCATTCATCATTCCTAAGATCCTTTAGCTCATTTGTGTGTGTGTGTGTGTGTGTGTGTGTGTCTGTGGCGGTGGACCCAAATTTACATTAGCTGTGTTTTAAATCCCTCAGCTGAAAAAAAAAATCAAGTATTTATCCTGCCTTTTCTACACAAACTCCCTCAAGGTTACTGCATGGTTGATGTAGGGAATGTTCCCTTTACACGAGTACTCTAGCTAAAGGCAAGCTGGCAGGTGGGACTGAACAGCACTACTCCGCATTCCCTGATGAGGGAGTGGATCCAGGTGAGGATCGCCAATGACTGCCGGTCTCGTAAGAGATCGGGTATTAGACACCTCCTGATGGAAGTAAATAATACCACTTATGGAGGAGTGTTGCCAAAAACAACAAAAAACCCCAAACCAGGTCACGCCTCCCCATTTACGGGAAATACAGGTGACCGGAGAAGCCCGTGAAATGACCCTCACAGGGATGTAATCAGTAGGTCCAGACTGTGGGAAATGCTGTAGCATAAATGACCTTGTTTCCTCAACAAAAATGTACAGGGAGAGGAAAAGAGAGGTGGAGAGGGAATCTATAAATTAAAAGAGATTTATTAAGGGACATACAGATAACAGCAATGTATATACCTTATTTGGATCCTGATTCAACGCGCTGGGGAAATTTAAACACTCACTGCATACAACATGAAAGGACAGCTGCTAATTTGTTTAGGTGTGATAATGCTATTGCGGTTGCACGTTTTATTGTTTAAAAAGATTTATTTGAGAGAGCGAGCGTGTGCATGAGCAGGGGGAGGAGGGGCAGAGAGAGAGAGAGAGAGAGAGAATTTCAAGCAGACGCCCCGCAGGGCATGGAGCCCAACACGGGGCTGGATCCAGGACCCTGAGATCATGACCCAAGCCGAAGGCAGACACTCAACAGCCTTGAGCCACCCAGGCGCCCTGTAGTTGTACATTTTTAAAAAAGATTTGGATAGGACATCTGGGATGTGCTTCAAAATACTCTGGGGACTGGGTGAGCTGGGGAGGTAACTGCATGAGGGTAGCTATGAAGCAAAGCTTGCCATGTGCTAATAACTGGTGCACTGGGTTACGGGTACATGTGGCCTGCTGTTTATTATTGTCCGAAATAAAAAGTAAAAAATAATCAATCTCCTACTTAACAGGTCTGCAAAAAATTGTCATGAGTGCTGTCTTTGGGGAGGGAAACCAGATGTCTGGGGAACAAGGTGGGGAGACTGACTTTTCACTGTTTCTGTTTTGTAGTGCTTGGATTTTATGCCATGGCTCGGTATTACCCATTCAAGAACATAAACTCGTTTCTTAAAAAGCACCCAATTTAAGTAACAAACTTTAAAGTGAGCTCTTGATCATAGTTTTTATCCAAGAAGTGCCTTTATTTCATTTTCTTCCAAATACGAGATTAGGTACGATGAGTTCGCTCCAGCTCATTGTTCCAGGAGAGGAGGTGTGCGTGTCTGTGACGCAGGGCTGCGCTCTGAAGACTCCTGGGTGCCTGGTACTTCCACATGGTCCTCAGGTGCTCAGGGGACACACTTGGTGCATAGTAGAGGCCCCTGTCCATGTGTCCGTAGGCTCTTCGGTGTGTGGGGGTGTGTGTGTGTGGTGGGGACGGCCTGTGGGGCAGCTGGGGCCGAGGAGATGGTAAGCAAAGGAGTTAAGCCCTTAGAGCTGCCAGACAATGTCATTTGAAAACACCAGGTATGAAATATAACAGTCAGCTACTTTCCTTCAATCCAATTTCTAAGCAGTTGTGTGATCGATCAATTTATAAAGCGAATGGCTGTCTAATCCGCCTTCTCCCGTCTTCTCAGCCACCACCTGGGGCCAGGGTGGGGTCAGCCCTGCCTGTTGGGGCGGGATACTGCGCTGCAGCATCCAGGTGTGTGTATGGGGGTCACTGCAGCTCCTGGAGCAGGCGGAGCACGTTGGCCGCGTAGGGGTTCTCCTGCCCAGTGGTTCCCCCAAGCTGCACAGGGTGGAGGCTGGGGTGGGGAGGTGTGAGCTGTTTGGGGCAGTGAAGTTCGTTCAGAAAAAACCAGGTGGAGTCCGGGTCCACCTTCATCAGGTGGAGGAAAACCCTGTGGAGAGACGGAAGGGAGGGTGGGCTGGGCTCTCAAGGGAGCAGAGAGAAGGGGGAACGGCTGCTGTCCTCCCGAAGAGGCTGCTTACTGGGTTATTTGGGGGGAGAACCTGATGATAACACCAAATCCCTTCAAAGAGCAGAGCAGACCCACTGCAGTTCGTAAGACAGAGCCATGAAGATGGTCCCACAGTGTATAGAGTTTCATGTCCACGGACACTGAGAAGAAAATTAGTCTGAGCAGAACAATACTGACATCAAACACGCTCTTTGCAAAGAAACCCGTTAAGTTCTGGGGTGTCAAGCAGGAGTTTTCAAAGAAAACTGACAGGGCCCACCCCTCATTCCAGGCTCACAGAGTAAGCTCACACTCCCAAGTCTCCAGGTCCTCATCCCTGGCCCGTCAGCTTACTGCTGAACTCTGTAGCTCAGCCCCTTCTGGCCACAAGAGCCCTGGGTTCCTGGTGGTCTGGACATGCTCACACAAGGATCAGACCCAGTTACTCTCCTGCAGCAGAAACCAACTGAGCCAGAGCACTGGTGTCCTACACACGACAGGGACAGAGCTGAAGGGCCCAGGCCACCCAACACCGTATGCCCCCTAAGGGTGAGGTTCTTTAACTTGGCCTGAACTTTGGGGTTGCCACCCTTGCCTCTCATCTGCTCGTATCCCATTTCTGAATGACCAACCATATGCCCAGGGCCACTGCACTGGGCAGTCCAAGTGTAAACTTCATACACCTGGCCGACTCAGTGATTCAGAGACTGGCTTTTCAGTCCCAGGAAGGATGAGGCCCTCCCCTAGATGGGCTGCTCCCTGTTGGCATGTATCACCTGCTCAGAGAGGCTGGCCTTCCTGGATCATTTTGCTTAGGTGGTTGCCCCCTATTTTTCTCTTTTAGGATACCCCTCCCAGCACTTACTGTCTATTGACCATCTGCCTTTCTCACAATACAGCTCCTGAGGGCTGCAACCACACCTTTTTGCTTCACTGCTGCACCCGGGATGGCACATGGTAAGCTTTCATCGAATACCTGACCCAACAGGTTCTTATATTTAATAAGTTATTTATGACACTGCATGATAATGGCTTAAGATGACATAACTGTGTGGAAAATTACATCCTATAAAAAGATCTAAAGGAGAGGTCAACCGTTCATCACCAAGGAAGGTCTAGGGAAGGCTACCAATAGGATTCATGTTCCTGTGGACATCGCTGCTCTGTGGCTGTGAGAGATTATTCAACTGGGCTTGGTCTCCATCTCCTCGTTCTAAAAATGGGGGATGTACTTCATTTGGGGTTTTGCTGAGGCTTAAATGAGGAAACACAGATCCAGCCCTACACAGCGTCTAGCCCATGCAATCCCTATCTACCAATAGGGTGGATAGTATTTATCTGGTGAATCACATTTTATTCTTGATGACCTAGGAGCCTCTCCTATATTGTTGGACAGCAAACAGGAATTTAAATGCTTGCTGAATGAAGCTAAATTCTGTTTTTAATCTTGTTAATCTGAAAACCCCATGCCCTCAGGGTATTTGGGTCTTGGGGGAGGGCAGTTTTGCTTTCTTCCTTGGGTTTAATAGACATCTGCTAAGGAGGCAAGAGAGGCAGGTGGGAAGGGGGCCCTTTGAAAATTTTTCTGGCCTGGTTTGCGCCTAAACAATTTAAGTTTTCTTTACTTAGGATAATCTTGTGCTTATAATCTCAGCGGTGGCTGCTGGAGAAGTGATTAGAATATTCTAATTCATCGTTTCCACTTCACCGCAGAAAGGAGATGGGGCCTGCGTGGGAGACAATTTTTGTTTAAAAACAAAAATATCTTTGATAATTAGAGTGGCAAGGGAAATTATGAAAAAACACACCAAAAATGGGAAGCTGATTTCTATTTACATGTGACACAGTTGACAGTTTTCCCTGGTGCCAAAGACGGTTAGAATGCAAATGGTTTCATTTGATTTTTTTTCCCTTTCCAGAACTGGAACAGTTTCTCAGGCTACAGCCTGGCGCACTAAAGAATATTTTGATCTGGGCGACACCCAGCAAAGTGAGGCCGTGGCCCACCTCAGTCACGGCTCTGCTCCGACTTAACACGGCACAAACACATTGCAATGTTCGCTCTGAGTCCTTTTTAACATGCTAAATGCAGATGTACTCGTTGGCAGGAAAGGGAAAGGAAAGAAGCCACTCTCCTTGCCCTGTGAGAACTCTAAATACAATGCTCACAGGGAGGCAAAGGAGGAACGTGTGTACAAAGTTCACCTTCTTTTATTAAGTGAGAGTTAAACTCTTTCAAGAATTATTTTGGGTCTAATTTCTTAGCTCTGAAAGGGGTAGACTCCCCAGAATGGCAGGCAGCCATACAAGTCCCCTCTCCTGCCTCTGGGGCTTGGAGCAAATTATCCTGCCTCTGCAAACCTGTTTCCTCTTTCTCCAAAGGAAGATGATCACACCAGCCCCACCCACCTCCCAAGTTCGTGGGGAGGCTCTAAGGAGATGAGGTGCAGGAAAACACTTTGAAGTGTATAATGAAAACACCGTTCCTTCCAGAAAGTATGTGTGTGTCTAAGGAATAATTATCACTACCAATCTCTGCAGCACCGCCACACCGCAGAAACTTCTCACTCTGAAAAGGGCAAAACATTTGTCTTTTGTTTCCCTCGCAATTTCCTTCATACTGACTTGGTGGGGGTCCCAGGGCTCAGCTGATGGCGCTGTCCTTTCACCTGTTATTTTTAGGAAGAAACAAATGCAATACTCTTCGCCCTCTGCGTGCCCGAGGCTGGGAGCGAATGCCGTGCTGGGCAACCAGGTGCTGGCAGGTGTAACTGTGTTCTTGCTCGGCGAAAAGCACGCAACCTGCTGAACTCCAAGCATGGACACACTCTGAACCTGAACCGTTGTTCACACTAAGCCCCTGGGAGCTGAATGGAGGCCCAGGACGTCTTGTCTGAGAGCTCAGGAGCCCAGCTTCGCTCCAAACTCTGCTACCACTTTGTCCTACGGCCGGTTCTTGCCCATCCTGAGCTGGGGAGAGGGGTTCCCAGAAAGTGAAGAGCCCAAAGCTGAAAACCTTAAAAGCCCTTTCACATAATCAAAAGCCAGAATACAAAGAGAGGACCTCTGCTTTGAAGTGACTGGGGTAACTGCTTGGAAAATGTTTCTAATACATTGTGAGACGTGGCAGAGATGGCTGTTGAACATGCCAAATGGCCAGCTCCATGTTTTTTCAAACCCAAAAGGAAACACTTAAAAAAAAAATATGTACACCATTTAAGTCCTGAACAAAAATTTCTTTCTCTTTCCCCCAGGCCCAAATCAGTGGCTCCGGGGAGCACAGTTATCAAGAGATTATCTGGTCCCCAGAGTTTCGGGAGGCACTCAGCTGTGCCTCATGCCTCCGAGTGTCCTGAGGCGAGTGATTATCTCTCAATAACCTGTAGGGCCGTGTAGCTTAAATGATAACTTGACTTTAAAAAATTTAGAACTCGCCGTTAGGCAGTTTCTAAGCAACCTCTGTTTCCATGGCAAAGAAGCCTGGTGTTTATACTGATTTTTCACTTAAAATGCGGTTTTATTGAATTTCGCTTCATGCAGGCAGCCATTTCCCTGCACTCCAGCCCTATCTACAATTGACGGGCATTGGCAAGTACCTAATAAACTCCAGACACCAAACCAACAGAAGCAGCTCATTCCTTTATGATCAACAGTGGCCTGCTCCGAGTGACAAAGCTGGGGGGGGGGGGGCGGGGGGGATGTGCTACTAGAATCCGGTCAGCAGGGCTTGGGTCCCACCTCTTTGTGGTTCGCCTGCTCCAGCCCAGCCCAGGCACTGAGCTGGGTGTGCGGGATACAAAGATGGAGGGACGAGGGCTCCGGCCTCGGGGCTCCGCCTCTGGTAGGGAGAACGGACGAAGCAGAGAGGCCCATGGTGCACTGTGGAGAGGGCCGCACATGTGTGGTGGAGCTGGGGAAGGACTCCTGAGGAGGGAACACGGCAAGCTCTTCTCTGTAAAGATCAGTTCTAAGGCCCCTTCCAGCATCAACAGTCCACAGTGGTTTTCAAGCACGGGCACTGGATTACAGCCCCTGAGTGCCCCAAAATGTGGCAACACCCCAAAGAAACCTCTCTGCTGCAGATGCAAATATCACAGAGTGTGTCCTCACCATCTCGATCTAGACAGCATCTGCTCAAAGGCAGCTCTAGAAAACCACCAGCCAATCCAGGCCTAGTGAAGCTAAATAAACTTTAAGTGAAATGCAGAGCTTCCAGCTCTCCTGGGTGACAGGCTATTCTTTCTCTGTCAATTACTTGCTTGAGGGATCTGCTGCTCCTTGGCTCTTTCTGGATTTATAAAACGCTCTCATGAGCTGTCTGCATAAGTGCCAGTGGTAAAGAACTTGTGGCTTTGTGATCTGTTTATTTATTTTGGGCTTCTAAAGAAGTTATGCAGGGATGTTTCCTTAGGAACATGATACAGGCTGGCTCTACATGGCCATGACTAAATGCAATCAGAAAATAAACTCACTTGTTGGAAAGAAGGCACACCCACAAAGTTATTCCAGTTTCCCTGCTATTCCCTTTCTGGCAGAACTTGTACACTCTCTTCTTCTCTGGCCATTTGTTTCTTTGTGACTCGGCGCACGCCAGTGCTACAAATGAGGCTGTGTGTTTCCTTTTAAACAAATGGATGCTTGGGGTGTCCACGTGTCCTAGCCAGCGAGCAGTGGGGTGATGTTTCTATCTTGGTAATTTACTCTAATGGGTCTCGGTTCATTGGTTAACCAGTATTTCAAGCCTGTCCTTTCTTGCTATTCAATTTAGCTATCTTCTCCTGCGAGGAGGTCGTTTTTTTGTTTCTAAATGTTGGAAATGGAGGATTATGACTTGGAGCAACGATTTACTCTCCAAATAAATACTACCAATTACCTCTGCGGCTATACATACTCGTTAGACTTAACTATATTTACCTGTTCAAAACCATTCATCTATCGATCTAACTCCCATCTCGCATACTCACACAGAGACCGATAATAAAAATATTTAAATGCACCAGGAACAGGATTTAAAACCATAAACACCAGTAGAAGCTTACGATGCTAATCGCACCCCTAAAGTACCACAAGACAAAGTATCATAAATGCAGTGGAATGACTCCATTGCTTTGTGCATATTTAAAAAGATATGGCACTGAGAGGACCAATCTGTTACAGACAATTCAAAAATAAGCCAGAACCTAGAAGGGTTTAAATCCCACTGGGGCAGGATTTAAAAGCAGCCCCTTCCATCTGGCAGCCTCTCCTGCCTCCAGGCCTCCCACAGGCCTAGAACCCACCCACCCCCAACCTCCCCAGCCAGGATGCTGCTAGGCGCAGATTTCAAAGCAGCCCTGTGCCAGAGCACCCGGGGAGGGGGGGCTGACTCAGGCCACATGCAGCGTTTCCTGCTCCACACCCACCCTCTAGCCAAAAAGGTGCATACCCTTGAAGATAAAGACATCTTTGTAGCAACCTACCTATTTGGTCCCCCTCCCCCCAGTCTGTTTTCCTGGAACCCACACTTTGGCACTAAGCCAGCAGCCTCTGCTGATGGATGCGGGGAAGCAGCAGCTCTAGAAAGCGTACTTGTGTATTCACTGCAAGGACATTAGAGACATTAGTCACAACAGTACCCAGTGTTCTTCTAAGATGACCCATGGAGAAATTTTCTTAGGGTTCGGAACCAAGGAAAGCTGTGCCCCTTTCTGCAAAGCTCTCTTTTCTTATTTCGGGGATGCTGGGAAGCTGCACCATAGATGCCTTTCTCTCTTTGCTCTGTCTGTGAGGAAGATGAGGGCCACACTGAAGGCTCATCTCCAGCAAGGGTGCAGAGCTCTAGGTGTGCACTTCATATGTTAACCTCAACCCTGGCTTCACCTTTTTTTCCCCTTATTATTTTGTTGTTGTTGTTGCATACACTTAATTGATAAGATGACCCAGGTCTTTTTTGGAAACAGGAGGAAGTTAATGATGCTAACAACCACTACTGACTTTTTCCTCTGTACTGACATTTTGTGCTGAAAAATAATATGCATGAGTTTACTGAATCCTGGCAATAATTTGATTAGGTGGAAGATAACAGATATGCTCACTCTAGTCTTGCAGATGAGGGAGCCAAGACTTGGAGAAGTAAACTGACTGGCCCAGGGTTATGCCGCCACCAAGCAGCCACACGAGGCCCACTCTAACTTGGTATTCATTTTTGCAATCTTTCAACTCTCAACACAGTACTTGGCTTCTTAATAAAAAAAAAAAAAAATCTTGTGAATAAACACACATATAATAAGATAATAAAGGCCATTTTCCTGGCTACCTTACTCGGTCCTGGGACCATGACATTCACACCGGTGAATGTCTCAGGTGCTCAGGACAGACCATTGACCCCGCAAAGTGATGAAACAGGTACCCTGTGGTCTGCCAAGGCTTTTGACATGTGAAATCTACTTTGTGCAGGTGGTCCTGCTCCCTGGAGCATCAAGCGCATCCTGGATCCCAACCCAGTGCGGAGTGCAGATGCGCAGGCACGCCCCACACTTGCCTTTCCTCTGGGTGGTAATATGGTTGACCCCGGTAGATTATCAATCACAGGACAGCACCAAGGAAGCAGGGGAAGGACAGGTAGCATTTGGCTTAAGTAGCACAGAGGTCCCTGCCTTCAGATCTGAAACCCAGCAACCCACTTTGTTTATAATCTGCATGGCAGATGTCTTATCTTTGACACCAGGAAATCATGCCTGTATATGCACAGTGAACAGCTTCAGATCTGAGTGTATTTTTAGAACAATGAGCCTGGAAAAGAAAAGCAGCAATGCCTGTCAAAAGATGGATAATAGGAAAGCTAACTACTTGGGTCTGGATTTGTCAACTATTAATCAAATGTCAAAAGGAAAAATATTAGGAGTGCCCTCATTTCCATGCTGGGTGTGATCCAAGGGGAAAACAGCTTTGCAGCCCAAGCTAAACAAAGTGCCCACAACATTTGAGGGGATGAGCTACCAATTTCAAGCTCCTCTGAACTAACAGATCACCTCTGTGGCTCCTGATCTGTTCAAATATAAAAGGCCCATGTATGGGTAAAGAGAGGAGCCGGGCTCTGACGGGGATGAAATGAATGAGCCCGTGCCACTCCGTGTTCGTCCAGGGTTTGAAGGCACCGGCTGGTTCTTTGATGGGCTGGGATCCTACTGCTATAAAGAAAGTGGGGAAGTCAGCCAGTAAATGAACCTCGAAACCTGGTCCCGACTTCTCATGCAGAGGGTGGTAGGGGGAGGTGGCACAATTAACATGAAAAGATCATTCCGGGGTGAAAAACTCTCTTCAGAGTTCAGTGAAAATGAAGCAGACTTCCAGTAAGACACACCATGCCCAAGTGCACAGATGTTCGTATGATATGTACATACTGCATCTCATATTTTACATACATCCCTCATAGGGGTGTGCACACACACAAATACCCCTCCAGAGCACAAGTCCTGTGAGGGCAGAGGACTCCTCTCATTTCAGTGCCTAGAACAGTGCCTGGTACATCGCAGCTCCTTGGCTGGTCAGGAGAACGATTGGACTCGCTGAGTGGCCTCCCTCAAAGAGAAATGCAATTCATTTACCACCACCCTTAGCTTACAGAGGAGGGACACAAGACACAAGGAAACGAAGTCATTTGCTCAAAGTCACAGAGCCAGTAAGGTCTGAACCTAGGTTTGTCCAAGGCTGGGTCCTCTGCCCTTGTATACAATGGCTAGGCAGAGGAAGCTGGGAGGGAGCCCCCGGCCATAGCACGCCCTCCCCAGCCACCACCACACTGAGGAGGACTGTAGCATTCAGTACCCGCACAACCAAAAGGGGCACCGGCCAGTCACTATCTGCTGGCACCCTGCGTCCCCACCTGGGTCATGGGGTTGGCAGGTGGAGGCAGGCCTAGGGGCGGAGACCAAGGGGCCTAAAAGCATTGTTCTTCCATCATGAGACCTGTGGAGCATGGACTTCTTTTTCAGAACAGGTATTGCCTCGTTTGTTCCCTTTAGCCCCAGGGTGAAAGGCTTATTGGATGATTTAAGACCTCCCTGCAAAAGACAGGGAGCCTCAGAGGCTGCTCAGAGATAGGCCCAAGGAGTGTGGTTTCAACGGAGTTGAGTTGAATCAAGCTGACAGCATTTACTGGCTTTAAGGAAAAACACAGAAACTTGGGGTATGTGCTCTCATCTCAGATTCCTTTCATGTGTGAGAAGGAAGAGCTCCATGGTCAGAAATGCACAGAACTGTGGAGGCCCACTGCATGCTGGGAGAGATCTCAGAGGCGTCCAGGGCTACTCGGGAATTTCAATCAGTTGAGTGGGCCTCTGCCATGGTTGAGGTGGGGGCATGGCTGACCTGTTCTTTGTAATCTAATGCTTACCCTCAGGGACCCTGCCTGGTTTACAACCTTGTGGTATGTTGACCCCTCCTCCCACACCCCAAATAGGATTTTCTTGTTTGTTATCCATTGAAGTTATTTAACTAGATGGACTTTGGGGGAGCTGGTATTTTTCTTGCATAGCCAGTTAACAGTGACACCTAGTGGTAACATACAGCGAGGTTCTATCCTACCCCTACCCCCCGCCCCTCCCCCAAGTTGCAAGATTTATGCCCCTCCTAACAAGGCACATTCGCTAGATAAAAGCATTAAACTGGAATGGCATTTCTCTTCTTAGCATTTACAGCCTTGGTTATATCAACCACCCCCTGATCAATTTCCATTTCTAGAGTTTACAGCCTGAATGTAAAAGCCTGCCACAAAGGCTCTATTTAATATGACAAATTAAAAAAGCAAACACAGGCTTGGTCATTCTTTGGAGCCAGGAGAAGCAAACAGGAAGGAGGTAATGCACACAAAGAGGAACTTTCATGGAGCTGCTGAGTTTGTCTCCCTGCCAACGCCAGGGAGGCCGCCCCTCAGAGGTTCCAGCCCCCACCTGCCAGACCCACAGACACGTGAAGGGGAGCAGAGTAGACTGCCCCCAAAAATGCCATTTTGGCGTGTGGACTGACTTGAGCTGGAGGCAATCAAGACTCAGCAGATTCAAGAAAAACTCTTACTCCTCCATTAACTACCTGGAAGAATTTGAATAGGGGGCCTGCTCCAAAAAGAGAGCTATTACCAGAGATAACTTTTCATCTGAATAACCTATGCGTATGGCAGGGCAAACATCGAATTACCAAACACCTGCTTTTTGTAGGTCCTGTGAATCACCCTCCTCCCCCTGTGAAGCCCCAGGCCCCTATGCCATTCCTTTGCCATTCCAGGATGGCAAAGAAGCCTCAACTGCCCCACCTGACCTTGGGTCTCATGTTTTTATAAGGTGCCCTTAGGTATGAAATAAAAAAAAAACGCGGTTTTCTCCCGCTAATCTATCTTACGTCAATTATTAGACCAGCCAAAGAACCTAGAAGGGTACAGTAGAAGGAAACTTCGTCCACCCCTCACACGGCTGCTCACCCATCTCCTTTCAGAGCAGACACCGGCCCTCACTGCTCCCTCACCAGCCCTGTCAGACGGAGGGCCCTGTCAGACAGAGGGCCCTGTCAGATGGAGGGGGCGTCCACCTCGCATCGGCAACTCACTAGCTCTGAGGAAGTTGGGGCATCTGTGGACAGCTCTGGCTCTCACTGGTTCTTCGGAACGCTTAGCTACAGGGCTCCCTCTTGGGCCCTGGCAACAAACACAACAGGCTTCCCTTCTCCCATGTGTGTGTGGCGGGTGTCAGTGCCTGCTGAGTGGAGAATACACAGGGACAGGAGTGGGGGAAGGGGGCCGGCGAGGAGATGCGGATAGTCTGAAGAAATTCTGTAAGTCAGGTAGACCGGCTTCCCTTCTGGAATGGATGTGGGGCATGAGGGAAAGAGGAAAGTGAAGGACAAACAACTGCTGGAAGGTGCAGCCACTCCCTGAGCCAGGGGACCTGGTGATGAGGGAGCAGAAGGCGACATCACCCGTAGGCTTTCAGTACGCACCCCCCTCCCTCTCTTCCTTCAGTAATGAGGCTCACAAAGAGACCAGGTTTCCTATTGTCTCAGGCTTCTTTTCCCATTTACGGAGCTTATTAATTTCTGAATCAAGATGCCAAATCGGCTCCTGATCAAGGACAACGCTGGTTTTTTTCCCTTGACTTCAAAATAAGTTTGCAGATGATGTGCTTGTGAACCAATCAACCTTGCACTTCCTCCCCTCCCAGCCTGGCGAGAGGGAGGTCATCTGACTCAACCCCGAATGGAATGCGCAAGAGCAAACAAAGGCGCTGCAGTCAAGTGGTCTGGCTGCATTTTCCTCCTCCAGAGGCACCCTGAATACCAACTCAAGACTCAGCAAGGTCCAATTCCAGGTTTAATTGCTTTTAGCGGCACAAAAGAAAATTAGAAATGAAAAGATAATGAATGGCGAATATTAGCTTGTTCGATGGGTCTAAACCTGAAGGACGGGTATGTGGTGGCTGCAGGAAAAGTAGAATAGGACAGAAAATGCGAAAGTCAGATCTTTGTGACTCTTGGTTGTAACAGGCACACAGAGAATTTACTTCAAGATGAATTCATTACCTTCTCGAGTTGTACCTGAAATCAGCATGAGAGCAGCTTCAGGAACGCTGCCCGGGGGAGGACTATTTTCACCCTAAGTTGGTTCTTTAAGGAACAAGAATGTCTGAGGATAAGAAGCTGGTTGGGATGCGCCCCTGTGCTCGAGAAACCATGACTGATTCTAGGCCTAGGGGAAGTGACGGGAAAGTGACAGAAAGAAAAAAGGGAACTGGGGAAATCAAGAGCAAAAAAATTGCAAAGGACAATAAATCAATTCAAAAGGATATTTCCATCACTCCCAGAGAGTGCAAGGTTTATAAGGGAGCAAGTAGCTTCCTCATCTCATAGTCTGAGCGGCCTTGCGGGCCTCCAGGGAATGAGAGGACTCCTACCCCACCAAGGAAGATCAGGGACTCATTTCTAGAAGACTAAGAAGTGGGAGGGATTGCTGATTTGCTCTGGGCCATGGAGCCGCAGCGCCCAGGGCAGTACAAAGTGCCAGGCCAGGGAAGCTAACTTTTGTTCCAGGAGTAGACCCCTGGGGGGATGGCAGGTCCACTCTGGCCCCCTTGCCCCAGCTCTCCATCCAGCTGGGGCAAGGGGGCCACAGTGCATTTTTGGTCTCAAGTCTGGGGAATGCTGGTGTGCTCAGAGTTTTAGCTTTTGAGAAAAATCCTTTGGAGCTCAAGGAACCAGACATAGCTTCTTCCATGAGCGGTGGCACAGCTATTTGAGAATAAGCAAAACTCTTGGAAGTTACAATCACCTAACTTCCAAGTTGGAAAAGGCCCTTTAGGCCATTAGTCCAGCGATTCTATATGTTTCTCGATTCACCGACGCCTACTATAATCAGATGAATGCTGTGGACTCTATCTAGAAAAAGGAATTTAAGTGTCCGCTTGTACACACCCAATTTTGTGTACAATGTGTGAGGGTTTAGAACACCTGATGTCCATTGAGATGCTCTGTGGAGTCAAGGTGTGCCAGATCAGCAACCCAATGCTTATGCTTTGCAGACGAAGGAGCTGCAGTCCAGACAGGTGCCAGAGTCACCTGGTCACTAGAGTAGGGCCTAGAAGCAGATCTCCCTTCTCCCAGGAGGGTGCTTTGTCCCCTTCGGCACGCCATCTTTCTGCTTTTTGCCCCTCTGGAATTGCTGCTGACACTGCAGCAGAGGAAAAGGTTACTTGCAAAGAGAAATGCCTCTAGTAAAAATACCATCTCTAGAGTTGGCTCAGTTAAAGAAACCATCTTAACCCGCCAAGAAGAGCAAAGAGAGAAAAGAACAGAGATGCCTTGACTCTGCTCGCCATTAGCAAATCATCTATAATTTAGAGCAAACGTAAAGAGATGCGGGTGATCAAGCAGACGTACCTCCTGGCAGCCTCTTGTAATTTCACGGGCTGTTTGGCGCTGAGGTAAATCAAGCAGGCATCAGCCACTTTATTCAGGTCACCCTCACCTGCGGAGAGGAAAAACAAAACAAGCATCGGCCCTCAGACTTCATTTGGGACAAGCAGGAAGCAACTGCTGTCTGGTGAGCCTAGAACAGCTAGGCGAGAGGCCCTGGGCTCTTGACTCCACCCCGCAAGTCAGAAAAACACATCAAGATGGGTGGGAAAATGAGGCCAAAGTAAGACTGAAGGACGTACACACGAAGGGAGAGGAGGGAGCATGACTGGGGGCGCCAGGCGTCACGGTGGTGGCGAGACCGCGCGCAGGGTGCATGTCACCAGGGGAGGGTGGCCGGTACCTACCGAGGTCCAGTCTCTCACAGAGGGGGCCCAGGCCCTGCAGAATGGCCAGCTGCAGCTTGCAGGCCAGCGTGTGCGAGTACACTGGTCCAGCCCGGGCACTGACGGGAGCCTGGGTGACTAAGGAGCCAGCCAGCTTGGGCAGGATGTCTTTGCAGAAGCGGCTCCTCAGAAAGTCACCACACTTGCTGCCCAGGGTACGCAAGACCTGCAGAAACAGCCCCGGGTCTGGTGACTGCACATCACCAAGGCAGCACAGAGCTAAGGAATGTCTGGTAATTCAATTTCTTCTTAGGAGAAAAAAAAACCAGAATTACTGCTGTTAATTCCTTGCCCATGGTTTGTGATTCTGACAGTTATGAATTCGGAGGTCTCTGCTCCCAAGGCATGGCTGCTTCTATCCATAAATACAGATTACACGGGGAATAATTCAAAGGAATCTTGGGTTGGATGAATAATATGATTAATACCTTGATTTTCCTCCCTTTTTTGGTTAAAAAAAAAGAGAGAGAGAGCTTAAAGCAGTTCACATAGATCATCTCTTGACTCTTCCTAACATCCCTTGAGAAAAGACTTGTGCTTTGAACTCTAGCAAGCTGAACAAACACAAACAGTGAGGCCCAGCTGCTGCTGCGTGAAGGCCCTGGGAGGGCAGTGGCTGCCCCTGGCCCCTCGACCGAGGACCCGGTGGTCAGGGCCCTGGCAGAGCCCTTCCTGTCCCATGGCACCATCCCCACATACGCCACCCTTGTCCCATCTTCCACTACAGGCAGTTTCTTGGCATGTCTCGTTTTTAAACTTTCTCTAGCAGAACATATTGAAATGTTTTGCCCCGCTGCACGAGACTGAATATACAGGATAATAGGAATTTCTTTAAAAATTGGTAAGCAAGGCATAACCAGCACGGGGAGTTTGCCGGCTTTGTAGAGAATGAGGCCCTTACTGCAGAGCCCTCAGCTGGCTTGCACAAGGCCTTCCAGGCCTCGGATGTCACCAGGGTGTCTGGGGGTGGAAAAGCAGCCTCAGTTACAGTGCACACGTCTTTCTATTTTTTCCTTTTTCTAAGCCTGCTGTCATTTCAGATTACCTGTTAATTTCCATAAAGGAAGGCAGCACATCTGAGTAAGATTTAGCAAGAGCCCCTTCCTTCTCCCCTTCCCCCAGCCTCCCTCCTCCCCTTGGTGTAGGTGTGTGTGATTTTGTATATTTTGCTTTGGAAAAAAATATTAACAATTTTATATTTTAAATGTAGGCTCCTATTTTGGTCCAGTATATGCTGAAGAATCTTATAGAAAACCAAAATAGTGTTGCCAAGTATACCAGCTGCATTCCTGGCTTCATTTTATGTCCCTACACATCTTTTTTCTTTGCTTCATCGTGCTTGCCTACTCCTAATTTATGTTAGCTTGCCCTGGGAAACATATCTCCATAAGTTGCCATAAGTGCTTTTCAGAAAAAGGAAGAATATAAATAAATAAGCCAAAATGCATGTGCCGATATAAGCCAAACTAAGTCGGGGAGAATACCTGACATATATATATATATATATATGGTTTTTAACTTTTCAAAGCATTTCACCAAACAGTCCCATTTTATCCTTGTCAGCAATACTATGAGGAAGGTGGAACACATGTTCCTAAGGCCAACTTGAAAATGGGTGGTCATGGGCTTTGCCCAAAGTCACTTGGATGCGCAGAGGATGCCCACTGCTAGAACCTGGGCCCCTTCACCTTGACTCCTGTGTAGTGCAAAGAACATAGGCACAAACTCACAGATTTGGGTTCTATCACTTACTAGCTGTGTGATCTTGAGAAAATCCCTGAACTTCTCTGAGCCTATTTCCACCCCTGTCAAAAATGGGGAGAACAGTAGCTCCCTTGCAAAGCTGTTGGGAGGAGATGAGTTCACGTGTGAGGAAGTGCCAAGCACACAGTGGGTGCCTGATAAATACCGGCAGTCCTTTTCACCTGCTAGCTCCTTTTGCTTCTAACTCAAGAGGAGACTGACTCCTACTTTCTCCTTTGTGCCTTTCTGATTTTGCTATGCTTTCTTCAAGGATCAGCTGAAACGAGCACGAATCCCCAGAGACACGGCCGCCCTCGGTGTCAGCTGCGCCCACCCATGCGGCAGTGGTGGGGCGTCAGCACAGTACCTTGAAGGCTCTGAGCACCACCCGGGGGTCATCATTGGTGAGTCGGTGCACGAGTGAGGGCCAGGCCCGATGAGCCAAGGGAAGGAGCTGGTTCTCGTGGGATTGCAGAACAACGACACACAAATCCAGCACGTCCAAGACCTGAAAGAAGAGAGGATGTGCTTTCAGCAGAGTAGGAGGTGGTCACGGGAAGCGTGGAAGAGTGTTCCTGGAAGTTCCTAGAGGTGGAAACGGCAGCCAGGCCTCAGAGGAGGGGGCGGCTTGTAGGCTTAGGGAACTGAAGCAGGGCGGCATGCAGTGTGACACAGGAGGGGGAAGAGGGGCTAGACCGTGACGGTGTCACGTTAGAATTTTTTATTTTGTACTAAGTGCAATGGGGAGCCATCAGAATGGTTTAAGCAGGAAAGTGCCATGATACAATTCATGTTGGGGAAAAAGGTCATTCTGGCTGCTGAGTGGGGGAGGGGCCTGCAGCAGGAGAGAGATATGAGCAGGTCCCTTAGGAAGCAGGCACGTGCCCGCAGGAGGGGACAGGGATGCAGCCACAGGGTGGTGGGAGAGTGGTGAAGGGGTCTGAGGTCTGTCCTGGGAGTGTGTATATACTGGAATGCGTATATGAGGTGTGTAGATGCTGACGGCCCCCCGATGTCGGGGCAATAAAGAGAGGTATCCAAAGGGGCTGTCTGGGGTCAGGCTTAGCCACGGAACAGATGCAGGCGCCACCGGCTGAGACAGGAGGTAGGGAGGGGAGGACGCTGAGAGGCCGGGTGAGATCACGTTCTCTTTCTTCTACATGGAGAAGCCAAGCAGCCGAGCTACAGGTCCACCTCGGAAGAAAGGTTTGGAGTGGCCTAGATGTAAACTGGATTTTTCACCCTCCGCAAGAATACGTGTCCTGATCTGCGGTTCAGAGGGAGACTACTGGCCTGCCTCGGTGTCCCTGGCAGGGGTCACGACGATGACCAGTGGGCCTTTCCTCCCAGAGACGGGCTGGCCTTCACAGACCAGGGGAGGGTACACGGCTGAGTCAGATAGGGTGAGGTCTGCTCATCGAGCAGTAAACCCTGCTGGACATCTACTATGTGCTGGTCACACTGAGACCGGAAGAGCAACAAAGACCCAAAGAGGGCCCACCTGTGAGGGGAACAGGCAGGCAGGAGAGGAAGAGAAACCTCGGCACATAGCGGACAGCAGAGCCACCCACCGGAAACGGCGCTGTTATCACTGGCTTGGCGTGTGAGTTCTGTCACCACTTGGGCAAGTTATGTCAGATGCCACTGATTTCAAGACAGACATTTCCTCCTTCTGCCTAAGACGTCCTCTCCTTGCCTTTGCCCCTTCGTATGGCTCACTCCTTCTCAGCCTTTAAGTCTTGGCTCGAGTATCACCACCTTGGGAGAGGCCTCCCCCAGCGACCTAGCCGAAATCAGGGCATAAGCTCTGTCTTCTTCAACGGAGTTTGGTATAGCGTAGGCTCCTAATGCACGTTCACTGGATGGGTGAATTATGATTATCTATCACAGAACCTGCTTATTATCTTCAGAGATTTCTTCACTTTCTAGGTGTGTGTTTGTCTATCTCCCCACGAGAGAGAGGAAGTTCCATGAAGACAGGGATGCCTGCTTCACTTCCTTCTGCACACCCTCTGCCTGACCTACAGCAGTCCACAATAAACACTGGGTGAACGAACGAGTGAATGTGTGTGCGCCATACCTGATGCTAACTGTTTCATATTTATAATCATGAACCCAGCGAGGTAGGTACCATCACATCCATCTTACAGAAGCAGCAGAAGCTTCAAAAGGTGAAGTAACTTGCTCAAGGTCAGAGAGGAAGAGCCAGGATGTGAATTCAGGTAGGTAGGTCTGACTCCCACGCTGGTGATCTCAGTGACTACGGTGTGGACACAGCTGCTACAGAGCCTCCATAAAAGGGAAGACACTCGGCTCATGTATCACCCAGATATCTACAATCAAGCCTTGCAAATAGCAGGCACTCAGAGAGTACTTGCTGAATGGAACAAGAGATGAATGCTAAGAAGTGTCTCTGGGGAAACGAAACAAGTTCCACAAAGCACAGACCCTGAGATCTGAGACAATCCTGGATTGGGGTTTCTTAGCCCACCACCCCGAGCAGGGCAGCGTGCTCTCATCGCTAGCAGTAACTCACCGAGGCAGCTGTGTTCCTCACACCTGCTTGGGAGTGGGAAGGACCAGGCCCTTCCCTGTGAGAGCTTCTCCTAGGTGATGCTGAAAGCCCTGTCCCCATGCCCGGCCGCCCCGCTGCCCAGTTTCACTATCACGGTTTAAGTCCTTGCTGATGGGGATGCTCTTGGGAAACTGCCAGCAAATGGGGAAGTACAATTAAGAACTGTGGGTGTTTTTCTGGGGATGAACATGTAAAGAGAAACAGAGATGGGGGCCGGAGTCAGGCTTGGAAGAATGACGGCTTCCAAGGATTAAAACCTGCCTCCCACATTAAGTCGCTTCAGGAAATGATATCCTGTCCAAAGCATGGGACTTTCTTTCCCTTGGAGAGTCAATGGATGTCCAAAACTTTGTGGTTTTTTAAATCCAAAAAGGGGACTTGGCTCCTTTTTGGCATCTGAGCTGATACAGAAGGACATAATGCTGTCATCCCACAGATAACTTCTTCCCGATGCTTTCTCTTGGCCACCCCACATGGACCAGGAGATAAGGGCAGCCTCTTGCTCATCCGTGCAGGTACCGCCAGCCAGAGCGACCCGGAGTCCTGCTGCCATGCAAATGCAGGGAAAGGGCTGCACACTGACCTTCAAGCGGATTTTCAGATCTTTATCTGACGACAAGTGGATGCAACGCTCCATCACATCTGTGGCTATCTGGATCTGCACTGGCAGTGGCGGCTCCACATCGGGACCAGTATCACTATCGTCTACCTTCAGAGGGTCTGACTGCTCCTCTGGAAAAAAAGCATAACTGGGGACAGTGTTTTATGAGAGATGCCCCCACTTCGACGTGATCTCCCAACCTCAGACACAGGAATAGCATTTACAAGGGAAAATGTCTAGGAACTGATCCTAAGGAAACCATATAAAATTTGGGTCAAGCTATGAGTCAAGATATTCACCAGAGCATTAACTATAACAGCTAAAAACTGGGGGTGGGGGGTGGGGGGAGAACCCCTCCATGGCCACTATGGTCACTCAAGGGGAAATAATTATGACATATCATGAGGGCCCCCAAATTTGTGTTTACTGAGGGCTTTAACAAGGGAAAACGTTTATGAAAGAATATTGTGTTAAAAGGAGAAAAGCAGTATATAGTAAAATTGCATACACAGTGGGAGCACTATTATGTATATTTTTTGCATAGCAGCAAGGACAACGAAATACTAACAGAGATGGGGTCATGAGATCATATGGGATTTTGATTTTTTTCCTATACCTTTGGTCTTTTCTAAATTTCCATTAATAAATATTTCAAATAAAAATGTAAGAGGGCAACATTCTAATTTGGAGCCCTGAGGCTGAGCAGCTCCCTGGCTGGCCTCTGCTCTGACCTTTACCCTTTCTTTCTTCTTGGTTCATTCTTTGACTAAAAGGCTCATGTGTCTCCTCCACCAGCCTGTGAGATCTTTCGATGGCCAAGATTAGGCCTTAAGGATGTCTGCATGAGAGATACCAGTGGGGCAGCTTGGCGCAATACACAGGGATGGGTTTGGTCAAAGGAGGTCAGTTCAAGTCCTGCCTGCACACCTATTAGCAACCCTCTCATCCTACATTACTTCATTTGGAAAAAAGGTATAAAGCACGCATACCTCATTTGCTTGTTGAGAGTCAAATAAGATGGATGTCACCAGCTATTAGCATTCTTTCACTGCCTAGAGTGCTGTATTGCACATGATAGGCATAAATTTGTAAATTAAAACAACAAAAAGACCTGAGAGTTGCCTGAAACCCAGGCCAAAACCCCTACCCTGAAAATTATCCTCTATATAGGTACTTACAGCCCCCAGGTCCATACCATACCCCTCACCAAGCCGCCATTATTAGCTATGCTCATTTCCACTGAGCTGAACGTTGTTCACTTCACTTTTTCCCATTTCTGTTTCCTCTGCTGGAAAAAAACAGAATCTTATAGCAGAGGCCACACCTGTCTCTACCAGATGCTGAAAAGATAAATGAAAATGCATTTGTAGAATGCTTGGATTTGTTGGAGAAAGGGACCTCAGATACACGAGGTACTTTCATCATGGCTAAAACAAAAAACACATATCAAGCCAAACATTCTTTATAATGCCAAGTGTATGGTGTGTACTTGATGAATGATAATTATAAGAATGATAAGGCTGTGCTTTTCTTCCCAGAGGATTTGTTGTTTGAAATTCACCTATTGCACAATGTTATTTGAGGGATGTGGATTCTTCCATTACTGGGAGAAAGGCTGATTCATTCAGTCTGCTCCTAGCCAACATCAACTAGAACCAGAAGATCCTAATCGTGAAAGAATGGATTCACAGACAATGCTAGAATTTCAAACAAGAATGGCAAATCCGGATTACGAGGGATCATGATGCCTCCCCTCCCTCTGGGTTTCCGGGTTTTGGTGTGGGATGCAGGTCAGGAAAAGAAAGATTGGGTTGGCTTAAGAAATAAAACTGAGAAGAAAAGGCCTGATAATAGACTTCTGATCAGAAAACTGTCCTCGGGGAGGGCAACGACTCCGTTCCGCATAAATCATTACCCGGGCTCTGTGATAATTCCCTGACACACCACAGGAACTGGCGGTAGTTAGTTGCATCGAACCACTATTTCCTGTTATCCTGGAAGTACTGGTTTCACTTCACTGGAGTCTTGGAGTGGAGACCACCAAAAAAGAAAAAGAACCCTGCTCAATTCCAACCTAACAAACTAATTTGGGACTCGGTGCGATTTAGGATAGTTCTGAGACCACCAAGCTCATTATGACTTGGCATTTTATATTTGCAGAGGAGATTCTAACAATTTATTAATCGTTCCGTGACCTGAAGCTCCAGATTGAGCTTGTGAATAAAACAACAGGCTGGAGCTTCAACCAGCCTGAACTCCCTTCTCCTTTATCATATAAATAGGTAAGAAAAACATTGAAATCTCCTCCCACCAATAAATAAATGGACAAAGCATATGAATAGACAATGGGAACAAGAAAAAAATTGTCAGGAAAGGAACATATAGGAAAATGTTCGACCTTGCCTATAATCAAAGAAATGCAAAGTCAAATATCAAGCACCATTTTTCACCTATTAATTTAGCAAGAAGTGAAACTCAAATGGCCAATGTTGGCAAGGTTGTGGCACAACCAGTGTTAATCCCGCGCTGCTGAAGGGAAGGTATAAATTGACACAACCTTTCTGGAAGACAATTTGGCAAGCATAAAATAATGTTCATATCCTTGACCCAGAAATCCCACTTCTGGGATTTATTAAAGAAATATGCAAAAAAAAAGGGAAAAGGTCACGTGCCCAGAATCATCCACTGCCGCACTGTTTATCAGAGTGAAAAGCTAGAAGCAATCCGAACTTCCCACAGGGGAATGGATACTTAGTAGCAGCTATTAAAACATTAATTATGAAAACTCTATAGCAACGTGGAGAGTTGCTGATTATATAACCAAGTGCAAAAAGGGCATAATGCATTTAAACTGTGGCTGTGACCATATATAAATCGGTCTGCAACAGAAAAGAACGGGATAAGATGGCACAAAAATATGAAGATGCTTCTGTTGAGCATGGGAGGGTTATGACTGACTTTTCTGATTTCCAAACTTTATGTAATGAGATCTCATTCTCATAATAATCTGCTTCAAAAAGAAAAAACTGGCTAAGCCAAAATAGTTACCTTCTTCATTATCAAAATCTGAGACATTTCCATCTGCCACATCCTTTTCTTTGAGGTAGTTCAGCAAAAATTGTTCAATGTCTTCTGCTGTGGTGGTATTCTCAAGTCCCTTCTCAGGAGCTGCTCGTCTTTGGTTCAAATGACTTCCCTCCTCCCCTGCATTCTGCTCTTGGGGTTGCCCGAGATCACCTGTGTCTGGGAACCACTGGGCTGAAAATAAAGTGTTATAATGATCACCACGGTCATCGACAATAGGCATTAGTACTCTAGAGGCAGAATAAGCTCTCTGCCATGGCCTGCATAGCCCCACACAATTTGGTCCCTCCGTCTCTCCAACCTCATCTTCCATCTCCTCCCAGTTGCCGTGAACTGGGCATCTTCCCATTCCTCCAATGTGGCAGGTGTTTTCTGACCCCAGAATGTTTTGCATATGCTGTTCTTGTTGTCTGGAGTACCTTCCTCATGACATCACATCTGGCTAATTCCAATTCACCTTTCATGTCTCAGTACACATAGAACTTGCCTGGTAAAGCCATCCCTTGACTTCCCAATCCAATTTAGGTCCCTATAGGCTTTCTTATATAGTAGTATCTTCTTTCCTTTCATATCAACTCATCATGATTTATAATTACATTTATCTTGAGTGTACTGTTTAGTGTCTGAGTCTCCCACTAGACTCTGCTCCACTGATCACCACTGGAATCCAACAGGCCCAGCATGGAGTAGGTGCTCAAATATATGCTGAATGAGAAAATATGCAAGAGAATACATACAAGTGACAAAATTCTGAGTACAGGATGCACTCTTCATCAGAAGACAGACTCTATAGAGTCTCAGAATGGACACAGACCCTCACATCTGTATTTCTGGTAGAAAAGGCTGACATACTCTCTCCAAAGCTTTTCCTTCTTCAGGATGCTCCAATACTTCTGATGTGTCATCACAGAATAAGCCTTAAACATCACTGAACCAGTGGCTTTCAAACTGTGCCTTGAGGAACCCTAACGGTTCTGCAGGAATGTCTCGGGGCCACAATAGGCCCCAAGAGACAGCATGCTAAAGGGGTGGGCCCAGGGCGTCTAACTCCTCTCTAACCCAGCAGCTCTGATTTCAGCTATTTTTGTATACTGGGTTTCCCCTAGGGCTTCATTTCAAAAAAGGCTCTTAACACTTAAACAACAACAAAAAAATCCCAGAAAACCCCAGTGTGAATTTTCATCCTTCTACAGACAGCAGGAAAAATGCCTCCGATAACCTTTAGCACCTGCTAATCTCCTTTCTATCAAGGAGCACGTGCACAGAGCCGGAGCAACAGCAGATGGGAGATGCCAGGGCCAGGCCAATGGGACCCGCAGAGAGCAAATGCTGGGTGAGAGTCTTCATTCCAGAACCTAGAGGTTCTACACGTAGGGGATCAATTATGCCATCTCCTTAATGCCCCATCCCCACACATAAGTCAGGCCCTAGTATACTCCAAGGGATTGCATTCCCAACGAGTTAACATCAGGACTTAGCATTTACAATGCTCAAAGAAGATACGTGATTTCTACATTTCTACATTTAGGCTAGTACCAGACACTAAAGTCCTTGCTTACAAATGGCTTTTAAACATGAAAAGAAGCTCAGCCTCACTCTTAATGTAAATTAAACTATAATAAGTTGCTATTTTTCTCCTATCGGATAGGAAAGATTAGCAAAAAGCTCGGGAATATAGTGGAGTGAGGGTGTGGCAAAATCAGCACTCTGTTACACCGCTGATAGTAGTTTAAATTGGTGCAACCTCTTTGGAGAGCAGTTTGAAACTCTCCATCCAAAACTTAAATGTGGGGTGAGCCTGGCTGGCTCACTCAGTGGAACATGTGACTCTTGATCTGGGGGTTGTGAGTTCGAGCCCCACACTGGGTATAGAGATTACTTAAAACACACACACACACACACACACACAAATAAAAAACCCCCAGATTAAATGTACTGTCCTCTAAGCCAATACTCCTCCCTAGGAATTTACCCTATTGATATACTCAGACATGTTCAAAATGACCTATAAAGATACTCATCGCAGCAATTTTTTTTTTTTTTTGTGGTGGTGGCAAAAGAATGGAAACCACCAAAATCTCCACCAAGAAAGGACCATTTAAGTAAATTGTGTGCAGCCAAACAACAGAATCCTACGCAGCCATGAAAACGAGGTGGCAGCCCTTCACGTATGGATGTAGCACAGCCTCTCAGTGCTAAGGTGCATGGCATGGACTCTTTCTTACTTTTAAAGCTACCCTATCTTGTTGCTATGGGTCATCGGCCAACTGGTAGGTGGTGCTCAGCAGTAACTGAACTGATAGTTCTTGCCCTCACTGTGGCACCTAATGCTTTTCAGCCAATGGCTGTAAAACACTGGTATTTAACACGTGCTGGGTCCTTTGAAGACTTTTTAGAGGTTCTCTGAGACCACAGTTCCATTCCCATCTTAAAAGAGTGGCCATCAGTCAAGTCAAGATCTCAGGATCGTGAGATCGAACATCTGTGGGGAGTCTGCCCTCTCCCTCTGCCCCTCCCCCTTCTCTCTCTCTCTCTCTCTCTCAAAATAAAATAAAAAATGAGAGTGGCCATCAGTTAGACAACTCAAAGACAAACAAACGGCAGCACGTAGTGCTACTCTGATTTGTGAACGACTGACCAACTCTGCTTCAGTGTGGCTCACCATTTCAAATGCAAACATATTTGGGGTGATTTCAACACTTTCAGGAAAGCCATCTCCCATCTTGCTTCTTTCTGTAGGATGCCCTCAAGTCAATGTTAATCATCTTCGTTTTTCTCTCTACAGTGGAGACCCTTCCTCTTCTGCTTCAATTAAAAAAAGTAAAGATGAAGCGCTACACAGGGTTTCTCCTTTCAAGGGGACCAAAGACATCAGCAACCCAAGACAATTCACTTTCCAAGGCCCCAACTGAGATATCTCCTGAGAGGATATATTTAATAGGCCTTTTCTCAATACAGTTTTAAAATCTCAAACTGACAACGTAGTCTAGTTCTCCAAAGCACTAAAGGGAGAAGTCTGGGCTAGCTTCAGACCATGGAAGCCATCAGCCAGGCTCAGCAGTGCTGCTGCGAGGGCAGGGGTCCAGTCCTTCTTGGTCACTGCTGACATCCCAGCAACCAGCCCAGTCCAGAGACTTCCGAGTGGTTGCAAAATAAAATCCAAACTCCCTCCCTTGGTCTACAAGACCATGCGGGGTTTATCCTCGCCGCACCTACCAGCTTTATCTCATATTACTCTCTCCACAATGGCCTCTCTCCCAGGCTCTGCACCTGTTTCTTTTGCCCGAAGGTTCTTAAAAAAACATAAAAAAGATAGGACAGCTCCACTCATACCGAGGGGCCCTTCTCAGCCTTCAGGTCTCAGCTCTGGTGTCTCAGCTCTAGTGTTGCTTCCTCAGAGAGGCCCTCCCTGACCACTCTACTTAAAGTATCCTACCCTGTTCCTCTCTTGCATCAGGTTGTCTAATTTCTTCCGAGTGCTTAGTAGACTCTAAAATGAACTTGTTTAATGATTTACTTGTCATCTCCTTTGCAGGAGCAAGAAAGTTGCATGAGTTTATTCATCTTGCTCACTGCTATATCCTGATTACTAAGCACAGTGTCTGACACATGGCAGCTCCTCTTTATTAAATAAATGAATAAAAGAACATTTAGATTGCATGTGAATGTTCATGAACGAATGAATGAACACTGGAAATGGTATCAGGTACAGGGCAGACAAGGGTCTCTGTTCCAGCCACCCTCCTTGCTGTGATAAACTTTCTTACATGATCCTGGATTTCTGGGCTGACAAAATGAGGTCAGTGACATTTTCACCTACCATGGAGACTATTGGGCTGAGATAAATACTAGAGATATGGTCTTTGGATAAAAGGGACTCAAGTATACAGCTTGTTATTTTTTCATTCAAAGACTATCTAATTGAGAGATTCTTTTTCTTCTTGTCCAAAACTTTGCCATTTTAATGGTTATTAACACCTCCAACAGACACCCAACAGGATCAAAAGGAAGGAGAGAAACTCAAACCACCTCATACAATTCAAAGATTAAAAGAAAGTTTCTAGACCTCTGTCCAGTATGGTAGTCACTAGCTACATGTGGCTATTTAAATTAAAATAAAGAATTCAGTGCCTCAGCTACACTAGCCACATCTAGCTAGTGGCTACTGTAATGGACAGAACATATATAGAGTATTTCCATCATCACAGAAAGTTCTAGTGGACAGTAATACTCTAGCTCATCTGTGGACTGAGTAATTCCTGTTATTCCTGTTCTCCATTAGCACAGATACTGCTAACCCCACGTATTGTCAGAAACAGTTTGGTATACTGAAAAGAACAAAACTGTCATAAATCCTGACTTTACTCTTTATTGCCTGTGTGACCGTGGCTAAGTCGATCTCACTGAGCCTTAGTTCTTCTTTTCTGTAAAATAAAAATGATGTTTACATTTAGTCTGCAGGGTTTATGTCCCTGACACAGAGCAGGAGCTCAATATATGGTAGAGGTTATTAAGAGTGTGTATGTGTGTGTGTATATATATGTGTGTTATTAAGAGTACATATTAGAATATATTATATATTAACACATATTAACATATACATTAATAACATCTGATATATATACAATATATATGTGTGTTTACATATATATATACACGTATGTGTATATGTATATGTATACATATATATAAAAAGCAGTGGAACCCTGGCATAACATGTAGGACTGGACTGACAACTATTCAAATAATGTCCTCCAAAGCATAACCACAAACAAAAAATAAGATTAGGCAAACAAGGATACTAGGCCTTCCCCGAAATTAGCATTAAAAAGGGCTCTGTATATACCTAATGCTGCCAGCAGGGCATGCAGGACACCGACAAAGGAAGTCACTCTCTTATCATAAAATTGATCCAGAGTGGCCAAGACATCCTGAACCACATCTGCCACCAAAGGAAGCAGGCTAGCGTCCGAGTTCCACAGCATGACTTCCAAGACCTTTGGGGTATGGGGGTGCAGAGACAGATGACGCAGATTTAAAGAGATCCCATTCACTAAATAGTCCGAATTTTGATTGATCAGGTGCTGCACAGAGTCGTAGCCACAAGCATGGCAAATGTCCATCATGGCGCTGGTAGCTGCCTGACTAATGAGCAGGGTTTGGTCCCCGGCCTTCTCCAGTACTGGATAGAGGGCTGACATCAAGAGCAAACGAAAGTCTTTTCCTAGTGCGTATGCAAAGCGGCCAATCCCCTCCAACTGGATGCATATTTGCCAGATGTTGCTGTTCATGGAGCAGATAGTGGGACTTGGCTTTGAGAAGGCTGGAAAAGATGTAACTTGGCAGGTGTGTGCACCACATGTGATGGCCTGGAGGCCTGACCACTTCATTGTTAGCTCCTCTTCCACTTCTTCAGATTCGATACAAGTGATCAAATACCAGTTTTCTTGGCTTGTGTATTCTTCCAGTAGAGATGTCACGATCTCCCTCATTTCCTCGGGGCTTGTCTTAATATGGTTTTCATGAAGATTCTCCACCTCCAGCCCAGCAGCCCCCACAACCAGCTCATTCAGGATCATGGCGGCTTGCTTCCGGTAAACCACAGATTCGTGGTATAGCTCCATAAAGTGATCTACGAGCAAATAGAGGTCCCCATAAAAACCGAGAAGCTGACACACCTGCTGCAAGAGCAGGAAAAGCCTCTCATCAGTGAAGAAGCGGAAATATCTCCTCTGCATTGGGCTCCACGGCAGCGGAGCTGCAGTCTCTGGAGAAGTGCTCAGGTGACCAGAATTCCAGCGCCGCTCTTCGACAACTTTGATGTCAGTCACATCTAATTCTAGCACTTGGATGAGCGCTTTGGAAAGGCGCTGAAGATGGGCCACAGAGTGGAGGACAAAGTTCACTTTGGGGCCCAAGAGTTTCAGATAACCAAGTAACAGGGAGAGAGTAGAGAATTTGCCCTGATCGTCCTGGGAGTTCATGAAGCGGGGAAGAGACGTGGCGAGGGAATGCAGGTTTTCTGACAAGATGTCAGCAAAGGCTCTGTTGCCAACCACTACTTTCTGATCTGCAAAATGTCTCAGGACTTTATTGCACTGGGCTTGGACTTCAGGACTCTCATCATTTACTAGACCCACCAAAGCCTTCAGAAGGGGTCCAGCCGATCCAACCAGGGATTGACCGCACTTCAAAAGAAGGGCCTCGACGAGTTCTATCAGTGCCAGCCTGACCTTCCAGTGTGGGTGGACTGAAACACACTCAACGATCTTTTTAAGAAGGAGAGTCAGTTTGTCACTGGTGTTTTTTACCCACTTGGCTTCCCTGTGAACCATCAGCTCTGCGACTCTATGCTCCACTGTAGGCTTTGGTTGGACCTCTGAGATCCTTTCGAGCTGCTCATCAGCCATAATGAAACTCACTGTCTCGTAAAAGATCTTTAGGGAAGACACGACAATGCTGTGCCCTTGTTTAAAGTCTCCTGTGATCACCCTGGTCAGTGCCATTGAGATTCCAGGTAAAAAAGAAGCAAACAAATCCCCCAGCTGCTTCTGCTCAAGCTCACCCAAGGACCTCGGATGGTCCTGACAGTCACACTGGAAGAGTAGAACCTGTAAACATTTTAAGGCAGCAATTTTAATTTGCTTTGATTTCTCCTGTTCTGCTAGGTCCAACAGTAAAGATACAGCAAATCCTAAACGAGGCAGGATGGAGGGCTCATAAAAAGCCAGGATGATGTCCCCATAAGCCGAGTGCATTAATGTGCTGAGGCCCCGGATCACGGCCAATTTCAGCTCCTCAGACACAGCTGCGGGTTTTTGGGAGTTGGGCGAATACAGACAGGCAGAGAGTTCCGAAAAGAGCTCCTGGAGAAGTTCTTGTTCCTTCACACATGTTGAAGAGAGGACAAACGTGAGGCATTCCACCACGCTCTGGATCAAGCGCTCTCTCTTGGGACCCGGCGTCTTCAGCGTAAATCGCAAAGGGAAGAGGATGTACTGCTGAAGCTCCTGAAGGGCGGAGTCACTCACAGCTCGTAGCCTTGCCTGCAGGTGCTCCACGGTCTCCACCGTCTGGGTCTTCGTGAGCTGAACACAGACTGGGCGTAAGGCACCGAAGGCCTCCTCAGGAGTATCGAACACTGCCATTGTGCGGTAGCCTTCTCACTGAGGAAGCATCCTGCAGGCCAGGGGAAGAGCACTTTTCAGTGAAGGTCAAGGCTCAAAGCCAATCCAAAGTGGACCTGCAGTCATTCAATCAACAGACATTTTAGTGGGGGCCTATGTGCCAGTCACTGCACAAGGTGCTAGGGGAGAAACGGAACCGAGGAGACGTGGCTGCTCTTCTGAGGGGGCCCCGGTCTAGTGAGGGAAACAGCCGGTCAGTTCCAACACAGGCTGCTAAGAATGGGGACAGGCCTGTGCTCACGGTCCTGAGTGAGCGTGGGAGACCCATGCGTCAGAAGCCTGGGAAAGCCAGGCTAGGTTTCACAGGAGGAAGATGCTTGAGCCAGACTTGAGGGAGGACTAATAGGAATCTGTGGGCTATGCTAACGAGTTTGGATCTTGACCTGTGGTAGTAATGGAGAGCCACTGAAGGTTTTGCCTTTTTCTTTTTCTTTTAAGATTTTATTTATTTTTGAGAGAGAGAGAGAGAGAGAGCACATGCATACGCAAGAGTGGGGGGAGGGGCAGAGGCAGAGGGAGAAGCAGACCCCCCAGTGAGCAGGGAGCCTGACTCGGGACTCAATCCCAGGACCCTGGGATCATGACCTGAGCCGAAGGCAGACGTTTAACTGACTGAGCCACCCAGGCGCCCCAGTTTTATTTTTTTCAAGTTGAGGTATAACATTTATAGAGTAAAATACACTAGTCTTAATGTACAGCTCACTGGGTTTTTGTGACGTAGAGATCTATATAACCACCACCCAAAACAAGACAGAGAATATTTCCAGCACCCTAGAAGGCTCCCTCAAGCCACTTTACAGTTGATTCCTACTGCCTAGTGGTAACCTCTATTCTGACTTCTATCACCTGTTCCTGTCATGGAGAGGTTTTAAGTGGAAGTTATAGGATCAACTTTATGCACTGAGAAGACCCCCTGGCAACCAGTGATATGGAAGAAGAGTCAGAGCTGGGTGAGATGGAGAGCAGAACAAAACAGAAGGGAGTAGCCAGAGAAAGGGGAAAACCAGGAGCACATCACAGAACTCATGGGAGAAGAGAGAGTCCAGCAGGATGGAAAGATGGACAGCAGGCAGGCAGTGAAAGGAGATAGGTTCATAGGTGAGCGAACGAGCTGAGCAACTTAATACCAGAGAGTCTCTTTTCTCTGTGAGGAGAAATTCAAAGTCATAGGCTGACAGTGAACAAGAAGAGGGAGGGTGGAGTAAACAGAGGGCTTGAGGAGAGAAATAAAAGTCTCAAATATTCCCTTTCGGGAAGCAGAGCATGCTGGGAAGACATAAAAGTGTGGCCCAAGGGTACTGAGGACTGAGCTGAAGCTGGAGACCATAAATGCGTACAACCATAAAATGTTGGCACTGGAGAGAGGTTAGAGATTGTCTAGGCCGGTGGGGTCTGTCAGTCTGTCTGTCTCTCCCAATCTCTCTCTCTCTTTTGGCTCAACTTACTGGGAGCTTCTGAACAGATGATGCCCCTTCCTGTCCCCAATCCAGTGAACCCTCCAGAGCCCCACTGACTACAGGGGTGGCAGGCAAGTGGTGCCTGGTGAGTGTGGGCAAGATCTGCTCAGCCCAGAGAGAGAAAGACAGTCAATGCCGGATTTTCCTCCTGGGTCAGGAGAGGGCTCCAGGGCAACAATCAAGCTCTAAAACCCTGGAGAGAGTCTGGTCCACAGAGCCCCATGGTTGTCTGCAAGGAAGGGCAATACTGGTCACTGTGAGGCTTGTTGAGGGGATAGCTCTTGGTCTCTGTGACCCCCCCTCCCCAGAAGCTATGAAAGGAAGAAAGCTCAAATCTGCCCTTTCTCAAGCTACTGACGCCAGAAGGCTCGGCCAGGGATTACTGCTATCCTACTGGCACCGGCTCACACACGCATGACCCGGAGGCTGCTGTGCTGTCCCCTGCCTGAGGTACTGTAGTTGGAATAACAGAAGGGAAGGAAGATAGCCACTTAATGGGACCGAGCAGTCTGAGGTGGTGAGTCTTAGACTAACAGAACCACTAAGGGAGACAGACGAGAATTTGAAAAATAGTAAGAGCAATAAAAAAGTTTGATCACAAGGCGAATGATATCTCTTTTAGAATTTTAAAAACATGATTTTCCACACTGAAAAAGCTCAATTGATGGGTTTTTTTTTTTTTTTTAAAAGATGGTTAATTACTGAGATCCAATCAGTGGCCTGGAAGATCAAGTAGAGCTACTTTAAAACTCAGAGCAGAACTACAAAGAGATGGACCTCGTGAGACTTGGAGAAGCAACATGTAAATAGCTGGGAATTCTGGAAGGAGAGAAAGGACCAGATGGAGGAGCCAGAGCAAATAAACAACTGAAACATTTCCCTGAGCTGCAGAAAGATTTATCTGGAGACTGAAAAGACAGAAGGACACATACCTAGTCACACTCCGGTAAAATTCCTGTATGCTAAAAGAGACAGAGGAAGATTATACATGCTTTCAGGAAGAAACAAACAACTTAGAAGAAGACTGGCTCTGGCTCTCTCATCTGCAACAAGGGACACCAGAAGACAATGGAATAGCATCTACAGACTGCAAAGAAAGGACTGTGGCCCCCAAACCCTATATACAGGCAAGACAGTCACCAGTCAGACTGCGAGAACAAGAGCAAGAATTCAGAGAGGGCATTACCCACACACCCTCCCAAGGAAGATACTTCAGAAAGGATTCCATTCAAATGAACAACTAAAGAGAGACCTAAAATGGGCAGATGAATGAGGAAGAAAAAACGGTTAGTAAATTGTTTTTTCTTCTTTTAGTGTGGAAAACTTCTTTCAAATAAAATGTTTAAGTGGAAGCCCAGCACACAAGGTAGAATAAATCAGAGGGTCTGGTTGAAGCTGGAGTGAAGGCAATGGCCTGGGGCTCTACATCTCTCTTATTCATCTCAGGAGTTTCAAGAAGACGACCTGGGGCCCCCCTGAACTATGCTCTCAGATTGTATGACACCAACTGCAATAGAGCTAATGAAATGGGAACACACAATCCATCCCAAACTGAACTCTGCTGGCTTGTCGGTGCCCCCTTGGTGATTTACGGCCTTCACCTGAGCTAGAAACCTTAGCCTCTCTTTCTCCCACCTCCTTCTTAATGCCACCATTCTCTTAAATTTCATCAATTCTACCCCTTCAACATCTTTCAAATCTGTTGGTGATGATAACCATCTATTTATTGTCGGACTGACTGTAATTGTTTCCTCGAGGGCCCCTGGCCTCGCGTGCTTGCCCTTCTTGGATCCACATTCCACAATGACATGTAAGTAATCTTTCTAAAACAAAAATCTGATCACTCTTTGCCGCTTAAAATTCTTCAACTGCACTCCCTAGCCCACCTATTCACCATGGCACGGGGGGCCCTTGGCCATCAGGCTCCTGCCTATCTCAGCAACCTCAGCTCTCAGGGCTTCACTCCTTCCACCTGAAACTACCACGTAAAATGACAAAACTTGCAATTTCCCAAGCAGGTGGCGCTCCTTCACATTCACCTCCTTTGTCCTGTTTCACATTCACCACTGTGCACACCGCTACTATGGAACTTCGTAAGCTGCATGATTTTGTATCCGTCTGTCTTAAGTTACTTTAGACTGGGCAATCCTACACCTTGAACCTAGAAGGGCATCTGGCACATGACAAGCACTCAAAAACATCGGGCCCCTTCTGCCTTGAAGTTGGATATGGTAGGGTATTGGCAGGCTAATACTCCTGCTGACAACTAGGAAAAGGCAGATAAATTACAAAAATGATTCCCTAAAGCATAAGTAGTTGTGGAAGTAATGAGGACTAGGTGGATGAATACTCTAGCCAGGGGTGAATGTTCAGTGAGTCAACAGTCGATAGCTGTTTCTTTTCTTTTTTTTAAATTTTACTATTTATTTTATTTTATTGCCCTTGCTGCATCTGCTGACCCTCGACATGAGCTCAGGATTACAGTGTGGCACGGGCCGAGGGCTGTCACTGAGGAAAGAGAAACCACAATGCTTTTAAAATGTGGTTATGGTGGGACAAACCTGCAGTTTTTAGAGATCTCAAACTACATGGCTTCTGGGAGAAGGCTGCTGTTGGGGGACAAACGGCTGAGAAATGTCCAAACACATGAAAGAGATCAACCCCACAGATTCAAGAAGCTCAGCAAACCCAGGTTGGCAGTACAAAGACAAAAACACAGACATATCACAGTCGAACTGTTATAAACTGAAACTAAGAAGAAAAATCTTAAAAGTAACGGAGCAGTAAGACTGACAGATACTTCTCCACAGAAATGATGAAATCCAGAAGACAGTAGAAGTAGAAGGACATCTTTAAAGCGCTAACAGGAAGTAACTATCAGGCTTGCATTTTATACCCTATGAAGCCAACTTTCAAAACTGAATGTGGAATAAAGATGTTTTTGGATTAAAAACTAAGTGAATTCATTGCTATCAGGTCTGCACTAAAGGAAAAAAATAAAGGGAAAAATGAACCTACATAGAAGCATGACTATTTAGGAGGCAATGAAGAACAATGGAATATACCAATATAAAATAATACTAACTGTACAAAATAGTAATTATGTCTTTTGCAGTTTAAGTATAGATATAAAACCAAAATGCAAGACAATAATGCACAAAGGTGCATGGCAGGGGATGTAAAAGGAGTTATGTGTATTAAAAGTTTAGTAGTATCAGGAGGTGGTACAATAATTTGAAATTTGTAGGGTAAGCACCAAAAGAACTGTAAAAGAACAGATACTTAGTTCAGACAGCGGTAAAAATGCGATAATATTTTTTGAATTATCCAAAAAAAGGTAAAAAATGAGGAAAAGAGAAGCAAAACCACTGGGTCATATAGAAAATAATAAAATGGTAGAAAGCTCACTGAAACAATGATTACATTAATCCAGACTTTCTCAACAGTGGCACCTTTGACATTTTGGGTTTGATAATTATTTGTTAGTGGTAGGCTGTCCTATGCATTGTAAGATACTTACCAGCATCTTTTGGCCTCTGTCCCCCAGATGCCAGTGGCATTCCCCCAGGTGCAACCAAAAATTTCTCCAGACACTGTCAAATGCCCCACGGAAGCAAAAACGGCTTTGAAAATCATTGGTATAGTCATCAAAATCCCAACAGGACTTTTGTAGAAAGTAACAAGATGACTCTAAAATTGATATGGGAATGCAAAGTGCCTCAAATAGCAAAGACAATCTTTTTTTTTTTTTTTAAGATTTTATTTATTTGAGAGAGAGAGCACAAGTGGGGTGAGGGGCACAGGGAGAAGCAGGCTCCCCGCTGTTCAGGGAGCCTGATGTGGGGCTCGATCTTGGGACTCTGGGAACGTGACCTGAGCCAACGGCGCTTAACTGACTGAGCCATTCAGGCGCTTCAGCAAAGACAATCTTGAAGAAGAGAAATTAGGTTGGTAAGTTGTGGTAAGTGTAAGTTCTTTCACTATCTGATTTCAAGATTTACTGTACAGGTACTGATAAGTCAAGTCAGTGCATTAGTCGCATAAAGAATGACAGACTAATGGAACAGAATAGCTCCCTCATATGCAACAGATCCACATACCTCACAAAGGCAAAGCTGAAATGACCTGGTCTTTTTAATAGAAGTGCTATGTCATTTGGCTATCCATAGGAAAAAATATCTATGTCTTGGTTCCATCTGACACTGGATTTAAATGTGAAATGTAAAGAAAATGTTAAGAAAACAGAGAAGAGCATCTTCATGATCTTGGGGTAGGCAAAGATTTCTTAAACAGGATACAGAAAAGGGCTAACCATAAAAAAAAAAAAGGAGGATAAATTGGATTACATTAGAATTAAGAAATTCTGTTCCTCAAAAGACAGCATTAAGACAGGGAAAGGACAACCCATAAAGGGAGGAAAGATGTTTACTATATACCCGACAAAACACTCAGATTGATAATATAAGATTTTTCATAAATCATTAAGAAGACAACCCAGCAAAAACATGGAAAAGGACTTGAGCAGACATATCAAAAAAAAAGGATGTCCAAATGGCTAATCAACATATGAAAAAAGACACTCAACTTCAGTCAGGAAAATGCAATTTAAAACCTTAATAAAATATCATTACACACCCACCAGAAGGCCCGAGCTGAAAAAAAGAAAAAAAAAAAAAAAAGAAAATACTAGGTATTAGCAAGGAAGTGAAGCAACAAGAACTCTCATCAATGCTGGTAGGACTGTAAATTGGTACAACTACTTTGGAAAACTCTTTGGCAGGATCTATGATTCTAAAGGTAAACATACGCATGCTCTATGACCTAGTAATTCCACTTTGATAAATACCCAACAGAAATGCATACACAAATATACCAAAAGGTGTGTTCAAGAATACACTATCCACAGCTGCCCCTGAACAGAAAGCACCTGAATGCCCATCTCCAGTAGAATGGATAAATTGTGGTATATTCTCTCAATGGAGTATTATACAGATGAAGACTTACCACAATTGGAGATCTTCAAAAGAATAGGTTATAGACTCAGAAATATATAAACCAGCTTTTTGTAAGGAAGAAAGTATACCAAATTGCTACTCTGACACGACTATAAAAGGCAATCATATACCTTTATGGGATGGCCATGAAATCACACTTGTGTGACAATATGTCAATTACAAAAGGAATTGTTTAGACTTAGGAATCCCAGATTCTAGCCCTATAAAATGCAACCCTGATTATACTTAAAGTGGTGCTGCAAAGTTTGATGTTTCTATAACTGATGGCACCAGGGGCATTCTGGCCCACTGGGATGAGGCACTCAGAAAGAGCGGATTCTCTGGCTGAGTAGAAAAAACCGCCCAGAGTTCAACTGCGGCAGACAGTGACTGAATAAACATAAGCCTGAATAACCAGTTCTTGATTGCTGATGGCCAACCACACCTTTCCTAGCTCAGTATACCCAGACTGTGGTCACGGAAAGCAGTCACTGGAGAGGCAAGGGAAGAGATCTGCAATCACAGTACATGGGTGAGCCCGTCCCCCCCACAGCCTCTCCCCGGCCTCCCCTTCTCTCTCTGCCTCGTCACAGGAACGGGCTAGGGACCATCCCTAGGCCTTGGTGTATAGATGGTGAAGACAAATGGGGCAATTTGCACAGGATAAGGTGCTATACCTTACAGACACTTAAAGGATAAGATAGTAGATCACAAGGCACTTACTATATTATACAATCAAGAAGTGAACAAGGGAGAAAAAAAGAAGTACAAAAGACATTTGGAAAAAGAATGAACTTCAACAGTGCAGTGTTCATGGAGGGAGGAGGATTTGTGTTGGAGTTCGGGGAATACATGTTTAGGGCTATGCAGGAAAGCTGCTCAAGGTAAAACAGCTGTTACAAGCAAAGGCCAGGAGGAAGAGAAGTCAAAGCATCTTATAAATGTAGAGACAAGATAGAGATGCCATCACAGCAAGTGAGCCACACTTCACCCAGGGCTGACATTCTCATCATTAGGCCTTTGCACTTGCTGTTCCACCGTATTTCCTCATGACTTGCTCTCTCATTGCTTTTAGGGCTTTGCTCAAACATGAATTCTGAGTGAGCCTTCTCTGATCACTCCTGTTTAAAACTGTAATCCATTCTCCCTCTTCCCCACCCTGGCACTCCCTATCTCCTCTCCAAGACTGTAAAGTTTTCCTCCATAGCACTTAGCACCATCCATCAAACCAGATTATCTACCTGTTTATTTGTCTCTCTCCTCTCACTAGAATATAGGCTCTAGAAGAGTGATAATTGACAGGTTTGTTTATTGCTTCCGGCACACAGCAGGTATTCAATAAATGCCTGTTGAGTCAACAGCCATATTCTAAGGTCTGGTTCTCTCGTTGGTAGAGCTTTAATATCAGCTATGCCTGAACTGGATTCTGGGTAAAAACTGCCATCCTCTTCTTCTCTTGGGGTGCTTCCTACAGGTAGCTGACATCATCCTTTATAGGAGGATCTTGTTAGATTCATTCTTAAGGGGCAATCACAGCTCTAGATTATGGCTAGGCTACTTTTAGGTTGTTTCTAGGACAGGGACAGAATAAGAACCCAGAGGTGACTACCTGGATTTAAGTCCTCGCTCTACACCTGGCTGTGTGAGTTCCATGAATTTCAATTTCTTCAATATAACATAAACTTGGTACATAAGACTTTTCTCCAGAAGTTCTAACTCTGAATAACCAGCATATGGATAAAAAGACTGGGTTTAGATTCCAAAGACAAGAGTTCAGACATATGAATTGCCAATACACATTTTTCAAGAGAAGGAAGAGAATTAATATTTGTTGAAAAAAACTTCACTAAGTGCCAGGCATATACTAGATATTTTATGTACATAAAAATTCCTCATCCACCAGCTGAATAACACAAAGCTCAGAGAGGTGAAGTGATGCCTCGTCACACAGCAAGCGATATCAGACCTGGAATTCACCTCAAGCCCGTGGGACTCCAAAGGCTGTGTGCACACTTTCCACTATACCAGAGGCTCCCCCAGTCTGCTTATCAGAATTAAGAGGGAACAATGTAAGCACAGATTCCTGGGCCCCACAACAGAGCTAATGAATCAGAATCTATATTGGGGTGGGGGGAATGGTAGGTTCGTTTGTGAATTTTAAGTTTGCAAGGTCAGTCTGATAACCAGCCAGGCATGTGACTCCCACACTGTACACATTCTACACAAACTCTGTCTTCTGAAAAATAAGAACCAGGTGATGAAAGGAGTACTTGCTCAGGATCCATCTGGCAGTAGTATGCAGAGTGTGCTGGAGGACTACCGCCTGGGGTTAAAGTGAATGGTTTAGGGGCGCCTGGGTGGCTCAGTCGTTAAGCGTCCACCATTGGTTCAGGTCATGATCCCAGGGTCCTGGGATCGAGCCCCACATCGGGCTCCCTGCTCAGCAGGAAGCCTGCTTCTCCCTCTCCCACTCCCCCTGCTTGTGTTCTCTCTGACAAATAGATAAAATCTTAAAAAAAAAAAAAATAAAGTGGCTGGTTTATTTGTGCACCTCTCCAACCGAACAGTATACTTTTCTAGTCTTACAGCTTTACTTGTGACTTTTCCCAGCATCTGGTACAGTGTCTGCCAAGCACTGTTTGTTTAATAAATGAGTAAAAGAAGCTGGATAAACATTAAACCTCCAGTATACCTGAAATTTTGTAGCTTCCTACTTGTTCTTTTTTCTACCTCAAATGTTTCCTTAGCACATACTATGTGCCATGCAGTGTGCTTAGGTCTTGACAAGGAAAGGGCGCCTGGGTGGCTCAGTTATTAAGCGTCCGCCTTCGGCTCACGTCATGATCCCAGGGTCCTGGGATCGAGCCCCGCATCGGGCTCCCTGCTCGGCGGGAAGCCTGCTTCTCCCTCTCCCGCTCCCCCTGCTTGTGTTCCCTCTCTCGCTGTGTCTCTCTCTGTCAAATAAATAAATAAAATCTTAAAAAAAAAAAGTTAAAAACAAACAAACGAAGTTAACTGGAGGGTCTAGCCCTATAAGGAAGGAGTATACAACAGAATACTAAGGAGTATACAAAATAGAGGTGGAGGAGGGGAATCAAGGAGACGTCCCATAAATCCTTCCTGAAATTACTTTAGGCTCATTTCATTTACAGCTGTCCTCTACAGAGTATTTGTGAAACCGTGCTTTGTACTACACTAATAATACATGCCTATACCTTCTACTAGACAAGAAGTTTTTTGGTAGGCAGTACATTCTAGAAAAGTGGTTCTTAGCTTAGAGAAGGGTGTACATCAAGAATATACACTCCTTTCCCTCACCATCGGGGTAGTGTCAAAGGAGGCCTAGTGGACAGTTAGGACTTTTGCTCCTGTCCTATGATAATGAGGCCACCCTTAGTGTGATACCAAGTAGGGAGCTGGGACTCTCACTTCTACTGGGAAGTAATGAGGAGCCCTTCCCCTTGGGTGTCAAAGGAGGCTGAAGGAGGAGTCTGGACTTCTACCTACACTTGGTTCTCCTGCCAGAGTGGTGTCAGAGAAAGCCAGCTAAAACAGAAGGCTCAGGTAAGATCCAGAGTGTCAGAACATAATGCAAAAATGTCCAATCAAAAATCATTCATCATACCAAGAACCAGGAAGATCTCAAACTAAAAGAAAAAAGACAATCAATACATCAAACACTGAGATCGCAGAGATGTGAGAATTATCTGAGAAAGTTATCAAAGCACCCATGATTAAAAGGAGCAATTATGAACTTGCTTGAGGCAAATGAAAGAATAGAAAGCCTCAGCAAAGAAACAGGAGATATGAAGAAAAAAATGGAAATTTTAGAACTGAAAAATTCGATAACAAATAAAAAGGTCAGTAGATGAGCTCAAAGGCAGAATGGAGAGGACAGAGGAAAGAATCTATGAGCTGCAAAACTGAATAACAGAAATTACCTAATCTGAACAACTGAAAGAAAATAGACTGAAAAGAGCCTCAGGGACCCATAGGACTGTAACAAAAGAGCTAAGAGTTTCAGAAGAAAAGGAAAAAAAGGGTGGGTCTGAAAAAGTACTCAAAGAAATAATGGCTGAAAATCCCCCAATCTGGCAAGAAATATAAATTTATATACTCAAGAAGCTCAGTGACCCCCAAACAGGATAAACCCAAAGAAATTTGCACCAATTATAATGATATCATAATTAAATTTCTGAAAACGAATGAAGAAAAAATCTTGAAAGCAGCTAGAGAAAAATGATACCTTGCTTATAGGGAAAAACAATTAGAATGAAAATGAATTTCTCATCAGAAGCCATGTATGCCAGAAGGAAGTGGCATAGGAACTTTCAGGTGCTGGGGGGGTGGTGGGAAGAACTGTTAAGACAGAATCCTACACCCAGCAAAAATGTTCATCAGGAATGAAGTGGAAATCGAGACATTTTCAGATAAAGGAAACTTAAGAGAATTTAACACCAGCAGGCCTGCTCTAAAAATATGGCTAAAGGAAATTCTTTAAACAGAAAGGACACATTAAAAAAAGGAATACTGGAATGTCAAGGAGGAAAAAAGAACATGGTAAGTTATGTATAAATACAATAGGCTTTTCTAATTCTTTTCAGTTTTCTAAATTGTATTTGACAGTTGAAGCAAAAATTATATCACTGTCTGATTTGGATCTAAATGTATATGTAGAAAAAATATTTAAGACTATTACCTTATAAATAGGGGAGGGTAAGGAGACATAAAGGGAAGTAAGGTTGTTATACTTCATTAGTAGTGGTAAAGATAAATTATGTACAAATAATGTAATACCTAGAAGAATCATTAAAATGGTTCCAAAGAGATACATTCAGAAACACTATACATAAATAAAATGGAATTCTAAAAAATGTTCAAGTAACTTATAAGAAAGCTGGAAAAAAAAATAGAAAAACAAAAACAGAACAAACAGATAACAAAAAATAAAATGGAAGATTAAGCTCTACATATCAATAATTATATTAAACATAGAAGGTCTAAGTATACCAATGAAAAAATAGAAATTTTCAGAGTGGATTACAAAATATGACCTAACTCGGGCACCTGGGTGGCTCAGTCAGTTAAGTGTCTGCTTTCGGCTCAGGTCATGATCCCAGGGTCCTAGGATCGAGTCCCGCATCGGGCTCCTTAATCAGAGAGGAGTCTGCTTCTCCTTCTGCCTGCCGCTCCCCCTGCTTGTGCTCTCTCTCTCTCTCTCTCAAATAAATAAATAAAATCCTTTAAAAAAAAATGACCTAACTCTATGCTGTCTACAAGAAACTCACTTCAAATATACTGATATAGGTAGGTTAAAAGTAAAAGGACAGACAGAAGATAGTATCATGCAAACATTAATCAAACGCAAGCAAGAGTGACTATATTAACATGAGATAGATTTCAGAGCAAAGAAAATTACCAGAGATAGAAAAGGACATTTAATAACCATTAAAAGGGTAAACCCATCAAGAAGACATAGCAATACTAAATGGATTATGTCAAGACACAAATCCTAAATACAAAACAACCACAAAATGTGTGAAGCAAAAATGCATTAAAACTGAAAAGAGAAATATGGGTGATCACCACAAGTATAGGTGGTGACTTCAACATTCTTCTCTCAACAATGGGTAAAACAAGTAGAAAATCAGCAAGGACAACAGAAGGACTCAACAACACCATCAACCAACAGGATCTAATCAACATTTAAAGAACACTCCAACCCACAACAGAAGAATACCCTTTCAGATGCCCACAGAACATATACCAAGATAAATCATATCCTGGGCCATGACACAGAGAATACAGTACCTTCCCCAACCACAATGGAATCAAACTAGAAATCTCCAAACAGCTGGAAACTAAGCAATACATTTCTAAATAATCCATGGATCAAAGAGGAAATCTCAAGGAAAATTTTAAAAGATACATAGAAATGAATGAAAGTATAATACAATGTATCAAAATTTGTGGGACACAGCTACAGCCATGCTGAGAGGAAAATTTATAGTAGTTAATATGTATGTTAGAAAAGGGGAAAGGTCTCAAATCAATAATCCCAACTCCCACCTTAAGAACCTAGAAAAAGAGGAGCAAAATAAAACCAAAGCAAGCAGAAGGAAGGAAATACAGAGTAGAAATCAATGAGATTGAAAACAGAAAATAGAGAAAAATCAATGAAACAAAGCACTGGTTCTTTGAAAAGATCAATAAAATCAACAAACTTCTAGCAAGACTGATGAGGCTGAAAGACAGACAGATATCAAAGGATAATACAGGAATACCACAAATAACTTCACACACATATAGTTTACAACTTAGATGAAATGGTGAGTTCCTCAAAAACTACTACAGCTCAAGTAATACAAAAAGATTATTTGACCAGCCTTATAACTTTTAAGAACATTGAATTTGTCATTTAAAAACTCAAAAAAGAAAAAGAAAACAAATCCCCAGGCCCTGATGGTTTCACTGGGAACTTCTACCAACCATTTAAGGAATTAACACCAATTCTACACAGTCTTCTAGAAAAAGGAAGAAATCTTTTCAATCTATTTTATGAAGCTAGCATTACCCTGATACCAAAACCCAACAAAGACAATATGTAAATTTAAAAAAACCTACAGACCAATTTCCTTCATGAACATAGATGCAAAAATCCTAAACAAAATATTATAAAATATAATTTGGCAGCATGGAAAAAGAATTATACACCATGACAAAGTAGAGTTTATGCTAGGGATGGAAGGTCGACTCAATATTTGAAAATCAATCAGTGTAATTAATAGGCTAAAGAAGAAAAATCACTTGATTGTGTCATCTCATCTTTCAGACTTCTAAATGTTGAAGTGTTGAGGACTCAGTCATTGGGCCTCTCTTCTTTCCTTTTATTTACTTATTTGAGAGAGAGAGAGAGTACACACGCAAACGTGCATGAGCTGAGGAGGGGCAGAGGAGGAGGGAGAAGCAGGCTCCCTGCGGAGCAGGAAGCCCGATGTGGTGGTGGGGGGACTCGATCCCAGGACTCGGGGATTTTTACGACCTGAGCCTGAGGCAGACGCTTAACTGACTGAGCCACCCAGGCACCCCAACCTCTCTTCTTTCTACACCTATTCCCCCTTATGACTCCCACATTTATATCTCTAACTCTATCAGATCTCTTCTTTGAACTCCACACCCATAAATCCAACTGCTTATGAGAGAAGCTCTACCTGGATAAGGCATTTCCACCTGGACATGTACAAATCTAAACTCTTGCTTTTACTCCCCAAGCCAGCTCTTTCTGCAATTCAGTAAATGCAAACTCCCATTTTTATGGTTGCTTAGGCTGAAATCTAAGCAGCCACACAGACTCATCTTTGTTTTACAGATCTAATTTGTCAGCAAATCCTGTTCTACCTCTAAAAGACAGAATCCTCAGAATCCGACCCTCTCTCACCACCTCCACCCTGGTCTGAGTCATCCTTTCACCTGGGTTATTACAATAGCTGCTCAACTGCTCTTCCTGCTTCTACCCATGCAGCCTTGCTGTTCTCTGCTTAACAGCCACAATGCTCCTCTTTTGCTCAAAAGCAGTGAGCGAACTCTCATTTCATTCAGAGTATTATCCAAAATCCTTCCTATTGCTTACAAGTCCCCACGTGATATGGTCCATCTCATGTGGTCCCTGGCTACTTTTCTGAGCTCATTTCCAGCCTTTTGGTTCATATCATTCCAGCCTTACCATCCTTCTTGCTGTTCCTCAAAAATGCCAACAATGGTCGAACAATTGCACTTGGTTTTCCGTCTGCCTGGAACAACATTCCACCATACAGCAAGTGACTTGTTCTCTTGTTTCTTTCAGGGCTCTGATCAAATGTCACCCTATCAGTGAGGACTTTTCTGACCAGCATATATAATAGACTCCTATCCTCCCACAAATGCATTCCTCATCTTCCTTATCCTCCTTGATTTTTATTCAAGGTAGGTATCATTTTCTGACTTGTTTTATACTTGCATGTTTTTTTAGCCGATCTTCTCTTGTAGAAGGTAAGCTTCTGGGGACATAGATTCTTTTTGCTTAAAATAGTGCTTGAGACATAGTGCTCAAAAATTATTTGCCGAAAGAATCAGTGGCTCAGGAGTGAAGACTTTAGGATCAGACATCAGATAACCTTGATTTAACTCCTAGCTCTGTCATTTTCTATGTCCAAGTGATATTGGACAGATTACTCACCCATGTTTTACGTTTTCTCATCTTTCAAATAGTGATAATAATCCTCATCCCACAAAACTGTTGTGGGGATTAAATAAAACAAAGTATGTAATGTGCTTAGTACAAAGTGACTTGGTGTTAAGTGTTCAGTATATGACAGTGCTACTTAATATAGAAACATGGTCTAGATTTGGACTCAAAGGCCCTAGATTACAATTATGACTAGATATTGACTGTGTAATTTTAGGGCATTCACCTTTTTTATATTAATTCACGTAATCAGCTATGAATAAGGTGGCAGGATGAGGAAAATAGATAAGATGCAGTCTTTTCCCTTTAATCTTAGTTATGTGATCTTGGGTAGTTCGCCTAACTTCTCTGTCCCATTTCCTCATTTGCCAAATGAGAATAACATAATAACTGCCTTACAGCTTTGTCATGAGGATTAAATGCGTTACTATGTGAAAACAATGTCTAGCCCATAGCAATTGCTCCCTATGTTGGCTATGATTATGATGATTATGATGATTCTAGCCTGGAAGAGGATCGAAAGCATCTAAGCAAAGAACTACAATACGGTGCAGTGAGAGAAAGAAGTCATCAACTAGAATGTCTCTTAACTGGAGTTTGCCCATAACTGGTAAGTTCCACGATAATCAGGAAATTTTAAAACTGTTATATGTCTACAATAACCTAACTCCCTACTACCAACCCAATAGCAGTTGGAAAGACAAATGTCTCTGATTTGATAACTGGAATTTAAAACTTAAAAAAAAAATAGGTAAAGAGGTCACAGTCTCAAATAGTGTTTTAAAGGAGGTCAATGGAACCATTGACTTCCCTGCCCCCACCCTCAAAAAAGTTAACATATTGCTTAAATTTCAGAAACATTCAAATGGACCCCCCAGAGGGCAAGGACAGCATGTAATTCCCTGAACGAAGCAACCAAATTAAGGGCACAAAGGTGTGTTTTATGGCGGTGCTGTCACAGACTAAACGTCAGAACAGGACATTAAAGGGTGCTCCTTGAGGTTGAGTGGGAGCACACGAGGTGAGAAGGTGGGGGGGGGGAGGCGTCACCTCTGGAGAAAGAACAGCAAGAGCCAAGGCGTGAAAAGTGCACGTGAGTGGCTTGGCACAACCAAAGCTTTGGGGTGGGGGGTAGGTGGACAGCCAGAGAGCAGGACGTGTACGGAGAAGAGTGCGGCCTGGGGCTTACCAGATGCGGGAGAGAGTCCCCCCTCCCGTACCCTGTCCTGATCACTCAGCATCAGTGTCCCCTCGGGATTCCCCTCTAGGAGCTCCCGGTTGTTCGGTTACCTCTCGCTCCCACCACTCTTCCCTTACCTCGTCTTCCAGCCTTTCCCTCACTCTCCCGCCTCCTCCGCCCCGCCGGAAGTGACGTGTTAACTAGCGCGCCGTACAGCGCCAGAAAGGTTCTGCCAGAGCGGGAGAAAGGGTTCCGGTGAGTCTCACTGCGCCTGCGTGCGGGCGCGAGCGGTCAAAGCGCCTTCCGGAGGCCGCCGAACTGTTCTTTCCTCCCAGTCTGTCGCTTTCGAAGTGCCCTGAGCGAGGTTCAGGGAGGCCGCCGCCACTGGAGGGGCATTTTTTTGTGGCTCTGACGCCTCCCTGTGCGCGGCTACTCCGGCCCTTGCCCTTTGACCCTGCTTGCGGTGGGGTGAGAGGTCGGTGGCCATCTTGTGGCGGCGGCGCGGGCGGCTGTTACTGCGGAGACCCATCCCCTCCCCCTCCTTACCCCCTGGCAGTCTGTCAGTCAGTAAAGAGCCCCGCAGGCAGTCAGGTGAGGCCTCGGCCTCGTGCCGTCACTCTTCCCGCCGCACTGGGCGGCCCAGGCCGCTCCCTGCAGGGCCCCGCCGCCGCCACCATGTCCTCCTTCTCCGAGTCGGCGTTGGAGAAGAAGCTCTCGGAGCTGAGCAACTCTCAACAGAGCGTACAGACCCTGTCCCTGTGGCTCATCCACCACCGCAAGCACGCGGGACCCATCGTGTCTGTGTGGCACCGCGAGCTCCGCAAAGGTAAACACCCCCTGCGCAGCCCCTTGGGCCCTCCCCCGGATTGACCTCTCCCCAGCCCACTCCCGAGGCTCCTCTAGCGTCTTAGTTGAGGCTTGCTTTCCAAGCCTGAGCCTCTGATTACGCTTCTGAGGTTGGAGACAATGTTATCCCCATTTCTCGGAGAAGGAAACTGAGGCCCGGGAAGGTTTAAGATACTTGTCTGAAGTTCCCAGACTCCCAGTTCATCCAGCCCTTTTCCCCGCAGGCTACTCCTGACACTTGTGACGATTATTATCTCGACAGCCTTGTAGAGGGCACTGGCCCTAGACTGTTGTGTGCCAGGCGCTTTGCTGGGCATTTGGAATAAGAGCCAGAGGACTCTGGAGAAAGACTGCCTAGGTCGAGTCCTGGCTTAGCTACTTATTAGCTGAGTGATGTTGGGCTAGTTTCTTCATCTCTCTGTGCTTCTGTTTTCTCATCTGTAAAACGAGGACAAGGATGGCTGCCACTTACAGAGCCTTTATTCTATGCCAGTCACTATGCTAAGACTTTTACGAATATCCTCACTTAGTCCTCAGAACGGCTCTGTGAAGTGGGTACAGTTACCCCCATTATGGAGCCGTTAAGGGGCCGCACTACCTAGACCTTATCTCTCAGGCTCCTCTTCTCCATGCATCTTTTCTTGATTCTAGACCCTGCTCAGGATCTGACAGGCATTCATTGAGCTCAGCCTGTTATGTGCCAGGCACTGGGTTGGATGCTTGATAACATGTTGACTCCAGAGGCCATCTGCCTGGAATTTAAGCCTGATTTTGCCATTCACTGACCCCAGCAGCCTAGCCTCTCTGACCCTCAGTTTCCTTACCTATAAAATGGAGGTGATGAAAACTGATATTTACTGTGCCTTTAATTATGTGCCAGGTGCAGTACTGATATCTTTACATACATTGTCATTTTTTAAATTCTCAGAGTTCTCTGGAGTAGGAACTTTGCAGATGAGGAAAAACTGAGGCTCAAACAACTTGCTGTGGTAAGGAGTAAACAGGATAATCCAAATGAACATCTAGCATGGTGTCAAGCACAGTATAGGCATTTCATAAATAATGGTGAAATGTGACTACTGATTACTCAATGTGAAGCATGGTTTTTGCCTTCAAGTTGCTTACAGTCTGGTGGGGAAGGATAGGCACCTTCACAGCTGTTACCCTAATGATTCCATAGCAGAAAGCTGAGGAAATGGAGCTTAGAACAACTTTGGGCAGCCTCTGTGCAGTAGGCCCTTTATAGTATAGGAAGTAACTTTACATGTGTTTTCCACTATCTGTGAGATGGAGATCCCACCTAAGTGGTTAAGTGGTATTTTCAATTCCTTAGAACTCGTGAGGCTAGACTACATCAGACACCAAAATCCAAGATTCTTTCAGGAGACCCGGTTCTAGCCTTCGAGCAGACTCCCCTCTCCACAAATACATGCTGTACTGAGATAGGGGTCCCCTCTGGGCAGTTGGGGGCTAGAGCCTGGAGCCCCCAGATCCTCCTCCTTGTAACCTATTTGAGTTATGGAAAATAACAGTTTAGAGAGTGCATTCATCTGTGAAGCTCCTTTAACCCTAATCTCATGATCCTAATTTCATGGAATGTTATGTTTTAAGGAGACCAGCATTATTATCTCCCATATTATAGATGAGAATGTAAAGATGCGGAGAGATTGAGTGCTTTGTTTAGGGGCATGTAGCTGGAGCCCAGCGCCCTCTGATGCCAAAATTTGTGCTTTCAAGTACCCAGTGCCTCAGTGCCCTTTAATAAGTGAAGGTGAGCATCTGACTCCAACCAAACCTATAGCACTTTTGTTGATTAGAATTAGTCACTGTATCCCACCCCATCCCATAATAATTTAGCATTTATTTCATTCTTACTAGTTCTGTCTTTTTCACTAGATTTGTGTTTTGAGGGAGAAACTAGGGCTTCTTGTTTCTTTGTAATACCCATAGCATTTAGCATGGTGCCTTTTAACACAGTTTAAAAATAGGTTAGAAGTTCAATTGTGGTCTCCAACGTCATTTTCATGGTTGAGTAGAGGATCCAAACAGCACTACCTAATGCAGCTTTCTGTGAGATGTCTTATATCCATAATGCCCAGCAAGGTATGCCCTTGCCACATGCAGCTCTTGAGCACTTGAAATGTGTGACTAAGGAACTAAAGTTTTAAATAATTGTGCTAGTTACAATTCAAGTGTTCAATGGCCATATGTGGCTACTGGCTACCATATTGGATAGTGCCAAGGTAGAGGATGCTCTTCCAAGCATCAGGATACAGCTTCCTAATACCCAGGCTTCCTTCATGAATAGAGAATGCCCCCACACTGAAGTGGAAAAAGATTTTGTGCCCTTATGCTCAAATTGACTAGCCCCTTAGATTCTGGCCCACCCTGAGTCTTTAAAAGTAGACATTTCTATCTGTGGTCAAGTCATTTTCCCTAAGATGTTTACAGACTATCTCTGAGTCGCCTTCAAAATATTTACAGGGTTTAAAGAAATTATTATTATTATTTGCTTAAATACTACTTTTATTCTTAATGGGTTATTGTCTTTCCACCTTCTAGGAATAATTCTTAAATTTATCCCTTTGGGCTCTGTCCTAGGTAGAACTTCCCTTCTTTATGGAGAAGTTTGATGTAAAATGCTCTTAAATGAATATTTTTTAGTAATGTTTTTATTTGTTGACCTGAATGCAGATAAATAAGCTTTTTTTCCCCCCAACTCTTTTAGATGTCAAAACCAGCTAAACAAATTGAATTTTTTGGTCAGCTAGTTATATAAATTTTGCCTAATAACTACTCCATCCCATTTGGATTGGGCATAGATAGGGGATGAAAGGATCTATTATATCATATTGGAAAGACATCTGAATAAGTGAGTTGTCACTTGGGACTAGAGTAGAGGGTGTGAGTATTCAAGTGCTCTGGGCTTTGTCATATCACCTTTACACACATGGTATTTATGTTGGCTGCTGGATGCTGGATGTAGAGGGATAAAGTTTGACTAAATAAATCCCATTGCAAAGTTTGAGGATGATGAAAATTAATTGGCATCATAAATAGTGAAAACTTTGGCTTTCTGGCCTCTTGGCTATCATGTTTGCAGCACTGAAAAAAATGTATCATGTCTTAATTGTCCAAATTGGCATTTTATACAATGGATTCTGGGTTTTTAAACATAAAATATATGGCATTTGTAAAGCTTTGCTTGATCAAATTACCTTTGTTGAAGTTCTTTTGTACTTTTGAATCCGCTAACTTTTGGCATTATAGACTTGGTAGTTTTATTTGTTGCAACATCCCAGGACAAGGTTTACTTTAAAAAAAGAAAAGCCTTTGCCATAATGATACCTTTGTAGCAACAGTAGAATATTGTAACTATTGACACTTTTGATCTGCTTTTGAATAATAATTAGAACAGTTGAAGATTATCATCAGTTAGCCATGTAAACTAGGTTATTGACAGAAGGCTGATAAAACTCAGGATAGCCATATTTAATTTTATGAATACTTTGTCATCACTTTAAACTATTACATGCTTTTAAAATCTTGTTTTTAACTTGGGTTATTCTTCTGTAGCTACCTTTAAAAATGTCACATCTTATGCCTGCTGTGTCAGAATTTATACATGCTGTGTGCATTTCAAAAGAAACAAGTGGTTTCTGAGAGGAATAGAGTAAGGACTAGTTTTTCAGGTATGTAAAGGTTGATATAAGGCTTGCTTGAGTTTTTCAGGTATTTTACATTGGAGAAAATGTAGTGTTTTGGACTGTCTGATTATATTCTTATTTATTTCTTTTAAAAGAAAACTGGGACCAAAAATGATAGTGATGTAACTTTACGGTTGAGAAGTTATGTGCATAGAAGCCAGGAAATTCAGTAATGTTCCCCTAAGCAACTGTAACTCAGACATAGTGCATGAGGTTTTTATTGTTTAATATATGATGCCATATAGAGTAATAGGAAATACTACATTTTGTATGTATAAGAGAGAAGAATTATGGTTTCTGTGGGAGCCATAATTTTGCATATCCAGAATTCAGACACCTTTAAATTTGCATTAATAATGTAGCATTAATATATATTTATATTTGAGATAAATATGCATTGGTGCATTTAGAGATTTCTATGGATTGTAGAATTGATATCATTGATGATTGTTATTGGAATGTTCAAAGAGAAATTATCAGTGTAGGAACATAAATTATAAGAATCTATTTTAAAACTGAAACCTGGCTCAGTCTTTTCATTCTGCAGTATTTGGTAATTAAGAGTGAATTAAAAATGCTCATCTTTACAATAGAATAAATGAAAACCTTGGTTTTAATATGTCTTCTTGAGGATATTGACTGCTTATCCTTTAGGAATTTTCTTTGGATTATCTTTATTTTTACCATCAATTATTCTGGTTAAAATATCACAGAAATGAAGACGGCCCATTCTTGTTTTGTTTTTCAAACTTGTATTCTCAAACCTGTTTTGTTAGTGATGTCAGTAAGTTATTTAAGTTGTTGTTTCAAACATAAAGGAACCCTGATCTCAAGTAAATAATGCTTAATATTCTTTAGGAGTAGCTTAGAGCAGAAGAATTGTGGATTGAGAATTTCCTTGGTGTAAATTAAATTATCTTTTTTTCTTTTTTCCAGCCAAATCAAATAGAAAGCTTACTTTTCTGTACTTAGCCAATGATGTCATCCAAAACAGTAAAAGGAAAGGACCTGAATTCACTAGAGAATTTGAATCTGTCCTTGTGGATGCTTTTTCTCATGTTGCCAGGTATGTTGTCTGGTTTTTTTGTTTGGTTTGGTATTTAAATGCATTATCCTTTCCTCTTTACTGTTCTTTCCTTCTCTGGGAGAGCCTTTGCAAATTGACAACTTCATATTTTACAGGGTTGTGCTTTACAGTGTTGTAGAGGCCAAATTACATTACAGTGTTGTAGAGGCCAAATTACAGTTTTATGTTTTGTTGGGCCCTTAAGTACTGTCTCAGACGTGTAAACATTTTGATGCATTGAAAGGATTGAGTCTAGCACTTGTAGAACATCTTTTTCCCTAGATGTATTCATTTATTTGAATTCATTTCTTGACTATGGTGTTTTCCTTGGCTTGGCTGAGTTGTCTCATTAGCTTATGGTCAGAAAACAAATTTAAATAGTACCAGGAAACATTCCAGTAACAAAACCTTAATAGCAAGATATTAGTTGGTTATGCCTCATTTTTACTTCTTTCCTTCTAAATGTCTAGATGTCTCATTTACTAAAAATAGTGGTCATTACTGTAACTGCAAAGGTAATAATTATCAGTGTGAAAAGTAGATACTTGCCCTGGCTATATCATATTAAATCTCTGCCACTCTTATGTTTTGTGAACAAGAAGACTAGAGCATAGAGCACACATGTAGCTAATATCACCTGAAATTCATTTGATTAAAACTTCTATAAATCACTTTTATTTATTTAAAAATAAACTGCTTTTCTGTAGACACAAGTTAGTTGTCCAGGAGGAGCAAACAAAAACTATTTTTCACTAGAATATTACTTAGTAAACATATAAGAAACATCTTTGCAAAAGGAAATTGGGAAGGGCAAAAAAAGAAGGAGACCAGTTGGTTAAAATTGTACTAGGGTGTGAAGTATAAGTGAAAGGCCTCAAATGTGTAAATGAGTCCAGCATTCCACGAAAGATTTGAGAATTTTGAAGGAATAAAATGGAAAATCCAAAAGAAATGATATCTAGTTTTCTAGAGATGAGAAAAGATTTTTGTCAACTACGTAGCTGGCCCCTACTTTTGATGAACATGGGCACTGAAGCAGCAGAATGCATTATGATCTTGAAACAATCCTGAATTCTTATAGCAGAGTAAGCTTAGAACAGACTGCTAGAATAGCTGTCTCAAATTGGAGCCCTGGCATTTTCTTGTTTTGAGGAAATGTAGTTAAGTTTCTTTGGCTGTAGCTCTGCCTCCAGTACTGTCTCAGGGACCTTGGCTGTGTTACTTCGCTTTTACTAACACCTCAGTTACAAGTTTTCTAACTAATTAGAGGGGGATGACATCACCTCCCTCACTGAAGTTGTGGGGTGGAAGTACACCAGTCTGTTTGAAAACACGAAGTACAGTGCCCAGTCCCCGGTCTTTGCTCAGTTATGGAAATACGCTAAATTGTAAACTTTGTGGCAAGAAAGACCATTTCTTTTTTGTTCTTCACTGTGTCCCAGGCACCTAGTAACGTGTCTGCCTGGCACAGAGCTGTCAGGTTACATGGCTTTAGGGAATACCATTTATGTAGCCTTGGTGTGATTGGTGTGCCAGGAGTTGGGCAACATTGTGGTCTGCCCTGGCATAGTAAGGATTCAGTAAATATTTGTTGAATGAATTAATTTGGGTGTAGGGAATTGACTAAAATAATTTCCTGTAGGGATAGTACACATAACATTTTTATTTAAAAACTGAACAATAATCATAAACTGCCCCCCAAACCAGGAAAGGGTAAGTAGAAAGGAGTAGGAGAAGGGGAATGGGCAATACTGGGATTGAAGATTCCTTTTCTACTTGGTATAACATCTTAAAGCCTATCTAGGAGGTGCTGTAAAAATGTCTTGGCAGATTTCTATGGCATTATGGGGAAAGTAAATCTGGTCCTTTTCAATGAAAAAAAAAAGCTCTAATTCCTTTTTTTTTTTTTTTAATTCTTATTTTTTTAAGGTCCTTTTTGGGTATTAGGTTCAGGATCCCCATGTTTGTAAGGCCTTTCCTCCCACTATTGTTAGAACAGAAAAGCCAGCAACTCCACTTTAATCCTGATGTACCTTATCCAGGGTAAGAAGTACTCTGTGTGACTTTCTGTGCCCAGTTGAGGAACAAAGATAGTGGACCCATTAATATTGAGCCAAATTGATTAGGAATCTTTTTATGGTAATTTCCTACCTCCTCCCTGACCTCCCCCCCCACCAAAAAAAACCCCAAACCAAACCTCTGAAGTCAGAGGAAGTGGCCAAGTTCATAGGTTAGATTTAATTTGAATAGCAGTTTAATTAACTGGACTTTGAACTTTTTCCCCCACACAAATGCCTTCTTATTTTCTTCTGAGTTTGGAGATAGTTGTGCACTTTGTTTTTCATTCCGCATATATTTGAGTGCCTTCTATGTCCCAAGTACTGATGCAGACACTAGAGGAGTAGCAGTGAGCAAGTCAGGCAAGGACAAATAAACAAGCAAGATACTTTCAGAGGGTGATAATATGGACGTGATGAAATAGAATGACATTCTGGAGTGGGATCTCTTCTAGTGTGGTTAAGGAAGGCCTCTCTAAGGAAATGACATTTGAGATAATCATACGAAGTAGGAACAAACAGCTATTAAAAAGAACCTAAGGTAGAAATAATCTTGGCGTGTTAGGAGGATCAGAATGAAGGCCAGTGTGGTTAAAACAGTTGTGTTGAGCAAAGAGAAAAGCGGCATCTGGATAAGATCAGAGAGGTAGGCAGGTGCCAGTCACTCATGTCTTATAAGCTTTGGGAGAGAGGATTTTATTCTGATGGGATGTCAGTGATGGGTATTAAGCAGGGGAAAGATACATTCCATCACATGTTTAAGAGGTCCCTGTGGCTTGGTGTGGAGAATGGATTATAAAGGCCAAGGACATGCGTATGAAGGGTATTGCTTTACTACAGTCTAGAGATGACATTGGCTAGGACTCAGAGCAGTGAGAAGATAGTAAGCTTCCAGATTATCGAATGTTTACTTTGTGAATGGATTTGCCTCACCTCCCCCACGTAAAACTGATAGGATTTGTGGGAGTTGAGTGGGAACTGGTAGTGAAGGAAAAGAGAAATCAGATTATTTCTAGGTTTTTGACATGACTAAGGAGATGGCTGCTAGTGCTATTTGCTGAGATGAAGTTTGGGGAAAAGATGTGGTAGAGGAAGTCGGGAGTTTTGTTTTGGCCATGCTAAGTTTGAGATGGCTAGTAGATATTCCCAGGGGGTGATGCCAGATAGGTAGAGGGATGAAATCGTCTGAAGCTCAGTAGGAAATTAATTTCTGGAGACATAAATTTGGAGTTATCACCAAAAACATACTTATTTACTATTGTGTCATGGATTCCCCAGGCCACTTCCAGGTTTGGTGACTTGCTAGGAGGACTCACAAGACTCACAGTATAGTTGTCCCTATGGCTATGATTTATTAGTGAAAGGATACAAAGCAAAATCAGCAAAGGAAAAGTTGTATGGGCTGCAGTCCAGAGGAAACCACGTATAAGCTTCCAAGAGTCCTCTCATAGTGGAGTCACACAAAACATACTAAATTCCTCCGTTTTTGAGTTGTGACAACATGTGTGAAGTGTTATGTACCTGGGAAGCTCATTAGAGACTCAGTGCCCAGGGTTTTTATTAGCGCTGGCCACAGGTACCCTCTGCCAAAATTCCCAGCTTTCAGAAAGAAAACAGGTATTCAGCATAAATTACATTGTTTGCACAAACACTTTAGGCACAGTAAACCATGATTATCAATTAGGAAATTCAGGAACACTCCTTCCAGATGCCAGCTAAGAGCCAGCATGGTGAGCAGGCCTTTCTAAGGGTGGCAGTCTCAGGCTTGCTCTTTTCTGCATGATTGGCAATGGAACATTTCTGCTCCAGTTTCACGGGAGGCTCTTTTGAAAGTGCTGGGGATATTTAGAAAGAATTCCTACCTTTAGTAGGCTTATCACGGGGCTACTGTGCAGGGGATAAGACAGAAACACACAAATTATAGTGGGTATACCAAGGATGTGCCATTAGACCTACAGAGGAAGAGAAGGTCCCCAAGTTAGCTTGGTGAGGCCTCAGCTGACACTTCAATTCTGTGTGTATAATACACAGTTTATACTTTTCAGATCGAATTTATAATTAGAATTAAAAATGCATACTAAGTTGTGTTTCATATAAGTTATACTTAATCATTTTCTGCTTATTCATTGATTAATGGCAAGGACTTTTTGGTGTTTTTTCACTTAAAGATTTCTCAGTTTAGAATGGAGTTAATGCAACCTGTAAAGATAGTTCTGTCTGTTATGAAACTACTTTATTGCTTTAGTTGTACCCACTTCCAAGTGCTAATGGGACTTCAGTTCATTGGAGCTACTTGGGGCAAAACCTCGTGAGTAAAAAAGATTTCTTGACTATTTTATCTGTAGCTTTGAAACTTACTTGGCAAAACTTTGATTTACTATATTGCTCCAGAAATTAGCCTATCCTGGCTAATTACGTTCACCAGTTAAACTAGAGCTCCTTTTTTTTTTTTTGCCTTTAGTGGTAAAAGCCTTATGAAAATGACTTGGATTTTACAGGTTTGTGTATCAGTTTCCATTGCATATAGTAATGTGGCTGAATCTGTACCCCAAATCAGTCTTAATCTAAATTGAGTCCCAAATATTTAGTCTGCATTGTATCCCCCCCTTAACTAAATCCTTGATAAGAATTTGTTGTCATGATAGGTTTCTCTTTCTATTAAGTGAACAGAGAATTTGCAGAGAACAGGTTATATGTTAAAAGCATCAACCAGTTAAGTTCTGATTAGTTGTGATTTGGTTATACTAATTATTTTATTTTCTAAGTCATTCATTTGATGTCATCAGAGACTTCCCATTGCCTTCAGGATAAAGGCCACGTACTTAATATGGTATTCAGGGCCCTCATGATCTAATTCCACTCTGTCCTTCCAGATTCTTCTGCTATTTCCACATACTCCTTATATACTTAAGCCACCTGCATTACTTCCAACTTCTCCCTCTTCACCTTGTTCTCCTTTGGGGGTTCCATTCAAAGGAGAGGAGATAACATGGGCAGAGGCACATGCGTGATGAGAGGGAGCAAGTTCTGAGCAGAAGATACATGTGGTTAAAGTGCCCTGGTTGGGATGTGGAAAGGGAATGGGCTACTGGGTCAGGCCCTAGAGGTCAGTCCCTAGGCCTTGTTCTTTGTATTACAAACACAGTATTTCATAAACCTCACTGAATGATCAGGTAAGTGTTTAGCCAATGTCTGATAGGAGTGGCTTTGTTGTGGGAAGATGATTGTTGAAAGGTAACTAATTGTATGGCCTATTGAAATCTAACTAAAAATTTTCGAGAAAGATTAAAATGAGGCCAGTATTGTGCTTGTTCTAGGGTGGGTAGCAGGGGGCGGGGGAGAGGACAAATCGCTGCCCTTGTGGAAGTTGCATTCAAATGGACAGTTTTTTATGGGAAATCAAATAAATAAAAAAAATGAGATCAAATAAATGATGAGTAAACTAAATAGCATAGCAGAAGCAAGTTGTGTGGAGAAAAATTAAATAGGGGTAGGGAGTGTAATTTTAAATAGGGAGATTAGAAAGGGATGCCTGAGCCATGCCACCAAGTAAGGAAATGTGGTTCCAGGCAAAGGCCCTGAGGCAAGAGGGCCAGGGTAGCTGTTGGGGAGCGAAAGAAGGGAGAGGCTAGCTGAGGCCAGAGAAATAATGAGCTGTGTTGAGAACGGCTTTGTAGGCTTTATGAGAACTTTCACTTTTATTCTGGGGGAGAATGGGAAGAACCATTGGAAGTTTTGAGCAAAAGAGTGACATAATCTGCCTTCACGCAACAGAATTTTTAAAGCTTGAGATTAGCTTGTAGGAGGCTAAGGGTGGAAGCAGGGAGACCAGTAATCAGGCAAGAGGTAATAGTGGCTTGGACCAGCTTGACAGCAGAGGAAGAGGTGAGAAGCAGTTTGTTTCTAGATATATTTTGTAGGTGGAGTAAAAGTGTTTTTATCACCAATATCAAATAATTCAGTCATAGCTTTAAGTTTTATAAACTACCATTGAAATTTTTTTTCCTTTTTTCCCCCTCACCTCTGACTAAAAAAAAGTTTGACCAAAAGAAAAAAAAAATGTATGTACCCTGATTTAGTCCTTTGACCCCAATGCAGGAAAATTTCCCACTAATATTTCATAAATGATGCAGTCTGACTAGATCAAGCTGGACCCTCACGTTACCTTCAGTGTTAGCACAAGTTTTAGAAAAGTGCCATGAGGGCATACTTCCTTTGTACCTCTTTCTTCTTGGAAGTTCCTGTTAAAGATCTTGGCTTACAAACTAAGGTGTCAGGGTATCCCTTCTTGTTGGAAGTCACTCAGGGTAAGATCATTGACACCCAGGCCGCTTTACAAACCAGAACAAGTCATAGAACACCATGGATGGTGAGGGAATTTGTTTTCCTTTCAGAAAGTCTTCCCACACTCTTCCACTTGCTGTCTGACATTTTCTGGTAAGCAGCTGTTGCACACTGAGTGCTAGTTATCTCACTGAAAATACTGTTTCCGGTGTACAATATGTCAGGAAAAAAATGGTGTAGCTTCTCTCAGATATAAATTACAAAGGGCCATATTCTGCTTGGTGTGTTCTAAGATTACCCATTAGACACCTTTGTGAGAATGGGTACTACATACCTAACCCAGAATTAAAATAATGATGAAGTAGTTAATTTAAGTTGAGATCAGACTTGGTATATGTGTATGATTGTATTTATAAGGCATGTAGAAGTGTTGGTGTGTTAGCATTGATGGGTTGTGGTGAATATATTCCCCATTTTTAAACATTTGTTTTTTTTTTTTTAATCATTTTTTTTTCCTACCCTTAAAGGTTTTGGCCCCCTTTAATTTCCAGCAGAATGTCTGGCACTACATTTCGATTAATGTCTTCTTAAGAAGCAAGCTGTCACATTTGAAATGATCAGTTTTTGATAATTCTCTAACAATCAGCGATTGGCTTTTTGCCCTATTTGCCCCATCTTTCAAAGGAGATAAAGACAGATTACTTCTATAACGTGCTCCGTCTTCCCTATGCACCACAGGAAGAATGTAGTTTCTGGTCAAATTTTGGGTATCTGTTTATCACAATGTGTATCTTATTCTTCCTTCTGTGTTTAAATATGTAAATCATTTAGTCAGTTGTTATTTTTAAAGTAGGTCTGTCCTAATTAAACACAAAAAATCTTAAGCTTATATCTATCTTTTCGTCTTTTCTGGGCAGAGAGGCAGATGAAGGCTGTAAAAAACCTTTAGAAAGATTGCTGAACATCTGGCAAGAAAGAAGTGTGTATGGCGGCGAGTTCATACAGCAGCTGAAGCTGTCTATGGAGGACTCCAAGAGCCCTCCCCCCAAAGGTAGAAACATCACCACATGTTTACAGCTCTTGGTCTTTGCCTACTTTCGAATCACATATGAAAAGCTGCAGTGGGGGTTGCTGTGAACCACCAGCGATTATATGATTCTTCAGAGAGATGAACATAAATGATGGTGAGAATTTATGTAGTGCTCGCAGCGTGTAAGCCTGGTTCTAGTATTCATGCTATTCATCATCTCACACCCTTAACTTTTGCTGTGTATTCTCCTTGGCTCTCTTCTGCCTTGCAGAGAGTTTCCTTGCACAAGGGAAAGGAACAACGTTGTTTAGTTGTGGGGAACAAGGAGGCACCTTGGACTAAGATTTTGTCCTAGCCCTGCCACTGACTACTATGGGGTCTTGAATATGTCTGTTAGCTCTTTTAGAGCTTGGTTTCATTAAATATTGATGTGGTTTTGGAACATATTTTGATGTTTGTCAGCTTGCTGTCTATAATTGATTTTGGTCTTTACTGAACCCAGGATATCCTCCAGAAGCGTGTACATGTATGTGTGTGAACCTCACCAACTCCTCTTAAGAGCTTATGTTCTTTTTTTCTTTAAAGAGGAGTAAGATCAAACATTATTTGGTTCGTGGGTTTGTGGTTAGTTGCGGTTTAATTCTAGTTGGTACAACGTGTTTCTGAGCTACAGATCTGATCTGACTGCACACAAACTCATTGCCTGGAGGAACAAGTCTTAAGTACTAACATAGTACTTAGGACCCTTTATAATGTGAACTAGTTTACTTTTCCAGATTCTTCTGCCATTCCTTCGCATACACCTTGGTCTTTGGCCATACCCAACAGTTTCCCTTCTGGATGCTCTCAGGGTACCTCTTCCGTTGCATCTGGTGTTACCCTCTGCCTGAAATGTCCTCTGCCCCTTTCACTGGGTGGTGAACTCATTCTTTAAGAATGCTCTTCTCATTTTGACATTTTCCCTACGTTGTCTGGGCACATGTAGCCCTTCCTTCCATGTTCCTCTGGTACTTTATACATGCCTCTGCTATAGCATTCAACCATGATTAGTTTACCTGATAATATCATTCATTCAGCAGCCCTTCATTGTGTACCTTTCATGATCTCTTCCAGGTCTGAGTTTACATGCAATTTAAGATGGGGCAACTTTCCCATAAAACTATAAATTAGAGGCTTTGTAAGAATGACATAAGTGCTTTCAGACTGCAGGACTGCAGGTCATTGTTTTACTTAGAGTTGATGGGAAACAATTTTGAGGTCACTCTGGTGGTAGCTTCTTAAAAGCAAGGTGTTCCCTACTTTGGATTCTGGTAGTCTTTGTATTGTATCTTTTGGAGGTGTTCTGCACAGTGTTAGAGAATTATTCAGCATTTTTTTTTCTCTACTCTTAGACGTCATTGGTAAATAGTGCTGATTTTTTAAAACATCTTTGGGCAAGTAGGGGAGCTCTGAAAGACAATGTTGGAAGCCAAGTGTTGAATTTCAATTCGACAAGCATTTGCCAGACATGTGCTTTGAGTAAATGGCTATGCTAGATGCTATAGGACTGAGCAGAGGGTGGGGAAATAGTTTTGCCCTTAGGGAGCAGTCAGGCAAATTGGGGAGTTTGTGGCAGTGGTAGATTTGAAAATAGCTCTGTTGGGTTTCTGATTTTTTTGAGCATGTAGACATTAACAGCCGTTGAGGCAGTATTCCTCCGTGTGGGGGATAATGCTGATCTGAAGGTGATTTCTCTTTCTCTGTGCTGTAAAGATGGAAACGCATACCAAAGGTTCCAACATGTGTATTAGTTTCAGCTAACTCAGTCTGTCTCCTCACCATCTTCTTTGGACCTGAGTTATCAAAATATTTTACCTCAGTTCTTTCAAAATAATGATGAGTTCTCCAGAAGTTTATTTCCAAAATTAAATAGTCCTTTTATATTTCAGCTTTGATTCATGGATATTTCTTTGTCTTGAGACAACTCTAGAATTTACCTTTGAAATAAAAATTTTCCTGTGGAACTTTGACAGTAGAGAATAAATAAGCTTAGGAATTTTGTTTTAGAGAATTGGAACTTGGGTTTATATACCCGTTTCCCCACGTGTAAGACCCAGGTGTTCTAAAGTTGCCTCTCTATTCTTGGGCATACTCAAGCTGTCACTGGACTGAATGGAATTTCATTATTTACTTAAGTCACACATGAGTCACACGGTATCCTACAGTTGTAGGAGGATTTAGAAAAGAAAGGTAGATACAAAGGAAATAGCATTTATTGAGCATCTGTTATGTTCCAGCCTCTCTGTTCGCTGCTTTTCATGTTAATTTATTTTAGATTCTTACAACTCCTCTATGAATTTGGTATTATTTTCTTATTTCAGATGAGGATACTAAGGCTCAAAAGGGTATAGTGATTTTGTCCAGATATAATTAATAAGTGGAGAATTCATGTTCTGGCCTGTATGACTTTAAAGCCTGTGTTCTTCACACCATACTTTTTGCTGGAAGCACATGTATTCAGTAGATTTGAATTAGGATATGAATTCATGAGCAGGTCACCCAACTTTCCTGGACCTTAGTTTAGGTAGTTTAGCTATTCCAAGCAAGGGTTTAAAACCAGGCTTCCAGAGTATGAATCCCCGCTCTGTCACTTCCATGCTGTGTGACCTAGGGCATAGCATTAGACCTCTCTGAGCTTCAGGTTCTTCACTGTACCAGATGGCTGTTAGTAGTAACACCACACAGCACTGTCCTAAAGATTACTTGAGATGACATAGGTAAGATGTTATTAATGAAGGGACAATATGACTTTTATCTGAGCCGCGCTCCCTGTTTCTAATATCTAATATTCTGAGTTTCTCAATATGATCCAGTGGCAAACATAGGAGGAGAATTGTTAGTATTTTTAGTTCCCCAGATTTTGTGCAAGATTAGAAGGCATAGTGGTTGAGAGCACAAGCTCTAGGCCCAGCTTCCCCAGGTTTAAGTCTGGAGCTGGCCACTCAGCTGGAGACGGTACTGGTGAAGTGCTTTCAGGATAGTAGGTCCAGCGTCAGACTTTGGCTGCAGAGCTTTCTCTTTCCGTGAGTAAAGTTTAATGTGTTCCTTTTAAAAGTTGCCTTTATTTTGCAGGGAGAGAACAAAGAATGCAGGAGCTGTTACAAACAATATTTCCGGATTCTTTTCTCTTTATAAAAGTAATATAAAATCTGTGGGTATTGGGGTTTTTTCCGTTTGTTTTTTATTTTTATTTGTTTTGTTTTGTTTGTTTTTTAGTCCCAGAAAATTTCAAGTGGATTCTTTGGAAGACCTAGCTTTACAAGTAGATGGCTGCATTTTATAAAGTGTTTGGGAGACTTCAGGCTAACTTTTTGTCTTAAAATTAGTTTTGTAGTCTGCTGTAGTGTCTAAAATTCTACCACAGTCAGGTCTCCAAGAGATGTATTATAAATGCTTAGGGAACCAGGATTGCTTGAATGTTAGCCAAGTACAAGACCCCTAGAGACACAGGGACAGGTTGGGGGATAGAGTAGAGAGTGTATAATATGAGGACAGGCAGATTGGGGCCACCTGTAGTGTTTGCCCTGCCTGTAAACAGAGTGGTTGAGTGAGTCAAAAAGCAAATGTAAATGCTATGGTCAGAAGCTGAATTGATAGTGGGAGGGTGCCTTGTTTTAAATTCAGTAATAGGAGTGGGACTGACAGATTTCCTAGGCTATTTTTAATAGCTGCCTGACTAGATTGAGAATGCTGGGCATTATAATTGCTAACTTTGTACAGATGAGTCAGGGGACAGTTAACAGAGCAGGCTGTCCTGTTTGTGTAAACGGAGGCATATGGTCGTCTTTGGTTCAGCGCTGGCGTCTTCCAAGCTCTGTGCCACCTTTTCTTTCAAGAAGTTTCCAACTCAGGTCTGGTGACACATTTCTAGGTATTATAGGGATATAAAGAAATAAGATACTTAATGTTTCTGTCAGAGAGGTAAGACCTGTGCCTGCCGGTGGCCGTACAGCACAGCAAGGGCCGGGTGCTGCGGGAGTAGAGGAAGATGATGGCTCAAGATGCTGCTGCCTTTACCATGGGTAGGCTTTGAGCATAGGTAGAAACTGTAATATCGTTAGAGGCCATTCCGGGTTTTTGAGTAGAGGCACAGTGGGCCGTTCATTTCCTGAGAGTGTAGTCTAAGTTGGAAAAGGAGTGACTAGCAGCAGGGAGACCAGTTGGGACGGTGGTCTGCACAAGGCAGGGAAAAGGGCACACTTCTGATAAGAGGCGATAGGAAGAAACAGAACGGAAAGATCTGTAAGATAAATCTCAGAAGTGTAGAGTCGGCTGGAAGTTGGGACTTTAGGAGAGATTCTGGTGGTCTCCAAGGCATTGTACTTAGAAGATGGGGCCAGTGGAAGTGTTCCCTAGTATGAGCAGGTTGCTCAGGAAAGGAGGAACCTTATGAAGAAAATGATGAATAATTCATTTCCAGTAGGTTCTCCAAGTGCAAAGAGGAGAGAACTGAAGTAGGATGACAGTGGGTTATCTCTTATTACACCCTCTTCCATCAGGATGGCCAAGGACAGAAATGGGCCTGCAATTATTTTCATAAGTTTGATTTCAGTCTTGAAATGCTATGAGTGAGTGCCAGTATGAAGTGGTAAAAAGTTACTCCAGTTTAGGGGGCAGGTGACTTGGGCTATAGAGCCCAGACTTACACTAATGAGCTCCTCGACTGTGGACAAACCACAGCCTGTGGGCCTGGATATATGCTCATGAAAAACAAGGTGGGGAAAGCAAAGATGTAGGTCTATCTAAGGCCTTCCAGTGCCCAAATTCAGTGATTCTGAGGGTCCTAAGGTATAAAGTGGTATGTGGTTTTTATATATAATAACTTCTGTATGAGAGTTTGAAACTGAAGGATTCAAGTTTTGTAATTTTTCTACCTTCTTTAGTGTATTTAACAGTTATTTCATTGAGCACTGCTCTAGATGCTTGGAAGTGAACAAAAAAATATTAAAAAATTTTTTTCACTTATGTGCTTATATTTTAGTGGCAACTCCTAACGCATGGCCACTTTGATGCTTTGTGGTGACTAAGTGTCTATGAGGGTCATACCACCCTGCACATTAATTAGGCAGCTAGTGTGTGCTAAGTACTGTTAGATATCTCATATGCAAATTATATACTGTTAGATTTTCTGTTTTACAAATATAGCAGTCCTTGTTTTGCATAGCGCAGGACTGTAAAAATGACTATGTAAGCCAAAACCATGCAAAATGATCTTAATAATCAATGGGAAAAGTTTTGATTTTTCTATGACTTTTAAAATTTTTTTATCAAAGAATTGAAAACTCACTGTTGATTACAGATCTATAGGGAACAAAAAAGATAGTAACACTAATAGTTACCTAGCATGCTAGAACATAAAACACTAGGAACATTGAGAATTAAAGTGCTTTATTTCTTTGTAATGAGCTTCACAAGAGGGATTTGACCAGAGAGAGCTTGCCTTGTGTACTCCATGGTACAGAGCAAGCATCCTCCAAGTTTGGGTTGGCTTTCAGCAGTTTACCCTGTGTTCTCCGGGTCATGACATATGTTGGAGAGTTCCTATAATGTGAAGAGTTTTGTCAGCATCACTTCCTCTGGGACATGGTCGTCCTTGTCATCACAACTGATTTCTTCACTTATTTTGATAAATTGGCTTTCACCAGGTGATTGTGGCTGCAGACCTAGAGTTTCTGGAAGGATGTGGCCGTGCCAGCGTCCCCGTGGCCAGCTGTGTCTTCTGCCAGCTCCCTTTACGTTCCATTTGCTTCTAGCATGAGCTTTAGTTTTAATTTCGGGGCTGCTCTTTCATCTTTGTCATTTTCAGTCAGTTCCTGTTTTGATTATTCATTTTTATGAAATGTCATGTGAATTTGATCCCTGGGAGACAACACAACCAAACACTGCTGTTTGTGTGTGAACTGAAATAATAACGGTGCAGTGACCAACCAGTGACCTGAAAGAAGTGATGTGGTCACTGATCATGATGCGTTTCTATTACTTACGCAGTGATTTGTGGATTGAAGTTAGCAGCAAAGTTTGTTCTTTATGCAGTTACTCTGAGTGAATATGCCGCAGTAACAAATTTGAACCGTGGTGTGGTGTCGGGGGACTGGTGTTGAAACCTTGGTAACAAATCCGCGCATAATAGAATCTTGCAAAGTGAGGGCTGTCTTGATGCAAATGTTGCTGTTTTCCTTTATTTAGTAGAACAGAGGAACAAACCCATGATATTGACTTGGCTTTCACGTCAAGCATAGTTTGGTCAGTTAATGTGTAAGGTAGGACCAGGAACTACATCCTTGTTTCCAGGAAAAAATGTTTAATGAAGCAAGATGTGTACGTTATTCTGTTTATAACTCACAGAGTTCAGAGGCAGGTGCATGGTGACCCCTCCTTTGGCAGATGAGAGAGTGTGTGCTGCTGAGGAATTTGACTGCAGTGGGAAGCGCACAGATTTTGAAAGTCCCATCTTTAGACCAGTATTGAACTTCTCGGGGCCTCCATTTTCTCCCCTGCAAGCTGGAGATAGTACATCTCAGAGTTGCCGGAAGGACTCAGTGTACAGAAGCTGTTGCCGTGCCTGCCACATGTTACCAGCGTTTCTTTACTTTCCAAGCCTGAGCGTGTCATTTAGACTTACGTCCCACAGATGTTTGGCATTTATTTTGTATTGTCCAATTTGATACAAAAGTAATGATTTTGGAATGGGCACATCTATCCTAGCCATTTAAAAGCATACAATACAAATAATAAGAAATGTAATGTACCCTGTTTGCCTCAAAAGTGGTTAACTTTAAAATAGTGACTTAAGTAACTTCTCTCAGTTCTTTCAGTCGTATTTCGCAGCAACGGTTATTTTTAATTTTAAGGTAAAATAAGGTTTGTTTTGTTTCTAAAGGGAGAGTTTAAAGAGCATGATGTGTAGAATTTCTGACACGATTTTATTGATAGGTTTCTCTCTACTACAGGTTTTCCCTGCTGTCTGAAATTAGACCATTCCTATGAAACATCTCCTAAGCCGAAATGGCATAAAGAGAAGGAGCAGTTACCATTAATTTATATGGAAAACTTTTTGAGCATTCCCAGACCCCAAAAATAACTTCTCTCAGGCTTTTCTGATACCTCAGGCCACATCTTGCTAACAGATGCACAGAATAGATCGAGATAAAGCACAGATGCTCACAGCTCTGGTGGCTTGATGCTGAGATGCCAAGTGTAGTGGCTGGGAAGGAGCTTGGCGGGGCCGCTCTGGCTGCTTGGGGTGCATGCTGCCTCTATAATAATCGCTCCCTGCAACACACACGCTGACCACTATTTTCACTTTGTGTCTTTCTTTGTGAAAGTGAAAATCCTCTTTGAATTTCTTTTGGTTAGTGAAAACAGGTACTATTACTGTAGGTCTTTCATAAAAGCAAGCTTTAGAAAAGTGAGGAGTACCTGTTTTTATTTTCTGAATTATCTTGCAAAGTGAATAGTGTTTCATTTTATATGCAATGTATTTTCTACAAACCCTGCCTTACATTGGCTTCCTTCCTTGTATTGTCTCATGGGTTTCTTAACCACTTTGCTTCTCTTGTTAACTTTTATTTTTAAGAGATAAGCTTTTTAATTAAATGTATTAAGTTTGGTAAGTTTCATTTTCAGATGCTTGTTTTGGTAGTCTTTTTCCAGTGAGTCCAAGATGACAGACCTGAGGCCATTTTTGACTCCAGTAATGTAGGGAACTACCACCAATTTAAAATAACTAGCATATAGGCTAACGTTAAGCCATCCTTGGAAATGTACACCCCTTTTGCCATTTTTTTTCATGTAGCCCATTGTGCATAGCGTTTGACTCTTACCTGCACAGGCTCTCATGACCCAAATTTGTGCCCTTTTTCTTTCCTCTAGCAACAGAGGAGAAGAAATCTCTGAAGCGAACTTTTCAGCAGATACAAGAGGAGGAGGATGATGACTACCCTGGAAGCTACTCTCCCCAAGATCCTTCTGCAGGACCCCTCTTGGTATGTCAGGACTCCCAGAGAGTAGGACACAGTGGCTTAGTGGAGGGACTGCTAGTTGGAGATTATGGCCACAGGGTGGCGCCAGGGACCAATAGTACGGAATCACCAGAGGGCAGCTCTCAGGGCACTGGGTGCAAGATCCCTACCCAGTAAAGCTTGCCAGATAGCAGGCTTGCCTTTGTCTTTGCATGCCATGGATGGCATGGATTTATGTGTTATACGGTATTTGGACTTGGCTTTGTTTCACTCCTAGGACTTGAAAATATTCTCAAAAAGTAGATTTTGTTTTTGAAAGGGTAGATAATGCTACAAAGACATTTGAATGTCCTCTGCCATGGCTTTTCTCCTATACATGGTTATGTTATATAAGTAAACAACTCATTAGTTTTTAGGGTAGTCTGTGTGGCAATAGCAAATTTGCTACTTAAATATTAAAATGGAGCTGAGTTTTTAATTATATATTTGCATTGTTTAACCCTTCATATAAATTAGCTGATGAGCTCTGTGTGATTGGTTAATTTTTGCTGTTTATTTCTTTACTTACTAATTTACTTTACTTACTTTACTTACCATCAAAGAAAGTGAGGCTCAACGAGAGATTAACTTGCCCAGTGTCTTACTTTGAATCTGGGTCTGACTGACCTCAGAGACCATGATCTTTACTGAGTTACATGGCCTCTCATTTTGCCTAAAACAGTTTTACTTTATTACACATGGGTGTGGCTAAGGTCCATGTAAATAGGAAGCATGTCGGGTCTGTGTTACGTTAAAATGTTGAATTAGATGGTGGGTTAAGTGAAAACAGTGTTAGGCCGTGTAGCTTTGCGTTTAAAAACTTCCATGGGGGCCAGCCTGAATTACTAACTTTCAGGATAACTGGACTACTGTCTACATGGCCAGTTTCTTACTCCTGGGTCATGATGGACTGGCGAACCTGTCAGCATTCATTGTTTTCTGATGATTTTTTTTTTTTAAATATTTAATGTATTTATTTGTCATAGAGAGAGAGTGAGTGAGCACAAGTAGGGGGAGCAGCAGGCAGAGGGCAAGGGAGAAGCAAACTCCCTGCTGAGCAGGGAGCCCGATGCGGGACTCAATACCAGGATCCTGGGATCATGACCTGAGCCGAAGGCAGAGGCTTAGCCGACTGAGCCACCCAGGCATTCTGTTTTCTGATGATTTAAAATTACCCTTTTTAGTGTATAAAGTATGTGTTCTTGGTTTGCTCTTTTCTTAGTCTTTTTCTCCTCTGTTTGTAATTAATGAGTTGACACATTTAATTTGGGGAGTGGCTGCCAAAATGGAAACTGTCATCTTTGTGACACTCATTTTGTAAAGCAAATTCAAGAAAGAATTGAAGTAGGCAGTGTCATTTCATTTAATCAGTCAGCACACAGTTGTTCAACATCTGGTACGTACGCCTTTATGCTATACTGGAGACCAGACCATTCTGTATTAGAAATCATACATTATTTGAAACTAAGCAATTTGAACCAGGCTCCTTTTTTTTAAGTTGCCAAAAACATGCTCTTTTTAAAAAGATTTTTTTTTCAGGTTATGTAGAATTTGTTCATGTTCTGCTATCGACTTAGAAAAATTAACTTTGCACATTCTCTTAGAATCCATCATCCAATCCAATCACTGCCCTCAGTATAGGATCTGGTACTAAGGACAATGTTTTTGTAAATGTTAGGAGCGTGATCATTTTTAGAATTTTCCTGCACCTCATTTAATTCTGGCTAACTTTCTTTAAATCCCATATGTCTTAATGGACAGTGTTGTTTGTGCTTTCATTCTACAGACTGAGGAACTGATCAAAGCTTTGCAGGACCTGGAAAATGCTGCATCAGGGGATGCTACTGTCCGGCAGAAGATTGCTTCTTTGCCCCAGGAAGTGCAAGATGTTTCTCTGTTGGAAAAAATAACAGGTGAGAAGGTAGAGTTTGGATGAAAGGTGAGGGAAGAGGGACATTTCTCTAATTTATCAAACCCTAAGACATGCTTACGTTTGCAGATACAGACGACTTCTATGTGGTACTGGGTTTTGCAAACAGCGAAGCTGTTGAAACAGTCCATGCTTGAAAAGTGATTCTAGGAACTGGAGAAATGCTGGCATGCCATGATGTTGGGGGTACAGGATAGAAGACATTAAATTCATGATCCTCTTACTAAAAAAAAATTATGATTCAGTGCTCTGTGATTTATACCCTGCACACAGACACACCCCATAGATGATAGTGCCTTTAATGCCAGGAACGCAAGGTGTATATTGTTAGTCATGTCATTTTGCCCTCTTGATGCTCACCCCCAGTTAAACAGGGAGGGACATGTAATATTATTCCCGCTTTATCCATGGGAAGTTGAAAGGAAGGAGTGAAGCACGAACTAATACTTAGAATGCTCTGTGCCAGATACTTCTACTCTTCGTGATAACCTTTTGAGGTCACTGACTATATATCCCCATATTGCATAGAAGGAAATTGAGGCTTTGAGAGGTTAGGTGTCTTCGGGCAAGAATGTCAGTTCCATTTTCCTAACAGCATTTGCTCACTTCATGTCTGTGTCCCATTTTGGTAATTCTTGCAATATTTCAAACTTTTCTATTATTCGTTACGATGATCTGTGATCAGTGATTAGGACTCACTGAAAGTTCAGATGATAGAATTTTTTACAACAAGGTATTTTTTGATTACAGCGTATACATTTTTTTTAGACATAATGCTCTCACACACTTAGTAGAACAGTATAGTGTAACCATAACTTCTGTATGCATTGGGAAACCAAAAAACTCATTTGACTCCTTTATTGCGACATTTGTTTCATTTCAGTGGTCTGGAACTGAACCTGCAGTATCTCTGAGGCACACCTGTATTTTAAAGGTGGTTGGGGAAAACCTTTCTGATGAGATGACCTTTGATCAGAGGCCCCCCCAAGATTAGGAAGCAAGCCATAAGGATATCTGAGGGAAGGAAGTGCTACACAGGCAGAAGGTACAGTCTGAGTAAAGACTTCAGGTCAGAAGCATGCTTAGCTGCAGGACACAACATGGAGGCTCTCTAAATCCTACAGGCAGCATTTGGGCTCACTCCTACTTCCCCAGCTCCAGCAACTGGACCCTACTAGATCTAACAGTCTGTTAATCCTTCCACCTTTTCTCAGCCTCCACTCCCCTCCAGCCTTACTTTCTTCTCTACTTAGCGCGGAGTCTTTATAATCGCTTCCTTACATACACCCTCAGTCTCTGTTTTTCTCTTTCCTCTTCACTGTAGTCTTCTGGCAAAACCCCAGCTTTTCTCTTGGCTAAGTCCAACTTTTGAGGTTATTATTATAATGATCAACTCACTTATTCTTAATATCAGAATCATAGTCTGTAAAAATTGGTAGCAAATTAACATAAAGCTAGCAATGTATGTGATTTTATTTATCTGTTTTCCCTGACCTAAAGGTCTCATGTCTCATGGCCCTTTTTTTTTTTTTTTAAAGATCTATTTATTTATTTGTGTGAGAGAGATTGAGTGTAGGGGGAAGGCTGGGGGTGGGGGACAGAGGAAGAGGGAGAGAGAACTTCAAGCAGATTCCCTGCTGAGCCCGATGTAAGGCTTGATCCCATGATCTTGAGGTCATGACCTAAATCAAGAGTCGGACCTTAACCAACTGAGCCACACAAGCGCCCCACTTTTTTTAAATGAATAAAAAATTCATTTTGATTTTTAATTGCAATAAAGTACACCTAGTTTACATTCTTAACCATTTTTAAGTGTACACTTCAGAAGCACTAAGTACATTCACATTGCACAACCAATTTCCAGAACTCTTAACTAAAACTTTATACTCATTTAATAACAACTCATTTCCCCCTCTCAGCCACCATTTCTAAATCCAACTTTTCCTTTGTTCTTTCCTGGACCTGCACAGCTGAGTGTGGCTGGGAAAAACAAATAACACATATAAGCTGACTTTTCTTCCTACTTCTGTGGGTGAATATGTCATTTTCTTTTTTTTTTTTAATTTTATTTATTTACTTGACAGAAAGAGATCACAAGTAGGCAGACAGGCAGGCAGAGGGAGAGGGAGAAGCAGGTTCCCTGCTCGAGATGTGGGCTTGATCCCAGGACCCTGGGATCATGACCCGAGCCAAAGGCAGACGCTTAACCGACTGAGCCAGCCAGGCGCCCCGAACATGCTGTTTTCTAAACCAGCCCCCTACCTGTTTGTTAGTCCTGTTCCTTCTCACTACTCAAGGACATTGCTCCAATAATTGTCCATTTTTTCCCCTCTACTGGCTCGTTCTGCACAGCATAAAAACATGTACTTTTTTCCTACGTGGGAAAAACTTTTTTTCTTGACCCATATACTGCCTTATTTCTCTGTTCTTTGTAATACAGCATTCTAAATAAATTGCCTGTGCTCATTTGTCTCCCTTTCCCCTCTTCCCATTCTCTTTTGGTTCCACTTTACTGAAGCTGCTCTTATCATTGTTGTTGATGACTTCCATGTTGCTAATTCAGTGGTGAATTTTTGCCCAATCTTTACTTGTGGTCATCGTAACTTGATCTTAGTAACATTTGGCCCAGTTGGGCATTTCGTCTGATTTCGTGCAGTAGACAGAATAATAATACCCCTGGCCCACCCAGACATCTGTGTCCTAATCCCAGAACCTGTGAATACACGATCTTACATGGCAGAAGAGACCTCACAGACGGATGAAGTTGAGGATCTTGAGGTGGGGAGGAGTATCCTGGATGATTCAGGTGGGCCCCATCTAGTCACAGGGTCCTTCTGAGAGGGAGGCCGGAGGGCAGTAGTCAGAGGAGATAGGACCCTGGAAACAGTCTTTGGAGAGATACATTTTGAAGATGGAGGAAGAGGCCATGATAATAAATACTAAGATAATACGTTTGTGTTATTTTCAGCCACTGAATTGGTGGTAAATTTGTTGCAGCAGCAACAGGAAAGTAGGACTCTATCCTAGCTTTTCTCTCCTTCCTCTGGCTCTGGCTCTTTAGTTTCCTTCGCTGGTTTCTTCACCCCTCTGTTACCTCTTAATGTTGAGTATTTAGCGCTCTTTTCTAGTTAGTTTCACTAACAGTTCCTCTTATCCAATTTGATGACTTTAAATAATTTTTAGACTAATAATTCCCTAAATTACGTCTCTAGTGTTGACTTGTCACTTGAACTTGAGACCCGTACATCCAGCCTTCTGCTTAGTGTTACTAGTTGTCTGTCTCAAAAACCATTTCAAACTTGACCTATCTCAAACCAGACTTGTCATCTTCTCTCCAAAATTCAGTGCTCTCACAGTCTTCCCCTTATCAGTAAATGACCCCCTCATCATTCCTGTTGATCAGACCAAAACCAGTGTCTGACCCCAGTATCTGATATTGTCACCACTTCCACTGCTACTACCTGGTGCAAGTCACCAACATCTTCACTGGGATTATTGCAAGCGTTTCCTCTTTGGTCTCCCTGCTTCCTCCTTATCTCCCACCCCCAGCCATCGCTCTGTTCTCCACATAATTAGAGTAACCGGAGTGATCTGTTCAGATGTAAGTTAGACCATGTCCCCTCTGCTCAGAGCACTCCAGTTATATGGGCTCCTTGCCAGGCACTTTCCTCTTCTAGGACTTTGTACTTGCTGTTCCCTCTGCTTGGGATGATCTTCCCCGGATAGTTAAATTCACGTGGCTTGTTCTCCCACATTTTCCAGGCCTTGGTTTACATACCACCTCAGTGAAGCTTACCCTGACCACCACATTTAAAAGCGTTATTTCTCCTTCTGAATGCCCCATGCTTTCTCCTCTGCCTTTTTTTCTCTAGAATTCTGATCTTCAGCTGATAAGTAAAATGTGGTATATTGTTTCTCTTCTTACCTGAGAATGTAAACTCCTTGGGGCAGAGAGTTTTTGTCCTTTGTGTTCCCTGTTGCTCTGAGAGCCTGTTACAGTGTTGGGCATAATAGGAGCCCACATATTTGTTCAGTTAATTGGAAGGTTTGGGGCCTAACAGTCTGATTGAGGTGGGTTAAGTGACAGTGGTAGGAGAGGAGGTGGGTATGAGGAGAATGATCAGCTCTCCTGAGGAGTTCTGTAAAGGAGGCAGGGAAATGGGGCAGTAGCTAGAGTGACATGTGGACAGAAGGTAGAACAGCATGTTCGTATGCTGATGATAGTGCTGGCGGAGGAAGAGAAAGAAGTTGAAAGGTGTGGGGAACAGTCACAAGGGACAGTCACAGCAGCAGAATCTTGGCGTGAGCAAGAGGGAATGGGGATGCCCTTGCTCTTGGTTTCAAGGCAGTGATCTATTCTTTTGACCCTTAAAGGCCTTTTTAAAAATGCTGTGTACATATTAGAGCTCCAATTTCACCAGACCCACATGAAATTAATTTTATCAGTTCTTTTCTAATACAGCTCATCCTTTTGTCACTCCCTCTCATTTCCTAATGTTGAGCCTCCTTCACCTCCTCTTTCCAAGGATATCGTTTCTTATACTTTGATACTTCAGCACAGTTTTTTCTCAAACAGTGAGTTACAGCCCATTGGATGTGAAATCACTCTGGTAGGTAATGACCAAAATTTAAAAAAAAAGCAAAGAATAGAAGATGGAACACTTTGCACATAGTGGGGATAAGTATTGCTTTATGAAATTTTCATTTCTTTCTATGTGTTTGCATAAAATGTTTTTCTTACTCTGGGTCACGTTTAAAGAATTAGAAAGAACGTCTGTTCTTATCAGACCCTGTATTTTGCTGAATGGAAGAAGAGAGCTCCTGCCCAGGTTCAAGGCTTGTATGGTATACAAGGGGTAGAATCCTATTAGGTCCATTTTAGAGAAATGGTTTTGAGTCCCAACTCTCTGCTAACCACGTGGTATCAAACCAGCCTTACAGCTTTTATTTGGTCTTAGTTTCCACACCCAAGAAATGAATGTTTGCTTTTGTATTTCAGAAGAACGTGCAAAAAATACTTAACAAAATAATATGAAAGCGCTTTCGCAGTTATCAGAGGCAAGGAAAAATTATTTCATGTATGACCTTAAATATCTCTGTTTGTTTTATTTGTAGAGCTTTTGCAGGAATAGGCATTTAGAAAACCTTTGCAGATTCCCCTCCTTGTACAGTTGCCACGTCAGGTAATTCAGAGATGTCCTGTCTTGTTAACAGGAGTGCGTCCTTTGGATTTCTCTGTCAGCCAGTCCATTGTTTGTCTACAGGTTCTGGCTTATTCTTGGACTCTGTACATTGGGGGAGAAACTGTTAACCTCCCCCAGAAATGTTTGCAGTCATGGCTGTGTGATTTCTGTATTATCTCTGTTTTTTGGTCTCATTTGTATATAGACAAAGAGGCAGCTGAACGTCTTTCAAAAACAGTAGATGAAGCATGTCTGTTACTAGCAGAATATAACGGGCGCCTGGCGGCAGAACTGGAAGACCGACGCCAGCTGGCTCGGATGCTGGTGGAGTACACCCAGAACCAGAAAGATGTTTTGTCAGAAAAGGAGAAAAAACTAGAAGTGAGTACCTCACAAGGCAGACCCAGACTGCCCGTTTCCTTTCCTATAGTCCACAGTAGGAGGTTTCTTTATGCTTTCCTTAACATATTTTTTTGTCTTTTAAAAAACTAATGAGATGCGAGCATCCATCAGATACTGTAATCATTTGAACTGATTTCAAAATTGAAGTCATGTTTTTGTGTGTCCAAGAAAGAACAAACCAGAATGCAAGAAACAATGAAACTTTAAAGCATTTAGGAGCTTAATATTACTTCAGTTTGAACTCACAAAAAAAAAAAAATTGTAGATTGAGGTACAAAAAGAACAGGTGGTTGACAGAACTGAAGGATGTGTATTTGGTAGTATTTGGAAAAGACTTAAAATTGCCTTTCTTTTAGATTATGTTGAGATTTATTTCTGACTTATATCCATGCTTAAGACCAATAAGTAGTTGCCTCTAAGCTCTGTCTGCAATCAGTTCTTTTTTTTTTTAATTCTTTTAATTCTTTTTTTTTAAGATTTTATTTATTTGAAAGAGAGAGTGAGCAAGAGCAGGGTGAAGAGCAGAGGGAGAAGCAGACTCCCCACTGAGTAAGGAGCCCAATGTGGGACTTGATCCCGAGACTCTAGGATTATGACCTGAGCCGAAGGCAGTCGCTTAACTGACTGAGCCACCCAGGCGCCCAGTCTGCAATCAGTTCTAAAATGTCACAGTAATGTTTTATGGAGTCCAGTTCTCAAACTGTTGAGAAGGAACTACTTTCTACCCTGAGTTGGCATTAGCCTGAATGCCCTTGGGGAGGGTCTTCAGGACTAGTTCCTTGCCATGCATTTTTCTGGCTTCCTCAATAAGTACATGGTGGTTTAACATCAGTGCCTGCATAACACAGCCAGCGGTGTGGTGTGGACATTTGGGAACCTTGGCTTGCCCTAAGCTGCTAGCAGTTTCAGGGGTGAAGACAGTTTTGAGTTGGAGAATCAGTCGAATATCACAGGAAGCACCGGAGTAGGTAAGGGAGGGAGGGGATAGTCCCCCTCCCCAGCCCAGCACTCAAGAAACATGTTCTCTGATGCAGAGGAAGGGGAAACGGCGAGCTAGCCCTGAGGCTGAGATTGTCATGTTTGCCTTTCCACACAGTCGCTGACTTGAGGAGGGCAATGAGTGATGGGCACTTCTGATCCTATCCTTACCTTCAGGGATGACGGGAGCAGGGCTGGGTAGTGGTTGGGGGAACTTCATAAGCCGTCCTGGAAGTAGAAGATGGGAAACGGTTGTGAGAGTAGTATGGCTTGGATTTAGAAATCGACACTGACCAGAAATCCTAAAGGGAGTTTCGCAGGCGGTACCAGACGGTCATTTATCTGAAATGCTCATCTTTCACTGAGGAAGCATTTTCAGCACTGTGCCCCGGGACTAATAAGAGAGTGTAATTAATGATTCTGGTTGTAAGTCACCATGCCATCTGTTGAACTGCCCCTTGGCGACACATTAAGGGCTTTCTCTGATCTGTCAGACATTGATTATCATGAGCAGCTGTTGTTGGGTGGAACGTGGCAAGCTACCATAGAGGACAGAGTCTTTGAGAAGGAGATTGGGTTGGTAGAGTGGATTAACTCTTTGTTTATTTCCCTTCCTCACAGTTGCACTTGGCTCCCTATGTTTCTTGGGGGATCATTCTGGTTTCTTTAGAACCAGTGGTTTGTGAGATGCCATGAAAGGTCATTAAGCAGAGAGATGGATCAGAGATTTGGGTCTGTTCTGTAGCTTTCCAGCCCAAATTCCTCTGCTCATTTGGACACTGGGGTTCCATTGCTTAAGAATCAGAACAGGAGACTCCCATTGCTGGAAAGTACAGATTCTGAGCTAAAGCTCCTTTCTTTTCTCAAACCATGTCGCTTAGCCACTTGAACGAAACCATTCACTGTAAAAATGAAGCTAAATTTGCTTATTTAAAAAATCAAAAGACTACATACAATGTAAGATGTTGAGAGCTGGTTTTAGTTTTTTCTTTATCCATGTTTGCTAAAAAATGTCTGCTTTCTAGAGTTCATGATTTTTCTCTGACGTTCCGGAACAGACTGGTCTTACTCCACCATACTCTTAATGGTGATGGCAAAACTTGGAAAGTATATGCCACTTGAAAGATGATGCGTTACCAACATGAATTATTCTAAATCCTCACAGTTGTTCATTGATGAGGGCTGTGCATCAAGTATACTTACTTTTTTAACATTCACTTATTTAACACTGGTAGTCCTTGTTTTTAAAATTGCCATATCAGAATGTAAATGAAATCTTTTATTTTTTAATCCTTTCATTACCTTTAATGTATGAACATGGAATTCTTAGAACTCTGGAAATGTCATGATTTGCTGGAGAGCCTGTTTTCTTCCCAAAGTTCAAATTTGTTAACGCATGAGTCCCACCTGCCCCCTTTTTTTAAGTTCACCTTTTCCTACATGTAACAAGCATACCTTTTTGTCTTTCACTTAAGAATCTTATGTTAGATTTCTGGGTGGCTCCTAAGCTTTGGGGTAGGGAATGTGATGATTCAGAGCCAAGGATGATTCAGATGCTGGCATATAGAAGGGGGCAGTTATGGCCCACAGAGGGAGATTGTGTTTCTGCCCTCAAGGAAGTCATTGTGGCATAAACAGCATCGGTGAACATAAAACCAAACCGGGGGATTGTACATAATGTAGATTAAGGAGGCAGTTGGCCACTCTGATTGTGGTTTAAGGTCAAACCCAAACTTCCTGGAAGGCAGTAAAGGCTTTTTGTAAAAGGAAATCACAATTGAAGAAGAGAAACAGGTTGATAAATGGGAAAGCCAGACTGGAGCAGACAAATGTGTGAAGAAAGACAAAAAAACAGAACGGGTGGGAGGGAAGTGCTACAGTCCTCCAGTGGGAACCAGGCTCTGTACTCTCTAAGGAGCTGCTTATTTATTCATGAATAAAGTCAGCACAGCCTGTGCCAGTCAGAATTATGTCCAAAATGAATAAGATGTGCTGTCTTCCCTCAGGAGCTTACATTCTGTTGGGGGAGAAACAGCAGGAACCGGAGAGTTAGAAGTAAAGGGAACACCCTAGCTCACTGTGTCTGAGTTGAAATAGACGAGAAGATTAACGTGTTGATAAGAACACTAATTTGGCTAGAAGTTTGTTTTTATTAAACACATGGGCAGTTTCTGAACCCTGTAATACCCTTCAGCAGGTCTTCTGAAGTCTGCTAGCCTAGGTGGTCTTGGGCTCTTGCAGTGCCAGGAACATAATTGTTTCTCAATAAACATTTGTTCTGTGCATGAAATTTCATCAATTTTCTATAAAGAAGACTTTTTTTTTTAGGTTGCATGAAAAGTGGTTTGACAAATCTGATTTAATTTGTGGTAAAAAACGTGACTTTTTGATAGAAACTCCTATGGGTTTCTCATTTGTGCTTTTTTCCCCTTTAAGTAGAATCATGATTCATTTTGAGATGATAGGGTTTTGTTTTTTACCTGTTCTTTTGTTTTTTGCTTCTGTTTCTGGATGTTATGGTGACATTGGCCTACCACCTTTCCTTTAAACTCCAGGCAGGGTTAGAAGGGGGCTGCTTCAAATCTATTTGCAATGCTTTTGTCACGAACATGAGAAAACCTAGAAACGGGAAAGAGGGCATGTGGAGGGAAGCATAAATGGTAGCCTGGAGGTGGTTAAGAAGTGTGGAGGGTACAGAAGAAGGTTAATTCAAAAAGGTGAGGCCAAAGGTACCAGAAAAGCCTCCAAACTGCAGTTCTTAGAGCAAAGGGAAAGTTTGTTTCTGGTAGACAGAGGTGACTGTTACCCCAGTTGTCTATTAGAAGCTCACAAGCCATGTCAGAATGGGTCGGATAGAGTTCCTGTCTTGCCAGTTTGGAGAAAGCATGATGTGGGTACGTTCATCTGAGTGATCAGGGCGTGTGGGGGGGAAGGGGAAGGGGTGGAGGGAGGGAATACAGATCTATTTGTACGAACATCGGAAAAAAAAAATAAAGGAACAGGTACTCGCTGTTTTACGACCATAACATATCAGTTATTTTCATTCACATCATGGTGTTTGGTTGTCATTTCTGCAAAAAAAAAAAAAAAGGTCATTAGAACTTTCATAGGAGTTGCACTGAATCTCTAGATTGCTTTGGGAACTATGGCCATTTTAACAGTCTTAAGTCTTCCAGTCCATGAACACAAGACTTCTTTCTATTTATGTAGATCTTTTAAAATTTCTGCTGCAGAATTTAAAAAAGTATGCTAGAGGCCCGCTTACTGGTGCATTTGACATTGCAAAGGCCCTGTTTAGGTGCCACGCGTGTCAGGGACTACAGGAGAGGGCAGTGGTGTGTGCCGCCTTTTAGTAGGTGTGCGTACCCCCATGTTTACAAGACGCGCATACAGATGCGTGTGCGCTCAGCCAAGCCACCAAGGCGCAACCATGATAGCCAGCTTCACTCTTCCTCAAAATGAAGTGGCATGTCGAGGCCTGGGTATCTGTGTAAGTCGTTAACAGGACTGTTGAGCTGGATGGAACCTTAGACATCATGGAATCTGACTCCTGAATTGGTGAAGAAACCAGACCCAGAGAAGGGAGTTTGCCACAGACCAGGAATAGAATCCAAGGCAGACATCTGGTAATTTTCCGCCAGGTTTGTGTTTTCCTTTGTTGTTGTTTTGTTTATTTTAAATTTGATTCCATCAGGTCAACAGCCGGAAGACATCCTACACAGCAGAGTAGCCAAAGTTGAATCATTTTAACAATCCCCAAGAACCTTGTTTTAGAAAAATGCCATCTATGTAGGGGGATTAAAATAGTTGCATGAAGCATTTCAGAGTGGCCTCTGAGAAGACCTTTCTAAGGTTTGAGAGAGCCGACTCTGCCCCCAAGGTTCTAAATACCCTCTTGGCTATGACTGTGCATGCTCTAGGGGGCGTGGGGGTGATTGGATCATTGAACTTGGGGCTGCTGCTGTTTCTCCCCAGCTTGGCACCTCCCCCTTGGCCATAATGAATACTCAGGAGTAGAGCCTTCTACTTCAGACAGCTGGGAAGGGGTAAATGGCCCAGAATCCAACATTGCCTGGTGACTCTTCATATTCCTGTTTGCGGTTTGGTTATAACAACTTGAGAAATTCTTTGGCTGTAGCTGAGAAGGTACTAAACCAAACTGATGGCCATCTGTTGTTTTTGGCAGCATCAGCCCCCTCCCTGCAGGGTGCAGATGGTTAAAAGCATTATTTCAATAATGGGATAGGCAATAGGTGGAGATAGCTCCATTTTTTGTCAACTTTGGAGTAAATTCTTCTTTTTCCCATGATGTTCAAAGTCAGTATCTCATTGTCCATTCCAATAAGGACAGATGGGAGCAGGTGATCTAATCCTCATTTTAGATGAGAAATCAAAGCTCAGAGTGTCTATGAGCAGTCAAGGTTGAGGAGGAAGTCAGTGAGAACCAGAACCCTAATCTCCTGACTCTAGTCATCTGCATTGTTTCCCTGGGAGCTTAGGGACCCTGCCTAGACTGCCTCTCACAGCCCTGCCTGGCCTGGCCCCACCTGCTCACAGTCCTCTATACTCACTGCCCTTCCTTAGCCAGATAATTCTTTTCCTCCCTAGAGTAGCAGTGCTATCAGCACCATGGGCTGATCAAGCCATTGTTGAAAAGGTCAGTCTGCTTAACACTGCTCAAGTGACCCCATGGAGGGTTTGCCCTCACATCCTTCCCCACACAGCAGCTCATGCCTTGCCCCCTGCTTTTTCACCCTCGCTTTGATATGGGAGCCTCCCCCTGCAAAGTTTCCTTCCAGTAAGTGGGGACTTTTCTTGAACTGTGTGGTTCTGCAAGTAATTTGGAGTTTAGAGACTGTGTCCTTGAAGTCCTTTCATTCTTTTCAGTTGCTGCCAACCCTTACACTCAGGTTAGATTTGTAGCCAGAGCTTTTATCTGTGAGTGAGTGAGTGAGTGAGTGAGTGAGTGAGTGAGTGTGTGTGTGTGTGTGTGTGTGCGTGCGTGCGCGCGCATATGTGTGTGGGGGGGTGCTTGTGTGTATTTTTTTAATGTTACCATGTAAAAACTTTGGTATTTATCTCTTTTCATCCCAGGGGGAAAAATGCCACATTATTATCATTATAATGTATTTCACATACTTGGTGACCTCAGGGCATGGTTTGCCATCATTTGAGACTTCACATTAAAGAAGTGACATGATTTCAAAGCTCTCCCGGCTAGAATTCCATACATTCAGTCATAGCATCATTTCCATATTTTTATATCCCAACTTTTGGAGATTCTTCCTGTTTTCCAGAATAGCTCCACTGAGTTTTAGCTGGTGTGTGTAGCACTAATTTTTCATATTTATAAAGTACATATACGTGTGAAGTCAAAACAGCATCTGGGCCCCTTGTCACTGCTTGCCTGCCAAAACATTCATTCTTAATTCAACTAATAGTCTTTATTTCTGTTTTAATGATTACAGACACATCACAGGGAAACTTAGAAAATAAGTATAAAAAATTATAATCTCATTACCCAGAAAACTTTTGATTTTGGTATGTTTCCTTTATTTTTTCTTCAGTTTTACTTATTAAAAAAAAAGATTGTATTTATTTATATGAGAGACGAAAAGAGAGTGAGCCAGGGGAAGAGCAGAGGGAGAAGGCCAAGCAGACTCCGAGTCAAGTGTGGAGCCCAACACAGGGCCCAGTCCCACAGCCCTGACACCATGACCCAAGCCATGACCAAGAGCCGGATGCTCAACCAACTGAGCCATCCCGGCGTCCTTTCTCCTACAATTTTAAAATTAAAGTGATCATAATATGTAGACAATTTTCTGTCCTGCTTTTTTTTTTTAACTTTATGTGTCGTTTTCTCTTATTAACAGAAACCTATGTAAACATTTTAAATGGTTGCTTGAACACCTATAGTTGGATAATCAATGATGATTTTTATTGAGTATGTTTTATTTTTTGGGTGTTTTTTTTTTTTTTTTTTTTTTTTACTTTGGGCTAACTTCCAGGATTGCATTATTTCCTTCCTGTAAGTTTAGAAAAATGGATTCTCTGTGTATGTGTAGATGCCTGCTTGTCTTTAAGTATGTTGAAGTTTATATACATTTCAGTGTCTTTGCCACTTAGTGTGCATTCCTGACTTAGGAGTTCCTGCTCTTCCAAAGCATCTTCAGCAGTTTGGTGCTTCATAGAGCTTTAGAGATAGACAGATAGGACATAGAGAATATCTATCCCCACGTTAAGGATTAATCATTGTTATGTGAGGAAATGAGCATTGAATAGTTTAATTAGACAAATGGGGCTCTCTTCTGGGTTTTAAGCTATGTTTACATTTGAAACGGCTGTGGGAAATAGCTACTTATAACACTGACTTGAGTGAACATCGTTTTGAGAGCAGGTTCAGATTACAGAAATTTGAGCTCTAGTGTCTAAATGTCTGACCCAATGGATACATGTCATTTTGAGCAAAGATCTATTTTAGTATTTAGGAATGTTCCTGCTACTGGTAAGGTAGGTCTTCACCCACTTCAAGTTGCAATTTTTGTAGAAAGTAAAATTGGATTATGTCATACTTTGCAATCTTGGAAGTTCCATTTCTGACTTTTGTTTTTATCTCTATAAGATAATAGGGCTTGAATTAAGATTAGAAAGTCTTTTCTTATGATTACAGCAAAAAGTGTTTGTGGTTGTAATCAGGAGTTAGAATGAAACCTTTGCAAACGAAGCCCATGAGCTCCCAAAGGTGTAGCGTGCTTCCTGTGAAGAGGTGAAGGTACCGGCTGTCATTATGACTTTGCAAGCCTCCTTAATTTGTTTTCTCCCTTATTCAGATTCTTTAAACATCTTTAGGAAAAAGTGTGGACAACTCTCTTGCTTAATCCGTTCATTAGGTACTTGGAGAACTTAGAGTAACTTTGCAATTTTAAACTCAACAAAAATTTACCAGCAGCCTTCTGAGCATTTGGGGTTTGGGTAGTGATTAATGGACTCAGTCCACTTTTTCTTCAAAGTGTCTGGTATGATGTATTTGGTGCTTTTCTGGTTCCTTTTATTTTGCCCATCGTGTTTCTGTTCTGTGAGGCATAGACTTTCTAGGAGTTATTCCCATGGATATCATTTACCCAGTTACGATTCAGTGATGAGGATCTGTAGTCCCCATTCCAGGCTTTCTCTGTTGAGGCCAGTGGTCCTTGCAGGCTTTTATCTTTGGTGTGGTTTGTCATTTATAAAATAGCAATGTTACCCTCACCTGGGGCAAACGGGCTCGAACACTTGTCTAACCCGAAGCTATTAGAGTCTGCCTTTCCTTATCACATGGGGCCTTCAGGGGCACTTTATTTTCCTTTCTGTGGAAGAATTCTCCAGTGGACTGGCTACAGGTGCCCTTCTCCGCAGGTGGCATGCTCTGCCTCTCTAATATTAAACAGAACAACAACATTCACATGAGCACACTCCCACTGTCCCTTTTAACTACCCCATTTTCCATTGCTGCCTTTACTTCTGAACCCACTGCAGCTTGGCATGCATATCTACATTCTACTGAAGTGGCTGTCTTCAGAATCCCCCACTACTGGTCCAGACTCAAACGTCAAGATACATATCCGCTCCCCCCCGCCCCCCCCCCCACCCCGTCTTTTGTTTCCTTTGCTCTTTTTGGCCCTCTCTGTAGTGCTTAATACTATTCATTACCCTTTATGTGTTCTCCTTCTCTGGTTTCTGTTCCAGTCTTATTTTTGTGTGTGTTCCTAGTAAGCTTTTCTCCATCCCCACCCTGTAAATGTTGGGATTCCTTTAGCCTTTTTCTCATTCTGTCCTTTTGTGACACACTCAGAGTGGCTTCAGCTACCACTTGTGTGCTGGTGGCTTAAATCTAGATCTTTAGCGCAGACCCTTCAGACCCATATACCTTGTTCCCGCAGACACCTCACATGTCACACGGCCAACACAGACGTCCTCTTCTAACCTTCCCTTCCCCATCTCCTTCCCTGTCTGGGAGAACGGCATTGCCATTTGTCAGGAGTGTACACTGGAGCTGATCTACTATTACTCCCTGTTCGTCCCACCTCCCAGATGGGTCAGTTCAGCCTCCTCTTGTCTCAGCCTACCCCTCAGCCCCTGTACTGCACCTCTGCCCGACAGCCTCTCATTGCCCGACCTCAGCAAGCCCTTGTGGTTGTCATCTCAGTTTTTCTTGAATCTGTTCCCCTTCTCTTCCTCTCTTCTCTGTCTCCATACCCACCACCTCAGCCCCCACTGCCACCACTCCTCCCCTGCTCACCTGTGGTAGCCTCTTTGCAGACCCACCTGCATTTGTTCCTGTGTCCTGTAACTCATCCTTCACATGGCAGCCCTGTGATTTTTTTTCAAAAGGTAGCTCTGAGCAGGTCATTCCCCTGTATAAACATTTAAATGGCTTCCCCGGGCTCCTAGAATATAATCCCAAATCCTTGCATGTTCCCAACACATGTTCCGTGCCCCACTCCATGGCTGGCCCCTGCTGACCATCAGCCATATCTCTTAACACATTCCATTGCACTTTGTCTGTGCTGGCCTTTTCTGTCTCTGGCTCTACATATGCTGCTCCCCCTGAGCACACTCTCCCCCCTTTCCTTCCCACTGGTTAACTCTTCCCTTGTTGATTCCTGTTTCATCATTTATATTCCATGTCAAACGGTATTTCCCTGAGACCCCACCTCCATCTCCACCCCACAAAACCAGCTTTCTCCTCTCCTCCCCCCATAAATACTGTCCTATCTCCCTGTCTTTTTGCTTCAGAGCACCACATGGTTTGTTATTCTGTTTATGGATGATTTTGTTATGTCCTTGAGCAGACCATAAAATGCTATCTGGATTGTCACTCTGTCATCCCCAGCCCTGTCCTAATGCTTGGCACAGTGTCTTGATCTCAGGTGGTAGGTACGGTTGCAGCTCAGTTCCTCTCTAGGCTAGGTCAGACTATATCTTTGATGGGGGATTCCTTTCACATTGGTGATGCTCCCATGAGGTCTAGGCTTCACTGCTTAGACACATTTTTTTCCAGTCTCTTGGCCTTTAGATTGATGGAACTGGACTGTGGTATTACCTAGTTACAAAAATCTGTGACTTCCACCATCTTGAAGGTTGGAGGCTCCTTTTATTTATTTATTTTTTTAAAGATTTTATTTATCTTTAGGGAGAGAGAGCACAGGGAGGAGGAGAGGGAGAAGCGGACTCCCTGCTGAGCGTGGAGCAGCCCAGTGCAGGGCTCGATCCCAGGACCCCCAAGGTCATGACCTGAGCCAAAGTCAGATGCTTAACCAACTGAGCCACCCAGGCGCCCCCGGAGGCTCTTTCATTTGCTCAAACCAGCTTCTAGTAAAGGTGCTAAGTTTTCGGGACATACTCAGATGGCTTGTAGGAGGATGGATCTTTATATCCCACTAACACTTTTTCTTGAGTTCTGCATGCCGTTTCTTAACATGCAGGTCAGGAGGGTAAGGACTGCCTAGGACACAATAAACATGGGAGTGGTGGTGGTTCTTCTCCTGCCTCAGATCTGCCGATTCACATTGAACAGTTTAGCACGTGCCTCTCATTCGGATCTGCCATCACCCCCCGGCGCGGGCATGGTTTCCATTCCCATCCTAAATGTAAGGACGCCTAGCTCAGCAAGGTGAAGTCATATGGTGCACCACAGGCAAGTGGTAGAGTAGGATTTGAACTTAGATTTTCTGACTCCTTATTTTCTATCACAGCAACCTCCTTCTGGTGGGAGAGATGTGATATACCCTTAGTCTTCTGGAGGAGCCAGGAAATGTTATTTCCCTCCTCTTTTTTTTTTGCTTATGGAAAGAAATTGGTCTTTTTGTTGCTTCTAGAGAAAACTGTATCCAGATGCAGTGCAGTAACCTACAGGCTGCCTTACCCCAGGCCAACCTATTAGCGCTTAAAATTATAATAAATATCACCTAAAATTATTCCGTGTGGAAACTACCTTTGCCTTTCTACCCTTTGCTTCTTAGCTGCCCTCCAGGGAGGCTTGACTCAGTCAGCATTTGGCTCAGAAGAAGAAACCATTGGAAGGCTTGCACTCTCATGTTTGTCTGCACATCAGTAACCTGGTTTTCCATGAAAATGGTTGTTAAGGAGGCCATTATGTGGGGGGGCTTTGTTATTTGCATAAAACTTAGATTTTTGACATTTGACTTAAAAAAACAAACCCAGACACTTAATTATTTATTTTTTAGAGAGAGGGCATGAATGGAGGGGAGGGGCAGAGGGAGAAGAAAGAATCCTAAGCAAGCTCCACGCTCCGCTTGGAGCCAGATGTGGGGCTCAGTCTCACAACCCTGAGATCATGACCTGAGCTGAAATCAAAAGTCCAAAGCTTAACTGACTGAGCCACCCAGGTGCCCCTAAGAAAAATACTTAACTATAAATAGCAAATAGTTCTTGTACTAGTATCATGGTTTTATGTGGTTTTCTATGATGAGGGGACCCAGGTGCATTTTTAAAATAGATCTCTCTCTCTTTTTTTTCTTTTAAGTGGAGCCCAATGCAGGGCTCAAACTCACGACTATGAGATCAAGACCTGAGCCAAGATTAAGAGTCGGACACTAAACCGACTGAGCCTCCTAGGTGCCCCAAAATAAATCTTTTTTTTTAAAGCATTTTATGGACATCTGTTAAATTGTGAATATTTAGCTTTATGATTACATTAAAGTTGGAAAATATGCCCAGTCCTAAAATTGACTATTTTTTGTTTCATTTTTATTAAAATAATTATATGTAGACACTGTCTTTTTATTCTTCTCTTGCTTCTGCAAATCCCTGTCAGAAGGGAGTTTTTGCTGCAGCAGCAGAAGCTCCCTTAAACCTTTTGTGTAGAGGGTTTGCTGGGGAGAAAGAAATATCCTGAAGATTCTTGGTGGTACAATTCCAAGCATACGAAGCTCCTTCCCATTTGACTCCTACAGCGGATGGGTGGGATCGCTCTGAGAACATTCCTCTAATTGGAGCCATTTTGTCATTTTCCTTTCTGGGAAATAGCTTGTGTTTACCTTTCTTACCGGTTTAGTAATGGAGCCGAGAGGCCCTGAGCACTGGGGCTGGAGCACAACTTCCTCCTTTTCCTCCGTCTTCCCCAGCATCTTACTCAGCAGCTCCAGCCCTGCTGTGACACCCTAGAATGTATCATTTTGAACTGTTGCAGCTGCCACTGAGTCACATGGGAGCACAGAGCTGGCTGGGGGAGAGGTGTAGATCAGTTACGGTTTTTTGTTCCCGCATAGATTCTTGAAGGGAAGTTAAAAGTGGCATTCTTCTTTTCAGTTGGAAGATTTATATATTTTCCCTAAAAAACAAAAGAAAGAAAGAGAAGTGAATTAATTGTAGTTTAAGTAGAGGCTGTGATTTCTAAGTGTAGCTCCTCTGAGCTTTAGTGGCAAGAAGTAATAAGCCTCCTGGCAGGATGAAGGGGGCTGACTGGATGTGTTAAATAATTTTAGGGTGAGGGTCAGCTTCCCCTTTCTGCTTGGCTCTCAGGCTTCATGAGATTAAGTTCTTTGACTTAAATTCAGTTTAGCAGGCCACCTTTAAAACAGGGCCCTTCATAAACTGCTTCGTGCATAATAACCCTTTACGACTCTTAATTGGGAGTAGCTGAGCAGTGGGTGATTTTTATATACCATATGTCCTATAGCACAACAGGGCATGATAAAGGGAAACATGGGTCTTGATACTGGAAATCTTGTCTCATCAAATCAAGCCTCTGCCTATGATGTTCTTTCTAACATAATTTTTCTTACATAAATACTTCCTAGCCAGAAAAAAATAGATTTGACAATGTTTACATTTTGATCAGTATTTCTTATAGGAGTTGGTTAGAGGAGAAGCTTATAAATTTGTTTGTTTTGAAAATGAAATTCCTGCAGAAAGGTCACCGCAATGTCAGTCCCTGTCATTTCTAACCCTCTTATCTCAGAGCTCATCTGCAGCATGTCAGGCCTGGCCTACTGCTCTTAACCAAAAAAGGCAAAGAATGTGGAAGCCTTGCTCCCTTCAGCGGGTTGTCTTAGTGCTCCATGATGGTCTGTGTTCACACAGTGTCAGCTGGATCCACAGGAAGCACGGGATGTTGGACACATTTTCTGTGGCAAGTTCAGAGAGCCTATGAGGCAGGATTCCAGAGCTTTGCCAGGAGCATAAATCCTAGGCATTATCTTAGAACTGCACACTGGGCCTCACCCTCTGTGTTTTAAACATTTCTTGGCAGTCAAATAAACCTAGGCAGTTTATCACAGGTGCCCACTTCCCCCTCCCCTTGAGGATCCTGACTCAGAGGGTAGTAGCAGCAAGTCTGATGGAACCTTCACCTGTTTCACGGCTCCCCGCAGTCTCTCGTGGGAGAGGTAGGGTTTGCTGCAGTAGGTGCATGCAGCCGAATGGTAGCTCAGCCCCTCACCCCTGCCACCACCCCGGTACAAATTATGCATGAGCAGGAAAGGAAGAGCCACAGGACCACTTGGATTTGCCTTGTCTTCTCTTGCTAAAGATAGGTAGTGGGGGAACAGCAAGTGTCGGAAGACAAGAGTACAGAAACGAGCCACAGTGAATTGTGATCATCAAGAGGAAGAAAGAGGGAGAAGGCCGATGAGCAGGAGCACTGCAGCCTGTCAGCCTACTGATAGAAATTGTGCAGGTCCCAATCTTGCGCATTCCTGTTGTAGGCAGGGTAGCGTGAGTATTAGAGTAAAGGCTTAGTCCTGTATTGCACACAAGTGTCAGGTATTTTAAACAAGGAGCACATCATTTCTCTAGCTGAGTGGTGCTTGTACTAAAGAGGTTGTGGGATGTAGTGTACTTAAATGAGTCAGAAGACTTTGAATGGGTCTCACCTCGTTGATTTTAGTGATACCATGAAAAGAAGCTCAATTTCTGCTGAGGGCACAGTTTGTAACCTTGTAGCAGCAGAGCTTGTGGACCAGACTTTTGTTAGAAGACAGACTGGTAGGTTGAGAAGAAAGATTCTTGGGTTTTCGTGGTCTGTCTCCTCTACCTTTCCAGAACCAAGGAGAAAAACTGTGGAAAGGCAGCTAGTCAGGAGGTGCCACCGCCCAACCAGGGGAGCCTGGGAGCAGGAGAAGTGGAAGGCAAGTGAGAGCTGGAGTTGAGTGGGGGGAATAGTTTTGTTTGGATTCAGTCGTAATTTTTTTGTTCATCCATGGTGACGTTTATAGATGACTTTGTTTGGGAAAAGACAATCTATTAAAAAAAAAAAGGAAGGGTGGGAGATCAGAGTTTGTTACTACCTGATCTATTTAGGGGACTAAAAAATTACTGTTACTATTCAGTTTGACCTAATCAGAGTTTGCCATGAATTCTTACCTTCTCCTTTCTCCTCAAAGCATTAAGCTAGGTCATTCAGATGTCTCAGCTAAGCCAGCTGCATGTTTTAACAGTTTTCATGGCAATCTCCACCTATATTTGGATATTCAGAGTCACCCTTGCTGATGCATTTAGACCTCTTGGCTTATTTTTTTTTTTTTAAGATTTTATTTATTTATTTGACAGAGACAGCAAGAGAGGGAACACAAGCAAGGGGAGTGGGAGAGGGAGAAGCAGGCTTCCCGCCGAGCAGGGAGCCCCATGCAGGGCTCGATCCCAGGACCCTGGAATCATGACCTGAGCCAAAGGCAGACGCTTAACGACTGAGCCACCCAGGTGCCCCTCTTGGCTTATTTTTTGAGGCAGTTTTAGGCTCACAGCAAAATAAGAGGAAGGTACAGAGATTTCCCATATACTCCTTGCTCCCCCACTGCCAACTTCCCCCACCAGTGTGGTGCATTTGTTAACCATTGATGAACCTACATTGACACGTCCTAATCATCCAGTGTCCATACTGTAGGGCTCACTCTTGGTGTTGTACATTCTGTGGGTTTAGACAAATGTATGACGGCATGTGTCCATCATTATAGTATTTTCACTACCCTAAAAATTCTCTGTGCTCTGCCTGTTCATCCCCGCAACCCCTGTCTCCATAGTTTTGCCTTCTCCATAATGTCGTATAGTTGGGCGCATACAATATGTGGACTTCTCAGATTAGCTTCTTTCACTTAGTAATAGGCATTTAACATTTCTCCATGTCTTTTCATGACTTGATAGATCCTCCCTTTTAATGCTGCATAATTGTTTGGATGTACCAAAGTTTATTAATCCATTCACCTACTAAAGGGCTTCTTGGTTGCTTCCAAGTTTTTGGCGATTAGGAATAATGTTGCTATAAACATTTAAGTGTAGGTTTTAGTGTGGCATAAGTTTTTAACTCCTTTGGATAAATACCAGTGAGCATGATTTCTGGGTCCTATGGTAGGATGTTTATGTTTAGTTTTGTAAGAAACCACCAAACTGTCTTACAGAATACTTGTACCGTTTTGCATTCCCACCAGAATGTATGAGAGTTCCTCTTGTGCCACATCCTTGTCGGCCTTTGGTGGTGTCAGTGTTCCGGATTTTGGTCATTCTAATAGATGTGTGGTGGTATCTCGTTTTGACCTGCATTTCTCTGATAACATAATGTTGTCTTACATTCTCTCCCAGTCTGTGTCTTGTCTTTTCATTCTCTTGACAGTCAGGGTCTTTTGCAAAGCAGAAAATTTTTCATTTTAGCGCCATCTAGCTTAGCTTCATGGGTCAGGCCTTTGGTATTGTATCCTAAAAGTCATCACCAAACCAAAGATCATCTAGATTTACTTCTGCTGTCCTCTAGGAGTTTTATAGTCTTGTGTTTTCCATTTAGGTCTGTGATTCACTTGAGTTAATTGTTTGTAAAGGGTGTAAGATCTGTGTCTAGATTTGTTTTTTTGCATGTGGATGTCCACTTGTTCCAACTTTTTTTTGTTGAAAATACTCCACTGTATTGCCTTTGCTCCTTTGTCGGAGATCAGTTGACTGTATTTATGTGGGTGCATTTCTTGACTCTGTTCTGTTGCATTGATGTTTGTCTATTCTCTGGGCAGTATCACATTGTCCTGATTGCTGTAGCTTCATAGTAAGTCTTGGAATCAAATAGTGTCAGAACTTTGTTCTTCTTCTCTTTCAATATTACGTTGACAGTTTGGGAGTCTTGCCACCATACAGATTTTAGAAGCACTTTGTCTATATTCACAAAATAATTTGCTGTGCTTTTTTTTTTTTTTAAGATCTTATTTATTTGACAGAGACACGGCAAGAGAGGGAACATAAGCAGGGGGAGTGGGAGAGGGAGAAGCAGACTTCCTGCTGAGCGGGGAGCCTGATACGGGGCTCAATCCCAGGACCCTGGGATTGTGACCTGAGCCGAAGGCAGATGCTTAACGACTGAGCCACCCGGGCGCCCCTCTGCTGTGCTTTTGATTGGGACTGCATTGAATCTATAGATCAAGTTGGGAAGAACTGACATCTTTACAATATTGAGCCTTCCTATTCATGAACATGGAATATCTCCCATTTATTTAGTTCTTATTTGTATCAGAGTCTTACAGTTTTCCTCATACGGGTCTTGTACATATGTTGTTAGATTTATACCTAAGTAGTATTTCATTGTTTTGGCTGCTAATGTAAACTCTCTGCTTTTTAATCTTTTTCATTGACAGTCCTACTTTCGTCCTTTCTGTAGTGATGCCCCTCCTCCTAGGCTCATGCACCTGCTCTGAAAGTAGAGACCCCTATGGAAAGAGTAACCCAGTGGCATGAGGAGGTGTGTACGGGATCTATCAGCTTTCAGAGTGGCCCAAAGAGAGGACTTTAATGGGGAACATGTTTCCTCTAATTAAAATGAAGTTTCTTTGATGATATTTAGAATATAATAGCCTAAGCATGTTGAGATACCTCCTCCCAACCTCCCTACCTTCAAACAGGAACAAATGTTTTTTGTTTGTTTGTTTAAAGATTGCCTAGGAGAGGATTATTTGAACTTAAGGTCGTGTCTAATGAGATCACCTGTCTTCCCTTTTAAACTCAGACGGACTTGCTGAGTTCATGTGAGGGTTACTCAAGTGCAGTCTTGGATTCTGACCCCAGATCTGCTCATTAGAGACTTCATGATCTTCAGACTGTTCTTAAGGAATTCCTTCACTTGAAGTCCTCTGTAGCTGCAGGAGTGATGGCTCCAAGTCAGGGTGGCTTTCATCAGTCAGCTTTGGTCAGAGGATTTGGGCAGGGAGCAAGGGGTAACTGTTTAGTGACTATTCTATCCTTTTTGTACATAGAATTCAGGAGAAGCTTATTAAACGAATTCATGTTCAGTAATAGAGAATTGGTCTTCTCTGTTAATTTCCCTTGAAGTATATAAGACCAAAGAAGAAAAAATGTTTGCAGAGGGAAGGGCAGGCAACCTTGACATTTTAGATCCTCAGATCTGAAATTAGTTTTCAGTTTCAAGAATGAAAGCTGATTACTTAATGTGGTGTGCTTGTAATGTTATATTTGATGTATTGTTAATTTATTGTGCAACTTTTGGACATCTATTGTTTCCAGGGCACTGCTGGTCGGGGTGGATGATGGGTAAAGCATATGGGTTCAGTCTTAGCCTCCTGAAGCTCACTAATCTGATGGGGGAGTCATTATTTATAATTTACGTAAGTCATTATTTTAGTTGTGTTAAGTCTACAAAGGAAAGAAATGGGATGCCAGGAAAGCTTACTTTCTTCCCCTGACTCTTCATCCGATGGCTTGTGTGAGCAGCTCTCATTTCAGGTGGAAGCCTTGACTGCCCACAGTAATATGGGCACAGAGCCTCCCTGCCCATACTTCCATATCTCTTCTCCCCCTCCTTTCTTGGACTTTGTCTTTACAAGTGTTCTTCATTTAACCTGTTTCCTGTCTTACCACTCTTCCCAGGAGTGCTTAAGCATATGCCTTCAAACTCTCTGTCTCTCTAAGTATGTAGAAGGTATCTGGTACAAAGGAATCTAGAACCTGAAGAACAATCTTATGAGTGGGCCAGTTCCTTCATTTTCAGATAAGGAAGGTGAGGACAAAGGAAGGGAGGGACCACACCCACAGTCACATAGCAAGTTAGAGCCAGAGCCAAAACTAACCCAGGTCTTTGACTCAATAGCCCAGTGCTTTCTGTTATATTCCTGCAGGAGAGGCTTTAGTCAGCAGGGATCCATCCTCAGGAACTTTCTGTCTTTGCAAAAAGACTGAGGAGGGTGACACACCCAGAGGAAAAAAAAACCAGCCCGCAGGGAGGGGCGGGGGAGTCTATAAACAGACCTCATAAGGCCCAGGGTTGTTACTCCATACAGATTTACCAAGGGTGCCTTTTGCTGGGAGGACAGAAAATAGTATACCAAGTTTCTGTCATCAGGGAAGTCCTATTTTAGAGGAGCATAGAAGTCTAACATGTATGAAGAGAGCACCTCAGAGCAGCCTGTTAGGGGCTCAGATGCATCTCAGTGCACAGGAGGGCTCCAGAACGGGTGGAGGTGGGGACCAGTCTTCTGGATGAGGAGAAAGGCTTTTCCTGGAGAGACAGGGAGGCAGAACTTCACCGAGACCAGGAGAAGAAAGATCCCCCTCCAGGCTTGAGGGGAATCCCAAACCAATGGCACACACAGGCAGTGGCCTGTGCATTGGGGCTTGGGAAGCTGTGGTAAATACATTTGGGCAGGAGCTAATCTTAGCAGATTTGGAGCTCTGAGCAGTCACGGAGAGAGTGTGGGGCCACGCTTCACTTTCTCAAGGAAGTAGCTTGATGAAAGCTGGGCTTCCGGAAGATAAGCCTGGCGTGTTTTGGGGAGCCTCCCGGAAGGCCTCCTCGGGGCCTCGCTGCAGTTGCTCAGGTGTGAAATGAGGAAGTCCTGGACGCAGGTAGTGGCAGTGGGGATTTCAAGCTTCTGTGGTGCTTGTTGGTGATAGGTGATCTGGATTACTCTCTCAGTTTAACACAAAGTATAGCTTTATAGTGATTTTTCTAGGCATGTCTAGGTGGAGCCCTCAAGGTAACTGGAAAGCCTGAGCGTCTGTATTTTATTTTGTAAGGTGTTTTGAAATAGATAAGAACCAATTAAGAGAACGCAAATACAAAGTGTCATTGCTTTTACTTCCAAATCTCAAGTGCAAAGTTAAATACCATTTAATTCACTGTTGCCAGTATTGAACTCTGCTTTCCTTTTTTATGTCAAGTGTTTTTCCTTTTGAGAACCCAAACATTGTAGTTTAGCTGAAGGAGGGGAGGGGCGGTCTGGTGGGAGAATTAGAGCAAGAAGCTGAGAGTATCTGTATTGGCTCCTTAAGCCTGACCATCAGCACACACAGACTTAACTGCATTGTCTTCTCTTTGTCTCCTCAGGAATATAAACAGAAGCTTGCTCGGGTAACCCAGGTCCGCAAGGAACTGAAGTCCCATATTCAGAGCTTGCCAGACCTCTCATTGCTGCCCAACGTCACAGGAGGCTTGGCCCCCCTGCCCTCTGCTGGTGACCTGTTTTCAACTGACTAGGACAGATGTCATGCCCCAGATTCCCATCTCTACCAGCAGAAAGAAGAGGGCAAGTCATGGTTGGAAATAACCTTGTGGCCCCTGGTTCGGTCCCTCCTTCATCCCGGTCCCGCAGCCTCAAGAAAGAACCACAGACTCTGATTCTCCTCTCCGTCCTCTCTTGTTGAGCACAATTCAGAACAGTGGCGAGTGGAGTCCAGTTTAGATTCATATGTGGAAGGAATACAAACTCTCCCACTTCACGTTTTCGTGCCCCTGTCGGTTTTCCATTCTTAGCTCTTTCTTTACACCCAAGAAGTTATGAAAATCATGTGTACTTCTGGAAGCTTTCAGAAGAATCTTGTCGCTTATGACAGCATTGTGTCATGAAAGCAGCTTCTCTTTTTGAGCTGGGCTTGTTCAAGTTCAGTACAGGCCTCCACTGAAGGACTCGCTCTGGAGTCTTTGACTTTCCTGGCTACCATCCACCCTGAAGGTTGGAGGCACAACTGTCAACGCAGCTTTGCCATCAAGAGTTTGCCAAATCTCATCCTTCCTTTCCCTTCTAGTGGTGTATAGTCAAAGGTGAGGTGAGGTGCGTTTGTTTTATAAGCAGACTAGGGAATCTAGCAATAAGATTCAACGCTGATCTGGAACATAAAGTCACAGTTCAGAAACAAGAGTAACAGGGATCACAAACATGAGTTAAAAATAAGTTATTTGCTTCAGGTTCCTACAAACAGCCTTCCCAGGCACCCACTGTCAGAGAAAACGTTCCTAAAAACCTGGATCTTTTGGCCCTAATCGGTTGTGAAGGCAATTGTTAGAAATGGCACTGGCGGACCCCAAAAGCTAAAGGCTTACTAAGAGTCTGGGCTCTGCACAGGTGTTGCTTTTTCGACCCATGTCTTTTGGGGAGCAGGGCTCACACTAACATTTACTTCACTGGGCGCATGTCTACAGTATGGTGAGTAGACTTGAATATCTCCCTTGCGATCACGACACTCTGTGCATGTTTGTCCGTTTACGCCACTGGCCCCTGCACATGTCTTTGTGCCCGGAGGAGGAGGAGTACTCGGATGGGCTGTTACTGAATAGCTCATCTCGGGCAGAGGAAGGGGGGGAAGTCAGGGATTTTAATTTTGGGTTTTAATTCCATTATCATGCCAGCTGACATTATGACTATATAATGTACTTAAGAAAGGATTTTTACCTTGCTTTTAGTGAAAGTTAGGCCTGCTAACTGTAAATCATTCTGATTTGGCAGGCTTATTTTTGACATTGGAAAGGGCAGAAAAAAATTTGCCCCAATAGTATAATAGGAGTCAGAGCCCAGAGGCTGAAATCCAGAAGCTATAAAAAGGAATTCAGTGCGGGGGGGGCGGGGGGGGGGCGGGCTTCAGAATCTCCATTATTTTGAGTTGTTATTTTCAGGATTACCAAAAAGCCAATTACTTGTAATTTTACATGTTAAACATGTTGAAACATAGCCTGTGTTTTAAACGTGTGGCAGGCTTTCCTTTAAGAAGCTGTCCGGCCTGCCATGAAGTGAGAACGATGAAGTCTAGCAGGTGTTCAGTTTAACTCTGTGTAGAACATAGTAGCATTTAAGGTGTTTTTCGGATTTGAATATGGACCGTGTGTTGTTTGCTTATTGACACTGCCTGTTGTCCTGTCATTATTAAATTAATGAGTCTCTAACTATAAAGTTTTTCTTCCCAGAGGCCATAGGGCACTAGGTGACTTTACTAAAATTGCAAGATCAATTCTAGTCTTCGCTGTTTCTTCACATGTGCCCCCTCCTCATATGGTGTGCTGCTTTAGTCCTACGTGTGAGCTTGCTTTGGAACAGACCCATCTTGGACATTCTCTGTGCTTTCACCGAAGAAGCAAAATTTTACTAGCCATGAATCAAAAGGGTTTAGTAGATGTTTGCTCTGATCAGCTAGATGAAAATGTTATAACATGATGGATTTCACCCACTGCTATGTTTTATCTGATTGAGTTTGACCAGCACTTGGTGCATAATTATTACAGCAAGAGCAAAAAATGAAACTGTAGCAATTATGTAAATGAATGTGTTGGCCTCCTAACACCTGTTACTAGTGGACTTCCTATGAGGAAGTTAGTTTTGGGTTTTTTATTTTGTTTTGTTTTTTTAATGAAATGCTTCTGTTTTTTAAATCTTAATTCTCCCGTATCCTCCCCAAGTGTGCTTATTACTTCATTTGTTTAATTTAAATGAACCTTTCTTCTCCTTGTATGTATGAGGTGATCTGGTGGGGTGGGGCGGGTGGGTTTTTTTTTGTGTGTGTGTGTTTTTTTCTTTATTTAGGGCATCCATAGGCCTCAAAGGACCTTTCCTTTTAGGTCATATTCCTCAGAAAGTCTTCATTCTTCTTTGTTTTGTTTTTTTCTTAAAGAATATTTTTAAAGCTTAAATTTGTATATTAATTTAGGACTTTATTTAGAAGTATAGGCTGTCATTGACGGCAGCAGTATATTCTGAAATGTCTCATAGATATATATTTTTGAATAAAGATGGTGTTGTTGAATGACATTGTGTGATATTTCTTTTCCCTGCCTTGTTACAGGACACCCGATGCTTTCTTTGTAAGCAGTGGGTAATTAGTAATCATCAACAGAGATTGTGCTGTCTGCACAGAATCTTGTCGCTTAGGAGTTTTGTGACTGTTAGTGGCCTATAAATACTTGGCACTTACATAGTATTTTCTAGTTCTTTCTAGGGGCTTAATTAGCTTTAATTAGCCAGTCCACACAGTGCCCTGGAGAGGTACTTCCATAGTTTTATCCTCATTGTACAGAAGTGGGAACCGATGGAGAGAGGTTAAATGACTTTTTCCCCAGTACCACAGTCTCTGACAGTTTCAGACTTGGAAGTTCTTTGATTTCAGCGCTTTTGTTAACACTGCTGGGCCTCCAGAGAGAGATTTGATTTTGGCAATCCAGTGAAAGCCATTCTGAACAGTTAAAAAGAAGAAAAATGTGAGATAATCATAAATCCAAGTGGCGCGTCTTCTAAAAACATTTTTGTGGGTTTCCTTTCTCTTTTCCTTTCACTCTCAGTGAAAGCATATTGGCTGAGCATTGTTGGTGAGTACTTGAAATAATAGAAAACAGTTTGAAATACTCTACAGTAACTGGTTTGGAAGGCTGATTTTAACCTTTCCACTGGATAGTGGCAATATTTGCCAGAAAAACCCCATCTCAGAATGCAAGAAGGCTGCAGTAGCTGTGGTCTTTCAAGACTAAAGTGCAGCTCAAGGCCAAGTCCAGAATCAGAGGAGTTGAAGCTATGCATTGCTGGAGTTCTGCCTTAAAATATAAAGGTTGAATGAGATATGTGAATCTCAGGAGACAGAACCTCCCGTGTCCCCAGGTTTCATGGCCTACTTAATGCCTCCACTCCTACCTATAAATAGTAAGTCCATAATTCCTTGGGTTTAATTAGCACTTCAGGCTACAAAATATGACTGCAAGGTTCTGAAAGCTGAAGATGGAACTGCCTAAGAGTTCATGAATCTGTCAAAATGCTTAACTTTTGTGATTAGAGTCGTTAACTCTCTGTGACCTTCCTGGGCCAGGTACTCCCTCTCTGCCTCCGTTTTCTTACCTCTGAAACGTGGCATTGGACTAAATTATTTCTGGGTTCTCTGCCAGCCCTAAAAGCTTACGGTGGTTTTGTTGGCGGGAGAAAAACTGCAGAACTGAAGTCTGAGAACGCTGAATGGCAAATCCTAGGTTCCTAGGAACATTTGTTAGATAAGTTAATAATACCACCATTGTGCTCTTTAAAAAAAAAAAAAGGAGGGGAGCATATTTGGAACCCTGGAGATTGTAGTCTACAAGGATCAGAACACAAGACACAGGGCCAGGACTAGGAAGATGGGAGTAAACACTGTTCACTGGGCACAAATTAATCTGCATTTGGTGTATTTGAGATCTTTAAGAAAAAGCTATTTTCCAACCTGGCTTGCTGTCTTACTTTCTGCCAGAATCACTCATCTGGCTAAACTCATTTCTCATCACCACCTCCGTGGGGTTTTTCATTTAAAAATCATTCTTCCACTCTAAGGCACAGATTCAATTAAGAATCCATTATTCTCCTGTACAGTAGATTGGGATTCACATAGCTTCATGTAGTGTTGAAAGCCCAGTTGGTTCAATTTTTTAGACTCTGAAATAGTTATTTTTCATTAAAATTTCATTTCTACCACTGGTTGGATAAACATTAAAATTAGCAGTACAAATCAGAATTTAAATAGGCAGCTGTGGCAAGTGATGACCTGCATCTGATCTCAATGTGATGACCTTGGTTAAGTCCCTTAGCCTTTAGAGACCTTAGCTGCTGCTTAAAGGGAACGAATGGGGGTGGGGGGGTTGACCCAGTAACCTCAGAAGTCCTTTCCAGATCCAAAGTTCAATACGCCCAGGTTTTCAGAGGATTTCCTCCTACTGAGAATCTTACTTCAAGTGCCCACACAATGAATGAACTCCATAGATTTTTGAATGCCAGTTATCTGGATGAATTCTTAGTTATAGAATTGTAAAGTGGTTACAAACATACCTATTAATAACTTTAAATGAGTTTTTAAAAAGGGCCTAGTGCCATGTCTGGGTTAAATTAGGGGTTCGACAGTAGCTATACGATATTCAATAATGAATGTAGGTATTTAAATGGTCATACAACAAGATGTTAAAGTAAATGTTTTTTGGAAGGCAGTGATAGATCCCACATGCCTGTACCATATGCTGTGTTTACAATGGAGATGGTAAAACACCTGTAGCCCACTTAAACTTACTCACTCACATGGAGGGTAGAAAGAAGTCAAGAGTTAGAGCTGAAGGAGGGGGACTTGGGGTGCGGATTTCTCGGAAGAGAGCATTGATGTTTTGAGTCCCCAAAGGGAGAGGAGTGGATACCAGCTTCCCCTTACCTTCAGGCTAGGGAAGAGGGCTTCAGCGGAACTTAATATGTATCTCTTGTAGGGTGACAATCCAGTGCACAGGACAGACCCCTGCCTGGAAAAAACCTAAAGGTTGGGATGCCAGTAGCAAGGTGCTTTGATGATGGAGCAAGGGAGAGGTTGGCTGGGTTGGGTGCAGCCTCTTCTAGAGTTTGTCAGGCAAGGGATGCTTGCCTGTCTCCCAAGGACTAGGTGTGGGCTGTATGCAAGAGAACTGGCATGGAGTCATCTCAGATCCTAACCAAGAAGGCGAGGGCCCTCTTCAAGGTGTAGTGCTGAGGAGGAGAAAGCTAAGAGCTGGAGGTGTGCATAGAGAGAGAAAGAAATGTTAAGGAATGGGTACATGCAGTTGTGGGGGACTTGGTAAGTCCAAAATCTGTAGGGTAGGCCAGCAGCTGGAGACCCAAGAGAGATTTGCCTATGAGTCCACAGGCAGTCTGCTGGCAGCATTTCTTGCTCAATCTGTTTTAGCTTGTAAGTCCTTCGACTTATTGGATGAGGCCCACCCAGGTAGAGGGTCATCTGTCCTTCAATTTAAATGTTATTCTCTAGCTAAAAGCACCCTCACAGAAATATCCAGAGTAATGCTTGACCAAAGAGCTGGGCTTTGTGGCCTAGCCCAGTGGATACATAACCATCACACTTGCCGACACTTTATTTTCCATTTTAAAGATTATAGCTATATTTGTGTCCTGGAGCTCCACAAGAAAGTACCAGAAACCAGGTGGCTTAAAACAACAAATTTATTGTCTCACATTTGTGAGATGTTTGCAGGCCCATGGTCCTTCCATATCCTCTAGGAGAGGCTCCTTCCTTGCTTCTTCCAGCTTCTGGTGGCTCAGGCATTCCTTGGCTTGTGGCAACATAACTCTTATCTCTGCCTCTGTCTTCACATGGCCACATTCCCCCTATGTCTTTGTCCAAATTTACCTCTTTTTAGGGCCAACCCTGATGACCTCAACTTGATTAAACCTGCAAAGACTTTATTTTTAAATAAGGTCAGAGTCACAGATACTGGGACTTAGGCTTTTAACCTCTCTTTTTTAGGAGGGGACACAATTCAACCCATAATAGTAGCCATCCTGGTGGGTATGAGGTGATTTGCATTTTCCTACTGGCTAATGGCAGTGAGCATCTTTCTATGTGCTTGTTGCCTTCTTTGGAGAAGTGTCTATTCAAGTCCTTTGCCCACTTTTTAAAAAAGATTTTATATATTTGAGAGAGAGAGAGAGAGAGAGTGAGCACATGCAGGGGGAGGGGCAGAGAGACAAGCAGACTCCCTGCTGAGCAGGCAGCCCTGACTCGGGGCTCAATCCCAGGATCCCTGAGATCATGACCTAAGCTGAAGGCAGATGCTTAACCGACTGAGTCACCCAGGTGCCCCTTTTGCCCATTTTTGAATTGGGTTGTCTCTGTTGTTGGGTTCTAAGAGTTCTTTATATACTCTAGACATTAGACCCTTATCAGGTACATGATTCCAATTTTTTTCTCCCATCTTGTAGGTGTCTTTCCACTGTCTGAGTAGAGTCCTTTAATATACATAAGTTTGTAGTTTTGATGCATTCCATTATCTTTTCTTTTGCATCTTGTGCTTTTGATGTCATATCTAAGTAAACATTGCTAAATCTAAGGTCATGAAGAATTACTGCTATAGTTCCTTCTGGAATTTTATACTTTTAGCTCTTATATATAGGTCTTCGATCCATTTTGAGTTAACTTAAGTAATGGGCTGTATCTTGATCAATAACCTTGAAGATCTCTTGCCAGCTCAGCTTTTCATAAAATCTTGACAGAGCCTGGCTTCCTGATAGAGTTGTAAAACTCAAGAATATTCATGAATTAACTCCAAACACAATTTTCTTAAACGTCTCTAGCAACCTTCAGTGAAGTCACCATCTATTAGTTAAATGATATTTTGAAATTGAACCCCAAATGAAAACAACTAGGGTAAGAGATTTTCAGTTCCACCTATGAAGGAGTAAGTGCTATGGGAATTGCCCTCCACCATAAACTACTGGAAAAACATTCAAATATGTAAAACAAATGTTTTCAGACATTGGACATCAGGAAGCACAGAACTGTGAGTTCCCGAGAGAAGGGAAACATAAGGAGAGGTGATTGCCCCATCTTACTGACTGAGGGTGTTCCCAATTTGCTGGGAGCCACAGACAGCCCATATCACTGAATTGAGGAGGCAGACATCAGAGTTCAGGAAGGTTGCGGTGGCTGGAATTTGCGGGGAGAAGTAACAGGAGGTAGCTACACAGAGACTGCACTCCGAAAATCCGCAGAGGGCTCCCTTGACCCCTTAGGTGAGTTCTGAGCAGGATGAGTGGGATGAAAGTCGGTGTGACCAAGGGAAGAACAAACGGAAAGCAATGGCCCCGACAGTGCCCATCACTCACAAGGGTCTGGTAATAGCTGGAAGTTTCTGCTAACCAGAGCAGAGAGCCCTCATCATAACACAGAGCATTGGACAGAGTCCTCAGAAAGGCCATGCCTTTGTAGTTGGACTAAATTTGTACTAGAGGAAAGGGCTGCTTTCAGCCAGCCATAAATAAAGCTTGATAGTAAGCCTCAAGCTGGTCTGTAACTGAACTGCTTGGCAAAACAAAGTCCAGCTCTGTTTAAAGAAATACAACAAAACCTAGCAATCAACAGTGTGAAATTTATTCTTTGGCATCCAAAAAAAAAAAAAAAAAATCACACATGCATAGAAGCAGTAAAAATACGATCGGAGTCAGAAGAAAAATAAACCAATAGATCCAGAATGGCACAGATGATGGAATTGGTTGACAAAGATCTGAAACAGCTGTTGTTGACATGATAAATGCTCAAGGATATAAAGGAGAATATGAACATAATGAGGAAAGACATAGGACATATATTTTTTTAAAATCCAAGTCAAATTTCCAGAGATGAAAATGCAGTATTTGAAACTAAACTAAGCAGGGTGGGATTAACCACAGATTGGACACTGCAGAAGAAAAGTGTGAGTGAAATTAAAGGCACAGAAATGGAAATTATTCAGAATGAAGCACAGAGAGGAAATACCAGAAAAGAAAGAAACAGAGCGGCCTGTGGGACAACACCGACTGCCAAAAATATGTATCAGAAGGAAAGGAAAGAGGGAAGAGAAAACATATCTGAAGGAATAAGGGCCATTCCCCAACTATGATGAAAATTATAAAGCCATTGATCCAAGAAGCTCAGCACCTCAAGAAAAACAACCGTGAAGAAGCTGCACGGGCTAACACACATCATAGTCAAGGTGCTGGGCCAGTGATTAAAAAAAAGGAAACACACAGAGTAACGAAGATCAGAGTGACAGCAACTTATCCTCAGACTCTGCAAGAGCCAGAAGAGAACACCCATGATATCCCACAGGTGTTAAAGGGGTGTGGGGGGAGATCTGTCAACCTAGCAAAAACGTCTTTGAAAATAAGTAAACAATAAATAAATAAAAATAAAAGCAAAATAAAAATGTTTTCAGTGCAACAAAACCTGAAAGAATTCACCACCACTAGACCTCGGCAACGTCAGACAGAAGACAAATGATATCCGATGGAAATCTGGATCTCCAGAAAGGAGGGCAGAACACTGAAAACTGCATGGGGAAGTATATCATGTTTTCTTTTTATTTAAATACCTTTAAAAGAGAATTGTTGCGACAGAGATAATAATGTATTTGGGGTTTATAACATACAACAAAGCAACAGTGTAAGACAATAGTGAGCATCAGTCCCTCACGGCCCAAGGTTCTCATCCCGCAGCCAAAACAGGGACGGTCTATATGTACCCCTCTGTGCTGCAGGCCGAGGACCCTGTTCCCTCCCACTGGGAGCAGATAGCAGCCAGGTGCCTGCCATATGATGCGCATGCTTATGCAGAACAAACAAGTATACATCAAGCCCACTGGAAGGGGAAAGATTCTTCCAGACAAGGTGACCTGCCCAGCACCGGCTATGAGGGTTCTTTATGCCATCTCTGGATTGATGTAATGTGCGCGTGAGCCCAGCATGGAGCGTGATGACTTTCCAGATTGTTGGGTTATGAATTAATGAGGTATCCATGTAGTTCCTAAAATGTACTCTTTCAAAATATCAGTTGCCTATGTTGGGTATTCCTCCTGTCCCTGGCCCAGGGGCTCACTGGGTTACTGTGGCCTCTCGGAGATGTATGTGGACTTGAAGCCAGGTTAGAATGCATTTCACTTTCCTCGACAGGTTCCTTGTGGGATTGTTACCTTGGAGAATTCCACTTCAGCTAAACCTGATTAGTCCACTCAGCGTGCTCTAGGCTGGAGCAAGGAGCCCTGACTTTGGAACCTGGTTGAAACCCCAACTTCATCACTGCAGAACGGAGTGACTTGAGACAAGTCACTTCACATCTCGGGCTGAGTCTGACTTAACAGGAAGACGGTATTTGCAGTTCTCCCCAGAGGCCTTCATCTCCATGTTCAACATGACAGCCCCATGGAAGGAAGGCAGCACGGAATAGCCGTGCTCACCAGCTCCCGGCTCCAGTGCTCTGAGTTCGAGGCCGTCTCCTCACCTCACTGGCATCCTGACCGAGTGACTTCACTTCCCTGCATCTTGATATCTTGATTTCATCATCTGTATCCTCTGGACGATAATAGACTCTATGTCAGATGTTTATGGCGGTTTAATTAATTGATATTGCAAAAGTCAGCCAAGCGAGATGAGTATGTGTTAAATAAATAAAAGCTGTGTGCTGATATGAAACAGTCTGTACAAACTCTGGGCCTGCGAGGCTGGGATGTGGCACAGCTGGACTCAGCATTTCTTCTTTCTGGAGGTCCTAGAGCAAGAACTGCACCCTCTTAAAGCCCCAGCTGTTGTGAAAAGATGCCAAGGGGGGACGCTGGTCAACTGCAGGAGGGCGGGGCAGGCCTCAACCTCCCAGGGAGGAGTGGATGACCTAGGACGATTTAGCTTGCAGACGGGGCGGGGAGGGCAAGCGTGGTGGTCCTCAAGGGACTGTAGATAAATACAGGCATAAAAATGGTTCTTACTTTGAGGATAAAACCGGCGACAAGAGATGGACGTTTCAGTGAAGAGAACCTCTGACCCATCATCAGGAAGACTGGTTGTCCCGCCAAGGCTGGCTGACCCTTCTTGTCTGGGGTTCTGTCGGGAGCTTCTCAATGAAGGTAAAGAGTCGTTGGAGATGAGACATACACGGCCCCTTCCGGATCTAATAGTCCCAGACTCTAGTATTTCTGTTGGCTTTGAGATTTGACTACTGATAAGTGTGCTATTCTAAAGTTCCAAAATTTGAAGCTTGCCAAGGACTCTATAAAGAGCATCTGCCCAGATTCCCTGGGCTACCTCCTAATGAAGTGCTCAGTGGCCTGACATTGCTGTAAGAAGCCCCCCTCCTCCATGGATTATGAAACATGGGGGTGGTAGTTTCAGCTCCTGGCAAGGTCATGGAAAGGCACTTTGTCTGAGAGCTGTCATTGCTCAAGAACCCAAAGATGGATCTTCAAACCCTCTTTTGATATTGCCAGTGGCTGCCCTTGAAATTTCAAAAGGGACATTTAGACCTGGCCCCACGTTTGTCCATAATCCAGTGGCATCTGGACTTCATTTCAATGGCCTGGAAGTCTATGAAGTCATTCCGAAGCATGGCTTTCGTATGTGCCTCCACCAAAACAAGCACGGAGAATCCTGGTCGTGAGCACTTAAAAGTTTATTAGGCTCTGGTATTAAATTATAGCATGACCTGTTAAACATGGATTCAAATAAGCCATGGTTCAAGTCAAGCTCTCGCTCCCACTAGGGCTTTCCGATGAGCCGTGCAACAGACTGGTAGTGACCCCTCTGTCCCCGGAGGCATCAAACAGTGCCTATGTGACCACTTATGTGGGCCATGCTCACAGAGGGGGTTCTCGAACCCAGCAGAAGAAAGGCGGTAAACTTGAATGCATTCAAGCCCTGGAAGGGCAGTGGAAGGGAAAAAGTGTGGCCAGCCGTGGACAGGGACGTGTGTGATCACCTCTAGGCAGCAGGGCCGGGTGTCAGCAGGCTGAGAGGCAGTGCCACCACGATGGCCAGATTGTCTGGTTTTTCTAAGAGAAGGTGGAAACCTGGATTTGTCTGTAAAAATCTCTCCATTTTTAAATGATGGCAATTCATTTGAATAACAGTTGGAGATTTTTTTTTTTAATGCCAGTGTGTTTCGTTTTTGCCATACCAGTTTGTTTGCAATATCATTTTGTTTTAGAATGTTGGTTTGTTTTAGAATGCCAGTGTGTTTGCCACTTTTGCGAATAGAGAGCTATTCTTGCTACAGAGCGGTGATAGGAGTCTGCAGGGCCGACCGCAGGCCGAGAAAGAATCTTTGTTCTAAGAGGCGTCTGTAGGTGTGAGGTCAGAGCCTGCCGGTGCCTTCAGGTTGATCCCGCTGTGGAGACAGGAGCGCTGGTCTGAGAGTGAGGAGGCCCGAGTACTGGTCCCAGCCCTGCTGCTGCTGCCCTGTGTGACCTTGGGAAAGTCTTGGGCCTTCTCTGGTCTCATTTTCCCCTTCTGGAATTGGCCCAGAACATCTCAGGTCCCTCATAGTTCAAATGGTCTCGGGTTCCTGGAAGGAACCCAGAAGGAGAATCTTCAAAAGTAGGGCTTGCGGTTCATTCGGGGTGAAATGGCTATCCTCGGGACTGGTTGTGCATCTTGAAGGAGTTCCAAAGCTAAGAAAAGAATTTACCAGAGAGGAGGCTTTGCCAGTGCCTTCCAGAGTCTTTGTGCCAAGGGCTTAGGGCTGTTGGATGTGAGGGGTCGGCACTCGTGAAGCACCAGTGTTGAGTTTAGGTGGTGATAGAAGGCAAGTGGGGCTTCCATGACAGATGGAGAACGGCAGGTGTAGGGTCACACCAGAGGCCTGGCTTCTGCTCTCTGCTCTCACTCACTCTGACCTGGGGAGACCTTCCCTGTCTCTGAGCCTCAGTTTCCTCTTTCAAAATGAGGAGGTTGGCTGGCCGGTTTCTGAGCCCCCTTTGAGCTCCAGGTTTCTACGATTCTAACCAATTATGTCGAAATGTCATAGTTTTATCATCTGCACAAAGACTTCAATTTTTTTTTTTTTTTAAATCCAAGAGCTCTTTCTTTAGCACCCACTGGTGACAGGCACAATGGATGCAGCCAGCACAATCTGCCCTCATGCTGCCTACTGTCTTGGGGGCCAGATAATTACCAGTCCGGTAAGGGATCAGCATGCCTGGCAGAGTACCATAAGAACACAAGTTTTCAACGGGAGACTGGAACCTAATCGGGGCAGGATGGGGACAGCTGCTTCGAGGAAGTGACTCGAGCCGAGATCCAAAGGATGCTGAGGGGTGAACAAGGTGAAGGGGACGAGAGAAAGCACTGCTAGAAGAGCAACAGCATGTGCAAAGCCTGCGACCAGAGGCACTGAAAGGAGCCAGCACTGTGTGAGCTGAGGCTGTCAAGGTCTGGGCTGAGCCAGACCCTGCAGAGTCTTGTCATCCTTAGAGAAACTTGGATCCTGGTGCTGAGCATGTGGGGAAGCCTCTGGAGGATTTCCAGCAAGGAAAGACAGGGTCCAATCTGCGTTTTGAAAAGGCTTCTCTGAGTACTGTTGGGAAGAGACAGGGAATGGTGGAAGGGACAAGTGGGGACCTAGGGGAGCAGAAGAGATTCAAGGGACCAGTGAGGAGGTGGTGACAGAGTGACAACATCCTGGGGAGACATGACAGGGGCCCTCCTGGAACCATGACAGCTAAGAGAGAGGGAGAGGTCAGACTTGAGGGTGCTTTAGGATTTTGAGTTCTCGGGGCTTGGTGAAAGATGGAAGGAGGAGTTGGGGCCGACTCCCAGTGGTCTGAGCAGGGGCACCTGAAGGCAAGCGGGCCTCGGGTCTACGGGCATTTCCCAGCAGCAGCCCCTGACAGCTGTCAGGGAGTCCCCGCTTCTGATTTTTCACAACTCTGTGCTTTTCCCTCTCGATTGTGGGCTGCACTTAGTGATGTGCTGCTGAAAGACTATGTCAGAGGTGACGGGTGAAGAGGTTGGGTTATAAAAGGACGGTGACCTCTGTTTGGCTCTCTCTCTCGGTCTCTCCATGGCTCGCGCTGGGGGGAGGCCCACTCGAGTGCACGTGGAAGTGGATCTTTGGAGGCCCGCCAACAGCTGCCTAAGTGAGTTTGGAATCTGATCACCCCCAGTCAAGTCTTGAGATGACCGCCACCAAGGCTGACACCTCAATGGCTGCCTCATGGAAAATCTTGAGTCAGAACCACCCTGTTCAGCCACTTGCAGATTCCTGACCCACAGAAACTGAGAGTTAATAATCAGGTGTTATTTCCCGCTGCTGAATTTCGGGGTCATTTGTTAGGCAGCCGTAGGTAATCAATACAGCTCTCCCTGATATAGGCTGCACCCTCAGCTTCCCTAAGGCTGGGAAGAGAAGGGTTAACCGCAGAGCCCAGGCCTCCAGGCCAGCAGCAAGGTTAATGCCTCCAGCCTGAGGGACAGTTCATTACAGAGTTATCTAGTGGCTCAGCCAACATTTGGGTCTGTAGCCAGCTGGGATGTAGCCCTCCTGCCGTGCCTGTCAGAGCAGGGGCCCTAGAGGGGAGGCATCCTGGAAACGGACAGATTTATCAACAGCCTCACTTCCCTGCATCTGCCCATGACAGGCCAGATGCAAGTAGAGCCAGTGGGGCCTTATGGCCGTGTCCCCAGCAGGGGGACACGGCCTCCACTCCTGCACCACACTGCCTCCTGGAGCTCATGGCCCCAGGTCTGCGATGTTGGGTCCAGAGAGAGGTGCTGAGGGGCTTCCCCAAGCCCCAGAGACTGCCAATAACCACACGGGTGTATGGAGCACCTCCTGGGTGACGAGCCTTCTACTCATTGCCCCATTTCACCCTCGCAGCAGTAAACCTGCCAAAGTGGGAATGCCTATGAGCTCCGCCCCTTTGCAGGTGAGAGAACCAAGGTCTAAGGTCACGTAGCTGAAAAGCACAAGACCATCTGACTCCAAAGCGTGTGCTTACACATTGTGTGTCCTTGGTGGCTCTGTGGTAAGGAGGCATTTGGTGCCTCAGTGGTTGAGGGAGCTGGTTCAGGGAATAAGAGGGGAGAGCCAAGGAGGCAGGGCCCCATCCAACTCCGCCAAAAGCAGCTCTCCTCCCCCGGGTTGTGCCATCAGGGGACCATGTAAGATTCCATTTCACAAACCAGGTAGCGTGGTGTTTCAGAATGTGTGCTCTGATCTGAGAACTTGAAGTAGGAAGATAAGTCTGGTGCAGTAGGGGCAGAGGGAAGAGGAGGAGAAATAACTGTTGTGGGTTTTCTCTGAAAGCAGAGCCTAGGAAGGGGGGAGTGGACAGCGATAAGATTAGAAACTTCTTCACATATTTCCCGGGGCCATAAAACCTGGCTCATTTTACCCAATTTACCAAAGGGATTAAGCTGACATAGAGAGGAGCCAAAAGAAAGAAGATAGGCCGCCTTCCGGGACTGACTGTTTATAGAGAGCTGAGGCCCAGCCTGGCAAGGGAGAAACCTCTCACCCTGAGCCCAGGTTCTTTCCCAGCACCCCTGGACACAGCCCATCGTGTTCCTGTTTAAACCCTTCCGGGAAGGGGGTGCTCACATGCCCATACGGAGTTGCCTGTTCAGCTCTTGGTGCTCAGAAGAGCTCGCCCTGCAAATACAAACCTTCCCCCAACAGCTTCATTCAATAATTCAGTGGGTTGTTATATAAAAGCATACTTTTTAAAATATACTTTTATATTTATTTTGAATCCAATAAAAATGCTAAATTTTCTTGCCAATTTAAACGACATAGTTGCCTATTTTGAGGTTTCTCCATACATAATTACTTTGGAAAGATGACGGTTTTGTTTTTTCTCCAAATCTTACTTCTTTCATTTCTTTTTCTTGCCTTACTGCCCTGGCTAAGACCACCAGTAAGTGAGTAAATGGGTGCAGTGGGCATCCTTGACTTGTCTCTGATCTCCAAAGGGAAAACTTGCAATATTTTACCATGTTAGCTGCCGACATATCTTTATCAAATTATGGAAATTCCCTTCTGTTCATAATTTCCTAGATTATTTTTTATTAGTTTTAGATCATGAATAAGTGTTAAATTTTTATCAAATGGTTTTCTGCATGTAGGTTTTGTCCTTTAATCAGTTTATGTGCTGAATTAACCTGAATTTCATTTCACTTAATGGATTTTCTTGTTCTTGTTCTTTTTTTTTTTTCTTTTTTTAGAGAGAGAGCACAAGTGGGGAATAGGGGGGCAGAGGGAGAGGAAGAGAGAATCTCATCACTCTGAGATTCATGACCTGAGCTGAAATCAAGAGTCAGCCACTTAACCGACTGAGCCACCCAGGTACCCCAATCTTAATGGATTTCCTAAAGTTAAACTGACCTTGTGTTCCTGGGATTAGCCCATTTCGGTTGTGGTATCCTTTTGCATTACTGATGGATTTTTGTGGCTAATACTTTATCCGTGATTTTTCATTTCTATTTACGAGTAAAATTGGCCTGTAATTTTCTTTTCTTGCCATATCTTTGTCCTGTTTTGATATGCAGGTTATGTTAGCCTCATAAAGTGAATTGGAGATTACTCACTCTTTTTCTACTCTCTGGGAGAGATTGTCAAAGACAAAAGTAGCTTCTTCTTTGAATGTTGGGTAGAAATTGTCAGTGAACCCATCTAGAGCTGAAGTTTTCTGTATGGGAAAGGGTTTTAACAACTGATTCAATATCCTTAATTGTTAGAGGATTATGTAGGCTTCTTATTTTGTCTCAAGTCAAAATTTGTATATTATGCCTTTCTAGGATGTTGTCCATTTCATTTAAGTTTTCAAACATATTGACTCAAAGTTGCTCAAAACATTCTCTTTTTTCCTTTAATGGTGACAGTATCTGTAGTGATGTCTCACTTTTTATTCCTAATATTGGGGTTTTGGGGGGTCATTTATGTTTTTCTCTAGACCAGTTTCATTCAGGGGTTTGTCAATTCGTCTTTTCAAAGAACCAACTTTGGCTTTGTTGGAGTAGCTCTGTTTTAATTTTTGCTTTCTTATTTTATTAATTTCTGTTCTTGCCTTTATCATTTACTTTTTCCTACTTTTATTAGATTTGTTTTAATATTCTTTTTCCAATATCTTGGCATGAATTTTGATCAGTTTTCAGCTTCTTCTCTGACACATGCCCTTAAGACTATAAATTTCCCTCTACATACTGATTTACCCACACCTACAAATTTTGATATGAATTTTCTTCATTATCAATTGATTAAAAATATTTTCTACCCTCCTTTATCAGTTCTTCTTTTAACCCATGGGTTATTTAGAAGTGTATTTTTAAATTTCCTAGCCTATGGAAAATTTCTAATTATCTCATTATTGATTTATACCTTCATTATAAGGAATAGCATTTTAGATAATATGCTCTGTGCGGTTTTGATTCTTTGAAATTTGGTGAGACTGGCTTTATAACTCAGGTCATAGTCAAATTTTGTAAATTGTCTTATGTGTTTGAAAATAAGGTGTTGGATGCAGTTTTCTGTACATGTCATTTATTTAAGTCCTTTGAGTAAAGACTATTAATGCTCATTCCTACCTGATTCTTCTCTTTTGAGGGTGGATATAGGCAGACTACACTTTTCCATACCCTTGGAGACAAGAGAGGCCATGTGACCAGTTCTAGCTAAAGAGATGTGAATGGAAGTGATATGTTTACCTTCTGGGCCAAGGCACCCAAGAATGTGTGCTACCTCCACGTTTTTTCTTCTTTAGAAGCACACTGAGATGATAGAGGCATGTGGTGAGAGATGCCTGGATCTCTAGGTCACTGCGTGGAGGAGAACTGCCCTAAGAATTGCCTGACCACTGCACTTTGTGTGAGTAAGAAATTTGTTGTATTAAGCCACCAAGACTTTGGGTTTTGTGTGTGTGTGTGTGTGTGTGTGTGTGTGTGTGTGTGTGTGTGTCACCATTGCATAACCTATCCCTATACTGACTTTTTGCCTCCATGTCTGGCCAAATTCTGAGAGAGATATATTGAATCTTCCATTCCGATTTGGATTTGAATATTTCTAATAGTTCTGTCAATTTCTCTTTTGTCCATTTTGAACTATGTCCTTAGGTGTTTATAAAATTAAAATAGTTGGGGGGGCGGGGCAAGATGGTGGAGGAGTAGGAGACTTGGATTTTGTCTGGTCTCAGGAATTCAGCTGAATGGGGATCAAACCATTCTGAACACCTACGAACTCAAAAGGAGATCGAAGAAGAGAGTAGCAACAACTCTGAACAGAGAAGTGACCACTTACTGGAAGGTAGGACGTGCGGAGAAGTGAATCCGAGGTGATATTCGGGAGGATTAGGCGGGGGAGGGGGACCTCCGTCGGCCGCTTCTGGCGAGTGATAGAGCCGCAGAGCACAAAATCAGAACTTTTAGAAGTCGGCTCCACTGAGGGACATTGCTCCAGTGGCTAAGCGGGAGGTGGAACCCTCGCGGGACAGTGTGGTCTCAGGACCCTCGGGGTCACAGAAAGACCGGGGGTGCCTGAGTGCGGCAGAGCTCCCAGGGAAGGGAGCGGGGAAGCCGGCCACAGAGACGGAGCCGAGGCGCGGGCTCTCAGCTCGGGGTTGCCATAAACTGTGATCCGCGGCCCAGTCGGGCCCCTGCTCCTCCAGCAGGGACCCAACAAGCAGCAGAGCCAGGGAGACTCACCTTCCTCCCCTGGGAGGAGCGGCGCGGGAGCACACCACAGGGATCTGCTGGGTTTAGAGACTCCACACGGGGTCGGGTGCCAGAGATAGAAACACTCGGTCACAGGCCGGGTGAGCACGGAGTGCGGCTGGAGACCGGGGAGACGGGAGTGACTGCTTTTCTCTGGGGGCGCACTGAGGAGCGGGGGCCCCGAGTTCTCGGCTCCTCCGGGTGGAGATTGGGAGGCCACCATTTTCACTCTCATCCTCCAAAGCTGTACCGAGAGCTTGCAGGGAACAAAAGCTCCCGAGAGCAAACACGAGCAGATTGCTTAGCCCGGACCGAAAAGGGCGGAGCAATTCCGCCTCCAGCAAAGACATTTGGGAACCACGGCAACAGGCCCCTCCCCCAGAAGATCAGCACGAACAGCCAGCAAGCCAAGACCAAGTTTACCCATCAAGGAGAACGGGAGAACTCCAGCGCTAGGGGAATACTGCACATAGAATTCATGGCTTTTTTACCATGATTCATTAGTTTTTCAAAGTTAATTTTTTTAACTGTTTTTTTTATTTTTCTTTTTCCCTTTTTCAACCAACATCTTATCAATCCCTTTTTTAAAAAAAAAACATTTTTATTTTTCATTTTTAGAGTCATATTCTATCCCTTCATAGTAGTTACCCTTATTTTTGGCATATATATATAAGTTGTTCTCTCTTTAAAATTTTGAGATACAGTTTCTTCTAACAGATCAAAATATACCCTAAATCACTAGTGTATGGCTTTGTTCTAGTCTCCTGCCTGATCACATTGTCTCCCTTTTTTTTTTAAATCTTCTTTCTTTTTTCAAACAACTTCTTATCAATTCCTTTTCTAAAATCTTTTATACTTTTCATCTTTACAGTCATCTTCCATCCCTTCATTGTATCAACCCTTATTTTGTACATATATAAGTCTTTCTTTCTTTACAGTTTTAGGAGGCACTATCTTCTAACAGACCAAAATACACCCAAAATCTAGTGTGTGGCACTGATCTATGCACCAGCCTGATCATATTTGATCATATTCTGTTTTTTTGTTTTGTTTTGTTCTGTTTTTTGTTTTGTTTTGTTCTGTCTTTGTTTGTTTTTATCTTTTTCTTTTTCTTTTTTTTTCTTTCCTTCTCTTTCTTTTCCCCTGGTTTCAGGTCTTTTCTGATTTGTTTAGAGTATATTTGCTGGGACCATTGTTAACCTGATAGCATTTTGTTCTCTCATTCATCTATTCTCCTCTGGACAAAATGACAAGACGAAAAGAATCACCTCAGCAAAAAGAACAAGAGGTAGTACTGTCTGCCAGGGACCTACTCAATACGGACATTAGTACGATGTCAGACCTAGAGTTCAGAATCATGATTTTAAAGATACCAGCTGGGCTTGAAAAAAGCATGGAAGTTATTAGAGAAACCCTTCCTGGAGAAATAAAAGAACTAAAATCTAACCAAATCGAAATCAAAAAGGCTATTAATGAGATGCAATAAAAAATGGGGGCACTAACTGCTAGGATAAATGAGGCAGAAGAGAGAATCAGAGGTATAGAAGACCAAATGATGGAAAATAAAGAGGCTGAGAAAAAGAGAGACAAACAACTACTGGATCACGAGGCCCAAATTCGAGAGATAAGCGATATGATAAGATGAAACAACATTAGAATAACTGGGATCCCAGAAGAAGAGAAAGAGAGAGAGGGGCAGAAGGTCTATTGGAGCAAATAATAGCAGAGAACTTCCCTAATGTGGGGAAGGAAACAGGCATCAAAATCCAGGAGGCACAGAGAACCCCCTCAAAATCAATAAAAATAGGTCAACACCCCGACATCTAATAGTAAAACTTACGAGTCTCAGAGACAAAGAGAAAATCTTGAAAGCAGCTCGGGAGAAGAGATATGTAACCTATAATGGTAGAAACATTAGATTGGCAACAGACCTATCCACAGAGACCTGACAGGCCAGAAAGGACTGGCACGATATCTTCAGAACACTAAACAAGAAAAATATGCAGCCAAGAATACTATATCCAGCTAGGCTGTCATTGAAAATAGAAGGAGAGATAAAAAGCTTCCAGGACACACAAAAACTGAAGGAATTTGCAAACACAAAACCAGCCCTCCAAGAAATATTGAAAGAGGTCCTCTAAGCAAAGAGAGAGCCTAAAAGCAGCATAGACCAGAAAGGAACACAGAAAATATACAGTAACAGTCACCTTACAGGCAATACAATGCACTAAATTCATATCTTTCAACAGTTACCCTGAATGTAAATGGGCTCAATGCCCCAATCAAAAGACACAGGCTATCAGATTGGATTAAAAAAGAAGACCCATCAATATGCTGTCTTCAAGAGACTCCTTTTAGACCCAAAGACACCCCCACATTGAAAGTGAGGGGGTGGAAAACAATTTACCATGCTAATGGACACCAAAAGAAAGCTGGGGTGGCAATCCTTATATCAGACAAATTAGATTTTAAAACAAAGACTGTAATAAGAGATGAGGAAGGACACTATATCCTACTTAAAGGGTCTATCCAACAAGAAGATCTAACAATTGTAAATATCTATGCCCCTAACATGGGAGCAGCCAATTATATAAGGCAATTAATAACAAAAGCAAAGAAACACATTGACAACAATACAATATTAGTGGGGGACTTTAACACCCCCCTGACTGAAATGGACAGATCATCTAAGCAAAAGATCAACAAGGAAATAAAGACATTAAATGACACACTGGACCAAATGGACTTCACAGACATATTCAGAACATTCCATCCCAAAGCAACGGAGTACACATTCTTCTCTAGTGCCCATGGAACATTCTCCAGAATAGATCACATCCTAGGTCACAAATCAGGTCTCAACGGGTACCAAAAGATTGGGATTATTCCCTGCATATTTTCAGACCACAGTGCTTTGAAACTAGAACTCAATCACAAGAGGAAAGTCGGAAAGAACTCAAATACATGGAGGCTAAAGAGCATCCTACTAAAGAATGAATGGGTCAACCAGGAAATTAAAGAAGAATTAAAAAAATTCATGGAAACCAATGAAAATGAAAATACAACTGTTCAAAATCTTTGGGATACAGCAAAGGCAGTCCTAAGAGGAAAGTATATAGCAATACAAGCCTTTCTCAAGAAACAAGAAAGGTCTCAAATACACAACCTAACCCTACACCTAAAGGAGCTGGAGAAAGAACAGCAAAGAAAGCCTAAACCCAGCAGGAGAAGAGAAATCATAAAGATCAGAGCAGAAATCAATGAAATAGAAACCAAAAGAACAGTAGAACAGATCAACGAAACTAGGAGCTGGTTCTTTGAAAGAATTAACAAGATTGATAAACCCCTGGCCAGACTTGTCAAAAAGAAAAATGACCCAAATCAACAAAATCATGAATGAAAGAGGGGAGATCACAACCAACACCAAAGAAATACAAACAATTATAAGAACACATTATGAGCAACTATATGCCAGCAAATTAGATAACCTGCAAGAAATGGATGCATTCCTAGAGATGTATCAACTACCAAAATTGAACCAGGAAGAAATAGAAAACCTGAACAGACCTATAACCACTAAGGAAATTGATGCAGTCATCAAAAATCTCCCAACAAACAAAAGCCCAGGGCCAGATGGCTTCCCAGGGGAATTCTACCAAACATTTCAAGAAGAATTAATACCTATTCTCCTGAAACTGTTCCAAAAAATAGAAATGGAAGGAAAACTTCCAAACTCATTTTATGAGGCCAGCATTACCTTGATTCCAAAACCAGACAAAGACCCCATCAAAAAGGAGAATTACAGACCAATATCCTTGATGAACATGGATGCAAAAATTCTCACCAAAATCCTAGCCAATAGGATCCAACAGTACATTAAAAGGATTATCCACCATGACCAAGTGGGATTTATCCCTGGGCTGCAAGTTTGGTTCAACATCCGCAAATCAATCAACGTGATACAATACATTAACAAAAGAAAGAACAAGAATCATATGATCCTCTCAATAGATGCAGAAAAAGCATTTGACAAAGTACAACATCCTTTCTTGATCAAAACTCTTCAGAGTATAGGGATGGAGGGTACATACCTCAATATCATAAAAGCCATCTATGAAAAACCTACAGCAAATATCATTCTCAATGGGGAAAAGCTGAGAGCTTTCCCCCTAAGGTCTGGAATGCAGCAGGGATGTCCACTGTCACCACTGCTGTTCAACATAGTATTAGAAGTCCTAGCCACAGCAATCAGACAACAAAAAGAAATCAAAGGCATCCAAATCGGCAAAGAGGAAGTCAAACTCTCACTCTTTGCAGATGATATGATACTTACTGTGGAAAACCCAAAAGACTCCACCCCAAAACTGCTAGAACTCATACAGGAATTCAGTAAAGAGGCAGGATATAAAATCAATGCACAGAAATCAGTGGCATTCCTATACACCAACAACAAGACAGAAGAGAGACAAATTAAGGAGTCGATCCCATTTACAATTGCACTCAAAACCATAAGATACCTAGGAATAAATTTAACCAAAGAGGCAAAGGATCTGTACTCAGAAAACTATAAGACACTCATGAAAGAAATTGAGGAAGACACAAAGAAATGGAAAAATGTTCCATGCTCATGGATTGGAAGAACAAACATTGTGAAGATGTCAATGTTACCTAGAGCAATCTACACATTCAATGCAATCCCCATCAAAATACCATCCACTTTTTTCAAAGAAATGGAACAAATAATCCTAAAATTTGTATGGAACCAGAAGAGACCCCGAATAGCCAGAGGAATGTTGAAAAAGAAAAGCAAAGCTGGCGGCATCACAATTCCAGACTTCCAGCTCTATTACAAAGGTGTCATCATCAAGACAGTATGGTACTGGCACAAAAACAGACACATAGATCAATGGAACAGAATCAAGAGCCCAGAAATGGACCCTCAACTCTATGGTCAACTAATCTTTGACAAAGGAGGAAAGAATGTCCAGTGGAAAAAAGACAGTCTCTTCAACAAATGGTGTTGGGAAAATTGGACAGCCACATGCAGAAGAATGAAACTGGACCATTTCCTTACACCACACACAAAAATAGACTCCAAATGGTTGAAAGACCTAAACGTGAGACAGGAGACCATCAAAATCCTAAAGGAGAACACAGGCAGCAACCTCTTCGACCTCAGCCACAGCAACTTCTTCCTAGAAACATCGCCAAAGGCAAGGGAAGCAAGGGCAAAAATGAACTCTTGGGATTTCATCAAGATAAAAAGCTTTTGCACAGCAAAAGAAACAGTCCACAAAACCAAAAGACAACCGACAGAATGGAAGAAAATATTTGCAAATGATATATCAGATAAAGGGCTAGTATCCAAAATCTATAAAGAACTTATCAAACTCAACACCCAAAGAACAAATAATCCAATCAAGAAATGGGCAGAAGACATGAACAGACATTTTTCCAAAGAAGACATCCAAATGGCCAACAGACCCATGAAAAAGTGCTCAACATCGCCTGGCATCAGGGAAATCCAAATCAAAACCTCAGTGAGATACCACCTCACACCAGTCAGAATGGCTAAAATTAACAAGTCAGGAAACGACAGATGTTGGCGGGGCTGCGGCGAAAGGGGAACCCTCCTACACTGTTGGTGGGAATGCAAGCTGGTGCAACCCCTCTGGAAAACAGTATGGAGGTTCCTCAAACAGTTGAAAATAGAGCTACCCTACGATCCAGCAATTGCACTACTGGGTATTTACCCCAAAGAGACAAATGTAGGAATCCGAAGGGGTACATGCACCCTAGTGTTTATAGCAGCAATGTCCACAATAGGGAAACTGTGGAAAGAGCCAAGATGTCCATCGACAGATGAATGGATAAAAAAGAAGTGGTATATATACACGATGGAATATTATGCAGCCATCAAAAGGAATGAGATCTTGCCATTTGCAACGACGTGGATGAAACTGGAGGGTGTTATGCTGAGTGAAATAAGTCAATCAGAGAAAGCCATGTATCATATGACCTCACTGATATGAGGAATTCTTAATCTCAGGAAACAAACTGAGGGTTGCTGAGTGGTGGGGGGTGGGAGGGATGGGGTGGCTGGGTGATAGACATTGGGGAGGGTATGTGCTATGGTGAGCTCTGTGAATTGTGCAAGACTGTTGAATCACAGATCTGTACCTCTGAAACAAATAATGCCATATATGTTAAAAAAAAAAAAGAAGAAGAAGAAGAAGATAGCAGGAGGGGAAGAATGAAGGGGAGTAAATTGGAGGGGGAGACGAACCATTAGAGATGATGGACTCTGAAAAACAAACTGAGGGTTCTAGAGGGGAGGGGGTTGGGGGAGGGGCTAGCCTGGTGATGGGTATTGAGGAGGGCACGTTCTGCATGGAGCACTGGGTGTTATGCACAAACAATGAATCATGGAACACTATATCAAGAACTAATGATGTAATGTATGGTGATTAACATAACAATAAAAAATAAAAATAAATTAAAATAGTTTACTAAAACATTTTTTATCATATGGTACCCTTGTTATCTCTGGTAATACTTTCAATGAGAAAGCTTCTTTTATTTTATATTAATATAGTCACACCACAGGTCTTTTGCAAGCTGTATTTTATTCCATCCTTTTACTTTCCACCATTTTATATCCTTGTATTTCCTAGTGGGAGGGGTGATGGGAGGAAAGGGAAATTTAGAATGAATTGCACATAACTTCCATGTGTGCCAGTCACTTAGCTGGGTTCTGAGTTCATAGAAGAGAACAAGATACAGTCTCCTCTCTCCAAAAGTTTACAGTATAGTAGCAGAGATGACTTGGGTACTTCAAAAATCACGTGGAATGTAATAAGTGCCAGACACCTGATACGTGCCTTTATAAATCATCGTTGAGTGAATGATGTGAATTGCCACAAGAGTTCCGAGGAGAGAGAAATTATGTCTGATGGGAATGGATCCAGGCAGTCTTTGGAATGGCATTTGAATTGGGCCTTGGAAACCAGTTATTTTTGGATATTCAGAGAAATAGAAGAAGGTAAGAACAATTCGGGCATGGGAGCAGCATGAGGGCATGAAATATCTTTTTATGTTTATGGAGATATAATTTATATACCAGAAAGTTCATCCACTTAAAATATACAATTCAGTGGTTTTAAAGTATATCTAAGAGTTATGCAACCATCACCATAACCTAATTTCAGAACATTTTCATCATCTCCAAAAAGAAAGTACTCATTAGCAGTCACTCCCTACCCTCTTGACTCCACCCTGGCCCTGGCCCACCCCGTGGCCCTAGACAACCACTGATCTACTTTCTGTCTACTTGTCTATTCTGGACATTTCGTATAAATGGAATCATCCAATATATAATCTCTTATGACTGGCTTCTTTCATGTAGGCCTAAAGTTTACCAGGTTCATCCATGTTGCAGCATGTATCAGCACCACATTCTCTTTCGTTGCTGAATAATATTCCATTATATGAATGCCCCACATTTTATTATCCATTTGTGAGTTGATGGACATTTAGGTTATTTCCACTTTTTAGCTACTGTGAATAATGCCACCCTGAGTATCTGTGTTCAACTTTTGTGTGCAGGTATGTTTTTATTTTCTGATTCCACTAGGAGTGGAATGGATGAGTCAAATGGTAACTATGTTTAACCTTTTGAGGAACTGTCAAACGGCTTTCCAAGGTAGCTGCACCACCTCATTTCCAGCAGGCACCTATGAGAACTCCAATTTCTCTACATCACCTCTCACATCTGTCTTGTTGATCACAGCCATCTGGTGGGTGTGAAGTGGCAGCTTGTGATTTCGATTTTCGATTCCCAGTGGCTAATGATGTCGAGCCTCTCTTCATGTGCTTATTGGCCATTTGTAGATCTTCTGAGACATGCTTATTTAAATCCTTTGCCTAGTCTTAAATTGGGTTCTTTGACATTTTATTGTTGAGTTCCAAGAGTTCTTTATATATTCTGGCTACTAGACTCTCATGAGTTACATGATTTCAAATATTTTCCCCAACTTACATGTTGTCTTTTCACCTTCTTGCTGGTATCCTTTGAAACACCAAAGTATTAAGTGTTTATGAAGTCCAGTTTATCAGTTTTCTCTTTTAGCACTTGTGTTTTGGGTGTGGTATCAGTCGTTCTATTTTGTTCACCTAAGTGCTGGTCCCCTAGGTGGTTCAGTGTGTGGAAACCCATCGGGCTATTACAATTTGTGCACTTTTCTGCACATATATGCAAGATTTCCATAAACAAGTTTTTTTAAGGGGCTGATCATAATTGCCGCTTCCTCCACTGTGTCATTGTGGGGACTGGATGAGTGAATGCATGCACGGTGCTTGGCATAGGTCTGGCCCCACTTAGTGCTAAGAGATGGCAACTGCTGTTGGCATCATTGTAAATTCTAGCTCTGCTCCTTATTGGGTGGGTGATCTTGGCCCCAAGTCACTTCACCTCATCAAACCTCACTATCCTCATCCATAAAATGGGTTAGTGCCACCCACTTCACCAGGGCCAGCAGGGACCTCGATGACATGAGATAAAATATTGTCAAGCTTGAGGTCTGCCCCAAGGAGGCCCTCATGAAGGCTTGGATCAATAAAACAGGAAAAAAAAAAAGAGAAAGAAAAAGAAAAACCAGAGTCATGACTGAAGAGAGACAAACTGTCAGGGCTGTGAAGGTGTGAGTGGCTGCCAAGAGCTGGCTGTGGGCCCCTTAGGGCTTGTGTGAGCTGGGCTGGCCAGGCCTGGGAAGGGATGAAGGGGGAGTTGGCTTCCAGGTAAAGCCTGGCCTGGTGGTGCCAGGGTACCTGGTTATTTGTGAAGTCATCAGAAACCAGACCTCCTTCTATCCCTCAACCTCCCACCCCGGTTGTCTGGGTTCAAATCCTGTTTCTTCTTTGCCCAAACGCTCCCTCCACCTCCCCAATGCCTGTCTTGCCCTTGAGGTCCCACCAAGGAAGACTCATCTGCCCATTCCCCTGCCCTGGGCCACTCCACATCCCCCACTCCGTCTTCACCCTGGTGCTCCGACTCCCTCCCAGGCAGCTGGAGGGAGCTTCCTAAAGCATCCAGGAGGTCATTATCACCCGCTGCTCACAACCCTCCAGTGGCAGTGGCTGCCAGAGGATAAATTCCTTCTCTGGTCTCAAGGGCAAGTGCAAGTTTTCTTTTACCATTGTGTGTGCATGGGCGGGGGGGGGGTGTCATTAAATATGACATACATATAGAGAAGTTCCACATACTGAGTGTACGACTCGATGAATTCCACCAAACTGAACACATCTGTGTAAACCGACACCGCAGTCAAGAATCAGACCGTTACAGGCGCCCAGACACCTGCCCCCCGGGGCCCCTCCTAGTTTATCAGCCATCACCTAAGGGCAACCACTTCTTACATTACAGAGGAGTTTTGCCTGGCGTTGCACTTCACATGAATGAAATCATTCGGTGTGTACCTTGTGTCTGGCATCTTTTGCTTAACACGTCTGTGAGAGTCAGGCAAACTGTTGCCTGGAGGCAGACATTGTCTTTTCTCATCCCTGTGCGGGTGCTTAGAGCCCCTGCACTGCCCTTTAGACGCCTTTCCCACTCTAGGTTGTTTTCAGCTCTGGCATATGACGAAGAAAAGCCATCCTTGCCCATGTCTTTTGGAGGATCCATGGACTCATTTCTGTTGGGTAAACATCCATGAGAAGAATTGCCACCCCATCGGGACAAATGAACGTTCGGCTTTAGGAGATACCACAAATCATTTTCCAAAGTGGTCCTGCCAATTTACACTCCTCTCCCGGCCACATAGGAAAGTTCTTGTTCCAGATCTTCATGGGCACTTTGTGTGTGTGTGTGTGTGTGTGTGTGTGTGTGTGTGTGTGTGTGTGTGTGTGTGATATAGACAGAAAGAGAGATTATATATATGCAGCCTCTTTCATTTTAGCCATTCTGGTGAGTAGGCTGTGTTATCACATTGTGGTCTTAATTTTTATTTTAGGGGACTATCTTTTTTTAATATTTTTATTTATTTATTGAGAGAGAGCAGGAGAGTGAGAGAGAGCATGAGCAGAGCGGAGCGAGAGGGAGAAACAGACTCTCTGCTGAGCAGGAAGCCCGACATGGGGCTCAATCCCAGGACCCTGGGATCATGACCTGAGCCGAAGGTGGACACCCAGTGGACTGAGCCACCCAGGTGCCCCAGGGGACTATCTTTAAGAGAAAAAATATAAAATAGAATTTTGGATATAACATTGGGTACAAAAGTGAGTATTTATTAAGAATGTGAAAAGAAATCATAACAAATTTCTGGAGACTCAAGCTTCAGATTCCTTTCTTGTGAGATTTTTGTGAGGCTGTTTCCCAGAAATGCTTACATGGGAGTTCTTCCTGATAGCGACCTGGCTCCCCTCCCTGCCTGCAGTGCTCAACAGCTGCTTTTGGTGAACAGGCCCCTGTGAGCGAGGCGCCCAGAGCTCAGGCGTCACCAGCTTCCCGGGAAAGGACCTCTGGCCCCTGCCCATCTCCTACTCTTTAGGGTCTCAGCTTCCACGTCAGCTTCTCAGAAGGCCTTTTCTGCCCTCATTTTGTAAGGCCACATCCTGAGACAGATGATGACAGAGCAGGAGCTTAGGAGCAGTCACTGTGGACCCAGCCTGCCTGGGTTGACCTCTTGACTCCACCATCTTCTAGCTGTGTGACTTTGGACATGTCACACAACCTCTCTGGGCTTCAGTCTCTTCACCGGTAGAGTGAAGTAGGCCGTGCTAGCTCCCACATGGTGGGGTGTTGTGAGGACCCAGCCAGTTAATGCACATAACGCAGTTGAAAGGGTGCTTGGCACCCTTGTCTGTAAGATTGTCACGATGGCCCCCATCATCATGAGCCTTGGTTCTCTCCTGGCACATCTCATCTCACACTGATGATCTGCTTGAGTGCTCCACAGGACACGTCTGCCATGGTGCCCGCTGTATCCCCAGGCCGAATGTGGCCCCTGGCACATAGCAGGAGCAAAGAAGATGTTGAGTGACTGTCTTCAACGGATCTCACATCCGTCCAGGTGTGTCCAAGCCACAGCCATACCCTGGTCTGTCTTCATCATTCCATGCAGGCAGCGGCCCCCTTGCTCACCTGGAGCAGGGACTGACTGAATACATGAGCCTTGGCCACCTACCTGATCTCACCTTTCTCAGATTGGGGCCAGAATTTCTGTTGGCTTCTGTGTCCCCCAGGCCTTTACAGTTTACAAGGCCTGTTCCCTTCCATAACCACGTCTCTGGGTTCGGTAATAGGGCTGCGATTGGGAGCCCCAGTGCAACAGAGGTCAGGAAGGGGTAAGTGGCTCCTCAAAGTCACACAGCATGAGAAAGCGGGGGGATGGGACACATGCCCAGGACTCCTGGGTGGGCTGCCCACCCTTGGTCCCAGGGCACCTCTCATCCCTTCTGATGAGCACCAGAGGCTGAGCACATAGTAGGCACTTAGGCTTGTTCAGAAAGAGTGGAAAGAGGACAGGCTGGGCTTTAGTCGTTGGCTCTGGGACTGTGGGCATGGTCTTGACCCACCTGTGCCTCAGTTTTCCCATCTGTAAGAGGGGTTCACTTACCAAGTGAAAGCAGATTTATCTCAACTGGCCTAGGTGGTATTTCTCCTCGGTCCTTCTGTCTGTCTGTCTGTCTGTCTGCTCCATGATGACTTTGGAAGGAGCTGGCGTGTAGTCGGGACTGACTAATGGCATGGAGAGAACCTGGGATTTCCCTCCAAGCCTCTGGTGTCCGTCCTGACCCAGAGCAGTGGCCAGGAGCCATGTTTGGAGAAGCAGCTCCTCTGCCATCTTTAAAGGATACTGACAGATATTGATGAAACGTGGCCTGCCTCTGGCGAGCCCAGATGATCTGCAAAGATCTTGGTGAACGGTTAGGGGGTTCCAGTCCCTGGAATACACCCCCCCACCCACCGCTGCCACCTCACAGGGTGGGCAATGAGCAGACATGATCTTGAACAGTTGTTGTGAACAGTGTGATAACATGTCCAGATCAATGGCACTTCATGACTCCTCTGCTCCAACTCTCTCCTCTCCCAGATGGCACAGGGGCAACTAAGGCCCAGAGAGGGAAGAGATTTACCCAACGTCGCCCGGCACATCCAGGCAGACCTCCTGAATCAGAATCAAGTCTGTGATTCCAGGTCTCAGCCTTCTTTCCCCGCCCCCCACATTATTAATTATTTTTAAAAATAGCTTTGTTAAGATATAATTCATGTATGTTACAATTCACTTTTTTTTTTAAAGTAGATAATTCAGTGGCTTTTAGAACAGAGTTGTGCATCCATCACAATTATTTTGAGAACATTTAACCACTCCAAAAAGAAACCCCATACCCTTTAGGTGTCAACCCCCTTCCCCTCCCCCAGCCCCCACGAGCCCTCCATCCCCTCAGCCCCGGGCAACCACCCATCCATTTTCTGTCTCCCTATGTTTGTCTATTCTGCACATTTCACATACGACATGTGGTCTTTTGTGCCTGGCTTCTTGCACTGAGCATGGTGTTTTCAAGTTTTATCCATGATGTAGCCTGTATCAGTACTTCATTTCTTTTGATGGCTGAGTAATAGTCCATTGTATGGGTGTACCACATTTTATTTATCCAGTGATCAGTTGATGGACACTTGGGTTGTTTCCACTTTTTGGCTATTGTGAATAATGCTGCTGTAAACATTCATGTAGAGCTTGTTGGGTGGGCATGTTTTCAGTTCTCTTAGGTATATACCTAGGAGTGGAATTGCTAGGTCCTATGGTAACTATGTTTGTGAGCCCAGGTTCCTGGCTCTGGCTTTCTCAGACCTTCAGGGTGCTGATGGTGGAAAGGTTTGCCACTTGCTCTGCCCAGGGTCTGGGAACCTAGTCCTCCCTTCCACTTTGCAGAGTCTTCTGCATGGGAGAGTCAGCTGGATTCTAACTCCTGCTCTCTGCCATCAGTCAACCAGCTAGGTCACCAGGTGGGCTGTGTTACGTCTCTGAACCTTAGTCTTCCCATCTGGGAAATGGGATAGTAATCTCTGTGGTCCCTTCTGAGGGTTAACTGAGATCATAAAAACACAGTTTGCGTCCATTCATTCATTACATTCATTGGTGGCTGATGTGCCATGCACTGTTCATAGCAGAAGAGACACACAAAATCCCTTGTATTTACACAAGAAGCATCTTGCTTAAGCTTCAAGATAGCCCTGGGAGGAATACCTCCCGGTATCCCATCTCCTAGAGGAAGAAGAAGAAGAAGAAGAAGAAGACGAAGAAGAAGAAGAAGAAGAAGACGAAGAAGAAGATGAAGAAGAAGACGAAGAAGAAGAAGAAGAAGAAGAAGAAGAAGAAGAAGAAGAAGAAGAAGAAGAAGAGAGAACTCTAGAAGCTAAGTCCCTTTTCTCCATCCCCTTTGGAACTTAATTTTAGAATCTAGGACTACTCTATCTTTTGAACTTTTATTGCGGTAAGCCCTACAAGCAAAAAGAGCACCATTGTGCGTAGCTGAATGTACCGGGTACTGAGCACCCAGATGAAGGAAATCGAAACCCGTTCCCATCCCCCCAGGCCCCTTGCGCTCTAGCCCCGTCTTCCCTGCCAGGGAGAACACAGATGAGTTCTGCCCGTTCGTGAACTTCCTATGGGGGCAGTTCCGTAGTTCACGGTCTTTTGTGTTTGCTTCTTTTGGTCAGCGTTAGGTCCGTGAGATTCATTGTATTGTTGTGTGTCATCATGGCTCCCCTGTATTCGAGGCCGTGCAAATGATTGAAAACAACGATGATTGTTTTCACTGCCTCTGCTTTTAATGGGTCTCTTTGGGCTTTTCTTCTTGAAACAGAACACCGGGTCTCACACTTTCCGGAGCGTGTGTGTCTGGGCATCGGCCCAGGTCTGTGTAGGAGGGAAGTGGGGAAGCCAGGACGGGGTATGTGCTGACCCAGTCCTGGCCCCAAGGTGCATGTGCTTCTAGGAGGCTGCCACCTGGCCCTCTTCCTGAGGCCCCTCCCTTTTGGACTCTTGTCAATATTCTGTTATTCTAGGCTTGGCTTGAGGCTGAGGGGTGAGCTGGCAGGCATCCTAGGAAAGCAAGAGCAGCTGGAGAGGAGAGGGACTTTTAGGGGTGGGGAGATGGACCCAATCAGATCCCCACTGAGGCCTGTACAGAGCTTGTGTGGAGTAGGCTGCGCCACCCGTCCTGGAGTACCATGGGAAGGGAGGGTTCGGGTGGAAATCAGACCTCCCCTGGGCTAGGCTGTGTGCTGGGGAGGGCAGGCTGCCTGGGTGCCAGTCCCAGCTCTGTGACTATAGAATCTGTAAAATGGGGGCAACAACCTGTTAGGGTTGTCTGAGGAGGAAAGAGCTCAATGCACAGAAAGCTTCCTGACGTGAAGTTGGCTCTTAGGATTATAACATGTAAGAGCCAACTAGTTTATGTGTGTCATTGTTTTGAGCCTGCATACTGGTCATGGAAGGAGACACCATATCATCCCCATTCAACGGATAAGAAAGCGGAGGTACAGACAGGTTGAGAACCTGCCTGAAGCCACACTGTGAATCTGTGGCAGAGCCAGGCTTTGATCCTCGGTCTGTTTGGCTCCTGCACCCAGGCCTTTGAGCCCAGGGCTCTGAGCCGTCTTGGAGCAGGGCATAGCCCTGCAATGTAGGGACCTAGACTCAGCCCTCCCCTGGTTCTGGGAGCAGGAGCTCAGGCTCCTTTTCTTTGTCTGTAAAATGGGCCAATAGGAGCAGCAGGGCCTTTCTCCTTCCTGGGTTCCTGGCTAGTAGGCTCCCAGGGGTGGGACAGGCATGGGGGCTGGTCAGGAGAGGCCTCTGAATCTGCTGAGCATCGGCCGACTTTGCTGAAGCAGCCTTGCCCTTGCGTTTTAGAGGGGAGGTAGTCAGGCCTGGAGGCAAAGTCAGCAGTCCTGAGTCCACCTGGTGACCCCCTTGCAGGGTGTGTGCGCTGACTCTGCTCTTGGGGTGCTCCAGAGCCCCGGCCAGGCACACAAACAGCTGTTCCTAATCCAGGCTGCTGAGTGGAGCAAATGCTACCTATGATAGACCCAGGAGAACCAGAGGTTGAAGCCATTGGCCGCAGTCCAGGAAGGCCTCCCAGAGGAGGCCTCCTTGGAGCAGGGTCTTGAAGGCTGATTAAGAGTTCCTTAGGTAGAGATGACGGCAAAGCTTAGCAGAGGGAACAGCGATAGGCATCAGCTACTCAATTCCATCCCCACGCCCCACCCTTGCTTAGCCATCTGTTTTTCAGGGGGGCTGGAAGGCTGAAAATGATATTTTCCAGGGCCCCTTGCCAGCTCGTTTCTGGTTAGGCTCTGCCAGTGGAGAGAAAGCAGGAGGAGGAGAGATGCCTGCCCACCTCCAGCTCGTGCCGCGGCCGGGCCGGCCCACTTGGGCGGACCTCAGACATTCCGGGCGGCTCTGTTGGCTCCAGCAGGCAGGTGGTGAGTGCCGGCTCGGCTGGGGGCTCCCGACTATCCTGGATGGCAGCTGCCTTGTCACCTTCCATCTCCCTTCTACTCTTCCTGCACGTCGGATGCCTTTGGAACCCATGTCCCTCATCCAGTCAGCCTGAAATGGCCCAGAGGTTTCTGTTTTCCAGCCGGTCACTAACTGATAAACTGCTCAGGCCACGTAGGCCAGGACAAGCTGTAGTTTTCAGGGGACAGAAGGATTCAGTACCCAGAAAATGTGATGTCATGTTTTCATTTTGATTTATTTTCTTAGGTGCGTGTCGTGTGTTTCAACAGGAGTTCCCCCAGGGCAGAGACTGTCCTCCATTGTTTATTCAATCAACAAACATTTACTGGTGGCTGGTCAGTGGGGAATGAGGTGAATGACCAAGTTCCCCTACTTTTACAATCCCAGTCTAGAAGCCAGCTGTGGCTGTGGAGAACTTGAAACGCGACTAGTCCGAATCGAGATGGACTGTGGGTGTAAAACAAAGGCCGTGTTTCATGCACTTAGTATGAAAAGAATGTAAAAGATCTCACTGTTTATATTGATTACATGTTGACATAATATTTCACACATCCTAGGTTAGATAAAATACGTTATTAAGACGTATTTTACCTGTTTCTTTTTACTCTTTTTAACGTGGCCACTGGAAAAATTTAAGTTACTATAGCTTTGCATTTGTGGCTCCCAAGCTCTCTCTCTTGGACAGCCCTGGTCTTACGGGAGCTGAGCTGAAACACATTGGTTTATCAATTCAGCATTTATTGGAGTCTATTTAAGAGACAGACTTCAGATAGGAAGTTTTTGGGGACTTCAGATAGGATAGGAAGGGAGACAGATACAGCAACATGGAACTAAAATTCATGGTGATAAATGTTTGAGTTGGTCCATGTTCCAGGGCTCGGGGCGGGGGGCTGAGAAGAAATCTAGGAAGGCTTCACAGAAGAAGTGACTTTGGTGTTAAGCATTATAGGATGAGTAGGAGTTTGCTAGATGGATAAGGAAGAGGAAGAGCACTCCATGCTCAGGGAACTACCCATGCAAAAGCTAAGAGGTTGACAGGTGCCCAGGGCATTTGAGGGAGTCAGGAAATTTACTGTGGCCCAAACATGATTTGTTGGAGGAAGAGGCTAGAGATGGAGCTGGACTGGGTAGAAGCTTAAATGCCAGTCAAGTTTCGACCTGGGGGGTGGGGGGCTGAGGCTGGGGAAAGACTCTTGGGCAGGAGGAGGTGGCTGGTCCCAATGTGGGTGAGTTCACCTACCTACCCACCCTCCTCAAAAGCAGAAAAAGGACCAGCCAGACCAGACCTTGTTTGAACGTGCAAAGCAAACGCTTTTATTTCGGTGCTCATGCTTTGTGGCTCAAAAGCACATCTACTTCCTGCTTGGAATCCAAAAACGTTTATAGAACCATAGAGAATCACTGCAACCTTTGGAAGAACATATACATGTGGGCTTATTTTGTGATCCTTCCCTGTGCAAATCAGAAAGTTCTACGTGCATCAGAATGACTTTCTCCAAGTCCCCCTCTGAGATTTTGGGGGCCCTGGAGGCTGTGACCCCACCCCGGATAGAGCATTCTCCTTCATCCCTCTTTCAGCCCAGTCACATGGAGAGAGTGGGAGATAGAGTCAGAGATGACAGCCCATGGGCCCTCGGAGCTTAGGGCGAGGGCTGTGTTCCTGGGCCCTAGCCCTGCAGAAAGGGGGTGGCTGAGGCGCTAACTTTGTTGGTTAGTGACCAACACAGGCAGCTAAGTCTCTCGTGAAGTCTAGGCATTGCAGTGGGCGGGTTCATGGGTAGGACAGGGGCCTCTGGAGCTTTCTTCCCCAAAATTGTGGTCTGAAGGAAGGTGCCTGGGCACAGGCAGGGGACCCAGACAGGGCTAGGGGTGGGAAGGTTTGGTCATGGTCAGGGTTTCACACTCAGAAACATCTAGGCCTGTGGCCTCAGGCTCTGTGGAGCTAGGGAGGAGGACTTGCTGTCATTTGCAAGGCTGGGTCTTATAAGCATTGGAAGAGCAGAGCTGAGAGGGCCTTGCTCATGAGCTGGGTCAATACTCCATTGCCCAATGAGGAACCCGAGACCCAGAGAGAGGAAAGCAGTGGCTGATCGGACTTGGGGCTCAAACCCAGGGCTCTGACCCCTCCAACCTCCTCCCCACCTTACCCCAACTGTATCATTTCTGCTCAGGTCCCAAATGGCCTCTTTAATATTCTCAGGTCAGGGCTGGTGCCATGAATGGGGAACTGGACTCAGAGTCAGAAGTCCTGGGTTGTGTTCCAGTGCCTTCCTACTACCCAGCCTTGCAAATAGCCTGCTGGTGCAGAGTGAGCTGCCTCTCCCTCCTCCAAGCCCCAGTGTCTTCACCAAGAAAGCAGCTCCTACTCTGCAATTTCCCATGGTGACTTAAATGGGTCAGTAGCCATGTGAGCACTAGCAAGCACAGGAAGTGCCCGGCACATCGTAGGTGCCTCACAATGGTGGTGGTGGGGAAGGTTGGGCCAGGGCTGCTGGGATGTGAGGGGACCTCGGGTCTGGCCTTTCCTGGGACTCCACCTGCACCTGCTCTGGTTCTCCCAAGGGCTCCTGGGGCCTGTGTATTGCCTGGGATCTGGTCAATGGGCACACTGTCTCCCTTTGCTGGTTCCAAAGGGCTCTGGAGTAAACCAAACAATATGGTGGGCGGTCAGCGGTTTCCAGTGGCATCCGGGTTGTAAAGGGAGGCATGGGTCCCTCCTCCCCCACCCCAGACCCAGTCAGCCAAGGGCAGTGCTCCTAATGGGGAAGCACAGAACATTCTTCACAGTTAAAGGGAGATGGGGATCCAAGCTCAGAGGCACAAGATAAGCCAGGAATACATTCCATTCCAAAGAACCCCCACAAGCTCTGAGGTCTGGGGCCAAAGAAGGGGCAATTGGTGCATTAGCTTGGAACAAAAATTGGGGTCAAGTTAGGGGCTCTTAGCTGGCTGAGGCGGGGCTGGGCACATGGTCCTTAGGCGGGACCGATGATGATGTTCCTGAAGCCTTTCACGGCCTTCAGCTTGTCACTCTCGAAGTTCACCACCAGCTTATGGCGGCCCACGTGGCATGGCAGCAGATCCACTCTCACCTTGACCTCCTCCCCCGCCGCCACGGGGTCCGGGCTGTGGAGAGGCCAGGATGACGTGTGACTACTGGGGACTTAGCACAGAGCCTCAACTTCATGCAACAAGAACAAAATGGGCCCACTCACCGCTCTCCAAGAGCCTAAGCAACCTGCTCTCCCACGTGCAGAGGGGCCCGCGTGTGTGTGCGTGTGCACAGAAGTGGACGCTGTGCTTTGGGGTAAGAGTGGGAGCATTCAGGGGACTCCATGTGTGAAAATGCACTGAGCTGTACATACAGGACTTGTGTTATTTACCGTATGTAAGTTACCATACAATAAAAAAGTAAAAAAAGGATCGATGTTTGTATTTGTGTATGTAGATAGGTATCTATGAGGACACACCCACACGTGTACACTCTCACACATTCCAGATGTGGATGCTTGTGTTTACATGAGGCCCTAGAGGCGGGTGCTTAGCGACTGAATGTGTTAACTGTTCAGGTTTGGGAGGACACGGGCACAGAATGCAGCTAGAGTGGTACGGGTGCTCAGGGAGGATGCGAGGGTGGGAACTGTGCCTAAGGGGCTGGGGAAGGGTCACATGGTGTATTAAGGCAGGTGTGTGGGTGGGTGTGTGAGAGATGAGAGGAGGGAGTTACTGGCCAGGGTTTGGTGCCTGCAGGCAGCCCCTCCCTCCACCAGCACCTGCCCTGTGCTCCCAGGCCCACCAGCTGGAGTGACCGGCACTTACACGTCCATGATCTTCTGCTCCTCCATCAGGCCGGCGCCCTCCATGGTGAAGGTGCAGCCTAACAGGGGCGTGGGGAGGGGGTTCCGCAGGGACGCCTCAGCCATCAGCTTGCGGTTCTGCTTGGGCTCTCCCAGGATCTGGAAGACGGGACAGATGTCAGGCGCAGGCCTGAGGGAGAGGAGCCTAGAGACCCTCAAGGGCAGTCAGGGGCCTGGCGGGGCCATCTCTGTATTTGCTGCGATTTGGCCCCGCTCTGGCACAATCGCTCCCCACCTCTGTGCCTGTTTCCTCATCTAGAAAACACGGACGTTCACGGACCTGCAGTGAGGCTCCACGTGACTCGGGGGATGTAGAAAGTGCCTCCCTTGTTCTAGGGCCTGGATGGAAAGATCACAGGCTTTGGGGCCAGGCTGATCTCTACCCCTTCCTCACTGTGTGACCTTGGGAAAGTAACTACCCCCTCTGAGCCTTGGTTTCTTCTTAGGAGAGAAATGCCTGGCTGCAGGGCTGTCCTGAGGATTAATTGAGCTAATATGTGCACGCTCCTAGCGGAGTGTGTGGCATGCAATGCTCGCTCCCGCCCCTCTTGCCCTTTACCACTTATTTGTAACTGCAGCATTTGGGATTCTGGGGCTGTGGCTCCTCCAGGCGAATCACTATGATGCCGACGATGATGGTGATAAGAATAGTCAGCCCTTATGAGCCCTTATAATGCATTTCCTGGGATGCACATTTAATTCGTACAACACACCTAGGTGCTAGTATTAACTCCACCTCGCAGACAAATAAACCGAGGTCCAGAGGGGCAAAGTGACCTGCCCAGGGCCACCCATGCACAAACCCAGGGAGTCAGACTGCAGAGTCTGTGCCCTTAAACCCTCTGCCTCTCCCTGCCCCACTAGGGCCCCAGGGCCTGGGGATCTCACCTTAGCTTTCAAGGGTCCATGATTCTGAGATCCCTAATTTCCACCACCCCACCACCACTCTGGGATTCTAGGATTCATTCCTAGAGGTAGGAGTCCCAAATTCTTTCAGCTTCATGATGCTTTCCTTTGATGAAGTTAGGATTTGAAGAACCCTGGGGCATCAAAGATCTGGAGGTGGCAGGGCTGCTGGTATGTGCATGTGGGGTGGGGGGAGCTGTCCTGGGACCCCGCCCCCAGCCCCATACCCTGCCCAGCCCATCCCGTACCCGGATCTTGATTTCTGGATTCTCCAGATAGATGTCCCTCTCGGCCAACAGGTAGCTGTTGGCATCCGGCTCCATGAGGAGGCCCCACACCTTGATGAGGTTTGACTCGGTCAGACACTCACAGTACTTCTCATAGAGGATTCGAAGTGGAATGCTCTTCTCTGCAGGAAAGGAGAGGGAAGAACACTCATGATAGCTGATTTACGGCCCCCATCTCTCCCATGGCATCTCCACGAGGCACAGAGAGGGGAAAGAATGTGCTTGAGGTCACATAGCTAGTGAACGAATAGGCAGATCCCAGGCCTTTTCCCCCATCTGCCCTGGCTCGGGGGTCCCCAGGAAGGAGCTGGGAGGGGAGGCGGGACAGCTGGTCGGGGAAGTGTTGGAGCTCCAACAGGCCTGGGTTCTGATCTTGCCTCTTTGCCCTTAGCCAGCTGGTGATGCTGGGCAAGTCACTCCACTTCTCAGGACCTTAATTCCCCCACATGAAGCTGGTGGGATTGTACCCATTTTACAGATGAAGAAATACTTCCACCAGTAAGTGCTCAGATCAGGAGACCTGGTGCAGCATGGCCACTGACTGGCTGTGTGACCCTGGGAAGGTGACCTCTCCTCTCAGTTTCTCTTCTGTTCCCTGGGACATCTGGCACCTGCTGGGAGGAGCTAAGACCAGAGGACACTTCAGAGCAAAAGCCACACAGTGAGGAGGGGATGAGAAGAGCCAACCCCTTCCACCGCGGAGAAGCAAAGTGGGGTTTCTAGCCCCGTTTTTCTGACAACACTGAGGCCCAAGGACACTAGGGGTCAGCTTGCAGGAGGCAGGAAAGAAGAGCAAAGAGCACAGGCCTGAGAATCTGCAGGCTTGGCTGCGAAGTGCTCGTCCACTCAGTCTCAGAGAGCCTTGGGCAAACCCCTTCTGGAAGGCTCCTTGGACCTCCCCTCAAATGGGAGCGCTGGAGGGCTGGTGTTGGGGCTCAGTGGAGCCCAGCCAACCCCGGGCCATGATGGGAGACATGGCCGCCTCTTTTCCTGCCATCTGTGCCCTCACTCCTCTACCAGGCTCCAGCCACTCGCCGGAATTTGCACACATCTGAGGATAACCTCATTATTTGCTCATTGTTTTGCTCTCAGTCCACTCGCCTTATACTTTTTAACCTTTTTTGCCTGTGGACGCTTTTCCTTATTTGCGGCAAACCAGTCTCATTTACTATAAATAGAAGGTAACTGGCAAAAATAAATATAAGCCAAGTCATGCTCGTTCAGTTCCAGCTAGATATTCTTGTCTGCTGAGGGCTCTGCGCTGAGGCAGGCGATCGGTGAGGGGTAGGGGTGCTGAGCCTGCAAGCGCCACTGAGATTCTCCTCACGGCGTCCGTCTGAAAGACGGTGGGGGCCTGGGCGCCTGGGTGGCTCAGTCGTTAAGCGTCTGCCTTCGGCTCAGGTCATGATCCCAGGGTCCTGGGATTGAGCCCCGCACCGGGCTCCCTGCTCCGCGGGAAGCCTGCTTCTCCCTCTCCCGCTCCCCCTGCTTGTGTTCCTGCTCTCGCTGTGTCTTTCTCTGTCAAATAAATAAATAAAATCTTAAAAAAAAAAAAAAAAGATGGTGGGGGCCTGACGGACAGCCACCTTCTCGCTTCAGGTCAAGGTCTAAGCCCCGGCCTGCCCCACGCCCCAGCTGTTCGTTCCCGGGATGGATCTGCCCCAACCTCTGAGCAGACGACGTGTGGGAAGAAAACCCAACCTTCTGCCAAAAAAGACAGAAAGGAGTGAAAATCCCCTGGTCAGGGCCTGGTGGAACCGAGTGGAAACCGGCCAGCTACACGGGAAGGGATAACACTGCCCTCCAGGAGCTTAGAGGATGTGGCCCCAACTGTTGACTTTTCCAGAAGGCTGAAGCCAGGGTGGGGCCGAACCTTTGAGAACCTTGGTCCATGGAAGGATCATGGCCTTGGCTGAGAGAGGAAAACATGTACAGCCAGTCTCAGTCGTTCCTTAGATGACTAGCCCTGTTCTAGAAAGTGCTCTGGGCGTGGCCGCAGAGGCACAGTGGCCGCACTCCCAGTGACCCACCTGGAGGGGTGAGGGGAGGAGAGAGAGCACAGGTTGGGGCAGGAAGGGGAAGGGAGAGAAGCAGTGCAAGGGGATGGCTCTCTGTCCTAGGCCCGGTTTCCTATTCGCACATTCTGGAAATTCCCCAGATCTTATCACCAAAGAATAACAAGCAAGCCAGCCAAAGTCTGGGGTCTTGGTGGGGGGCGGGGTGGTGAAAGCATCTATCTGAGGCCGAGCTTGGCACTGGAGGCCTGACCGAGCATCCTAGACTAGCCCCACCTTGCAGCCCGAGGGCAACACACAGGACCTCTGCCCTCCTCCGCCCTCTCCCTGCAGGCTGCGCCCCTCACGGGTCTCCGAGGCAGGAGGGAGCGCTCTGCCGTGAACACATCCCCGGGATGATGGGAAACACCGACAGGCTTGGCTGAGCCTTGGCGGAACAATGCTCCAAGGGCCCAGATGGTAACTGGGTAGCAAAGCGTGACTCAACAGGAAGGAAGTTCTTCTGGCATCGTTGGCCCCGGGCTGGAGTTCACCTAATGCCTCACATTCCAGGAAAGACAGTTCCTCCCTTTGAAGCGGTTCCGAACATGAGAAGAACCTGCTGGTGCACAGTCACACCCCGGGGCTGGTGGGCTCTTCAAAATCAAACAGCCTTCCTACAAGTGGGGAACCTGAGGCCTGGAACGGAGAAGACAAATCCCCAGGGGCCCACAACCCATCGTCAGAATGGTTAGGAACTAGAACTTGGGTATGCTGGCCACGAAACATACCCGTAGGGATGGACCCCTGCCGAGGTCCCCCGGGGCCGGGATGCAGAGGTGACAGCTGGGTCCTTCGAAAGCCATCGGGGTTGGGAGGGGCTCAGGAGCCACTGGGCCCAGCACCGAGACCGCCGTCTGGCACAGTAGGTGTTCAGGACAGACCCTCAGGGCTTCTCTGCCTTCCCATGATCAGGCCCCATTTTATACTTTCCAGATATTTCCTGAGCGCACGGTCTCCTCCAGTCCTTCCAGCGGCCCATCAGCACGGTGTGCTGTTGCCCCATTGAATGATGGGGGTGATTCGAGGCTCCGAGAGCAAGTTCATCCCACCCAGGTTTGTACATTTAGAAGGTGGGGGAGGCCAGAGGCAAAGCCAGGCCTGGCTGACCTCAGAACACATGTTCTAGCAGCCCGAAGTGTTGGGGCCTGTCCTGGTGCCACTGGCTTTGCCCCTGAGGGCTTCCCCCTGCTCAGGGACCCTGCTAGGCAGTCTGCTCTGGGTATGCGGCCCCAGGAGTGCCCGTGGTGGGCCCGAGATAGAGAAACCAGGAGGTGGCACTGTCGCTACCACGGACTCCAGGCCTGAAACACAGACAGGCCTTCTGAGGAACTCCAAGGCCGTGGCCCTCACGCCGGACCACTGGGGGCCAAGGGCAGAGGCAGAGGTAATGAAGGGGAGGAAACATGCGTCTGACAGGCAAGAGTAGGGGGCCAGGCGAGGGCAAACAGACTCCATAAACACAGAGCTCTCCGCGCCCTGGGCCTCTCCACCAGCTCCGCATGTGAGCATGCCGGCTCCCGGGTATGGAGCACCTACTCTGTGCACGGCCTCCCCCCCCCCCCACCCCCCGCCCCACCGGACAGTCCTCCGCGGCAGGGTCATGACTGACACGGGCCTCATGGGGACACTGAGGTTCAGGGAGGCAGCCGTTTGCCCAGGTGACCCAGCAAGTGGGACCCTCCTCACTGAGGCCCCAGGATGAAAAGCGTTCACGCTGCCCCTCAGGGGACGATCAGAAGACCCCGCCACCAAGACCCCTTTGCCTCCTCAGGCCTGAAGGCTGCCAAAGCACAAACCAGGATCAGGTGGCTGGGGGGCAGGACACCAGGCTCTATGCTGCCTCACTAAGTGACCTGAGTGGCCACAACCCCTCCCAGGGCCTCAGGCTTGTGTTTAGGAAGATAATCGGGTGCAGCGACCAAGCCAGGCAGGGAAAGAGACCCAGGAGGCCTGTGTGCGGGTTTCTGACCAGGAGCCTTGAGCGACAGAGGCTCTGTCCGGGGGCTGCCGACTGGGTCGGCTCTTTACATTATTTTGCCCCAGAACAGGGCAGGGGATCTGCCTCACAGGGAGGCCAGGGCGGAAGAGAAGTTCAGGCCGGGAGGAAAACACTTCCTCCCCGGGGGCTGGGCCGTTCTCCTCTTCCTGCTCCCAGAGCTACACTGCCCAATAGGGCAGCTTCTGGCCACAGGCGGCTGGTTAACTTGAAGTGGAATTAAAACTCGAGTTCCACAGTTGCACTCAGTTCGTCTCAAGTGCTTACCGGCCACATGGAGCTGGCCGCCAGCGTCTGGATAGCGCAGACGCAGAACAGCTCCCGCATGGCAGAAAGTTCTAGAACCCCTTCTCTCTGAGGCTGAGAACCTCCCGAGGGACAGGAGAGGTTCTCGCAGGGGCCGTGGGGGGAGCCGGAGGGAAGGAAAGAGCTGAGAGCAGGCAGTACCGCATCCAGGGAAGTAACCTGAGGTCCCATGAAGGTGACATGGACCAAAGCAGTATAGTTGCTAAGGGTAGAGGTTCCAGTCTCAGTCCTGTCCCTTCCTAACTGTGAGGCCTTGGGAAAGTTCCTTAACCTCTCTGTGCTCAGTCTTCTCATGGGGAGAATGGGGCAATAAAAGAATCCACCTCCCACTTTTGTTATAAGAATTAAATGGGTTGCTCGTTATAAAGGACGTGGGCGGGGCCTGACCCAGAGGACGTGCCACAGAAACATCTGCAAGGTCCACTGCACCTGCCAAGTGCTGAGGTCACTACCTAGCGCATCATTGCTTGGTGGTCAGTAACTGCCCCAGGAACGCAGGGCCTCACCGGACAAGGGCTCCAGGGAAAGATTGAGCAGGTCCTTGATGCCACACTCAGGCCCCAGGACCCCGTTGTAGCTGACGGTGCGGGCATGCAGCAGGAGACGGCAGGTGTGGCTCTTGGCTGTGTTGTTGGTGATGTAGGCGAAGACGTCAAAGTCACTGCCCATGTTCATGCTCTGGCCCACGCGGATCCGCATGGCCACCCCCGTCTCCACTTTTTCAGTCAGCTTGTTCAGGTGGTTGGCCCTTTTGAAGGCTTCTCTCTCCTCCAGGGACCCTGTGAGGATGGGGAAGAAAGCTCCACTATGGCCCTCGAAATAGGGACCAAGGACAACAAGGCTGGGGCAGGGTGAGCTGGCTTTTCAGAGTCCTGGTGACTCAGAGCAGCCCTGGAGGAGCCCCTTGTCTACCCTGCTGTGCCAGGAGGACGGAAGAATATTTTATTTACTTTCCACAAGTAAACTCCCATACATCCCTCAAGACCCAGCCCCAAATGACACCCCCTCCTCCAGGAAGCCTTCTCTGACCACTCCTGCCCCAGGATAAATGAGTCACCATGTCTTCTTGAGTTTCACCTGTGCCTATTGCCTATCATGCTTTTCACTTAACCAAGTTGTTTTCTGTTTATGTACTTAACCCTCTTAAGCCGCTCAAAGCCTAAGACTGTATTTTACTTATCTCTGTCATACCCAAAGCCTCTAACAGTGCTTGGGGGATGGGAAACACCAATAGGACGATGCAAACTTTCTCACCTCCCAGTGTTCGCCCAGGGATTACTTCTCCCTGAAATCTTTTCCTCCTCCTGCCCTACCGGTGAAGCTCCCCACTTCTGTGTCCCATCTACCTCTCTCCTCTGCTCCTTTTTATTTCTTCCCCGGTGTTGCTGGGTGCATATCTATGTCTCCCATCAAACCATCAGCTCTAGACCTTTCAGAGACCAGGGGAAGCACCTCTGCCTTCTGTTGTCTCCCTTCCAGCTGGAGTATGGCTGCTTGTTCCCCAAACCCTGGGACAGCGCCGCTAAGTCAGCGGGAGTCAGATGAAGGCAGGAGTGATGTCTCCTTAGGCACCTAAGCGAGCCCCCCTGGGCTCCCGGATGCTTAGAAAACATCTACTGTATTGAATTGGCTGCTGGTTGTGCTCCAAAACAATTTAAAAAAATAGGCTGTGTCCTTTCTTCCCTCTCCGGATTTAACACGAGATGTGGAGAGCGGCTTTGCCTTTGTATTGGATTGCAGCTCCCTTACTAAGTTGCTCTTGCCCCGTTTCTCTCCTCCTTCCCCATCCATCTTCACGCTCACCTCCCCAGCTGTGTGTGAAATACTGCACAAATAAACACTACAGTGTTCCTGGAATCTCTTTTACAGGACCCGCCCCTCTGGACTTTCAAGCTGTTCTAGTCCAAACACATTGCAATTACAAGAAAAAGGGGGAGGTGGGATAGCCCATCTTCGGTTGGAGGTGCCATTACGACAAATACTGTTACAAAACAACACAGACATCATTAATCTTTCTGTTCAGATGCCTGCGTCTCTGACATAACTGGCATCCCTTCAGTCGTATTTAAGTCAAACCAGCCAAAAAGGCAAGGCTTAAAAACCCCATGGAATCCCTTTGTGGAATACAGAATTCTTTTCTTAAGTGAATACTCCTCTACTACTGTCTCCCAGTGTGCTTTTTTCTAAGAAAAGATGTAAAATGGAGAGTAACCTACAGGTCCTTATTGTATGCAGGCTGCCAAAGAAAACACGCATGCACGCGTGTGCGCACGTACACGCGCACGCGCACACACACACACGAGCCCGCTGGCTGGTAAAACGGGCGGGCAAAGACTCTGGGGAGCCGGGCACCTACCCTCCGGGTACTTGTAGTTGTGGGTGATATCCTCCCGCTCATCACGGCCCACGCTCTTTGTGCTGATCTTCATCCCCACGGTCTGGGAGTTGTTGGTGGACTTGCACAGGGACCCATCGTCCTGCAGGATCCAGTTCACAACATCGGCATTGACCTCAGCAAAGACAAAAGGAGCGTCGTACTTGATGCTCAGGTCACCCTCCTTGATGGCACGAACTGGAACTGGGCCACAGCAGTATGTCCCTGGTTGGGGGTAAGAGGAGACATGGGCCTGGACTGAGGGGAGGGTGGCACCCTCTCACACCTTCCACATTTCTTTTTTTTCAAAAAGATTTTATTTATTTATTTGAGAGAGAGAAAATGAGAGGAAAGGAGCATGGCGGGGGAGGGTCAGAGGGAGAAGCAGACTCCCCGCTGAGCAGGGAGCCCGATGCGGGACTCGATTGCGGGACCCCAGGATCATGACCTGAGCCGAAGGCAGTCGCCCAACCAACTGAGCCACCCAGGCGCCCACACGTTCCACATTTCAACCACACTTTTGCAAAGAATCTCAAGCCCATCCAGCCCTTTGACTTGGGGACTCCATTGCTGGGAAGGAAGGCAGCAGAGAGTAAGAATTGAGAATGGAGACTCTGGAGCCCGTCCAGCTTCTGGGGTTCAAATCACAGCTGGCCTCTTATTAGCTGGGTGACCTTGGGGAAGCGACTTAACTTCTCTAAGCCTGTTTTGTGTGGTGGGGATATCCGTATGCACCTAATGAGGATTCGGGTATACTAAATGCTATGTAAGTGTCTGAAATATAAAATAGAAGCGGATCCTCAGGCATCCCGAGGAAGGGAGGGAGCCATGCGGTAGAAGGCAGTGCGTCCGTCTGTCCTGCTTCCTGCCCGCACAGAGAGCCACACCCACCCATCAAGGTACTCAGGGAGTGGCACGTTGACTGAATGAACATGAGAGCTGGATGTTTCTCTCACTGGGGTTCACAACTGCTTCAAACTGGTCACAAAGTTAAATGTGGAGGGCTAGAGGCTGGGTAGCTTACTACAGTATATCCATTTGATGCAACACGGTAACATTCATTTAAAATTAAAATCATGGAAAACTATGTATAGAGAAATGCCAAGGACGTATGGAGAAGTGACAGGGCCCAGACAAAAGGCCACGTGCAGCCGGAGATCTTAACGCAGGGACCAAAGACCCCCAAAGCACTGCAAATAGAATTCAGGGGTCCGTGGACTTGGATGGGGAAAAAAATTACATCTTTGCATCACCGAGTTTGGATAACGCTTCCTTCGATTGTGAAAGCAGACAAACGATAGTCTTAGGTGCACTTCTGACTTCTCACTCATAAGGAACACAGACACTTACGTATCACTTTATAGCTGTCATAGATCACTGGAAATACCGCTTAAACACATCTGTACCAGTACTTTATGGAACTTACTATCTCTACCACTAGATCTTGTTCTGTAGACCATATATTATTATATCATAGTTATTTTTTTTAAATTTTGATAACCATGTTTCAGTGCGATTGGTTTTCTTTGTTACCCTAGGTAATATATTCTATGCATTTAAAAATATTATTCTCTTGGGGGGATGGAGGTAACTGAGTGATGGGCATTAAGGAGGGCACATGATGTGATGAGCACTGGGTGTTATACGCAACTAATGAATCGTTGAACACTACGCCAAAAACTAATGATGTACTATATGTTGGCTGATTGAATTTAAATAAAAAAAATAAATACAAATAAAAATATCATTCTGAGAAAGGATCCATTTGGTTTCACCCAAATTTGCCTTGGTGTTCTGTCTCTTTTTCTCTTTCTCTTTTTTCTATCTCTTTCTCCCTCTCTCTGTCTCTGGCTCTCTGTCTCTCACACACACACCTACAAACAAATATATAATAGGAAATTACTGGAAGCTGTGTGTGAATGTTAATGACATTTCTTTTGAGGGGGAGAGGACAAAGATGCTGTTTGATTTTTTTCTTTGTGCTTTTCCATATTTGCTGTTTTCCACAATGCATGTGAATTACTTTTCAAATCATAAAAGAAGCGGATGGTACACTACGAGTGAAGACCCCCCACACTCGTGCAGACCAATCAGTGGTCTCTGGAGTCAGCCAGACTGGGGTTAGAACCTGGCTCTGCCTCTCCGGGCTGAGGGACTGTGGGGGAGTTCTCACCAAGCCTCAGTTTCCCCGTCTAGGGAAGGGGGCCACGCCCACCCACCTTCACTCTTCTCCTGGGGTGTGGGGTCGAGGGCCTGCCACCCCTCGTAGCCAGGCTGCAGGTCCGGCCTGCTCATCCATGACTCGGCCCAGCAGTGGTAGTTCCTGTGGGAGAAATGAAGTGAGGACTCACACTCCTCCCGCGGGCAGTCCACACTCGCCTGTCCTAGGCTCAGCCCAGAGCGTCCCCAACACTCCTCCATGCTCTTCCTCCCCTGGGCCCCAGCCAGGTGCTCACTCCTACCTGGGGAGTCACTGTCAGTGCCTCTCCCACAGCCCACCCCTTTTCACTGGCTCCTTGAGTCCAGCTGATGGGACCTCCTTGCTTCTTGGCTGTCCCTTCTTTTCCAGCTCCGGGGCTCTGCCGCGTTTCAGGCCTGCCTGGGCCACACCCTGGCCCCCCGCCTGCAATCTCTCCCCTTCTGATCTGCTCCAGTGTCATCGGTGTCCCTCTCCCAGTTTGAAGCCTTTGGTGACAACCCGTTGCTTTTGGAGTCAAGCCCAGACCCTCTAACCTGGCATTCCAGACTCCTGAAAAATCATTCCCCTGACACCTTGTCATGCATTGTTGACTTTGTGTGTTGACTTTCCCTCCTTTGCTCATGCTGGGGCCCCTAACTGGAGAGCCCTCCCCAGGCCCTGTTCCCCCTTGTCCAAATACTGTTCAACTTCTAACCCCAATTCAAATGTGACCTCCTCTGAGAAGTCTTCCTAGGTTTCCCTTCCAGGGGACCCTCCCCAGTGGGGTCTACCCCTGACCCCGGGCCCCAGCTTACCAGATCATCTCGCTTTTGTCCTTCTGGATCTCCCCAAATTTGTTGTAGACATACTCAATGAGCAGGTTGCTGTTCTGGTCATGGGCCGAGTTAAAGTTGGTCACCACTCGGGTGGGGATGCCAAGGCACCGCAGCACTGGGGGTGGGGGAGGGGACAGGATGGAGAGAGGGATTAGGGGATGAGCTGAGGATCTGGAAACATCTGCCCTGCTCTGCACATCCACATGCCCATCTGTATCCCAGGCAGCACTGTACCCATTATCCAGGTGGTGAGGGTGGGCACCATCCCCTTACCTGGATGATGGTGCCCACCTCACTGGTCACTCCATGTCTACTCTGCCTCCTCACATCACAGCTAACAGAAGAAGCCCCCAAAATGCAAGTCTGACATCAACACTCCTCTGCTAAACCTTCGATGGCTCCCCATGGCCCTTGAGGTCAAGGCCAGACCTCTGGCTATGGCCGCTGGCCCTACATGGTTTGGCCCCTGACCATCTCCTGCACACTTTGCCTGAGCCACACTCGCTGCTCCTCCAGCACAATGCCACAGGGCATTGCCATACGCTATTCCCTCAGCCTGGAAGGCCACCCACCAGGTTTAGATTGCTCCACCATTTGCAGTCATAGCAAGATTGGGGATTCATCATCCTTCACAATGGACGGGCATGTGAGGGATCCTTTAATTTGTCCTCTGAGGGCAGTGAGTGATCTGTCTTACTTTACGTGCCCAGAGCCCAGCACAGGCCTGGCACAGACAATTTTGTCAAATGGATGAAGGGGTGGACGAAGCAGAAAGAGGAGGAGGAAGAAGGGGAAAAGGGAAGAAGGGCAGGAATGGTAGAGATTAGGGCAAGGAGCACACAGTGGAGCAGGCAGAAGAAGGAACAAGGGTCCGGGGGGCCTTCCATGCAATGCCAGTTGCTTTGGGCTGTGTGGCCTGGGGCCAGTCCCTCCAGTTCTCTGGGCCTTGTTTCCTCCTCTACCGCACAAGGTCATGGTACACACGCAGGGCCCGCAGTCGAGCTGGGGCACCGTCGTGGAAGGGGAGGGCCCTGTGCTCGCGCCAAAGCATAGTTTACAGAGGTCACAGTGACAGGGGAGGGACAGGGGTCACAGTGATGGGGGGGACAAAGAAGCTGGACAGCAGGTGACACCTACAGACTTCTGAGGAGGGAGGGGGGCCCGGGGCGGGATTCGAGCCTGAATGGCGGGGTGCTTCTGACAGGCGGCGTTTTGGGTGCCTTTCCACTCCCTCATTTTTTAATGAGTTTTTTATGTGTTTTGTGAAAGTAACATACTCTTGGGGTGGGATAAAGGAAATAAATAAATCTTTTTTAAAAAGTGAGAAAAGGGGGCGCCTGGGTGGCTCAGTCGTTAAGCGTCTGCCTTCGGCTCAGGTCATGATCCCAGGGTCCTGGGATCGAGCCCCGCATCGGGCTCCTTGCTCTGCGGGAAGCCTGCTTCTCCCTCCCCCACTCCCCCTGCTTGTGTTCCCTCTCTCGCTGTGTCTCTCTCTGTCGAATAAATAAAAAATCTTTAAAAAAAATAAAAATTAAAAAAAAATAAAAAGTGAGAAAAGCCCTACTGAATGGGACTTTTGCCTTTTAGTTTTGATTGAGATTGAGTCTTGGAGTTGGTGCGTGGAGTGTGTGCATGTGTGCGTGCGTCTGTGCGTGAGTGTGTGTCTGTGCGTGTGTGTGTGTGTGTGTGTGTGTGTGTGTGTGTGTGAGGGACCTTTGTCCTGTTGCCCTTGGTCCACTGTCAAGCAGGGTAAGAGGTCCCAGGATGGCCCTGGACGAGGGCCCCTGGGAGCGGGAAGGAAGGACCGTGTTGACCCTCCCCCTCCTGCCTGGTGGCTCCCCCTGAGGCCCGGGCAGCAGATTCTCTGTGTCCCGACCCCAGGCCTTGCCCCATGACATGACAGGCCTCAGGATACAGACCAGGCGTGGGGAGGAGCAAGGCATCACCCCTGTCCTAGAGCCGGTGTCTCAAGAGGGCTTGTCATCACAGGCTCAGGCCAGAAGGCTGCCCCAGAACCGGGAACACCTGACCTCAAGCCTGGCCGTGCCGCTCCCCAGCTGTGTGACCTTGGGCAACCACTTCCCGTCTCTGAGATTCCATTTCCTCTTTTAAGAGGGGCCAAAAATAGCAGCTTTTTGGGATGTTGCGGTGATTCAGAGAGGCAGTGGATGTGGCAGTCTCGTCTGCCCCGTGCCCAGGGTGGAAGAGCAGGGTGCCACGGTGCCCGTCACTGCAAACGTCCATCCAGTCACGGTGGGCTGACTCTGGGACATTTCAAAAATGCTCCAGGGTCCGGCTGAGGAATCCCAGCTTCCCCCAGAAGCCCACAAACCCAAGCCTAACCTGAACCAGAGACTGTGCGAAGTGACATCTCCCCATGAATTAGGTCCGTCACCTCTGTGTCCATTTCGTAGGTGAGGATACAGGCTTGGAGACCCCAGTTCTCTTGCCCAAGTCCACCCAGGGACTGGTGGCAGAGCTGGGATTCAAAACAGGCAGCGGAACACCAGAGTCCCTGGGCCAGTCCAGCAGGCGGCTTCCTGCAGAAGCCCCGGGGGCCTGCTCATCCAAGTCACTTTTCCCCGGCTGTCACACCAGGCCTGGGAGAAGGCTGCAGGGACCCAGACTCAGCCCTGGCCTTGGGGAGAGAGGGGTCTGGAGCAAGACCTCCAGAGGTCACAGCCCCAAGGGAGGGAGGTGTCCACGGGTGAGCTTGGGGACCCAGGCCACAGATGGTGGTGGGTCTCCAGAAAATCCTTGGGGTTCTCTGAGGAGGCATTTCAGGCCCCTCGGAGGAAGAGGTCTGGGACAGGGGAGTTTGCACAAGAAAAGGGAATGCACAGGTCCCAGAAGCAGGCAGTCATGGTGGTTCGGCCATGCGGAAGGGGGTGCAGAGACAGCCCAGCTGGAAGCCCGGGCCTCACCACCCCTACCCAGACTGCTGGTGCAGAGGACAGCGCTGGAATGCCCCGAGGCCCTTCCCTGAGCCTGGGCCCTGGTGCTGGAGTCAGAGAAGCTGCAAGTCAGGACCAGCCTCTTAGAGTTCCTGAGCCTAATAAATAATAATAGCAGTGGTAGTCATCGTAATAAGAATAATCTAACAGCACGAGATAAGTATTTGCTGTTAGGCGTCTGAAATCATTTCTAGCACCTCATACGTTATCCTCACAGCTGCCCCAGGACAAAGGCACTGTTAAAAGTGCCTTTAAAGTCCGGTTCACATGTAACAGAGCTGAGGCTCAGAGAGGCTCAGTGATTACCCGGGGACACAGCTGGTAAGAAGCAGAGCTGGGACTGAGATTCAGGCCTTGACTCTGGAGTCTATGTTTTTGTCTGCTATAGGATACAGACTCATTCTCAGATGCACCATCCCCAGCCCAGAACAGTCTTCACCATTCTCTGGGCTCGAATATTTAAGATTTTTTAAAGATTTATTTTACATTTTGGGTTTAAATTGCTTTCTCTTTCCGCATCTACATTTTAGAAAGGGCTTTCTCTTTCTTGACATTGCTAATGACTGTTATTATTGAGTTACTAATAGCTAATATTTACTGAGAGCTACATTGGGCTGAATTCTGGGCCGAGGAGTTTTCTATCAACCCACCCTAGGAGGGAGGCCCTCTCGCCCCCATTTTACAGACCAGGAAACCGAGGTTCAGAAGGAAATCATTTGCTCAAGGTCACAGAGCAGGTGAGTGTTACTGGGGATTCTTAATTCAGGGGTGCCTGGCTCCAAAGCCCATCTTCTCAACCCTGAGCCCAGGCTGCCTCCCAAATGACATCCCTTGATCCTAATAACCACCTGCAGGGTAGTGGTTGGAAAAAGGACCAGAGAGGGGCAGCCGCCGACTCCAGGCCTCGCAGGACGTTGGTGGCGTTGGAGGCAGAGACAGGACCAGAACTGGGGTCTCCTGATTCCCATTTGAGTGCTCTCCCTGCCCCCGTCCCAGGGCTCAGGGAGGCTGTGAACAGGTTCCAGTCCCGCCCCCCGCCCAGCGGGCAGCTCACCTGTGCAGGCCACAGCAGCGAAGACCCAGCACTGGCCATACTTGACACGCTGGCAGCCCGAGGTCTTCCAGCGCCGCAGGATGTCCACACTGCCGATCCAGAACATGGGGCTCATGCCATCCTTGTAGTTGTTGTCCCAGCGCCCCAGCAGCACACCCTGGTCATCATTGCAGTTGACCTACAACCAGCAGGGCATCAGAGGGACCAAGCCTGGGGAGCAGGTGCTGTGAGTTCGGTACGTGGTGAAAGGCAGGGAAAGGAATTTAGGAGAGGGAACAGCCCATGCAAAGATACCAAGGTGTGACAGGCTGGTACGTGGGAGATGGTTGGGGCTGGAGCCCGGGGTGTGGGAGAGAAAAGGGGATGAAGGGAGGAGGTGGTGAGGGGTCAAGGTCATGAAGGTGATGCTGGTGATGTGAATTGGTCCACGGGGTGGCAGGAGAGTGACAAGAAGTGATCTGAGTTTTACGAAGACCCCTTCCGGGCCCCTCCCCGGATTGTGTCATTCCCCTCACGCTCCCATTGCCTTGAGAATAAAATCCAGCCTCCTGACTGTGACCCATGAGGCCTGCATGGCCTAACCCCTGCCCACCTCCTGCACCCCACTCCCCCTCGCTCATTCCACTCCAGCCATGCCAGCCTCCTGTCTGCTCCCCGAACCTGCCAAAGTCGTTCCCTCCTCAGGGCCTTTGCACAAACTGTGCCCCCTCCCTGGAATGCTCTTCTCCCACTTGCTATATCAGCTTAGGGATCATCACTTAGGGGGGTCCCCCCCAGCCCCTCACCGAAGTTGGATTCTGCAGGTAGACCCTCTCACACCTCTGGCTTCCTTCGGTGCCTGCATCATCATTTCTGATTGTGACTCATTCCCACCGTATTTCTGTCAATGTCTGTCTCCTCCCACCCACCCAACCACGAGAATATAAGCCCTATGAAGTTAGAGACCGTACACGTCATACACCCAACTGTTTCTCCAGTGCCTAGGACACGGGTGGCATCTAATAAATATTTGCGGAATGAGTGAATGAATGAATTGCTTTTAGGGACCACATGACATCACCCTTATTTGTGTAAATCTTGTCTTTCCAAATACAAGCTCTCTTAGCTGAGACTTTCCCATCTCCTGGGACCCCCCAACCAAGCCCAGGATGGAGTGTGGCCTCCATCATCACAGGAAGGGGGGAGCCTACTGGGGCCCATGATGGGCCTGGACCCTGGGATGGGCCCTGCCTCTTACTCACCATGGCGCTCACCACCCGGCCCAGGTAGACAGGGTTGCTGCGGCGGGAGCAGTCACGGCAGGCATCCTTCAGGAACTTGGGGTTCATGTCCAGGAGCGTCAAGCAAATGTCTAGGATCCCGTCTTCAAACTGTGTTGGGGGAAACAAGAGGAGGAAGACGGAAATGAGAAGCCACCTCCTCCCGGAAGCCTGCCGTGCAGCCCTGCAGCCATAGGTCCTCTCTGTTCCATCTCACACACTAGGAAAGTCCGGGCGGGCTGGGTCAGCCACATCTCTGTGAGGCCAGCTCTGCCTGGCCTGGGATGGGCAATGGGGGGGACAATGACTGAGTTTGTGAGAAAGAGGAAGAGATGTACCTGCATTCAGGGCCTGGCTGGGGCGGGGGCGGGGGGGTGTCCTGGGAACGTGGAGTAGCACCCACAGCGTCCCTGGGGCTTCCCTCTCCTCAGAGTCACCTCAGGCCCTGCCATTGTCCCTTCCCCATATCTGCTGTGCCAAATATCTCATTTCCCCTAAGGCCTGACTCACCTGCAGAGCTGATGACAACCCTCTCTCCCCCCTGCCCCCTCCACCCCAACATGCTGCTCTGACTGGAAGTGAGGTAAATTGTATCTCGAAATCACTCCTTTGTTTCCACTGCACCTAGAATAAAAGCTAGACTTTGCCCTGTGACCTCAAGACCCTTCACAATCTGCATCCCACCCCATCTCTGACCTCACTATCACCATTCATTGCCCCAGGACCTTTGCACTTGCTATTTCCTTTGCTTGGAATGCTCTTCCAGCCACTCTTGTATGGCCCACACCTTCTCATCCTTGCAACTCAAATGTTATCATTATCAAAAGTAGGGCCCTCCCTCCCTGTCACATTACACTGGACCACCTGTCTGACCAGTCCAAAGGCGATCTGCCCCCTGGTACCCACCCTCTGTAGCGTTGTCCTAAACCAGGCTTCATCACAGGTCTCCCTCCATGGCTTTGAGCCCTTTTGTGGCTCCCTATTGCCATCTGACTGACATTCACACCCCGGACCCTGCTGACTTCTCCCACTTCATCTCTTGGGACTCCTCCGGACATAAACTGCTCCCTGAGCTACAGAAGTCTTCTTAAGCACAAGATAAACTTTCCCACCTCTGAGCTTTTTGCTCAGGCCATTCCCTTTGCCTTGTATACCGTGTTTCCGCCTCCTCCATAGCTCAGCTCAGACCTTGCTTATTTCAGAAATTGCCCTGATTCCCATCGGCAGTTATTCACTTCCTTCCTCTAGGTCTTATCATTCTGGATTGTGATGGCTTCCAGACGATTCACAAGAGCTGTGTCCCGTGGCTCAACACAAGCCTGGACACAGAATAGGAAGTCAGGAAAGGAAAAGAAGGACTTGGCTTTGTTCTGTTTCTCAGGGGAGAATACAGAGCCCTGGGAATTAAGAGCCAATTTACTCTGCGATGTATTTTTTGTATCCCACCCACACCACCATTTCATGTACGTCCCAGAGCAGGCTATAGGTTCTTGGGCAGATATTCTTGCAATTAGTATCCCCAGTATTCAGATGGGGAAACTGAGGTCAGAGCCCCACACCACACAGGGAAGACTTCCCTGTGGTCCCAGGGCAGGACTCTGGAGACCTGAATATGGAAACCCTAACCCAGGGGCTTTTGGGAAAAGTTTCAAGGTGAACCCCATCCCAAAAGGCCAACACCCCCCAACACCCCAGGAGGTTGAAGGGCCAGGAAGGAGTGTGAAAACTCTTGCTTCTTGAGTTTTCTCAGCAGTGTCTCAAGAATTTTCACGGGAGCCTGGATGGCAGAGGAAATGAGATCCCTCATTCGAACCACCAGCCTGGGTTGACTTGCTAGAAGATGAGGAACCACATGGAACAGAGATGTGCCATCGAGCGGAGGTCAGCCACGCCCAGCCTAGGCAGCCATGCCCCAGGTGAGCCATAGATTTATAAGAAATAATAAATAGCTGTTGTTTTAAGCCTGTAAGTTTTGGGCTTGTTTGTTATTCAGCAGTAGCTAACTGATACAACCAGTGGTTCACAAAGTATGACCACTGATCAGTAGCATCAGCATTGCCTGCGAACTTGTCAAAAATGCAAATTCCCAGCCCACACCCAGGCTTACTGAGTCAGAAACTAGAGGTGGGACTCAGTGATCTGTGTTTTAACACACTTTTCTGGTGATTCTGATGTATATTTGAGTTAGAAAGCCACTGATCTAGATAATGGTGTAAGGCTTCCCCTCAGCACACACAATGGCATTTCTGTTACTTTGGTATATGGCCTTGAATATTCCCTTTCTCCCTCCTGGAGCACCTGCTAGCCCCACAATTCCCAAAGGCTCTCCCGATTCTTTCCCCACTTTGAATCTGGGACTGCCATTCCCACGGTGGGTAGGGCAACCCTTTGCTGTATGACCTCAGGCTTGGGCCGGACCCTCTCTGATCCTCCAGCCATCTCAGGGCTCTTGAATCCCTGACAGCATGGGGTGGGCAGCTCTGAGACCAGCTCGCACCTCTGCAGCTTTGACTGCCTCAGACCCAGGGCCCCACACACAGTGGGCCTGCAGTGGTTGGGAAGGGCAGGATGTGGCCCTACCTGCCCAAAGTTCCAAGGTATGCTCTTGATGCACTTGACCGAGCCCTGGTAGATGAAGCCCTGCTGGGTGAGCACGTACTCCTGCCGCTCCTCCTCGGAGTCCAGGTACACAGCATCCGCTGGGGGTGGGAAGGAAGGGGCCTGAGCTCTGGGTGTGGCGGAGTGCAAGGTCCCCAGAGACATGGCCGCCAGGGGGCCAAAACCCAGGGCTAGGTGAGTCTTGGAGGACCTTCTATCTTTGAATCAGAAAAGCTAATCATTCATTAATAATCCCATACCCATGAGATAAGTGTTTTCAGCGAGTATTATCAGTGGCTGCCGTTTCTCTAACACTTGTCTGTAGTAAGTGTATGGCATATATTAATGTTTAATTTCCACAAGAGCTCTGTAAGAAAGGGACCTTGAAAGCCCCATTTTACAGGTAGGAAAACTGATGCCCACACAAGAGATAGAGGAGCCCTGGACCAGGAGTCAGGAATCTCCTAGCTGATCCTCACTTGTTGTGTGACCCTGGGGAGCTCACTTCTCCTTCTTCATCCCCCTCACTGTGTTCCCTGAGGGTAACATGGGATGCAGACCTGAAAGGTGCTTGGCAAGCTAAAGCCCTGAGCCGGTGTGAGAAGGAGCTTGATTCAAGGTAGAGAGAAAGCCTACTAGGGTTATTGGGGCTCAGGGGAAGTGGGGTCCTGTCCAGCTGAGGGGAGGGGGTGGTCAGGGAGGATCGCCCTGAAGCAGGTGCCTTGTGAACGCTGCCTTGAGAAATGACTACGATTTAGATACTCGGAGTCTGGTGGGATGACATTGCTAAGCAGAGGACCAGAGTCAGCCCAGGGACAGGTACTGGTACGTGTGGCACTTAGCTCCTCGTGGCTGACGACCACAGAAAAGAGTGCTGGGGCAGTCGGGCCCACGTGGCAGGAGGTCAAAAATCAAGCTGGCCTTTACCATGCCCCACTTCACAGGTGAAGAAACTGAGGCCGGGAAGAGGAAATCCAGAGCCTCATTATGACTTTGGTGGGCCCTGGGCATTTTTGCTTCTGTGGGCCCCTTCCTCCGTAAAAAATAGTAATAATAAAATAAAAATTAATATATTTTATGACTGCATTGGTATCATAACAAATATATTAATGTAACATATTAAAACATATTCTCTGACCTAAACTTTCATTTTTGTCTTCTGATTTTAAAAGAAATTAAAACATTTTTATGGGTCCCTAAAAATATGGTGGCACTGGCCTGGAATGCAGCTGCTCGGGGCCCTTGGGCCCCGGGGGCTCTGTCAGGCCCATCTGCAGCCCCCCTCTCAGTGCACGGAGAAAGCAAATGTGAAAGTGGCTAAGCATCTTTTGTCTTATACATACTGCACTGTGGCTCCCAGGACCGCAACAGAACTTAGCCTTCCGGCAGATGAACTATACAGTGGTAAGTCAGCTGATAGTGTGGGAGAAAGAAAAACCCACCCACGGTGTTTCGTCACTGGGGTGAGAGCGTTGTCCCTACCCCGACCCAGGTGGCAGGGACTTTGCCCTCCGGGGGCCTTGGGGACAAGGAAGTCCCCGCACATACTTGGCGCTCGCTCCGTCCTGTCCTCCTGACCTAACTGAGCTCAGGGGTAGAAGGCTCTGGTTTCAGGGGCAGGTCCCAAAGGGACAGCAGTGTTCCCACCCGGCAGCCCCACCCCACTGAGCCCAACTTCCTGCCTCCGAATCACCAGCTCCACCGCGCCCCCGCCCCCCAGGCTCCCACCCTGGGATGTGGGTCACTTTAGTCACTGTGCTGCTTGGCTGACAGCCACCCCAACCCGCAGGGTGGGGGCGGGGCAGGGCTGGAGGAAAGGCCAGAGGAAGGGGACATCCCAGGAACTTTGATCCCTGTTCCCTGAACTCTGAAACCCTGCGGTGTTGGTGAGTGGGGAGGGAGCGGGGGACTCCGGCGTCTTCCTGCTCTGTGCACCGGGCGGCCTACTAGCTGTAAGCTCTGCAGATTGACAAAATCAAAACAAGTCTACCGCGGGGTCCAGCAAGGCCACTTCTGTCCTGAGAAACCATTCCATGTGGCCCCAGGGCGTGTGAACAAGGGTGCTCCATAGACACCCTCCCTGTGAGGATCCAATGGGGACAACCTCATGTCCCGGGTGGAGGGCCAGATCAATGAACGGTCCACACTGGCAAGACACAGGGCACTCTGAGCTCTTAAAAAGAAAAAGCAGGGGCGCCTGGGTGGCTCAGTCGGTTAAGCGTCTGCCTTCGGTTCAGGTCATGATCCCAGGGTCCTGGGATCGAGCCCCGCATCCGGCTCCCTGCTCCGCGGGAGGCCTGCTTCTCCCTCTCCCACTCGCCCTGCTTGTGTTCCCTCTCTCTCTGTGTCTCTCTCTGTCAAATAAATAAATAAAATCTTTAAAAAAAAGAAAAAAAAGCAGGGGCGCCTGGGTGGCTCAGTTGGTTAAGCCTTGGTCTCAGGTCACGATCCTGGGGTCCTGGGACTCACATCAGGCCCCCTGCTCAGAGGGAAGTCTGCTTCTCCCTCTGCCTGCCACTCCCCTGCTTGTGTGCTCTCTCTCAAATAAATAAATAAAATCTTAAAAAGAAAAAAAGCAGATGTGTATGCACGCCAATGTGGAAGGATCGTCAGGATGTATGGTAGAGGGGAAAAGTTAAATAAGTTGTGGGTTAATGTATACTGTGGGATCCTTTTGTGTTTAAGAGAGACAGAGAACCCCATTAAGGTGGCAGTGTCTCTAGGCATATACACTGGAATCTAAGGAGATGAGTCCCCCAAGACAGCTAATAATGCTGCTCCCCAAGGAGAGTCAAAGCGGGGCTGTTTTCCTGCAGTGCTTAAAGCTTATATGAAGAGGACATCTAAAAGCCAAAATACATAAAAGAGAAAACAAAAAGTCTTTCCCCTTGACGGTGTTATAAAATGCCCCAAAACGGAGAAGAAGAAATAAAGCAGCGGCCCAGTAAGAAGCAGGTTGTCTGATGCTGGAGAGGCCAGAATTTGTGGCTGGGCTCCAGCTTTGAGGAGGGACACCCCGTTCCTCGGCTGGGGCCCACCCACAAGGCCTGTCTCTCTGCCTCGCTATGCAGGAGCAGGAAGGAAACAGATCCGGCTGCCCTGTTAGTCATATGGGGAAACTGAGGCCTGGGAAGGGGTGTGGCAGCCCCTGCCGCCCCCTTCCTCCTTGAGTCAGCCTCGGCTCTTCAAGCCATCCCCTCCAAGTTGCTAGTTTTGTCCAGCGTTGTCCACTTACTTACTGAGGAGCTTCCCAAAGCCACGTGACCTCTCTGAGCCTGCGAGGACACTGACGGGCTCCCCCTTGGGATTGTTGAGAGGAAGCAGGGAGGAAGCATATAAGGAGGCACTTAGGTAACCAAACTGCTCCTGCCCACCGCTTCTGGCTACCTACCCCTCCGCCTCCCTCAGTTTCCCCTCCCCAAGCCCGTCTGGTGAAATTTCAAACAGAGCCCCATGAACCAGAACCGGGTGTCGGCGGTGAACGGAGGCCCCGGGCAGCCCCTGGGCACCCCATTCCTGAATGGGGCTCTGAACCCGAGACACCTGCGCGCCCAGGTCACAGTGCTCGGGGAACCCACGCGCTTCGGACGCCGGGTGAGATGTCTCGGTAGCTGTGCGGCCTCGGGGAGGGGCATTTTGCTTCCCAGTGCCTTTCTGCCTGGGTAAAGGGGGTAACAGTGTGCGCATATGGCGAGGGTTTTGTGAGGCGGGCCTGAGGGGGCTTCCCTCAATCTTCTGCCCCATTCCCCCCGCCCCGCCCTCAGCAGCCCCCATGGGTGGTCTAGGCCTGCCCAGCTCCCCCATCCCCACCCTGCCCATGGAGAGTATGGCTCACCTGGGCACCAGGTGTTGAAGAGGAGCGTGAAGTGGCCCAGCACGAAGCTGGAGCCCTGGTAGCCGGTGGAGGCCTCCAGGCTGAGGCGGTACAGGCCGATGGGGGCGTTGGCCGGGGTGCTGAGCTGCAGCGAGACCACGCCGTCCTGTTGGTCTAGCACGGCGGCCGCCCAGGCACCCTCCTCCACAGCACTGGACAGCGGGAAGCGGGCCTTGGTCCCGGCCGTCTCGCTGGGGGCTGGGCCTGGCGGAGAAAAGGCCGTGGCCGTGAGCCGGTCAGACACGGGCAGGGGCCGGGTGCACGCAGGGGGTCCCGTGGGCCGGGGTTTGAGGCCTAGTTCCGCGGCTGACCAGTAAGGGAACTTTGGCAAGAGGTTTCATCTCCCTGAGATTTGGTTTCCTCGTCTATAAAGTGAGGCTCAGACCCCAGCCTTGCTGGGGTGCTTTTGTGAGGATGCGTGAAAAGCCACAGGCGCCAGACAGATTTCTCCTGGGAGAGGGGGCAGCTCCACCTGGGGCAGGGTCTCAGTCATGCTGCCTGGGCGGGTGTGACTGTGCACAAGACCCTCCCCCTCTCTGGGCTCCGTGTGTCCACCTGTAGCATGAACAAGAATCCATGGGGAGCATCCCCTTTCCCACCTGAATCCTTTCCGTGCTAGGGAGCAGCTTTCCCTTTCAGAAGAACAAGCCCAGACTCTGAGCAGGATAGGACCTTGGTCCTCTGATGTCCCCACGGGAGCCCATCTGAGAGGCCCCTTGCTGTGGAGTGCTGGGCTGTCCAGCCTCTAGGTGTTTGTCTCCCCAGGCCCCACTCTGGCTTTTGGCCTTTGTATCTCCATAGGCAGCTCCAAGGAAGGGTCATGACCATCCCCTCCCCACCCCACAGCCTTGGCCCTTCCTGCTGCCCCTGAGGCCCCTGGTATAGGTAGGAAAACTGAGGCTCAGAGAGAGGAGGGTCTCCCAAGGATATCCCAGGAGTCTGGGGCAAAGTTAGCATCTGAGCTCAGGTCTCTAGGCTCTGGGCTGTCCTCCACGGTGCCTCTCATTCCCGTGCTCTCTCGTCGGGGTCTTGAAGGCTCTTTGAGATAGGGAGCCGGCCTCAAGCTTGGCTGCTTTTTCTGGTGGGGGGAAGGCCCTGCCCCTGCAGGCAGGTCTGAGTCATGGGAGGGCTAGTCATCCTTTCTGGACTTGGGTGGCCGAGAGGAGAAACAGAACCTTCTCTGCCTAGTTGGGTGGCTGCCCAGGAAAGTTTCTTTTTATTCTTCCGAGCTCCCTGTAGCTCAGCCCACCTGCTTCCGACAATATGGGGGCCCGTTCACTGAGGGGCTCCCTCCCGGCACCCTGAGCCCTCCTCCCAACCCACCAGCCCTACCCACACCCAGGCCCAAATATAACCATGAGCTAACAGGCATGACACAGGCCTCCAAGGCCCTGTCTGGGTGCCAGGCATTGGCTGTAAGCCTTTAAATGCTCCTGAGCAGTTGAGCAGCACTGGGCCCCCGAGAGCCAGCCGGGGTCTGGTTCCCCTACTCAGGCTCTGAGCACTGTGTGACCTGGGCTAAGTCACCAGGCCTCTCTTATCTAGGCAATTTTCTCATCAAAGAAGAAAATAGCCTTAGACTAAATGTCTGGGAAGGTCTGATTCTAGGTCTCAAACTGGCTCTGTGACCTTGGACAAGCTACTTAGCTTCTCTGTGCCTCAGCTTCCTCATCTGTAAAATGGGGTCAATTACAGTCAATTACAAATACCTCCTTATAAGGTCATTGCAAAGCTTAAAAAGGTGGAGGTACATCGTATGGTTCCTGGCACACAGTGAGCGCTCAATAAATGGCAATTATTTTTTGTTATTGTCACTCCCACGTCTTAGCGCAGTTTAGAGGACTGGCAGAGACTTCATAGAAAGCATTCCAAACAGTGACTAGAACAATAATCACACAGGATACGTGAGCATTCCTCCATGTCACCAAAAGGGACCATTACAAGTCAGAATCCTCAGGCCAAACAACAGATTTTGAGGACTGGAGTGAAATGTAGAAATTGCCTCATTCAGCTGAATCACTTTACAGATAGGGAAACTGAGTCTGAAAGGGACCAAGTCAGGGTGACCATATGGCCCAGTCTGCCTGGGACAGTCCCAGCTTACGGCCGTGGCCCCAGCGTAATTTTTAATGGCGCTCTTTCATGCTCAGAAATGTCCCTGTTTGGAATGGGAGAAAATATTTGCAAATGACATATCAGATAAAGGGCTAGTATCCAAAATCTATAAAGAACTTATCAAACTCAACACCCAAAGAACAAATAATCCAATCAAGAAATGGGCAGAAGACATGAACAGACATTTTTCCAAAGAAGACATCCAAATGGCCAACAGGCACATGAAAAAGTGCTCAACATCGCTCGGCATCAGGGAAATCCAAATCAAAACCTCAATGAGATACCACCTCACACCCGTCAGAATGGCTAAAATTAACAAGTCAGGGAACGACAGATGTTGGCGGGGATGTGGAGAAAGGGGAACCCTCCTACACTGTTGGTGGGAATGCAAGCTGGTGCAACCCCTCTGGAAAACAGTATGGAGGTTCCTCAAACAGTTGAAATTAGAGCTACCATTCGATCCAGCAATTGCACTACCAGGTATTTACCCCAAAGATACAAATGTAGGGACCCGAAGGGGTACGTGCACCCCAATGTTTTTAGCAGCAATGTCCACAAGAGCCAAACTGTGGAAAGAGCCAAGATGTCCATCGACAGATGAATGGATAAAGAAGATGTGGTATATATACACAATGGAATATTATGCAGCCATCAAAAGGAATGAGATCTTGCCATTTGCAACGACGTGGATGGAACTGGAGTGTCTTATGCTTAGTGAAATAAGTCAATCAGAGAAAGACATGTATCATATGACCTCACTGATATGAGGAATTCTTAATCTCAGGAAACAAACTGAGTGTTACTGGAGTGGTTGGGGGTGGGAGGGATGGGGTGGCTGGGTGATAGACATTGGGGAGGGTATGTGCTATGGTGAGTGCTGTGAATTGTGCAAGACTGTTGAATCACAGATCTGTACTTCTGAAACAAATAACGCAACATATTTTAAGAAAAAAGAAAAAGAAAAGATAGCAGGAGAGGAAGAATGAAGGGGAGTAAGTTAGAGGGGGAGACGAACCAGGAGAGACGATGGACTCTGAAAAACAAACAGAGGGTTCTAGAGGGGAGGGGGTTGGGGGGATGGGTTAGCCTGGTGATGGGTATTGAGGAGGGCACGTTCTGCGTGGAGCACTGGGTGTTATGCACAAACAATGAATCATGGAACACTACACCAAAACAAATGATGTAATATATGGTGATTAACATAAAAATAAAAAATTAAAAAAAAAAAAAGAAATGTCCCTGTTTGGACAATCAATGATTTGGTCACCATAGTAACAGCCCGGGTCAGGGCCCACGGCTACTGTCATTATTGACATACCACCCTCAAGGACAGGTCAGGAAACACATTTCCCTTTCTCTCCGTCCTGGGGCAGCTGGGCACACACACACACACACACACACACACACACACACACACGTGCACACACACACACACGTGCACACACACACACACACACACACACACACACACACACCCCTTTCTTCCAAGGGGCCCTGGGCTGGGGGGGATGTGGACAGGCTGTCCCCCCGGTCCAGCCACGGCTCACGTGGGCCGGCTCTGAAAATTCACTGGCTGCCATTCCACGTGGTACCCTTTGTGGGGCCAGAGATGCTTTAGGGACCCCTCGGGGCCTAAATGACCTGGAGAGTTGGGAGTCCTGGGGACTCTCCTAGACCATGGTTGGCTGGGGGCGGCGCGGGGAGGGGGAGTGGATGAGGGCAACCTTCTGGAGGAAAGCCCTCTATCAGCCTCATAAAAGTTCTTTTCACTACTTCAGGCTGACCTCAGTCCTACCCCACTCACCCTCCAAGCCCTGGCCCCCTCTTAGAGGGAAGCAGAGCTTTATTCCCATAGTAAGAATGTTATTTGTCTACTGTGGTCTGCACTCCAAAACAGAGCCCAACCACCTGGGCGAAATACACAGCATCTTGGTATTTACAGGGTCAGGCCACATAGTCTGCTCACTGAGTGACCTTCGCCAGTGCTCTCCCCTCTCTCCGCCTCAGTTTCCCTAAGGAGGTAGGACAGGCTGATCACAAGCTAGAATGTTCTTGCACAAGAGCAGGGTGGCCAGGCCAGGCCCAGGGCTGGGTGCTAATCCAAGCCAGGCCTTGAGGTGAAAGGCCTGGCTTCCTGGTATTGTCCCTCAGGCTTCCTCAGTCCATCGGAGTTCTTGGTAACTCAGACAGGGAAGCTATGTGCATCCAGAGATAGAGTGCCTTCCCAGACTGCCCGCCGGGGCTCTGGAGGTGATCAGGGCAGATTGGGTAGGGTTTGAGATAAGTTGCTGGAAACTGGAGAACAGAGATTAGTTGCTGGGGTGGGAAGATCAGCTGCCCACCCCAACCCTGAACTTAGGGCCTAATTACCTAGCCCCAGGCTGCCTAGATGAAGGGAGGAGAAGAAAGGGGATGCCTTGAGAAAGAAGAGAAAGAAGATGGAAGTCACAGGTAGCCCCCTCTGGCAACTCCTCTACCATTCCATTTCACAGAGGAACAAACCGAGGCCTGGCTGGCCCTTGTGCTGAATAGGTAAATGTGTCTGCTGTCAGCTCACAGCAAGGAAAACCTCAACGCTGAGGATGGGGTTTGAATCCTGCTTTGTCCCTAACTCACTGTGTGACCTGGGCAGGTAACTCGACCTTTCTGAGCCTCAGTATTTTCACCTGTAAAACGGGGTCTCATTATGCTTCCAAGATGGGAGGATTTAGGATGAGCATGCAGACAGTAGGTGCTCTACAGGTGCTGTGATTCTCATCATCACAAGCCTGACTCTTCTCAGGGTATCCTGTTAGACACTACAACGTTCCACTTTACAGAGAGGGAAACTGAGGCTAGAAAGATCAGAAGCTCCTGAAGCCTCCTCGGGTCAGTTAAAACAGGCCCTAAAGGTGCTGGCTGCATGTGAGGGGGGCCAACCCTGGAGAGTGGGTGTATCCCTGCCAGAAGCGGAGGGAGAGGGAGGAAAGGCAAGGGGGTGGATATCCACGGCCTGTCTGCAGGCACAGTGATAAAGCCTTATCAAAGAGCTGCCAGGTAAATACGGGCCTCAGCCTGTTTGCGGCTCTCTCTGCCCTCGTAGGTCTCAGAAAGAACTGGCCTTTCTCACCCTTTAGCAGAGTCCCAGCCAGGCGGCCCCTAGCCGATCTCAAGGGAGTGGTTCCCACCCGAAGCCAAATCCAGAGACTCGGCATTCAAGGCTCTTTTCCCAGGAATGGCAAGCCAAGAAGATGGGCACTGGGCATCTGGGAGTGGGGTGGGGGTCCTCAATGTCCTTTCACCCATCGCTGGACCCTGCCCTGGAACAAGAGCAGGAACAGCGGCTAACGTCTACAAGGCACTCCCCCATGTCCGAACCTTCGGCCCTAACAACCCTCCACCATGAGTGCTTCACACCAGGATAAAACACGAGCTCAGAGAGGCTAAGCAACTTGTCCAAGGTCACACAGCGGGTAGGCAGTTCAGTCTACACCAGGATCCAGGTCTGTCTGTCAGTCCCCGAGCCTAAGGCAGCCTCCCGAGGCTTGGAGAAGGAACTATGGGAACACAAAATTACCCTCTCAGAGACACAGAGCCAGCTGGGTGCTTTCCACCATCCAGACCCGATATGGACCTGAGCCCAGTGGCCTGATCGGGTTATGTAGATTTGGGGAAGTAACTGTTGATAAGAGTTGAAAGTTGTTTTGCTGTGGGGAAGAGCGGGCAGGACCTTGATGGACCTTGCGGTAGGAAGCTGAGCCCCACCCCTCGGTGATAACAGGTTTTCAGAACCCAGGCCGCTTGTCCAGTCCACTTGTCTATGAGGTTGGGTGACCTGGGGCATCATCCCTCCATGCTCCGGGCCTCAGTTACCTCATCTGTAACAGGGAGCTAGTGGCTGATAGCAACTCCCTGCAGCCTGGTGCCCCGTTGTCAGGGGGCCATGAAATCACAGAACACAGCAGGTCAGGGCGCGGGGGTGGTGGAGGGACTCACCGGTCACCACACTGAAGGTGAGGCTGTCTGTGCTGGCCTCATAGCTTCGGCCCTCGAAGTACAGGGTCAGCCAGAAGGGTTGGCCCCGCCTCACCACCAGTCTCTCCCGGCACAGGTCAGCTGTGTGGTGGTCATGGCCGTTGACCTCCAGCTCCAGGTCACATTTCTTCAGAACCAGATCTATGGAGACAGTGGGAGGGGTGTGAGCCATGGTGGCCTCCCTCAGCCAGCTGTGACCCCGGGGCTCCCTGGATGTGGGGACACCCAGGGTCACCCGGGAACCAGCCCTCTCTACCCCCTCCCAATCCCCCTGTCACGCTGGGGCTAGCCAGGCCAGATGTCCCCAACTCTCAGTCACAAGGTCATGCCCACTGTGGCGTGTTGGGAGAGGTCTCTGCCACCTTCCAGCGGTGTGACTTCAGGCAAGTCCTCTTTCCAGGTGTTGCTTTCCTCGTCTGTCCCCAGGACTGTTGTGAACCGCTCAGCACGGTGCCTGGCACATTACCTGCTTACTTCAACGCGAGCTGTTCTGTCCTTATTAAAGGGTTCTTTAGGTAAAAACGAGGTGGGGAGCAGTATTTGGTGTAGGTTATTTACCACCCTTTCCCTTTCAGTTTCAATTTTCGATTTATAGGAAATACAGAGGACTGAGGAACACGTTCAACACAGAACCAGGACGCAATAGACAGAAACAAACTGGGAAACAATAGGCAGAGGATCCACTTTCCTTAACAAATAAATTGCAAGGGAAAAAAAATCGTTGAAGGGAGAAACTGTAGGTTAAGAGAAACTTAAGAGACATTTCGGCCCATTTGGATCCTGATTTTTTTTAAAAACCAAACTTCTCTCTACTTTGATGTACGTTCAGTATTCTCCATAATAAAATCGTTTTTAAAATGACAGGGCGTTTGGAGTCTTCTGGACCTACATTTTGGTTCCCCTGCACTGCTGTGTGACCCTGGGCAGGTCTCTCTCCCTCTCTGGACCTCCTCGGAAATTTCAAAAGACTGATGTGAGGACAAGGACGGGGTGTTGGGCACGCTTTCCTCAAGGCCTGGCCCAGGGCAGAAGTCTGATATGTGAAATCTCTATTTATAGTTTCGGAGGGAGCTGAAGACCAGGGCGGAGGCAGGGGTGGTGGGTGGGTGGAGGTCTGAGGGAAGCGCAAACCTCATAAATCTTGGCAAGCTCAAGGTCACGATTAGGAAGACCGTAGCATGGGGAGAGTGGGCAAGGCAGACTCTCCGCGTTGCGGGGTCCTTGGAGAGTATGTGGTCCCGCTGAGGCCAGGGGCAGGGATTTGCCCAAAGTCACCCAGCAAGTGGATCCTTCCACGGGGACATCGACCCACATCCCCTGTCTTCTGCTGTGGAAGATCCCGAAGTGCCCAGTGACTGCTGAGGGAGGGCCCTGACATGGCTTATCTCCACTTAAACCTCACAGCCTCTCCACCCACACGGGTACTATCAGCACCTCGACTGTGCAGAGGGAGATATTCTGTGGCCCCAGGTCCCACGGCAAGCGGCGGTGTGGGGATTGGAATCCAGGGCTGTGGAGTCTGGAGCCTGCGCTGGAAACCATCTCATTCACAGCTCAGGGTTTGTTCGCCATCTCCCCACTCCTTCCTTCCCCTCCCTCCCACCCCTGTGTTGTTCTGAGCGTGGGAGGAAGCCTGAGGAAGCTGACCCCCTCTGCACTCGGAGCAGGAGAGACCTCCACACCACCAGGGAGAACTTCCTGCTGGCCTGCTGGGGTGAGGAAACATTGTTTTTGGAAACTTCTATTCCAGAAAGCTTAGGCAGTTAAGAGACCCCCCGCCCCGCCCATGGTCCCCCTGGGAGACCCTAGAGAGATGGTCACTTCCTGGGCGGGGGCAGGTAGGGTGCTTTCTTGGGTTATTGTCTGAAGAAGGACTTCCAGAAAGCACGCCCAGCTCCAAAGGTGCAGAAACACTGAGTTCTAGGATCATAGGATTTCCACACTGAGAAAGGAGCCAAGGTCTTCCAGGCCAGTGGGACCCCCTGTAGGAAGTGGCCACTGTGGTAGTAAGCGGGTGGCTCATCACAACCGGCACTTCCAGGGCCCCCCAGCCCCACGGAGCCTCTCTTGGGGTCAGGGATGGGAAAATGCATTGCGGACAAGTGGCCACCTAGGTCACCCATTACAGCCAGCCCTGAGCTGGTTTTCGATCCCATGTGTTGGGGAGCCAGATCTCAGATAGGGACAAAGTTGGCCCGAGGTCACCCAGCAAGTCAGGCAGGTCCATGGTTCATCCCTCTCTTCCCTTTTCCATGTGCCCCACCTCCCTCTTCACATTCCCTCTCACCGCACCTCCTTCCGGGGGCTACAGTATGCAAGGGCCATCTCCAAATGGACTTGACCCAAGAGTTAGCCGGGACACAGTGTACAGTGGCCTTAGTGCACTGACATCCTCCACTGCAGAAATCCCTCCCCTGGGACAGAAGTGTGGCCACCGTGCGCGTGCGTGCGTGCGTGCGTGTGTGTGTGTGTGTGTGTGTGTGTGTGTGTGTAGTGGGCGGAGCAGGTAAGAAATTAATCAGACTCCTTCTCTACTCCTTTTGGCCCTCACCGATGTACCAAGAGCCTCAGTGCTGTCCATTCTACAGGAGGGGGATCTGAGAATGCACAAGAGGCCAAAGACCAGAGTTGCAGAACCTGAGGGCTGGAGGGACCTTAGAGAACCTGTCTGCTCTCAGCCCAGTCCCCATAGGGTGCTGGAACCTCTTCTCTGGCCCCGGGGCCAAGCAGTCTCCCAGGTACCACTAAGGAGAAAGTGCATACCTCTTCCCAGCTGGCAGGGACTAACCAAAGCTAAGTGTTCGGAGGCTGGGCAGACCCCTCTGCACAGCTTCATGGGACGCAGCCCCACTAATTGACTGAGGACAAGTGACAATGGTCCACTAGTCCAATACTTTACAGTTCACCACACATTTTCACGTTCCACTGCCTCATCTGTTCCAGGGAGGCAGGGGTTAAAGATTATGCCCTGGGGATAGGGAAAGTAAGGGCCCAAGCTGGGCCAGGACTGGGAACCAGGCACTCCTCACCCAGCCCAGCCTTTGTGTTGCTCCCAAACTGGGGGACTTAGGGACTGAGCCCATGGCCAGGTGTTTCCTCCCCTCCCCCATGGCCCAGGCAGGACCACTGCGACCAGGGAGGGATGGCCAGGGTCAGGGCGCTTGCGTGGTGGCAGCGCTGACCCTGATACTCACCCTCGGCCATGGTCAGGTGGTGGCGGTGGCTCCTCCTCTGACCGGGGCGGCTGGACCCTCTAAGTGCGACCACTGAAGGCAAGAACTGCGGAAGCTGAGGGAGCTGTGAACTTATAGCAGCTTTGGGCGGGCAAGGGGCGGGGCCAGGCTGGAAGGCGGGGACCTGGTGGGGCCACCTTTGCCCAGTCTGGGCCCGCTGTCTGCTCTTGTCTAGTTAGGGTGTCCCCAGGGGCAAGAGCCCGAGGGAGGGAGGGAGGGAGGGAGCAGCCGCTGCGCAAGGGCGCCCCCTGCGGGAGCGGACAGACATCAGGGCTGGAACTGCAACGGACAGGGATACACAAGGAGACCAGGACACACAGACACACCTGGACACACAATCAGACCTTGGGTAATAGAGACACCGAGGCGCGGAAATAGACACAGGCAGGTACAGACACAGAGCTGCACCAGGACACAGCTTACCTGGATCCACAGACACAGATCCGTAGTCAGTTCTAGTCCGGATCAAGAACACACACACACACACACACACACACACACACACACACACACACACACACATTCTCTCTCTCTCACTCAAATACAGATATAGATGGAGCAGACACAGACACACAATCAGAGACATTGGGACATGGACACTCAGTGACACACACACACTCCAACAGATATAGAAGACGAACCTGGACACAGAGACCCAGTGACATGGATGCAAAATCAGATTAAAATCACAAAGACATGCCAGGACACTGATACAGTCAGACACAGGGAGACAGGTCCCCATCCACAGCCACTCGCGGATCAGCAGATGTCCAGATGCAGCCAGCTCACAGACACACACAGACAGACCTCATAGACACGGACCCATCATCAGGTGTGGACACAGAAGCAGATTGGGGCACCCGTAGACACACAAACCTGCAGATACTCTCAGAGGGACCCACACGCAGACACGGACTCATGTGCAGACATGCAGGCATGCCCACAAAGACAGATACACCCCCATCTCTTCCTGTAGCCCAGGTCTGATAATCTGCCTCTCCCAACCATCCCTCAGTCCCCCTCATCATCCATCCATCCATCCATCCATCCATCCATCCATCCATCCAACCATCCACTCACCCACCCATCCCTCCCACCTCTCTCCCCCTCTCCCTCCACTGAGCCTCCTTGCAGATCCACTGTGTGCCAGAAAGGACCAAAGCCAAACTCCCAGGGACTCAACCTCTGAGCCCCAGAACCCAGCACCCTGGCTGTGCCCGTCCTGGTTTCTCTGGTTCCCCAGCCTCCTACACTTCTTACCCACCATGAGGCCTGAGGAGAGAGGGTCCCTGGAGAGACTGGGTTCTGTAGGCCTCCCCCAGTTTTTTTTTCTGGAACAAGTTCTGTATCTATTGATGGATCTGGGCTACCAAACTGGCCTTCATTCCCATTCCTGTATAGCACAGTGCAAGGAATAAACCATGTTGCTTTTGTGGATGTTTGTCCCTGGGCCCAGGGGGCCCTGCCTGGGGTCTTAGTGAAAAAACTCATAACCCAGTGCTGACCTGTAAAATATAACCCTGTGAGTGAACCTTGTAATTGCCCCCCATTTTACAGATGTTGTTATAAAAACTGTTTCCTGCAGCTAGCAAGAGCTCAGAGGAAGAAGCAGGGTGAATGGACATCAGCCAAGAAACCCGGTTTTGAGTTCCCACTCTGACCCTGACCAGCCGTGTGGCCATGGGCAGATATTTTGGTTCTCCAGGCCTCAGTTTTCCCTCTGCAAAATGGGGGCAAGAATTCCTCCCTTATAGGCCTGGAGTAAGACTCTACCAAAATGACTGAGGTTGAGCACCTAGTATGTAATGAGCACTTGAAAACCGGGGTCCTTGAGTTTTGGAACAAAGATGCCAGTGTCCCAAAACCTGACCCTGAGGGACAGGGGCCTCAAAAAGAAACAGGAGGCCTGGGGACAGTCAGGCTGTGCAGAAAGAGATCTGCAGGCTGTATGTTTCTACAAGCTTCGGCCCCAATTGAAAGGGTGCATTTTGCTTTTGTCCATTCTTTTCCATTTGGAAATGATAGGTGCTTCTCTACTTGTTACTAATTTCTCTTGTAACCTCTGGGAACTCCCTGGAGGACAGGAACCCACGTGAGTCTTATTAGGATACGCACCAGGTTGTTCCCAGTATGGGGCTTACCACAGAGCCCCCGGCCTGTCCCCGACTGAGAGCTGTCTCTGCTTCCTTCCTCTCCCGTTTCCAGAGAACCATGGTCACCTGAGTGATGAAGTCACTTGAGCAATCAAGCGCCATTTGGGGTCAGGACTGGCTTCCAGGAAATGTCAGGCAGGAGCCAGTGCCCAGGCTAGGCCTAAAGATGTGGATTTCACCTGGTGACCAGGGGGCCCTTGCCCCCCAACTCTGGGTTTCAGTTTTCCTATCTGTTCAGAGGGGCTGGGAAACCCTCTGGGACATGTAAGGATTCAAAACTCCATTTTACTAAAGGAAAAACAGAGACCCAGAGAGGGTGATAATGGGCTCAAAGTCCTCAAAGAGTGTAGGCAGGGCCTTTATTATCCTATGCTGGAGAAGTGCCATGCAATGGTTGGAGGGAGAGCATCTGAGGTCACTCTTGGCTGTGTGACTCTGGGCAATTTACTAGACTTCTCTGAGCCTCAGTTTCCTCCTCTACAAAATGGGTATAAAAAGGACCCCCACCTCTGGGGATTAGAGATAATGTCTGTTCAGTACCCGGCACAGTAGTAAGTGCTCAATAAATGTTACCCAAAACTTCTCAATGATGATGCCATCAAGAATCAGGACTCCCCTCCCCCATAAAAGGGACAGTCTTTATGTGTAAGTAAAGCAGGTTGCAGACAATGTAGAATGTTCAGGGTAGAGATGCTCAGAAGAATACCCTACATCCCAGATAAGTCTTATACCCAGGGTCTAATGCCTAAACCATTAGAGAGATCAGTCCTTTGCCTCCATAAGGATCTCCAAGCCTCAAGGTAGAGACAAAGGTGAAGTTTTAGAACTTTTGAATAACTCCTTGCCATCCAGATGTGGCATTTAAATCTCACAATATGGGTTTTGTCATTTGTTAAATAAGGAAACTGGGGCTCAGAGCAGTGAAGTGATCTGCCCAGGGTCATACTGTCAGGAAGTGGGGGCTTGGAACCCAGGCTTGATTCAAAAGTCTATGCTGGCTTTCCCATGGTTCAGAGGGCAGGCCTATCCCAGCTGGCCCCCCAGGGGTGGGGTCTCAGGGGCCTGGGTCATGTTCAGTCCTACAGCTCTTGGCAAGCGAGGCCTCCGAGGCCAGTGGTCCATGCTCCAGAGCCATGGTGTCTGGTGTAGGTTCAATAAAGATTTGTGGCATGAGAGAGGGAGGGATGAGTCAGAGAGAGCTGAAGGAAGAATGGAAAGAAGGAAGGAAAGGAAGAAAAGAATAAGGTCCAGAGAGGCTGGGTAAACCGCCCAAGGTCACACAGCACAGCTGGGCTCCCAAGCCCTGGCTGGGCTCTGCCATTCCCCAAGGACAAGGGACCCCCAGGCCAGAGATGGCCCCCGGATGGCTGAGCTGGGAGGACGGGGGAAGGCAGGGCAGTAGTGGGTGGGACCATCAGATAGGGCATTTGAAGGCCTCAACTTTTCTACGAACTGGGTGACTAATGACGAGCAGTGTCTGGCATGAGGGATCCCAGGAAGGGCAGGGCCAGACTCCCCTGAGGTGGGATGGGTGAGGTAAGGGTGTTAGGACAGGGGACTTATGGAAAATGTCAGGGCACAGACGTGACCTTTCAACAGGTGGCCCGTCTGGGGCTAGGATCTGGGTGGCCTGGGGTTGGGGAGCAGAGAGCCGAGTGCCTGATTGGGAAGGGCCCTCCCAATGTGCCCCTTTTACAGATGGAAAAACTGATGCAGCCATCTTGTCTGTAGTTCTGCCCTCACAATGCCCCTTAGCTCTGGGACTGAGGGCACTTTAGTACCCCTTGGTGGGGCTTCGGTTTCTGTTTCTGTGAAAGCAGGAATCACATCCCAGACCTCATGGGGCTGCTGTGATGATGAGGGGCGCTGTGGGGCCAAAGGGAGCCTTCTGAGGAGCTGTCAGCATGGGCCCCTCCCTGCTGAAATACCTCAGGGCCAAGGCGAGCTCTTTGCTGGTATTCAAGGCCCTGCAGATCTGGCCCAACTTTCCCTCCAATCGCATTATCCACATCTGCACCGTCCAGCCTCACCCAGCACACAACTGGCCCCACACACACCCCGAGGTTATCTGCCTCTGGGCCTTTGCTCGAGCTGCACCCTCTGCCTGGGATTTCCTCCCCTCTCCACCTCTCGAAGCTTCATCCAGGCTCTGCACCCTTCCCAAAGGCCACCTCCTCCTGGAGCCCATCCACAGTGGGACTTCCTTCCCCTCACACGCAGGGCACCGTCACCGCCTGCCGTGAAGCAAGACCAGTGTGGGCATCCTTCTCCCTCCACCCACCGGCTCACTAAATGTTTGTTGAGTGAGTAAGTGACCTGTGGGGGTGGGGGGAGAGACTTGTTCAAGCCCGGGCTAACCCCAGAGCCTTGATTGGCAAGATTCAGGGTGCCAGTTGCCCATATCAGGACCAGGAGCCAGGGTGTTGTGCTGGGGCCTTTCTCAATTCTTGTTGTGTCCCTCAGAAATGAGATGTTTGGGCTCAACTTACATCTCCTACAATCCCAGGAGTAGGAAGACCCCTTGCTGAGCTCAGGGAGGGCCAACAACTTTTCCCAGGCCACACAGCAAGCTGCAGAAGAGTTGGAGTGGAACCTCCAACACTATACAAAAGTAAATTCTGGCCCCATACCTCTGTTCCTAATTTTGAAAAGGTAGAAAGCTGCTTTCATTTAACTGGCAACGGGGTACTGCGTTGTCCCAGGGAGCAGGTTGGGACATGAGGCATGCAGGATGGGACCAGCGGTAAGCTGGTGTGGCAGGGGCTGACCCAGGTCCCACGGCCCCAGGCTCCAAGCCTAGACCCTTCTTACTGGCTGTGTAGCCTCAAGCCTTAGTCTCCTACGAAAAGAGACTCCAAACCTCCAGCCCACTGAGCTATGAGGAGGAGGTCCGAAGAGGAAGTGAAAGCCCCTCCCAAGAAGAAAGTTGGTTCTATTATTGTTGTCCCCACTAAGTGGTTTCAGTTGTGAACTCTCCAGACACGCCAGGGAGCGGAGAGTTGTAAGACTTTGGAGAGTGGAGTCCTGACCATTTCAGGCAGCAAGATTTGCTCTACTCATGGGAAAACCTACTTCAGACCGGACTCACAACCCATTAATCACTTACTTGGCATTTGGTCCTAACAAAGAGGTAACATCCTGGCCTGATGAAACCACCCCCAAAGATTAGAAGTTGAGAAATTAGGATTGGAGAGAAAAAGCACTAGATGAGGTGCTGAGACAGAGAGAGAGAGAGAGAGAGAAAGAGAGAGAAAGAGGAACCCGATACCATGCGCCAACAGCCAGCTGCAGAGGAGCCTGGACCTTGGCAATGCCGGGGGCCATTGGCCTTGGGTGAATAGTCCAGCTCACTCTGTCCAGCCGCACATTGCACTTGTCAGTGCTCATGACAGTGACCCAGGGGCAGCCCGTGAGCTGCACCTTGAGCCCACAAGACACTTTCCACTCCCTTCTTGTTTCTTATAGTAGCAGTGTGGTTCAGCTATAAGGACACAGGCTTGGGAGCTAAGGAAACCCCTGGGTACCTTCTCCAGCTCTGCCGGTTACTTTCCCGTGTGATGGAGGGTAAGTCGTGGCACGTCTCCAAGCCCCGGCTTCCTCATCTGTAAAACAAGGACAATCATGGTAGTGACACTTCTTGGGCTTTCTGTGAGGATTAACACCATGCCTGGTGGCGAATAAGCAGTCAAAGGGGCGGGGGTTGATTATTTGATGATAAAAAGGCCCGATGTCCTGACACATGCTACAACATGGATGAATTTCAAAGTCATTACGCTCAGTGAAAGAAACCAGTCACAGGAGACCACACATCTCTTTTTGTAGGAGACCACACATACATGACATGCCCAGAAGAGGGAAATTCATAGACACAGACAGTAGACTCATGGTTGTCAGGAGCTGAAGGGAGAGGGAGTCAAGGTGTCACTGCTAATGGGTCTGGGGTTTCTTTGGGGGAAGGGTGAAGAAAATAGTTTCACATCAGATTTGGTGATGGTTGTACAAATCTGCGAATATACCAAAACCCACTGAACTGCATAGTTGAAATGGATGACTCTTCTTGGGTATGAATTATATCTCAATAGCATGGTTTTTAAAAATAGGGGTTGCTTTAAAAACAAACAAAACATCAAGAAAAAGCTTTGAAATCCTTGGTAAAGAGTACCTCTATTCTCCAATCAAGAACCTAACAGAAACACTTGCATATGTGTGCCCAAGGGAAATGGACAGGGAGGGTCTTTACGGTATTATTTGTTATGGCAAAAATTGGTCACAACCAAAATGCCCAGCAAGGGGGAATGGCAACAGTTGAAAAAAGGAAGAGGTAGTCCTGTGTACACAGCCATAGTTAACCAACTCCAAGTCGTAATGTTGAGCAAAGAAAGGAAATGGCAGGATATTATGTGGGGGATGACTTCCCCACATAACACATGACTTTTCGCTTTCTATGAGAACAAATAAGGAAATATATGTAAAGTATGTCAATGTAAGTCCACAGAAGTAAGAGAGACTGGGTTGAAAAAATCCACTCCAAATTGCTGACAGTGGTGGGAGGGGTTTGGGGGCCATGCTTGGGAGAGTGGGCAGCAGTGACTAAAAGGGGTTTCAGTATTCCCTGGAAGTTGAGAAAATTGTTAAGTGGGGGAAATGTTTTTACGCATCGCTGAGGTCCTTAAAGACCGATTTTTCAGAAGAAAAGAGTAACCCATTTTACACTTAGGATCAAGCTTTTGTAAAAATGGAACTACTCTAAAACAAAGAAATTCTGGCAAGTTGGTAGAAAAAATATAGACAGAGATAAAAGAGAAAATAAGTGTGCTAAAAAAAAAAAGTCTGCAACTAACCCACAAAATACCTTTGTCAATATTAGCACAAACATAACAAAATCAAACCCACAAATACAGCATATGAAGAAAGAGGAAACTCATGATGAGAGTTCCCACATCTGAAATTCAGAATTTCGAGGACTGTACACAGATTTTCAGTTTATTCCACAGGCCTACGTATGTCTTACAATGCTTCTGGAGCAACCCCCCCCCCCCCCCCCCCGCCCCGCGCAAACACACGCACGCACACAGTCCAAGAAAGTGCTCAAAAAACTTTTACTTAGTTGAAAAGAGGGTCAGAGAGGTGAAGGGACTTGCCCAAAGTCACACAGCTTGGGAGGAGCAGAATGGGTGCTCAGAAGTCGTGCTTATAAGCAATATTGCTAGGATTTCATGCAAGGGGAGTTAATTAAACCTTGGGGTGAGTTCCTGCTAAGCTCCTATCTGTGGCTGCTGGAAATCTGCTGGATGAAGCACCAGATTCTGCAGCATTCCCCAGCATCTCTGCCCCACCCCTACCCCCTTAGGCTGAGTCATGGGCTGTGTCTGCCTGACACACCCAGTTCAGTCAATAAGACTCAAACACACTTTCTTTCGTGAAAATAATGACCCTCTAGGGCAGTGGCTGAGCTTGTCTGACTAAATCGAACACTTGTTTGGCTGAACTGACCACTTGTTTCTCCTTCCTGTTTGATGAGCTACTTGAGTGACTCTCAGTCCCAGCTGAATGCTTGGAGGGCTGAAGCAACACTCAGCGTGACCCAGTTAGTCTGAAGCCAGACCTTCCCATCCGAGGCGGGCCTGCAGTCACCATGTCTCCATGTCACAGGAGGTGGGAAGTTGGACCTCATTCCTGAAAGGGCAGAACTTAGTGTCCAGAATGATAAACTCCAATACACACAGGTTTCTTCAAGTTCATGGACCCCTTTCTGTACAGCTTGTCCACTGGTTTTCTTCTGGGTAACTGCCCTTTTCTATTGGCTTAGTGGGCTGTCAATCAGTAGCCCTGCCCAAATGGAATAAAGGGCGGGCCTGAGACCCAAACTCAGCCAATCAGATCCTCTCCTGGGACTTTGATTCTTCTTTGGGGTAAATACCGATGAGCCGTCCCCATGTCCTTTCAACTGAGTTTTTGCATGTTAAGCTGCCCTGAGTCTGTGCTTGTCCATGCAACCAACGAGCTGAATGGGTGCACCTACATTTCCTTCCTGTAATTCTTCCCACAACGCTATGGGGTTTAGGGGTTATTGTCCTCGTTTTACCGAGGACACAGGCTAAGCGAGCCTAAATAACTGGCCCTGGACCACACAGTAGGGACTTTGAATCCGAATCAGAGTCATGACGGGAGCCACAGCTTCCTTTCTAAAGCCCTAGTCCCGGGGGTAGGAGGACTGTACACAGACGGACACAGGTCCGTCACGCAGGTTCTAACCAATGTTCTCTGATTGACAGTCGATAGAATCAAGGCTTCACTCTCTTCCTCCAGCCTCAGTTTGCCCACTTGAAAAATGACAAGGTTGGATAATGAATTCCCGATGATCCTAGAGTCTGTGCTTCCCACACGCTGTGACTTTAAGAGCCAAGTCATTAAGCCCTGGTCTTCTGATAAGCAATTCCAGGGAAATAGAGCTGGTGGGGGAAGGAAACCCAGCGCTCACCCCACGGCAGCCCCCATAGAGGGCTTCCCGAACCTGCACCCGGCTGGCTGACCCCCGGCAGAGCAATTTGCACTCTGCTTTTCTGGCCTAAGATAAAAATACCCCTGTCACATTGGATTAGCCTGGCCCCTTTCGCAGAGAATCTTCTCACGGATGCAGCCCCCTTGCTTTGTCAATATTTTCAGCATATTCAGGTATCTAAACAAGACCTGACAGGTTAGGGTCTGGTTTTTTTTGTTTTTCGTTTTTTTTTTTTTAAGGCTCAAATGAGATTAACCCTGTCCTTTCCTGGCGGCGGTTGGCTGTTGGCTTGCTGGGAGATGGAGAAGTGGGAAGAGGGAGGTGATTGATGCCCCATCTCAGGTCAGGACAAATCCTGCCTCAGGACCTACCTTCACCGCAGGCCACCACCCTCCCTGGGTGCTCAGGGCAGTATCCAGGCTTATCAGGGAGCCCAGAGGCAGAGCCGATGGAGGGCTTGGCCAGCGTCCAGCTGCACGACCTTATGCAGGGGTCTTCCCATTTCTGTACCCTTTTTCTCACCCAAAAAATGGACAGAGTGGGAGCACCCACCTCCCAGACTCAGGAATAATGACTCAGTACCTGGGAGAGCATGGGGGCCAGGAAAAGCTGTACAAATATTGCCTAATTTTATGACTCCTTTATTCTCAACGGCTTGGAGGACCTCAATTCCATGTGCCCCTTGGGCATGTGCGAGGGGATGCCGGCGTCATTAAGCCCTAACTATGCCAGCTCTGTGTGGAGGACAGTTATGCACGTTATTGCCTTTTGTTGGTTGGCTTCCAGCCCCAGCTGGCTGCACAAGGACCCTAACGTTGTCATTCTCTCTGGTGGTTCTCTGTCAGCCTGATGAATGGCTCTGTCCCCCAATTTCCAGATGAGAAAGGTGAGGGTCAGAGAGAGCAAGGCTTTTGCCTACAGTCCTGGGTGGGACTTTGGGAGCCAGGATGGGCCCTGGGGTCTGCAGGGTGGGTTCGCATTCCATCTGTGCCTTTCTTGCAGTTTTGGTCCTGTGTTTTGACACATTCTGCCAGCTGAACGCAGAGGGCACCTCCACTCCCCAACCCCACTCGGCTGCCATAAGTAGCTTTGGGAAAAGTGCATCTTTCTAGACCAGCAGCTCCAAGAAAGCCACTGGAAAATCGCATTGCTGGCATTCAGATAGGCCATCCATTGGGGTATCCTGAAACGCAGAGGCCAGAAGGACGTTAGCCTTCATCAACCGTACCTCCCAAGTTCACAGGGAGCCTGAGATGCTCTTCCCTGATGTGGTTATCTAAGCATGGTTTTGCATCTGAGTAGTAAGCTCAGAGGAAACTCAATAATGACGGGGTGAAGATTTGGCCAACACATCAGATGCTGTGTTATCTTAGAGATTTCTTAACTTTTCTGTGCCCCAATTTCCTCATTAGCTAACTAGCTCTTAAGTGAGCTGATGGCATCACTGAAGTTTCTGAGTTATCACAGCTTGTGGGGAGAGATAGGTCATGCCCTCAGAAGCCAGCAGGTTCAGCCTTGCCATTTTATAGGTAGGGATGCTGAGGCCCAGAGAGGGCTCACGTTGTCTAGAAACCCATAAAGAGTTAGAGACTGCAGATGGTTTTTGGGGGGGATTACTTTACTTACTAGATAATTTATTTATTGAATATTTATTGAGCATCTCCTGTGGGTGAGCCATGAATAAGACACAGCTCCTGCTGTCAAGGAATTGTCAGGTCAATGGAGGAAATGGGTTATAATTCATTCACCATATAAATAGTAATTCTCATAAACTATGGGACAGAACTGGATTGTGGTGGAGGAAGGCTTGGGGCCTGAGGGACCTCAAATGGGAGAGGGATACTTTCTGTGTGGCAGATCAGGGTAGACTTCACCGAGGAGGTGACACTTAATCTGGGTTTTGCAGTATGAGCAGGGGTTTGTCAGACAGATAAGGCAAAAAGAAACATTTCATGCAAAGGGACTATCTGGGCATTCAGGGCCCAAGTCACAGAGGTGGGGGAGAGTGTGTAGAACCCATGGGAAGGGGTCAACCAGCATGGCTGGACTCTGAGGGGATGTGGAAGGAATGTCAAGGCTGGAGAGCTTAGTAGGGGCCAGACCACAAAGGGCTTTGCACACCAGGCTCAGGTCAAGCCATAGGGAGCCATGAGAAAACTTTTAAGCAGGGGAGTGATGTAGTTAGGGCTGAGTTTTGGGAAGATCATGGTATAATTTTTTTTAAATTTTTTTATTGTTATGTTAATCACCATACATTACATCATTAGTTTTTGAGGTAGTGTTTCATGATTCATTGTTTGTGCATAACACCCAGTGCTCCACGCAGAACGTGCCCTCTTTAATACCCATCACCAGGCTAACCCATCCCCCCAACCCCCTCCCCTCTAGAACCCTCAGTTTGTTTTTCAGAGTCCATCGTCTCTCATGGTTCGTCTCCCCCTCCGACTTACTCCCCTTCATTCTTCCCCTCCTGCTATCTTCTTCTTCTTTTTTTTCTTAACATATATTGCATTATTTGTTTCAGAAGTACAGATCTGTGATTCAACAGTCCTGCACAATTCACAGCGCTCACCATAGCACATACCCTCCGCAATGTCTATCACCCAGCCACCCCATCCCTCCCAACCCCCACCACTCCAGCAACCCTCAGTTTGTTTCCTGAGATTAAGAATTCCTCATATCAGTGAGGTCATATGATACATGGCTTTCTCTGATTGACTTATTTCACTCAGCATAACACCCTCCAGTTCCATCCACGTCGTTGCAAATGGCAAGATCTCATTCCTTTTGATGGCTGCATAATATTCCATTGTGCATATATACCACTTCTTCTTTATCCATTCATCTGTCGATGGACATCTTGGCTCTTTCCACAGTTTGGCTATTGTGGACATTGCTGCTATAAACACTGGGGTACACGTACCCCTTCGGATCCCTACATTTGTCTCTTTGGGGTAAATACCCAGTAGTGCAATTGCTGGATCGTAGGGTAGCTCTATTTTCAACTGTTTGAGGAACCTCCATACTGTTTTCCAGAGGGGTTGCACCAGCTTGCATTCCCACCAACAGTGTAGGAGGGTTCCCCTTTCTCCGCAGCCCCGCCAACATCTGTCGTTTCCTGACTTGTTAATTTTAGCCATTCTGACTGGTGTGAGGTGGTATCTCACTGAGGTTTTGATTTGGATTTCCCTGATGCCGGGCGATGTTGAGCACTTTTTCATGGGTCTGTTGGCCATTTGGATGTCTTCTTTGGAAAAATGTCTGTTCATGTCTTCTGCCCCTTTCTTGATTGGATTATTTGTTCTTTGGGTGTTGAGTTTGATAAGTTCTTTATAGATTTTGGATACTAGCCCTTTATCTGATATGTCATTTGCAAATATTTTCTTCCATTCTGTCGGTTGTCTTTTGGTTTTGTGGACTGTTTCTTTTGCTGTGCAAAAGCTTTTTATCTTGATGAAATCCCAAGAGTTCATTTTTGCCCTTGCTTCCCTTGCCTTTGACGATGTTTCTAGGAAGAAGTTGCTGCGGCTGAGGTCAAAGAGGTTGCTGCCTGTGTTCTCCTTTAGGATTTTGATGGACTCCTGTCTCACGTTTAGGTCTTTCAACCATTTGGAGTCTATTTTTGTGTGTGGTGTAAGGAAATGGTCCAGTTTCATTCTTCTGCATGTTGCTGTCCAATTTTCCCGACACCATTTGTTGAAGAGACTGTCTTTTTTCCATTGGACATTCTTTGATCATGGTATAATTTTTAACCATGGATGTTTAAAACTTGAATTTAGTGATTATCATGATCCCTGGGCCCGATTTTAAGGCTGAACAAATTGAGGCCAAAGGGGAAGATGATGCCCATAGCTAGTCAGGGGCAGAAGCATTTTCTCCCACCTGGTCTCTCTAGGTGGGCAGAGTCTGAGGCTGGGATATATTTGCAGGTCTTGTGAGGTAAACTCTCCCCAAGAGGACTAGTTCCCATCCTTTTGTGACATCCCCCCCTCTCTGTTTCTCTCCTTCAGTCCTGCTCTGGAGTCTCTGAAAGCCATGACTGATAAAGGAGCCCTCTCCCTACAGGTTCATTTTCTGGTTGTGGGACACTGACTCTATCCCTTCCCCTCTGGAGCTTCAGTGTTCTCATCTGGTTAATGGGTGTGACAAATGAAATGGTGGGTGCTGACTATCAAGCATCCTGGGGTTTCCCCCAACCCTCACTAAGGCCCCAAGGAGGAAGAAGACCAGTCATTATCAGGTTTCTTGTCCACTGGCAGAAAGGGTGAGGCAGAAGTTAGCTCTTGGTGAGATGATCAGATAATCTGCCTCACTCCCGCAGACGTGGCTATGGGTGGTACAGAGCTAACTGAGACTCTCACTTTTCTCATTCTGGTCCCTATGCTCCACTTAATGTGACCTAAGTTCTCAACAGCTGTGTAAGTGAAGGTGGTACAGACCATCCACTGAGGAACTCCTCACAATACCAAGGAGCAGCCCTGAAGAAGGACAGACACCCCTTTCCGGTCCCCACAGGGCCTTTGCCTGGCCAAGCCCCAGCTGGTAGCAGTGATGTCAGGCCTTCTTGCTGGCAGACCAAAGCAGCAATTGCCCCAGGTCCTGACAGATGCATGGGTGCGGGGGACGGGGTGCAGGACTGAGTCACTGATCTAGCTGCTAAAGATCCTCGAGCATGACCTCACCCAGGCACAACCTCCACAAGCACTTAAGACTGGCACTTGGGAAGAGTCCCATGTCCTTGGCACTTGGCCAGTGTTAGCTGGGAGAAGCATCACCATGTTAGAGTCAGGATTATCTTAGAAGCTCAACTCTTCCCTCAGGTTCCTTGAGAAAGACCCAGAAATCCCTCAGGCAGCAAGTGAAGGGACACTCACTTGGTCACCGAGCATGAATTGGGGCCCACTCTGGACCCAGTTCTGTGCTAGGCCTTGAGGGAGACAGAGAAATGAGGCAGGCACGTTTTCTTTCTGTGGCTTTAACCGAACATCTGTGGTTTTCTTGTAATTGATATTAATGCGTGTTCACTGTTCAAAATTTATAAACTACAGAAGATCCAAAAGAACAAAGTAAAAGCCACTTCAAATATCATAAGGGCGCCTGGGTGACTCAGTCTGTTAAGCGTCCGACTCTTGATTTTGGCTTAGGTTGTGATCTCCCAGTCGTGAGATCGAGCCCCACGTCGGGTTCTGTACTCAACTCGGAGTCTGTTTGAGATTCTTTCTCTCCCTCTCCCTCCGCCCCTCCCCTCCGCGTGTGCTCTCTCTCACTCTCTCAAATAATAAATAAATAAATCTTTAAAAAAAATATCACCTCCAGAGAGAACAACTGTTAGCATTTTGTTGTATTTCTTTCAGTGCTGCTAAATCATATTTAAGTTTATGTGAATTTGTAAATTTATGTACATATAAATAAATTTCCACTTACTAGACTTAGTCACTAACAATAGAATCTCTTTCACTCACCCAACAAATGTTTACTGAGTACCTGCTCTGTGCCAAGCACGTGTAGCATGCACGCGGGATGCACGGGTGGACAGGACAGGTGTTGTTCCTGCTCTCGTGAAAGTTGCCTGTAAGGACTATCTTGTCACCTGTTATTTTTCAGTGCGTGTCTAACAGTTCTCAAGTCACACGTGTATTTCTACAGTGCAGGTATTGGTTGTCTAGAACGTGAGCCAATAGACGAAGCCTAATTTATCAAACCCCTTTGGTGGCGCATTTAGTTTGTTTCCCATTTTTCACTCTGTCGACAGCAGCCATCCCTGCAGCCGTTGGTTATGGTAGGTTGGCTCATTCCACATCCATTTCAACCTCTTTCCAGGTGCCTTCCTGTACTGCAGGGGCTGGAAGGGTGAAGACTGCATTTCTTAGACTCCCTTGCAGCTAAGGTCTGGAGACCAGTTAGGTCATGCCCATTAAATGCCCACGTGTGAGACGTGGAAGACAAACATGAGGCACAGGTCGTCTTTTCTTCCTGCTCGGGCTGCTTCAGGCTGGTTGTAAAGTTGTTAGGATTTTCTGTAGCCATTGTCTCAGTGTCTAGTCACCAGCTTGTGGGTGTCCAGGGGATGGTGATGAGAACATCATCGCCCCCTGATCCCTACATTAAAACTAATGTGACAGAATTCCCGAAGACATCAGTCCCAAGCTTCTGGATTGTGGTGGGGGCAGCAGCTTCCACGGTGGTGGGGGGGGGGGGCGGGAAGGATCACGGGACGTTCTGAGTCATTCCTGGAGGCTCAGCCCACTCTCTAGATCTTTCCATAATTTTGCAAGAACCCAACTTCCTGACTTTAAATGTCTTTCCATTTAAAGCGGTAAATGTAAAAATAGTAATAATAAAGTGGTAAATGTAATGTTTGCTTCCCGCAACTGAATTCCAAGTGATATAAACTACATCTTTGAGCCTGTTGACAATTATGGCCTCGGAGTAAATTTCTAACCATGGAATCAAGGATTCAGCCTTTGTTTTTTTTGTTTAAATGGTTTTATTGGGCTATGATGAACATGTCATAAAATTCATCCATTTAAAGATTTTAATAGCTTTTAATGTATTTTAATATTTTCAAAGTTGTTGATCCTCACCACAGTCTACTTTCAGGACATTTTCTTCACCCCAAAAAGAAATTCCATACCCATTCACTCCACACTGTTCCCCCAACGGATACAACCTCTCATCTACTTTCTGTCTCTATGGATTTACCTATTCGGGAAATGTCATATAAATGGAATCATACAGTAGGTGGTCTTTTGTGACATATTTCTTTCACCTGGCATCATGCTTTCAAGGCTCCTCCATGTGGTAGCATGCACCAGGACTTCATTTCTGTTCCATGCCGGACAATATTCCATTATAGGGATTCCCCACATTTTATTCACCCATTCATCAGTTGATGGACATCTGGGTTGTTCCTACTTTTAAGCTCTTGTGAATAATGCAGCTGTGTACATTTGTGTACACATTTTTGTGTGGATGTAGGTTTTAATGTCTTTTGGGTATATACCTAGAAGTGGAATTGCTGGATTATGTGGTAACTCTATCTTAAACTTTTTGAGAGACTGCCAGACTGTTTTCCCAAAGTTGTTGCACCATTTTACATGCCCACGAGCAATGACTAGATTTCCATTTTCTCCACATGCTTTCCAACATTTAGTATTGTCTCTTTCTAAAAATTACAGCCATTCTAGTGGGTATGAAGTGGTATCTTATAGTTTTGACTTACATTTCCCTAAAAATGAATAATGCTAAACATCATTTTGTGTGCTTGTTAGCCACTTGTGTATCTTCTTCGGTGAATGTCTATTCAGATCCTTAACCCATTTTTAAATTGAGTTGTTTGTCTTTTACTATGTGTATGAATTATGAGCATTCTTTATATACTCTGGATACAAATCCTTTATGTGATTTGCAAATATTTTCTCTCATTCTTGGGTGTCTTTTCACTCTCTTGATGATGCTGTTTGTAGCACAAAAGTTTTTAATTGTGACGAAATCTAATATACCTATTTTTTTGTCTGCCATTTGTGCTCTTGGTGTCATATCCAAGAAGGCTTGCCTAACTCAAGGTCATGAAGATTTACTCCTATGTTTTCCCCTAAGAGTTTTATAGTTTTAGCTCTTACATTTAGATCTATGATCTATTTTTAGTTGATCTTTGTGTATGGCGTGTATCTATACATCCAGTTGTCCTATCATCATTTGTTGAAAGACTTCTTTCCCCCATTGAATGGTCTTGGCATCCTTGTTGAAAATCATCTGACCATAAATGCAAGGGTTTGTTTCTGGATTCCCAATTCTATTCTCTTGATCTATCTTATCCTTAATGCCAGCACACACTGGCCTGATGACTAGTTTTGTATTTAGTTTTGAAATTGAGAAGTGTGAATACTCCAACTTAGTTCTTCTTTTTCAAGATTGTTTTCACTATTTGGAGTCCCTTGCAATTCCATATGAATTTTAGGATCATTTTGTCAATATCTGCAAAAAAAAAAAGCCAACTGGCATTTTGATGGAGATTGTCTTGAATCTGTAGATCAGTTTGGAGAGAACTGCCATCTTAACAAAATCAAGTCTTTTGATCCATAAACATGGAATGTCTCTCCATTTATTTAGATTTTCTACTTCTTTCAACAATGTTCTATAATTTTCAGTATACATCTTGCACATCTTTTGTTAAATTTACTCCCCAAAATTTTATTCTTTTTGATACTATTACACATTGAACTTTTTTCTTAATTTCATTTCAGATTATTCATTGTTATTGTATAAAGATAGAATTGATTTTTGTATGCTGAACTTGTATTCTACAACCTTGCTGAACTTGTTCATTAGTTCTAGTGACTTCCTACTTGGTTCCTTAGGATTTTCTGTATATAAGATGATGTCATCTACGAGTAGAGATAGTTTTACTTCTTTCCAATCCAGATGCCTTTTATTTTATTTTCTTAACTAATTGCTCTGACTTAAACCCCCATTACAATGTTGAATAAAAGTGGCAAGAGTAGACATCATTGGTGGTCTTGTTCCTGACCTTAGGGAAAAAACATCTAGCTTTTTGCCAGTGAGTGTGTTAGCTGTGGGTTGTTCATAGACGCCCTTTATCAGGTTCAGATCACCCATTTTTCGAAGGCTTTGTTTTGTTATATGAGTCATGCCCATTTGACATGTCAATCATTCTCTTTGGCCACTACATTTTCCACATCATTCCAATGATGACCTCAGTGACTACTAAGGTGTAGCCTCCAGAAATTACCAAAACTCTCCAAGTGATGACTAATCAGCAGAGAGAGAGAGAAAGAAAGAGAGAGAATCACCTCCCTTGATCAAGTTACAATACTTCTACTCACACAATTTAATGTAGAACTGACTTTTTGGTGACTGTAATCATAATGTGGATTCCTTGATGAGCTTCAACTAAATTAGTGGTTCTAAACCCTGTCAATCGAAAGGTCCCCTCCCTTTAGTAACTTTATTGAGGTAAAGCATTTTTATGTGTCAATTTGGCTGAGCCACAGTATTCAGATATTTGGTCAAACATTATTCTAAGTGTTTCTGTGAGCATATTTTAAAGATGAGAGTAACATTTAAATCAGTAGATCTTGAGTAAAGCCAATTACCCTCATAATGTAGGTGGGCCTCATTTAATCAGTTGAAGGCCTTGATAGAAAATGACTGACTTTCTTGCTCCACCCCCACCCCCCAGGAAAGGAGAATTCTACCAGCAGACTGCCTTCAGACTCAAACTGCGATATTGGCTCTTCCTTGGGTATCCAGCCTGCTGGTCTTCCCTGCAGATTTTGGACTTCCCAGGTATAAACACAGTTGTGTAAGCCAAATACTTAAAAACAAGCAAAAACAAAAACAAAACAAAACAAAACCCCACCACACCATATATAGATAGACATAGAAATGATATAGATATCTCTTTCTCTCTATGAACACACACACACACACACACACACACACACACACACAGAAAGTGCACGTGCACATAAGTGCACAGCTTGATGGATTTTTCACAAAATGAACACAGCAGATCAAGAAAGAGGATGTGACCATCACCCAGAAGTCCCCTTGTGCTTTCATCCAATCTTGAACCACCCAAATGTAACTGCTGTCCTTTCTAATACATAGATTGGTTGTGCTGGTTTTAGAACATTATATAAATGGCATCATTCAGTACATCCTCTTTTGTGCCTGGCTTCTTTCACGCACCTACACGTTCACCTGAGATTCATCTGCATTGCCGTGTGTAGTGGTAAATCATCCATTCTTCTCACGGTGGAGTACTCCATTGTCCGGCTCACCTCAGTTTAGGTATCCATCCAACTTTGATGGATATTCCATCGTTCTTAGCGTGGGATTCTTACAAATGGTGTTGCTGCCAACATTCTTGCACGTGTCTTTTGGTGAACATGTTATAGCATTCTAGTTGGGTAGAAACCCCAAAGTGGAATTGCTGAAGTTCCCTTTTTATAGCAGTTTTATGCTTCTTTTCATTTTAATTTTCTGAAATGAAATTCATGGACAATAATCTCCTAACACCCTTATGTGTCAAAACTATGCCCAGTCTATAATATAAAGGTGGTATAAAAGGGAAGTAATTTATACTAAAATCATGTGTATTTCAATGTGTTCTTGGACACAACTACCCAGCAAGACATAATAACCCATATCTACTCATAATGAATAACTTTGGATTCCAGAGATGTAGGCAGACCAGACACCATTACACACAAGCAGTGCAGGAAAATGACAAGGCAGGAGGCACAGGTGGAAATTAAACTAAAAACTGTTGTAGGGCAAGAAGCAACAGCCCTGACTTATTTGTGTGTGATCAGAGAGAGAGAGAGAGAAATAAACTTAACTGAAGTAAGAACATGCCAAGACACACTGCAGCCCGTCAAATGGGGAGATAAGGAAGGTGAACCTCAGAGTGCAGTGACAAGTAATTCCCATTTTACCACACAGAACAGGGTAGTGGTGGGGTCCCACAGAAAACACATCTTCCTTAGAAACCCATTTCTTGGGGTGTCTGGGTGGCTCAGTGGGTTAAGTGTCTGCCTTTGGCTCAGGTCATGATCCCAGGGTCCTGGGATGGAGCCCCACTTCGGGCTCCCTGCTCAGCTGGGAGTCTCCTTTCTCCCTCTCCTTCTGACCCTCCCCCCTGCTCATGCTCTCTCTCTCACTCTCAAATAAATAAAATCTTAAAAAAAAAAAAAAGAAAGAGGGGCGCCTGGGTGGCTCAGATGGTTAAGTGTCTGCCTTTGGCTCAGGTCATGATCCCAGGGTTATCTGCTTAGTGGGGAGCCTGCTTCTCCCTCTCCCTCTGCCTGCCTCTCTCTCTCTCTGTCAAATAAATAAAATCTTTGGAAGGAAGAAAGAAAAAGAAAAGAAAGGGAGGAAGGAAGGAAGGAAGGAAGGAAGGAAGGAAGGAAGGAAGGAAGGAAGGAAGGAAGGAAGGAAGGAAGGAAAGAAGGAAGGAAGGAAGGAGGCCATTCTTCAACAGGGGTGTATTCTGTCTTCAGATCTTTAAAAAAATGCACTTTGCTATCGCATCCCTCATTAGGCAGAGGCGATGAACGCATGGATCACAAAAGGAAGCTTTCCATCCGACAATGTGGAGAAACCTCAGGGTGCATCTGAGTAAGATTGAAAAACAATAAGTTTTTTATCTCAACGTTTAATTTTCGTAACATAGATTCAAAACAACTACCCTTAAAAAAATTCTGTGAGATTTCTTGCATCTCTAACTTACTTATATTTGGCTCTAAGCCCATAAAAAAGGAGTTACACATCCCTATTAAATATTTACAGTTGGCCTCACTGTTTTTGCGGTTACTGCATTCATGCTGTGGAACCCCTTTCCTCGAAATATGTAGCTGGTGACGGTCTCAGGCATCGACTGCACAGACTGCGGAAAGGAACAGATGCAGTAATTGAGTTACTGTCCTTATTGTACGTACTTCCCTGTCCGTAACAACCTTCTCCAAAGTTACTGCGCTTTCCACATCACTTCTTGTATGAACCCTCCAGTACTGGGGTACACGAAAGCCTGACCTATTTTTATTTGTTGTGTTTTCATCCGATAGACATCTGTAAGGTGGGAAGGATATAGGGCAATTTTCAACAGTGTGAGGCTGCTCTGTGTGACGTGGGATGGACCTTACCCCCTAAATGTCATTAGAGCCCCCCAATTGTAGAAATAGCCAAAAATGACCCCATGAAGTCAAATGTGCCCTGAGAACTACTGATTTAGACCCGCTTCGCCACCCTCCTGGCCTCCTCATTCCAGACTCCATTGTTGGGGTTTGGGTCCAAGTCCAGGGGTGGACATTCACTCGCATTTTATTTTGTGTTCCTTTTTTTTTTTTAAGATTTTATTTATTTATTAGAGAGAGAGAGAGAGAGAGGGAGAAGCAGACTCCCCTGCTGAGCAGGGAGCCCGACATGGGGGCTCAATTCCGGGACCTGGGATCATGACCTGAGCTTAACAGACTGAGCCACCCAGGCGCCCCTATATTTTGTGTTCTTATAATCAGCCTATTGGTCTTGTAGGTCAAAGTCCTTGGACATCGTGGTTCCAACACCCACTGTCTTATTGCCTGTCACAACCACACTGTAATGGGCCGTCTTCCCATCTTAACATGACTGATGGACATGTTGAACAGAATGGGGTCAGGGATCAAACCCAGTGCCATTAGACCTTTCCTTGGATCAGTACTGAGCTTATATTTGGCATCTCCTGGCTTCCGGTTATTTTTCAACCTCATAGAATGCAGCCCACACTTCATCCACTTGTTAGAGTGCTTAAATATTAGACCCCCATGGGGTGGAAAGAGCGCATTTCAAAACAGAGAAGTGACTTGCCCAAGGTCACTTGGCAAATAAGAGTAAAAACCAGGGTCCAGCGGGCTGCCCCAGGGCTGACCCACTTCGGGCCCTGGGGGATTTAAATTCCTCTGATGGCTAGTCAGCAGCCCAGAGTGGATCATGCCCTGTTCTGATCTGGCCTAAAAAGGGGTGGAATCCAGGGGCCTGTCCCAGCCAAGTACCTAGTATCTACAAGCTTATTTCAACATCTGGCAGAAAACCCTCTGGAGAATGGGCAGGTAGCCAGTGCTCTGTGGAGAGGGTGGGGTGAGCGGCCCCTCAGATTAGAGACACCAGACGCTGCCTGCTCAGGCATCTGGGACAGAATGGTGGACAGAGCCCGCAAATGGGTGACTCGTGCTCTAGGCCCAGGCACATAATCTCCATCCTCCAGGCCTCTGTTTCCTTACCTATAACGTGGGAGCCATCCTTCCTCCCTTGCTCACCTCCCAGAAGTATTGGAAGGAGCCAATAAAGAGAACTAGACTGTTTAGGTCTTCTAGAACATTCCAAAGACATTATTTTTTAGTCTAGGTGAGGCGGGAGCCATTGAAGGAGTTTGAGCAGAGGACACAAGCCCTCCGATTCAGGTTCTAATAGGATGTTAACTGGACGCCGTGTGGGGACTGGATCACCCTGGGCAGATGTTTGAAGCCGAGGGTCGAGTGAGGGGTTACTGCGATCATCCAGGCAAGAGATGGTGGTGGCAGTGGGGGAGGTGGTGGTGGGCTGGCAGGGCCTGCTAACAGATTGCGTGTGATCATGAGAGACAGACATCGAAGATGATTCCAAGGAAGGAGGGAGTTGCCAATGTCTGGGAGAGATGGTTGGTTTGGTGGGCGAGAACTGGAACTCAGTCTGGGACATGTGAGGTTCGAGTAGCCTCAAACAGCCAAGTGGGAATGTTGATCATCATTAAATAAATAAGCCCTCTTGCCTTTTGCCAAGGAGCACATTACTTCAACAACATGGACTTGACTTTCTGTTGGTAGCTTGGCCAAAAATCAGCGTGTGCATCCAGAGCACCCGCCCCTCCACCACTGTGTGTTCTCTCTCTAGCTCCGTAGGACACTTGCCTCATCACCCACCTGCCTCTCCTTGTACTTCACTTTCAGTCCTGCCAGATGGTGGCTGCTTTCTCCCTGAGACGCTCTGGCTAGACCCGGAAATGCCAACGTGAGCACTATGCCGGAGGCGGCTGATACTGAAACTCAGGTCACCCCAAACATGGCCTCCAGAGTGTGTAAACATCCCTTCCATTGTTTTTGTGTGATAGGGAAGGCCACAGTTTACTTAAGTGGATTATTATACACGCGGACGGGCTCCTGAACCAGTCCCTGCCACTGAAAGGTGAGGAACTGTTGTGAGTTTCTCAGTCCACGAGCCTGTTTCCTCATCTGTAAAATGGGCATCAGGTCCTTGCCTGAGCCAAAGGGAAAGGATAATCAGAGTGAGTTTCAGAGCCATGTCGTCCTGCCAGTGGTTCAGAGTTTGATGTGCTAGATCCAACCATCGGTTGTGCTAGAAACAGCCCCTTGAGACCAGATGGTTCTGCCCTCCAGGAAACCAAGGGCCTACAAATGGGCGGTGCCGCTCATGTGTCACACAGCAATGCAGGTCTGCGCTGAAGCTGGAACCCAGGCCCTCCTGACACCAGCTGTGGGCACTGTGCTCACCCCCTGATCTACCTGGATCAGTCATCTGATCTATGATGACTCTCATATGGTCTATGATGACTATCCCCAGGCCAGTCATCACGCTCTGGGGGTCTCTGGACATAAAGCCGTCCATTTTCCCAGTCAAAGAAAAATGCCCTCTACCCACTCCATGTTCTACCCTGCCTGAGAGTCTCCTTCTCTCTTCTGTCCTCACTCCCTGGACACTCTCGCTGCCCATCTGCTTGGTATTACTCAGGCCTCCAAGGACTAGACTTTCAGAGAAGGATCTGGACATCTGGTGTCCCACAGGTCCACGGAGCTGAGTACAGACTTATTACAGAGCACCGACTCTGTGCCATGCACTGCTACCCGCCAATAATCGCTTAGCCTATCCTCCTAGCAACCCCAGGAGGTAAACAGATACCATTACTGGTTCCATTTTACAGATGAGTAAACTGAGGCCCGGAAAAGTTCAAGGACAGAGCTGGGATTCAAAAACACCAGTCATCAGGCTCTTAATCACCACGCCGTGCTATCCACAGTTTTCACTCTGACCAATGTCTATGGTCACTGCTAGAGGCAGCCCCTCCTCTTCCCTAACTCCTGCTCATCCCTGCTCATCTCCTACTCCTCCAGGAGAGCCAGACATCTGAGGGTGGTCTCGAGGGAAGATACGCCCAGGCTGAAAAATCAGGGAAGGCCAAAGTGGGGCCAGATCAGAGTTGGGGCCGGAGACCGGGACCAGGCCGCGGTCACCCTCTAGTCTCTCGCACACCCAGCTGAGGCCAGGCCGGGACAGGGGCTAGGCCAAGCCCTGCAGGCCTTCCCCCAGGGGAGGCCAGGCACTGCAAAACAAGCCTCCTCCCTCTGCCAGCTCAGCCTGCCCTGCCCTGCCAGAGGCCTCTGTGGCACAGCTGCCTGCCCCAGAGCTGAGGTTGGGCTTGTCGGGGTGAAGGCACCCCAGCCTGCCCCCAAGCTCCAGCCCTCTCCCCTGAGAAGAGACCCCTCTTCTGTCCCTGAACAGATGTTTTCGCCCTTTCTTTCCTCCCTGGAGCAAGACAACAGGGAGAGGAACCTCAGAATGCCTGCAGGGACTTTTGAGCTATTCACTTTACAACTGGGGAAACTGAGGCAGTGAGCAGGGAAGCGATTTACCCAAGGTCAGTGAGCTAGTGAGATGGCAGGCCGAACCCAGACGGCGTGATGCCGCAGGGGCTCAGGAGAAGGCGGGACAGGCTGGGAGGGTGCAGGGGGTGCAGGGAGTGGTGTCAGCCGCTCTCCCAGCCCCTGCCGATTGCTCCTATGAGCCCAGAGTCCACCCTTTCTTGCTAAAGAGAGGGCTAAGGCAGGGCCTCTCAAGACTGAAACCATTTCCTTGGAAAAGGAAAACAAACAATGAAATGAAATCAAAAACCAGACAAACCCACGATAAGTTGTATCCACCCGGCAGCCGACTATGAGCTCTAAGCTTATATGGGGAATCTGGAGATGGCTTGGTGTCCTCATCCAGGCACCAAACATCTGACCACCTACTGTATTCCAGGCCCTGTGCTGGGTGTTTAGGATTCAGTTACAAATACACCAGTCCCAATTCTCCTGGAGACAGATACGTCAAGAGGCAGTTACAGAAATGTGCAAATACGGCCAGCTCTGTGTTGGGCCCAGAGGAGATGTGGGTGCCCAGAAAAGGTGCTAAACCCAACCTGGGAAGGGACGTGACTGGGGAAGGCTTCCAGGAGGAGGTGATGCCAGAGCTGTGCTTTGAAGGGTGTGTAGGAGTTAGCCAGGCAGGCCAATGAGAACAGCAGGGACAAAGCCCTGAGAAAACAGGAGAGTGCAGTTTCTGTAGGGAGCTGCTAGGAGGCCAGTCATCCGAAGAAAGGGTGGGGAAAGATGAGGCAACCGCCGACGTAATAAAATCTTCCACTGGCCCCCTCAGCCCTGATGTTCATGTTTCTGAGTTCCCCCACCATCCGTTCTCACCCAGACTAGGGTCAGGAGATGATTCAGGGGTGCTGGGGACTGGGCCACGGACATTCAGCACAGATGGGGAAGCTGAAGGCCAGGCAATTTCTCTGGAACTTCCCAGAACAGACCTCTGATCTCCAGGCACATGCATAGTTTAAGGGCAGGGTGGCCACTTTTCTGAGCCTGGATTTCCCATTTGGGGCTTCAACGGGTGGTAGGATGTTTAGACTTAGGCTATGCTGGTGACAGTGATGAACACTTATCCTTCCCGGAGCCCACCCGCCTTCCCCACCCTGGGCACCAGGCCTGGAGCAGGCACCTCCTAAATACCCGTTCTGATTCTTGCCACACCGTGTTACAGAGGTGGCCAGAGAGGTCCACGAAGTCGCCCAGGGTTACACAGCGGCTGAGAAGCAGAGTGGGGGTTGGACCTAGGTGTGTCTGAATGGGAGGGACAGTCTAGGGGCGGCCTCTGAAGCAGACCCTGAGACAAGATTTGTGTGAATGTGGTTGATTAGGGGGTGTCTCCAGGAGCACCAGAAGCCGAAGTGGGGAGTGGGACAGGGCAAGGCAGGCCGAGTGAAGGTGTGTGCCAGGTAAGTGCCCCTGCTGGGCTCATGGTGCAAAGAGCTGGGGTCTCTATTACCACCTACAGGCAGGCCTTGGCGGTGGGGGGGGGTGCCCCCCACTGGAGTGGGCAGGAGACATCAGTTCGCAGGTACTTCTAGCTCCCCCTGGGCACAGGCAAAGGGGCTTCAGGTGGCCTGAGGCAGCCACAACAGAGACAAGGGCCGGCTGCTGGAAATGCACGCACATCCGAAGCTGGCGTGTAGACAATGGGAAAGAGATCTAAGGACCTGGGCAGAGCATGGCCCATCCTGGTGCTGCGGGGAACCGAGCAACCACCCCTGTCCCCCGGGCAGTACCTGTGGCCGCTTTGTCGCCTGCAAAATGCTTCTGCATTGTCCCACCTCCACATGTGTGCAGCACAACCGTAGCCAGCAAGACCGGAGACCCACACACCACAGGAACAGGGAGGTCACTGCAACGGCCCTGCATGGTGCCGGCCTTCCTGGAGCTTTGAACCTGGCTGGCGACACAGGTGCCAGATGGCCGGGGGGTCGCTGCCAAGAGATGTGGGCTCTGAAGGGAAAGGATGTGATTCCCTGAGAACAAAGAAACTTGACCTAAACCAAGGGTATCAGGGAGGGCTTCCCTGAGGAGGGGACATCTGAGTTGAGACCTGGAGGAAGGAGGGGCACCACACAGGCAGTGGGAGCCGCTGCCCGACGCTTCCGTGACCGGGGCCTCTCAGCCCGGGATCTCCTGGGTGAGGCGGGTCCTCTTCAGGACACCTGAACAAGCAGATCCTCTGGGCTGAGCCTCAGTTTCTTCATGGACACAATGGTGCGAATGAGGCTGAGACTTCCAGCTGACCATTGGCTCAAAACATCCACCAAGAAGGGGAAAGAGCAGGTTTCTGAGGCCTCTCCGTGATCCCTGTGACCTGGAGCTGCCTCCTTGCGACATCCATGGTCAGATAGTTAGTGACCTCTGGGCTTGTCAGCTGCCCTCCGATTGCCCCCACGTACAATGCCACATATGGTTGCAGAACAGCTGTCTCGTTCCCCAGAAGACTGCCCGTTCAGACTCCCATGGCCCAGATGGCTGCTCTGGCCTGCCTGGGAAATGCCAGCCCCCAGGGGAACCCGACCTGCGGTCAGTGTTTGGAAGGCTTCCAGAAACAGCTCCATTTCTGAAAAAAGACTGTCTTTGGTGGTGGCAAACCCGGGTCCTGGGCTCGGAACTGACGGTGCATCGTGTCTGTTCTTGGGCGATCTCTGACGGTACAGTGATCACCGCTTATCCTTTTGGGGCCTTTGAGCCTTCAGTGGGTGGTCCTTAACTTGACAAATATTTACCGAGTTTCTACTATGTGCTGGCTACTGTTCTAAGCACTAAGAGAGACAGTAGTAAACAAACAAACAAACAAAAAAACACAAAAACAAAATTCCTGCCCTTGTGGAGTTTACATTCTACTAAGGATGTTTACAAAGGACAAATAGACAAACGTGCCACAATGCTGGTGGTGACAAGTGCTGTGCAGAAAAATAGAGAAGGATAGAAGCTAGTAAACAAGACAGGGAGGTGGAGAAAGTATTATTCTCTGAAGAAGTGGTGTTTGAATAAAGACCTGAAGGAAATAAGAGAGGGAATGACATGGATATCTGGAGAAAATATATGCCAAACAGAAGAAAAGCAAGTGCAAAGATCCTGAGGCGACAATGTGCTTAACGTGTGGGGAATGGCAAAAGGCCAGTGTGGCTGGAGTCCAGTGATAGAGAGGGAGCGTGTGTTGAACATGGGGGTTGCATTCAGGAGTGCATTTTGCCTGTGTGTGTGTGTGAGAGAGAGAAAGCGAGAGAGAGCCAGAGACAGAGAGAAAGGAGAGAGAGAGAGAAGCCTAGAGACTGTCTCCTTTCTTTCTTTCACCTCCCCTGCCCCATCTTGGCATCATCAAGATTAAGAGGGGAAAAACACAGATGATTAAATGATTTAAATGTGCAAGTAAAATAACACCTCAGTGAGCACATTATGCAAATCTATGCAATTAACATCACAAATGAGGTGAAGCCACCAAGGCCAAGGAACTAATTTCTCTAGGGGCTCTGGCTCCAGTCTTGCTCCTCCCTGCCTGCCAGAAACTTCTCTGGGAGAAGGGAAGAGAAGCGAGGGCCTGCCCTGGGCCTGGGCACGTGCACGGTGGAACTTTATCTGCATTACTTCCTCCAAGCACCCGACACCTGTCAGAAGCAGTGACAGTTACTGCCCTATTTCTCGGAAGAGGAAATTGAGTCATAGAATGGAGGAGATTAGGCCTCAGGCCTCCTGGGGGTAAGCTTAAGAGTTTTTTGTTGAAAATTTTCCGATTTGTCCCTCAGGAGGTTTGAGCTTCAAGGAGGGGCTGCAGATCCTCCAGGCCTTTAAGGAAGGCAAACTGTCTGGAAAGGGCCAAGAGATTCATGTTCTAGGCTTTGTGGACGACACTGGATTGCGTCCCCTTGTGGTACACGCGGGCACGGTTGGGTGTGGCTGTGTCACAATAAAGCCCACTTACAAAACAGGCAGTGGCCCAACGTGAAGGCTGTCCTGTGCTGATCGCTCTAAGGCATCTGAGTCAATCGGAGCTTCCCCTGCAGCAGAGCAGGGGGCCTCTAGAGGCTGTGTGACCCTGAGCCAGTCCCTGGTCCCTCTGAACCTGCTTCTTCACCTGAGCAATGAGGGGACGTTCTGGGGAAGGTTCGGTAATGAGAGGGGGGTGAGAGTGGCCACGGTGGGCAGCCCTCTGCAAGGCACACTGTTCTAGCACTATCCCTGCATCACAAACCACTCAGTGCTCCATGGCGTAAAATGACCATTTCGTGATGCTCCTAGATTCTGTGGGTCAGGAATTCAGACCTAGCACTATTAGGGACAGTTTGTCCTGATCCGTGATGTCAGCTGGGAACACCTGAATGGTGAGTCAATGGCTGGAATCTGGAATTATCCAGAAGCATCCTCACTTGCAGATCTGGCGATCAAGGCTGGCTGTCAGGGGGTGGGGGGGGTTAATGAGACTCTGGCCAGAACACCTACATGTGGCCCTTCCCAGTGGTCTCTCTGTGTGGACTAGCTGGGGTTTCCTTACAGCATGGTGGCTGGGTTCCAAGAGAGCGAAGTGGAGGTTCATTTTTATGACTTAGCTTCGGAAGCCACAGAGCGTCCCTTTGGCCATGCTCTGTTGGTCAAAACAGTCACACAGGGGAGAGAATATAGACAACCCCCCACCCCCCGACTCCAGGAAGGAGAGTCAGGGTGACATCTCCATGGGCGATGTCATGCTCATCTTTGGGAAACACAGTCTGCCCTGTACACGTGGTATGAGAGCCCCTGAGAGGCCTCTGGGCCCAGGATCCCCTTTGCTGGTTCCAGGTAGCAGCCGTGCTGTCACCGGGAGCCCATTCTGCTCAGACCCCTCCCTCGGACCCAGCTAAGACCTCTCCGGTCAAACTCAGCCCATGCTCAAACCTGGATCTCCTTCCAGAGCTGATCCTGGGTCCCTTCCTAGAGAGGGAAAAGTGGTTAAGCTTTTTTCTTACAAACAATGAAGGAAACAAAAGCAAACACCACCCGCCCTCATACACACACACCCACACATCAGCCCTATGACCCTGGCATTTGCAGGAGGGTTGGCCAAACAGATGGGGAAATGTTGAGACAAAACCAGCTGGGAAATGCCTCCTCAAGCCAGAGGACACAATTCTGTGTTGAGGGCTGAAGGGTGGGGCTGGGGTCCTGGCGGGTGGAGCTGGGGTCCTGGCCTGGCCCAAAGAGCAGAGACTCTCAGACAGCTGGTGGTCAAAATAGGGCCTCTAAATAGGGCCCGGAGCACAGCCGGGTCACGTGGTTGTGAGCAGCTTTCAGAGGGGAAAGAATCGTTGAAATCTGGGTCGCTGAGATTCTGCGGGGGCAGGCGTGAGAGCCAGGCCAGCCTCCAGTTAGATTAACAACAGCTCCTTGGAATCAGATCCAGTGGATTCCCATCCTCTACCTCTTCTGGGGTCTGGCCCTCCACCCAGCAATGGGAGAAGAACCCAGGGCTCAGAGAAGGGGAAGGGTTCACAGTAAATCAGTGGTGGAGCTGAGACTTGAGCCCGCCTCCTTCCACTGAGGTGGACCAACCGAGGCCTCTTAGGGTTCAGAATCTCTTATAAATTGGTCCAATTATTAATAATAAGGTGACCTCCCATTCGTGGAACTCCCAGGCTGAGCATTACATGTCCCTCCTCACCCAGTCCCATGACAGTGCGGGAGGGTTGGGGGCTGTTACCGACACTCCCATCTTCCAGAGGAGGCAATGGGACTGCCAGGAAAGAGATGGTTGAGAGAGGTGAGCCCCTGAGCCCGGCACCCATGCCCTCAGAGAGAGGAAGTGGCCCACTCGGACCGTGCTGGGCACGCTGGCAGTTTCCAGCCCTTGCTCAAGTGTTTGGCGTTTCCTGCCCCAGGGTCATTGGCAACTTGAACTGCCTGCAACCCCAGCCAGATGTGGCTATGTTAACAGGAGTTCCGGGGGGGGGGGGTGGTGGAAGCAGGTGGCCCCTCTAGGCATCCCACTCCCGGCCATCATATCCCGGCTTCCCGGCAATCCGAGCCAGGATAATTGTCCCCATTTTAACAGACAGGCAAACTGAGGCCCAGCGAGACAATCAGGTCACCCCTCTTCTGGATAGTTGGGGGGGAGGGGCAAGGAGCTGCAGCTGGATCCTCGCTGACATCCTGCCCACGTGGTTCCTTCCCCAGGGTGAGTAGGATGCCTAGGAATGATGGAAGAGCAGAGGAGTCAGGAGCTCCTTCCCTGCAGACTTCAACGATCAGATGGTCCCCATGACTCATCCCTATATCCCCACGGCCCTGAGGCTGCCCTGGCTTCAGCCTTCCTACCACAGCCTTGTTCCTCAGCAGTGAGGACCAGGCCTGCCCCTCCCCTCCCCGGCTCCTGGAGAAGCATTGTCTTCCAACGAAAGGCACCAGATGGGTAGGGTAACCATGTAATTTACTGTTCAAACCGGAACACTTTGGGGAGCTATTAATAATTATGTGGGGACAGGAAGCATTAACCTAGACTGTCTAAGGCAAACAGGGAGGTCTGATCACTCTGTGGCTGGGCTATTGTTTAGCTCAAAGTATTAAGAGCACAAATGTCCGACACAGAGCACTGGCCACAAACTGGGGCAAAAGAGTTCCTAGGAAGATATATTTTTGAGAATGCCTCAAGTCATATGGCATGCCTGGGCGGGCGGAGCCGGGGCGGGGTGGGGGGGCTCAAATCTATATGCAGAGCTTCAGGGCACACCCTCTGAAAGGAGACTGTCTGGGTTCACAACTTGGTTCTACTTCTTGAGGGCTGTCTGAGCTCGGGTCTGTTACTTAACCTCTCTGACCCTCAGTTTTCTCATCCATAAGACCAACCTACCCCCAGAGGACCATTGTGAAGATGAACTCAGATAACACAGGTAAATCACAACAATTTTGGCACAGATTAAATGCTCAGAAAATAAGAGGCCATTGTTATTTTGTATTAATTTGATTATTATTAATTAATGATGCCAGGCACTGAAAGGGGCAGACCTCAAAGTCTCAGATAGGGCACTGCCCTCAGGTATACACAGTCCTGTGGGAATGAAGGCTTGAAGGACAGACCCAGGGCTATGGAATTCAGAGACGTAGGAGGGGTCAGAGAGTCAGAGACTTTCTGACTTGGATGGGGGCATTGGGGTGGGCTTCCTGGAGTAGGTGGCCCCTGGGCAGGGTCATAGTCCACACTCTTTGGAAGATTAAGGCCATAGTTCCTGTTTCTAAAGAGCGTCTGATGTCCCTTTTTCTCCATATGAGTACCCAAAAAGAAAGTTCACTGAAGGTCTGTTTTTTATCTTCATGACAACTTCCATGCGGTATTTGAGATGTCAAATATCAAACTCTTTTCCCTCAAATTTCCTTTTGGGGTCCTTGGGCTCACATTTCATCTGCCTAATATTTTGCCCCGGTTGCAAGGAGCCCACAAGGCCCTCGAGCTAGCTGGACTGAAGCCCGATAGGAGGAGCTGGGGTGTGCAGGGTGGTGAACAGGGGAAGCAGGTGAGCGGGCACCTGGCCTCAGAGCAGGGCTGGCGTCTGACCCTGGAATCAGGGCCCTCACCGCCTCTGGGCCTCTCGAGTCTGGCTCTGCGCCCGTCAGTTTTAGTCCACCCCCACAGAGGACTACTTTCCTGGGTTCTAGGGACGCGTTGCAACTCAGTGGCCCTCTGCCCTTGACTTGACTTAACATGCTCAGTTCGGAAACTGCCCAGCATCACCGATTCCCAAATTCAAATCCTGGGGAAAGACTCTTACTGGCGATCTTGGGTCACATGTCTGCTCCTTCTCCAACCAGCATCAGCGGCCCAGGACCCAGGGTCAGCAGGTTGCAAGTCCACTCTCAGAAGAGGAGGAGGCTTTTGCAGGAGGGGGACACAGCTTGGGCTTTGCGTGGAGGACACCGAGTGGCTGAGTTTGTGTCAGCCCCCCTGTGGCTGCTTGAGGGGTGGCTGCTGTAGCCACATCCCTGCGTCTGGGCCCAGTGGCCCAGACGCGGCCCAGACAAGGAAGTAGCCAGTGAATCAGCAACAGAACCAGAGCTCAAAGCTATTTCCTTCTCTCAGCCCAGGCTTGAGGGTCTGGGGTGAAGGCAGGGGGATAGGGGTAGAGGAGTAGGGAGAATGAAATCAAGAAATAACAGGCTTCGCAGGAGCGATAATGACATTTTAACTTGAAAATTGCAAGGAGACAGGGCTGCGGAGGCAGAGGCAAATTTCCATGCAGATGAGATGCAAATGAGCCTGCCTGTCACACCTGGATGTGGCTCGGCGACAAATCCTAACGGGCCCTGCATGGCTATGTGATTGATTATCAAGGCCAGCTGGGATGACAACTGCACTCCCCTCTTGGGAGCTGGGGGAGAGATGAGACTGTTTCTAGAGCGCCCTCTGACGGGGGGACCCTGAGGCATGGCCCTATCTAGTTCAGAGATGGCAAATTTGGGGCACATCTATTACTTTTATCGATGCTGGCATCCGTGGCAGACATCATTAATCAATCATAGAATTTTTCTTACTGAGCCGGCCATGTGCTCTAGGCAGTCCCTACTAATAGATCAAAGTTGGCATTCATTCATTCATTCATTCATCCAACAAATCTTGTCGAGTTTCTTCCCTGTGCCAAGGATATATTGAACAAAGACTTTCTGTTCCTGCTCTTGTGAAACTCACAGTTTAGAAAGGGATATGAGCATTGATAAAATATTACAAAATGGCAATTGGGATAGTGTCTTGATACCTGGTTTCAGTACCGGGGGGTATTGACTTGTCCTCAGTGGCCAGGAAAGGCCCACACTGTTGCTGATATCTGAAGCATATGAAGGGCTTAACTAATTGAAAAAGTAAGGGAAGAACATTCCACGCCCTGAGACAAGAGCTTTTAAGCAGACACTGTCAACACTACACCTACATTCCCTATGATCGCGTTTTGTTTCTTTGCATCCATCCTGTGGCTTTAAAAAAAAAAAAAAAAAAAAAGCTTTATTGAGGTATAATTCACATACCATACAATTCACCCAAAGTGTACAATTCAAAAATTTTAGTGTATTCACAGGTGTATATTACCACCTCAGTCAATTTTGGAACATCTTCATGACCTCCAAAAGAAATCCTTAACCCTTTAAGGATTCATACCCTCCCACCCCGCACCCCCAGCCCTAAGCAACCACTAAGTTACTTTTTGTCTCTAGAGATTTGCCTGTTCTGGACATTTCATATAAATGGAGTCATGTAACATATAATCTCTCATGACTGGCTTCTTTTACTTAACCTGAAGTTTACGAGGTTCATCCATGTTATAGCATGCATCAGTAGTTTTTCCTTTAAAAATTTTTTATTGTGATAAAATATATATAACATAAAATTTGCCATTTTAACTATTTTTAAGTGTACAGTTCAGTGGCATTTACATTCACAATGTGCAATCATCACCACTATTTCTGTTTGCATCACCCCAAACAGGAACTCTGTACCCATTAAACAATAATTCCCTATTCCCTCCTCCTCCCAGGCCCTGGGAACTTTTTTTTTTTTTTTAAGTAGCCTCCATGCCCAGCACAGAGCCCAGTGCAGGGCTTGAACTCAGGACCCTGAGATCAAGAACTGAGCTGTTATCAAGAGTCAGATGCTCAACCGACTGAACCACCCACTTGCCCCAGGCCCTGGTAACTTCTAGCTTACCTTATGTTTCTATGAATTTGCTTATGCTAGCTATTTCATATAACAGAATCATACAATATTGGTCCTTTTTGTCTGCCTTATTTCACTTAGCATACTGTCTTCAAGAATCATCCATTTGTAGCAGGCGTCAGAACTTCATTCCTTTTATGGATGGATAATTTTCCATTTTATGTACATACCACATTTTGTTTATCCATTTATCTGTTGGTGGACACTTTGGTTATTTCCACCTTTTAGCTACTGTGAATGGTGCTGCCATGAGCATTGGCACGCGAGTATCTGTTTAAGTCCTTGTTTTAAATTCTTTAAATTCTAATTCTAGGGATGGAATTGCTGGGTCATTTTATGTTGACCTTTTAGAGGAACCCTCAAACTTTTCCACAGTAGCTGCATCATTTTACATTCCCATCAGCAATATAAGGGTTTCAATTTCACTATGCCTTTATCAACATTTGTCATTTTCTGCTTTTTTGATGATAGCCATCCTAGTAGGTATGAGGTGGTATTTTACTATTTTGATTTGCATTTTCCTAATGACTAATTATGTTGAGCATCTTTCCATGTGCTTGCTGGCCATTTGTATATCTTTGGAGAAATGTCTGTTCAATTTCTTTACCTATTTTTAAATTGGGTTGTGTGTCTTTTTGTTGTTGACTTGTTTTTTATATATTTTATTATTATTATTATTATTATTATTTTGAGAGAGAGAGTGTGTGCATAAGCCGGTGGGGTGTGCAGAGGGAGAGGGAGAGAGAGAATCTCAAGCAGGTTCCATGCCCGGCACGAAGCCCGATAAGGGGCTTGATCTCACAACCCTGAGATCATGACCAGAGCTGAAATCAAGAGTTGGTCGCTAACCAGCTGAGCCACCCAGGCGCCCCTGTAGTCTTTTACATATGTTAGATACTAAACCCTTTATATATATATGATTTGCAAATATTTTCTCCCATTCTGTAGGTTGTCTTTTTCACGTTCCTAATAATGTCCTTTGATGCACAAAAGTTTTCATTTTGATAAAGTCAAATTTAGCAATTTTTACTTTTGTTGTTCATGTTTTTGGTATCATATCTAAGAATCCATGGCCAAATCCGAGCTCATAAAGATTTACTCCTAAGTTTTCTTCTAAGAGTTCTATAGTTTTGACTCTTACATCTAGGTTGTTGATCCACTTCAAGTTAATTTTTATATGGCGTGAAGTAGAGGTCCAACTTCCTTCTTTGACATGTGGAAATCTAGCTGTCCCAACACTGTTTGTTGATTGGACTTGTTGAAAAGCAATTGGCTGTAGATATGGGACTATTTCTGGACTCTCAGTTTTATTCCATTTGTCTGGATGTCTGTCTTTATGGCAGTGTCACACTGTTTTGATTACTGTAGGTTTGTAGTAAGTTTTGAAATTGGGAACTGTGAGTCTTCCATCTTTGTCCCTTTTTTTCATGGTGTTTTGGCTGTTTGAGGCCTCTTGAATTCTATGTGAATTTGAGGATTGGTTTTTCCATTTCTGCAAAAAAAGGCTGTTGGAATTTTGATACAGATTACATTGAATCTGTAGATTGCTTTGGGTAGTATTTACATTTTAACAATGTTAAGTCTTTCTATCGATTACCTGAGATGTCTTTCCATGTTTTTAGATCTTCTTTAATTTTTTCAGCAATGTTTTAAAGTTTGCAGTGTATAAGTCTTTCACCTCCTTGGTTAAATTTATTCCTAGGTTTTATCCTTTCAGATCCTATTGTAAATGGAATTGATTTCTTTTTTTTTTTAATATTTATTTACTTATTTGAGAGAGAGAGAGTGGGGGAGGGGCAGAGGGGAGGGAGAGAGAATCCTCAAGCAGACTTCCCAATGAGTGCAGAGTCTGATATGGGGCTCAATCCCAGGACCCTGAGATCATGACCTGAGCCAAAATCAAGAGTCGGCTGCTTAACTGACTAAGTCACCCAAGTGCCCTGTAAATAGAATTGATTTCTTAATTTTCTTTTCAGATTATCCATTGCTAATGTATAAAAACACAACTGATTTTTGTGTGTTGATCTTATATCCTGCAACTGTTAGCTCTAGTAGCTTTCTTGTGGATTACTTGGGATTTTCTATATACAGGATTATGTCATCTGTGAATAGAGACCATTTTACTTTCTTTCCAATATGGATGCCTTTCTTTTTCTTATCTAATTGCTCTGGCAACAACTTCCATTACAATGTTGAATAGCAATGGTGAAAGCAGGCATCCTTGTCTTTTTCCTGATCTTAGTGGGAAAGCTTTCAGTTTCACACCATTGAGTTTGATGTTAGTTGTGGGTTTTTCATAAATGCCATTTAGCGTGTTGAGTAAGTTCTTCTCTCTGCCTAGTTTTATGACTATCTTTTATCATGAAAAAGTGTTGGATTTTGTCAAATGTCTTTCGGCATCAAGATGGTGTCATGTGGGTTTTTAACTTTTCATTCTATTAATATATTACATTGATTTATTTTCTTATGGTTAACTACCCTTGCATTCCTCAGATAAATCTCAATTGGTCATACTGTATAATCTTTTTAATATGTTGTTTGGTTTGCTAGTATTTTGTTGAGGATTTTTGTATGTATATTCATAAGGTATATTGGTCTGTAATTTTCTTTTCTTGGGATGTCTTTATCTGGCTCTGGTATTAGGACAATGTTGACTTCATAAGATAAGTTAGGAAGTGACTTCATTCCTTTTTATGGCTAACTAATGTCCCATTGTTTGAATATAACACATTTTGTTTACCCATTCATTAGTTGATCAATATATATTTGGGTTGCTTCTACCTTTTGGTTATTATTAATAACTATGCTATAAATATTCATGTGCCAATTTTTGCATGGACACATGTTTTCATTTCTCTTGGGCCTATTCCTCACAACGGAATTCCTGGGTCATATGGTATCTTGATGTTTAGCCATTTGAGGACCTGGCAAACTGTTTTCCAAAGTAACTGCGCCATTTTACATTCCCACCAGCAGTGTATGAGGCTTCTAATTTCTCTACATCCTTGCCAACATTTGCTCTTATTTGAATTTTGATTCCACCCCTCCTAGTGAATGTGAAGTGGTACCTCACTGTTGTTTGGATTTGCATTTCCCTGATGGCTAATGATGTTGAGCATCTTTTCATCTGTTTATTGGCATTTTTGTGTATCTTCTTTGGAAAAATGCTTATTCAGATCCATTGCCCATTTTTAAATTGTTTATTATTATTATTATTATTTAGTTGTGAGAGCTTCCTACGTATTCTTTATACTGAATATTATCCTCTATGGGCCTGCACCTGCAAAGATTTCCAAAGACTGCCCTCGGGCTCCTGGATCCTGCTTAGAGCAGCACGCTTTTGCAGAGAGCCCCATGTGCCTTGGAGGTGTAAAATGCCCTGCAGGGTCCCCATGTCACCGAGGCAGAGGCTGACACTTGGTCTGCAATTGTACCTTGGCTTCCTTCCCTTTCTGTCCTGATCGCCTTTTCAACAATTCACCTGCACCTGAGCCTCATCTCCAGGTCTGCTTTTAGGGGAACTTGAGCTCAGACAGAGCTTGGAATGGCTGAGGAACTAAAGGGATGTCGGTGTTGCCAGAACTCAGAGAGAATATGGAGACTGGGGGATATGGTGAGGCTAGAGCAATAGGCAGAGGCCTGACCACACAGAGCTCTGTGCATCACAGTGAGGGCTGGGTCTTTATCTGGAGAGCTATGGGGTGGCACTGGGTGGTGTTAAGTGGAGCCCAACTTCATTTGACATTTTGTAAAGGTCCCTCTAGGTTCTGTGTGCAAGACACATGAAAGGGCCCCAAGTGGCTGCAGGGAGCCCATGAAGGAGACACTGTGACAGTGTCCAGGGAAGAGAGCATGGAAGCTGCGATGAGGATGGAGAGTGTGGAGGGAGAGAGAAATGGCAGGTTAGAGATGGGCAGGTGGATTTCAGGGCTATGGGGAAGTTCAAGGACTCCTGGCGGGTTTCCAGCCGGAGCACCTGGAGAGATGCTCAGTGCACAGAGAGGGCGGCGGGATTGGGAGGGCAGAGCGGGGATTCCACATGCAAGACGACACCAGCTTACCATCAGCTGCTGGCCCCATCCCATTTCACAGATGGAGCAAGTGAGGCCTGAGGAGTGCAGGGGTTTACCTGGGGTCCCCCATCATGCTCCAAACAGAAGGGGATGGGACTTCAGGAGTCCTGTTGCCCAGCCAGAGAATTTACTCTCCAGGGGCCCCACTGGCTCCAGCCTCAGAAAGCCAGGTTTTTAGCTGGGAAAGGGTGGGGTTTTGAGGCCGACGGGTTCGTCCCGGGCTGGAGGCCAGTTCACAGCCCCCAGAGAACAAAATATCTCTGTTTTATGAGGGCGGCCTGTGCCCTGACTCTGACCAGCCACGCTGTCCGGGTCTGGCGGGGGTAACTTGAGGGCGGGAGGGTGTGGGGCACCCATGTCAGAGTGGCCGACAAATTGGACACTTATCTGCACTCCCAGATTTGCCATTGATCAGACCAGGCTCCAGATTCTGACCTTTCCCCTCTTTGCCCTGTGACCCCTTTCTTTGCCACTTGACCTTGGGCAGGGCACCTCCCGCTCTCCAGTCTTCATTCAGTCTTCTCATCTGTTAACATGGGGACACCCCAGAGTATGACTTTTGTGCCCTCAGGGTTGTAGTGACTATCAGATGAGAAAAAGAATGGATAAAAATATACTTTGTGAACTGGAAAGTGCCTCAACATCTATTTGGGCTCAGTCTTACCTCTGCCCCAAGCCACTGCCCAGTGGATTTCTAAGGCTTTGCTCCCTGACAAGACAGTCACCCCTCTGGAGAGGAAAAAGGCCTGGTATGGAGCTCAGGGATCCAGAGATCTTATCACCCTGGCCCGGGAGGCTTGATAAACCCACTGGACAGGTGGAGAAAACTGAGAGGCTGTCATCTGCTCAGAGTCGTCAGGCCATTAAGCATAGATTCAAAGGCAGGGCTCTCTGATTCTAAAGATGAGAAAAATCCTTATCTGTTTCATGACCCGACTGGACAGACAGGCCAGAGGGGAAACAACCTGCCTGGGGTCATGCGGGCAGTCAGCACCAGCGTGTAAATGCCACCTGCGGTCCCCGCCTCCCAGGCCAGGCCCCTCCTACCACCCCTTGCCCACCAACACCTCAAGCAAGAGAAAAGGGCCCCCACCGTGGTGAGCTAGACATAGTTATGTCACTGGCAGACTTGGGGAAGGAACTTGGGGTTCCTTGACAGCCCATCCTCCACCAGCGCAGAGGGATGCTGCACCTCCGCCTCCTCAGAGCGAGCGGCCTCTTAGGGGCTGAGGCTTTGCTGAAACAAAGCTCTGTCATCACTCATGGGACATCTCCCTGGGGAGACCACACACCACGCCCCCACCATGGGCAGGTTAGGGCAGAAGTCAGTTAATCAGAAAACTAAGAAATCCACATGATTCAAAGAGCAAAAAATTCTTTTGGAATCTCTTGGTGGCCTTGGAGAAATTCCTTCCTTGATCTGCTGGATAATGACAGCGGAGGCTGGCTGGGCTGGAGCCAGAGTATGATACCAGATACCATTTCACGAGCACTTACTATGCTCCAGGCACCTTTCTAAGGGCTTTCCACGTAGGAATTCATTTAATACTGACAGCAAGGCTTTGAGATCTGATTATCCTCATTTTATGGATAAGGAAACCAAGGCACAGAAAGGTAGCGCAACTTGGTCAAGGATGCACAGCTTGCGAGCCATGGAGCCCGGGCGGAAATCTGGTCTGCCCAGCTCCGGAGCCACGTGACTGGCCACACTCCCACACTGGCTTGTGGGCTACGGGGGACAGGAGGTGCCATGCCCAGAGGACCAAGACCGGCCCAGCCAAGTCCCCTGTGGGGACACAGCAGTGGTCAGGCCCAGCAGGATTTCTGAGAGGACAGAGCCTGTGGCCAACGCAGAAGCAGCAATCAGCCCAGACTGTCCCGAGATGAGTCCAAAGTGTCAGCGTCATACCAAGTCCTGACTCTGCCCCTCGCTGCATGGCACTCCGAGTCTCGGTTTCCTCCTCAGTAAGATGGAGTGAACTTGGTATTGGCCTCATAGGATTGTTGTGAAAGATCCAGTGAGCCCCAGAAAGCTTCTAAAGTGCTTAGCACCAGAGCGCCTGGGTGGCTCCGTTGGTTAAGCAACTGCCTTCGGCTCAGGTCATGATCCCGGAGTCCCGGGATCGAGTCCCACGTCGGGCTCCCGGCTCGGCGGGGAGCCTGCTTCTCCCTCTGACCCTTTCCCCTCTCATGCTGTTTCTCTCTCTCTCTCAAATAAATAAATAAAATCTTTAAAAAAAAAAATAAAGTGCTTAGCACCGAGCTAGGCACAAAGAAAATGCAGACTAAATGTTAGCTATTGATATTATGTATTATTTTTTTATATTATTCTTCGTCATTAGATTTCATTTATGCATCCCCTTCTCCCAGGGGTTGCTGTGAGTAGACAGTGTTGGGGTTTGGCTCTTTTTAGAGACAGAAGGATGCCCAAGATGGCTTTGGGGAGCCCTCCCTTCCAAGGATTCCGGGACCATCCACCCCCCTCTGCAGGCCCCCCCTCCTCCCTCGCAGTGTCTGTACTCTCTCTCTCAAGTTAGTTTCCATCCTGGCACCCCAGGTGCCCTGGCTCTCTGCCTGTGGTCCCCACTGGTTGGATGCTGTTGCTATGACAACAGCATTTTAAGAGCCTTCGGCCCCCCTCTGAGGCGACAGGCATGGATGGAGGTGGGCTTATCAACCGCCTCCTGCATCCGCAGGCCAGTCTGGACGGAAGGCAGGAGGGTGGAACGCAAGAAATGAGAGCTGGCCTGGGCTGGGGGGCTCATGACGACGGCCCACCTCACCGTGTCACAGGAGAAACACCTGAGTAGTTGATTACAAAGGCAGATTCCAGCCATGTCCTGGCTCCCAGGGCCTGATTTTAATTGTCTGGGTGGGAACCCCTAAGAAGCTGCCTTTGATCAGCTCTGCTCATGGCTCTGAGGCAGGCCGGCAGGCCACAGACCACACTTAAAGAAATCTTGAGTCCCAGAAGATTCCTGAAGCCATCTTGGGCATTGAGGTTTGTGTCGCTTTCTCTACTGAGCTGTCTCCCAAAAACCTAGCCTCGTCCTCCTAGGCACTCTCCAGTCCCACCTCCCTCTCTTTCCAGAGTTAAGCTGAGTGCCCCACCCTCTGCCTGGAGCCAGGAAAAATTCCAGGGCCAGGCTGCCAGAGGCCACCTGGTTAATGCATCCTAGGCAGAGACAGGGACTCACACTTTCCCAGCATAATGACCATCAGGGGAGGCGCTAGCCAGCGTCACTCTGGGTGATGGGAAAGGCTGGCTATCTTGTAGATACTCTAGAAGGAACAGGTGGGGCTAGGTACAGAGAGATAGGCAGGGAGCTACGTGATCAGGCTCACAGAAATCCCAGAAATGCTAAGGCCTAACAAAACCAGAAATAGGGGAAAAAAACCAGACTACCCTGCCCCGGGCGTCAGAAGTGGGGAATCTTTTTATGACAGTCACATTGTGACCAACAAAGAATAACCAGACCCCAAAGAAGCCATTGAAGATGTTATCACCAGTCCTTACGCAAATCAAGACATCACAAGAATGATAAGGCCGCAGGCTTTATCTAGGCCGCTGGCTAAAACACTGTCAGTGGAGGCCCACGTTGGCAACCCTGTCGGCACCCCTCTCGCTCCTGAGAGCTTTTTCTGTATCCTTGCTTCATAAAACTCTATCGTTTTCCTCACTCGCACTTGTCCACAAGATTCATTCTTTGGCTCTGTGAGACGAGAACCTCGCTCTCCCGCTTCACTCTGAGATCAGAGGTGTCAAGGCCGTCCCAGCCCGTCCGCCCGCTGGATGGGGATGTGGCTCCCCACTCCCACCCAACCCTAACCACCAGCAGAACCCTAAGACGCTGGGCACCAGAAGCTACGCCTAAAGAGAGGTGGGGACCTGGGGTGGAGGGAGGAAGTTCACAGAGTCTGAGATGTGCAGGGAGAGAAGAAGACAGAATAGCAGAGGGGCAGAGCGTTCTCTCTGGAGTGCCCGGAGGGGACGGGACCCCATGGGGTTCCTGGAGTATGAGACTGATTGCCTTGTCCGTGGGAGGAGCCGTTGAGAGAGAGTGTATTGCCTGCCCTTACTCCTTCAGGGTGCTCCAACTGCCTTCCAGCAGATGACTCTCTTTGCCGGAGGCAGGCCCAGAGAATAAACAGCATGCGTCGATTTACTTGACCACACACCCTTTATTCCCTTCCCACACTCACCTCCCTGCTCCTCCGCCAGTGGTTCCTGAAATCATGGCCAAATAAACAGGAACCGGAATCCTTGTCACAGGTAAGAAGCCACTCCCGAATCCCCCCACTCATGGCAACTATGCCCCGTGGGCCCCAAGGGGAAGCTTAGGCACCCCTAGACTCCAGGTGGGAGTCTGGCTTGTCTAAGACTGAGCCCTCTGGAAGGGTCTGTCCCAACAACTCTCCCCACGATGGGACACAGGGGCTGTGGAGTCAGTCCCAGGCTCCACCGTACCCTGCCTTGCCCCTCCGCACTCACTCTTCTGATTGTGAGTCAGGTCTTCCTAGAGTTTTCGGGAGCTGGGAGCAGGTTCAGGTTCTTGCTTTCTCCTACATGGGCCAAACATACAGTGAGTGCTCAGGAGCCAAGTCCAGATGAGATTAGCCAGGGCTCCCCAGCTCCCTCCTGTTGCTGGGCCCCTCCCCAGCCAACCCCTGGAGCCCGGTGCCATTGGTGGGGCTAGAGGGATGCAGGGGGACTTATCTGGGGTGAGTCCTCCAGAGACGTCTGTGAGTCTGAGGAGAAGCTGCCCCCAGTGGGATGGGGGGTCTGACTCGGGAGTCCCTGCCAGGAGAAGAGGGGGTCAAGGAAGCACTCAGGGGCTGGAAAGGGAAATGGCTCATGGGGGCCTTTGCCTTCATCAGCCTCTATGGCCTGGCCAGCTTCCGGGGGCAGAAGGCCTGCCTGCAAATTTCTGTTCTGCCCCTCTCTGGGGGCACGAGGCCTACAGGAATTTGGCGAACGATCCAGGCCTCGTGAGTCCTGGAGGGGCAGGCCCCGCCTTTCTTTGGAAGTGACATCTCCATTCAGACCCTGGCCCCTGGCAGCTACCCTTTTTAGCTCCGGGGCTGCTGAGCGGGCTGTGGGCCCCGCTGGGCATGGGCAGTGGGCCAGGGCCTTCTTCAGGAAGGTCTGGATCTCCTTGTGTCTCAGCTGGGCCTCCTCCCACAGGTCCTGGCCCAGGCCTTCCTGGCTCAGCGAGGCCACCTGTAGCCCCATGGCAGTGAGCTTCTCTGCAGGGAACTCAGACGCCAGTCGCTGCAGGTAGCGGTGGAGGCGACGCTGGTCCCCAGGGCTGGCCCTCTGGGCCTTGCCCAGCCTGAGCTGCCTCATCAGGTCCTGACAGTCCATGTGAAACCAGGTCATCTGGGGGCGACAAGACAGGGAGGTGGGGCTCAGGCTAGGAGCGGGACCGTGGCGCTCTGTGAGGACAGGGATGCGCCTCTCCAAGCAGAGAGTGAGCATTGCTGGGTTGAATTCATAAGAAGCGCCCAGTCGATGTCCTGGCCTCCTCCAGTGAAGGACAGTGGTCCCCTCTCTTCCCTCAGGTAAACACACCTGCCATCAGCAACGGTCCCCAGCACCCTTCGGATCCTCAGGCTTGGTCCCCTAGACCTGGGGGCCAGCAAAGACTTAACCCTTCGCCGGGGCTCAGTTTTTCCTTCTCAAAAAGGTGAGGATGTACTAGATGATCATTCGGGTTCTTGGATTGTGGTGACAACTGTCTTCACCCCTTATGAGTGGCACGGAGGGAGGCGTCTAAGAGACGTTTATTGAGCACCGACTGTTTGCCAGGCTCTGTGCATCTCATGTATGATCACACTGAACAGTACCAGCAGCCCATTTTACAGAGGAGGAAACCAAGGCTGAGACACATGAAATCACTTGCCCCAGGTCACGCGGCAAGTGGCGGGGGCGGGGGGAGCTGGGATTTGAACTCAGGTGTGTCTAGCCTTTGAGCAAGTATCTTCTAAGCACCTCCTCGCACAGGAGAAACTGGTCCAGCCGGGGCGGTGCACACACAGTCCCCAGGGAGACCACCAGCTGACCCAGGCCTGGGGGCCCCCTCACTCAGCTGGGCCTCTGCCCCATTTTGGGATTCTGCCTGTCTTCTTCACCCACAAAATGTCTGCAGGCTGCAAAGGAGCCAACTCGTTCTTCCCAGCAGCTCGTGAAAAACATAATCTTTCTCTCCATTAATTTAGAAGCCGATGGCGAGCTGTTAGCTGTGGGGATTGGAGAACCGTTTTCTCCAAGGAAACCATCTTTCCGCGGATTAAGGGAACTTGTCTTTAGATAAATGGCTTCATATTCGCGGAAGCACACAGAGCTCATGGCTGAGAAAGGGCTCCATAAATCTCGGTTAGTGGCACAATTGTTTTATTATTATTTAGTGCCCAAGCTGCCAGACGCATGCTCTCGGGCCTGGGGCTGAGCCCAGCCCAGGGCTGTCCTGTCTGTCTGTCCGTCTGTCTGGGACTCCATCTTCTAGGCTGAGCGGGATAGGGATGGGTAGCACCTCAACCATCATCCTACCCAACCCTAGGTTGTGTGGATTAAGATTCAGGGCTGGAGAGGGGTGGGGGCCTGCCCAGGTCAAATAGCGAGATGACCCTAGTGGGATTCCAGGTGAGGCTCCCACCTCCTCCCACCTCCCCCTGTAGGATCTCCAGGCCTGCGGGACGGGGGGAGCTCTATCTTCCCACATGCCGCCCCCCCCCGCCCCCCGCCCCCCGCCCAGGCTTCCTTCCTCCGCCTCACACCCCACTGTCCCTCCAGCTACTTGGCTGCTATGGGGGCCGACTCTGCACCCGGCACCGGGGAGGGATGAGGACACGGTCCCAGGGCTCGCCTCCCGGGTGACTGACAGCAGGTGATGAAGCCACAGGATAATTTCAGATCACAATGAGCACCATGAAGTGAGACAAACAGGGTGACCAGAGGGGTGGGGGGCCAGGCGGCCAGGCGGGGACACGTGAGCTGAGCACGGAAGACAAGAAACCAGCCGGTCTCGAGGAAGGGCCTTCCCAACTGAGGGACCAGCAAGTGCGAAGGCGCAGAGCCGCAGTGAGTTTGCTTTACAGGGCCGAAATGGGCTAAAATTAGTAAGCAAGGGAGAGAAGCTGCCAGATGCCCTTAACCCATGAGGCACTACCACCGCTCCTGCCACTCCTAATGATGATCACATTGGTGTCGATAATAATAACACCAACTTTGAGTAAAGCCCCGGGGTGGGGGTGGGGGGTTACTTACATTTCAGTTCCTACTCTCACTACCCAGCAAGGCTGGCACCAGAGCCAGAGGGACCTGGGTTTGAATCTCAGCTCCTGGATGAGTTCCTTGACCTCTCTGTGTTTCCTCGTACATAAAATGGGCATAATAATAGCACCTGCCTCAGAGGGCTGGTGTGTCAATAAAATGACATGTGAATGATGAACGGGGCCTGCCACATAATAAGAACTACAGAAGCACTGGTTATGATTACTATTATGATCGCTATTACTGACGAGGAGCTGAGGCCCGGAGCAGTGAAGACCGTCACTGAGGGCACACGGCCTGAGCAGACAGGAGCTGCCCCTGGCTCTAAGCCTCAGATTCTGCCATTGCCCGGCTCTCTACTGTCAGCTGGGAGTGGGGGCCCCTCCGCTGCCACTGTCCACATCCCTTGCCAGCTGCCCCGCAGAGACAGAGAGTGGCCTGTCCTCCCGGCGCCCCAGGCAGGCCTTGACCAGAGTCCCTCTTGCTGCCCTCCAAAGCATCCTGTGTTCTCCCTCTCCTGTGTGCTGAGGCAGCCTGACAGCTGGGAGGCTGGGGTCAGGTCCTTCCCACACTCTGGCCTTGGCGGCGAGTGCGAGGGGGTGAGTCAGGGCACTGGGCCTGGGCCACAGCTGGGGTTCTTGTCCCATCTGGGGTACAGCTTGTCCGCGCGGCTCCTTGTCCTCCTAAGCCTCATTCCCTATCAGAAAAATGAGAGATTTGACTAAATGGATTTGGGGGAGGGGGGTCTTAAGTCAAATCCTGCTTGGCCACCGGCCCTCTGGGGAACCATGAGCGAGACCCTTCCCTCTTTGGGCCTCCGTTTACTCATCCACAGAATGGAAACAGTGTTGGCACCCCTCCCTCATAAAGATGTGGTGAAATTAGGGGCACCTCGCTGGCTCAGTCAGTAGAGCGCGTGACCTGATCTCCAGGTTGTGAGTTCGAACCCCACATTGGGCATAGAGCCTACTTAAAAAAAAAATAAATTAAAAAAAAAAAAAAACAACAGAGATGATGAGATCAAGTCAAGCAAGTTTGTGAAGCACTTATAGGAGTGTCTGGCATGGAGTCCACAATCACTAATGTGGGCTCATCTCATAATAATCATATCATCATCATCATCATCATCATCACCACCACACCTGATTGAACAGGGGAATCTGTTACCACCTGCTCTCCCAGGTTTGGAGAAGAACACAGAGCATCATGAATGCATCTGTGTTCAAATTCCAGCTCTTCTTTTCTGCAGCTGTGTGGCCTTGGGCAAGGCCCTTTCCCTCTTAGGGCCTCAGTTTGCTCATCTGGCAAGTGGGACCACTCAACCTTGCTACACTGGATTGCCAAGAGATGATGGATACAAAGCAAAGGAGTTCGTCTTGCCTCCTACCCCAGCACTGCCCCACTCCCATGCCCCAGGGGAGCCCTACCCTCTCTTCTCTGCTCTTGGCCAAACTCTGGGTTCCTGGCAAGGACCGGGGCCTCTGCTCTGAGGGTGCTCAGAGAAGCCTCTGGGCCCACCTCTTCCAACTACCCCCCCTTCCCCAGCTCCTGCCATCTGTGCAGGGCAAGGTGAGGCATGGGAAAGAGCACTAGAATGGTGCCATGGGCTTGCTGTGTGACGCTGGCTAAATGGCAGCCCTTCCCTGATCCTGTTTTCCCAGCTCTGCGTCAGTGGAGGGGTAGGACAAGATCGACCTTCTTAGCCTGGTCTGACTACCTGAAGTTGTCGGCAGTGAGCTACCCGTGGACACAGAGCCTATGGCTTCGACTGGATCCTTGGAACTACCTGGCCCCCTTCCCCTAATCCCAGCGTTTAAGAAGCAGGTGATTTCTGAGTGTCCTTTGAGAGCTGATGTTCAGGTCGCTGGGGGGCTGCCAGGTATAGTGGGACAAGCTGGGGTCAGAGATCAGCCAGGACTGCTTTAGGGGGGTAACCTATCCTCTCAAACCTTGCTTCTCTCCTAGAAAATGCAGGTAATGCTTTCCTCCCACCCTGCAGGACTACAGAATGAATCACGCAAAGAGCCTAGTGCTGTGTGTGGGCTGATTCCTGCCCCCCCACCCCACATCCCAACTGGAGCGGGTAGGGAGGGGTCTGTGCAGGGGGCACCAGGGCTCACCTTCTTGCAGAAGTGGTGCAGGTGGAGTAGTGTCTCCAGATCTGTGCGCTGCCGCTCAGCCGCCATGTAGAAGTGGGTCAGCTTAGCCTGGAAGGCCCGCTGGGTGGAGGCGAAGGCTGCCAGTTCCCGGGACTCTGCTCCTCCTGCCTCGCTGGTCCCTCCCAGCTGAGCGGCCTGCTTGGACAGCTCCAGGCCGCGGCGGTACTGGGCCTGAGCGGGGAGAGCAGGGGGCGCTGCTCAGCTCCCATCCTAGCCGAGGCCCCGTCCAGAGGTCAGGAACCTCCGCTGCCCCACTGCTTAGCTGTGAGACTTGCCAGACCTCTGTTGCCTCATCTACAGAATGGGGGCCAGGCCTCTGCCTCAGCAGCTCACTTGCCTCACTGGAACTCTGCTTAGGGTCACCTGACCCGGGGTCTGGGTTAGGGGCTCCTGCTGTGTGCCCCCACATGTCTCCTCTTCTGTTTGTCTCCCTGTTTGTCTGCCACCCCCAGCCCCCACTGGCCTGGGAGCTCCCTGAGGACTGAAAGGGGCTGAATCACCCATGTTCTAGGGTCCAGTACATCAAGGATACAAATTCGTTGCCCCTGACCTCTGAGGCTGACTGAATGGTCTCGGGTGGGACCCAGGAATCTGCATTTTATGAAATCTTCCAGGGATTCTGAGATAGGCCTTTTTTGGACATGGTGGTCCAGGAAGGCTTCCTGGAGGAGACAGCATCTAAGCTGAACCCTTTGTGATCTCAGCTGGTCTTCTCACTGTCTCTGGAAGTTTCCTTGCACTCTCCTACCTCCACACCTTTGCCCCAGCCATGCCCCCCTCCTCCACTGCCTTCTCCATGTGCCCCGGTCCTGCTCCTCAGTCTTAGGAACGCACTGCAGCCTGAACGAAGAAGTCCTCAAAGTCCGCATGGGCCTTCTCCACAGTCTCCAAGCTTCTGTCTTTGAGGCTCAGCACTTGCAGGCACAAGCTCCCCTCCTGCTCCATCCAGTTGCTGACCTAGGGCAGGGGAGGGAGGTTTGGACATGAGGGGTGTCTGGGGGGATGTCTCTTAGCCGGTTCCCCAACTCCCTTGGAGGTGGGGATCTTCTCCTCCTCAGTTACTCAGTGGCTGGGCTGTGCCCATTGGCCTAGACTGAGACTTTCCCAGTTCTGGGGAGGAGGGACAGCTTGGGGAGGGTGGGTGCATTGTCATGTTCTTCAAAAACCTGAAGGGGAGGGGCACCTGGCTGGCTCAGTCGGGTAAGCGTCTACCTTCGGCTCAGGTCATGATCCCAGAGTCCTGGGATCGAGCCCCATATCGGGCTCCCTGCTCGGTGGGGAACCTGCTTCTCCCTCTTCTGCCCCTCCCCCTCCTCCTTCTCTTTCTCTCTCTCACTCTCTCTCTCTCTCTCTCTCTCTCAAATAAATTAAATAAAAACAAATACCTGAAGGGGAGAGGACTCCCCAAGAGGGACCCCAGGGGGCATCTGGCCTGGCCAGTACCATGAACGAAGTAGGCCTTCTGTGCACACTTGTCTGAACAGGGTGGCAAATTTCAGCTTACTCTAACCACTTGCTGCCACCAATCATAAAAGAGGCAGCCTTGAGAGTAATGAGCTCCCCATCCCCAGGGGTGTGCAAACAGTGCTGGAGGAAAAGCTGTCTTCTATAGGGTAAGGTGCATGGGTGCTATTAAGTGAGGTGCTATGAACTCACTGTGTCAACTGGGCAAGTCACTGCCCCTTTCTGGGCCTCAACTTATTCAGGAGCAAAATGGGGGTAGACATGAGGAAGCGCAAGGGACAGAGGGGTTACAATGGCTCTCTAACCCATGAACAGAAGTCCTCTTATTCTGGGATGCCTTCAAGAGTATGTACCTGCTCACTTTATCCTCAAAAAGCCCAGTGTGGCAGGCACTAATATTATTCCCCACTGAACAGATGGGGAAACTGAGGCAGTGAACAGTGAAATAACCTGCGTAGGGTCACAGTCAGTGCTGGAGCCAGGATTAGAGCCCACGCTGTCTGTGCGCTCCACGGCCCCGGCCCGGAGGGACGCACCGGCTTGAGGCACCGGCAGTCCGAGGAACGATGCCAGGTGGGGGTTCCAGGATCCCCAGGTGCGTGACCACAGGCAGGTGATGTCATGTCTCCCCGCCTCAGTGTCCTCATCGATGAGTGGGAGAAATCCCGGCATCTTCCCACATCACTGGCAAGTGATAAGTTGGAAAATCATGGTAGATGCAGAGGCTCTGGCCCAGGGCTTGGCGGGGTGAGTAGGGCTTCACCCGTTCAGCACCTGTGGAACGCCATGTCACGTGCCATGTCACGGGATGCCTGCCTGGCCCTTGGAGAATGGCCAGCCTTGTGTCCTTACACCAGAGCGGAGTGCCTGGCTGCGGCTGGGCCTGGCGCGGGGCCTTCCCTGCAGAGAGGCCAGCCTCCCCCTTCACCTGGTGGATGCCAGCTTCCAGGCGGCCCAGGCGGATGCGGAGCTCTAACCTCCCCAGGAGGTGGTTAGATGCAGTGACCAGGACATGCAGCTGCTCATCCACGAGGCCGTACAAGGCGACAGCTTCGGCCAGATGGCTCCTGGGAGATGGAAGAGGGGGAAAGAGGGCCCCAGATATTCCTCCCCCCCAGTACTGCTGCCCAGCATAGCCACACCGCCCCCCGCCCCCAGAGTCCCCACCAATTCTGTCCGGCCTGGGGATTCCAGCTGCTGACTTGCTGTGTGACCTTGGGCAGGTCCCTATACCTCTCTGGACCTCAGACCGGCCCTCCAGGGGACTGGGAAGACCAGAGGACACAGCAGGAAACCAAATGACCCTCCCCTTCCCTGGAAGTGAGTTGGACAGATCTGGGTTCAAATCTCCACGCCCACCCTAAGCCAACTGAGTCAGACTCTGAGGGCAGCCTGGACATCAGTGCTTTCTAAAGCTTCTTAGTTTCAGGGGGCAGCAAGGGCTGAGCCCCAGCTCTCACAGACTCAAAACTCTTAACGCAGTGCCCAGCACAGTGTTTGTTAGCACTTATTATTTCTATTGTAATGATGGATGGTGAGTGGCTGTAACACACCCTTGTACCCCAAACCTCCATTTTATAGAAGGGAAAACTGAGGTCCAGAGAGAGGAACTGACTCATGCACGGCATTCTGAACTGAAACCTGGGGTACAGCTGCTTGCATATAATTTTTTAAAATTGTCAAAGCCAGGAAGACATAAGTGAAGGGGCGCAGATGGGATTCAGGCATGGTAACACTGCAGCGGAGGCAGGAACACCCCCCAAATCCCACCCCACCGTCCTCTGCCCTACGGGGTCTTAACTTCGGAAGGAAAAGGGAAAAAATGCGATGGAAGGAAAGCCTGCTTTCCTTGTTCTGGGCCTCCTCATCTGACTGCAGCTTCCCACAGATCACTGCCCTTCCAGGAAGGGGTGAGGGCCCAGGGCCGATGGTGCTCGGGATGGAAAATGCCAGCCTGCCTGGGGGGACAGAGGGAGGAAGGGGTGGGCAGGCGGCAGCTGCGGGGTCCTACTGGCAGAACCAACAGGCACAGCGGCTCATGTGGGACCACAGCGCTCCCTGGTGGAGCTGCTGGGGGACAACAGTCTGGAGAGGCCCGAGGTGGACAGAGGAGCCGAGGGGCCAGCCAGGGAGGCCGGGTCAGGCTGGGAAAGACAGTGCCAGCCCCCCCAGGCCCTGTGAGGGGCAGGGAGACGGCTCCACGCCCAGCACCAGGCCCTGCATCAGCGTGAATCTCTCTGTGCTGCAGCTCAGGGGGATGTGTTCAAGATTCTGGGCCAGGCTGCCTCGGTTCAAGTCTTGACCCCACCACAGCTCAGCTGTGTGATCCTGGGAAAGTCACTCAACCTCCCTGGGCCTCAGGCCCCTCTGTTGTAAAATGAGGATAATGCTAGACTCCACCTTGTGGGAATTAAACAAATTAATATTTGCAGAGCCCTTAGAACTAGGCTGTGGTCATACCAAGTGCTATTTAGGTGTTGGTTAAATAAACAAATTATTCTTGGAAGCTTGTGTAAACTTTGTTAATTGTGTTTGTTCTAATGGAGATAAAATATCTCCAATAACTGATTTAATTACTGATCTGCACCCCCCACCCCTAAATTTAAGCAAACCGATCCTTTCCAGGAATACATATTTGTTGTTTTGTGGCTCTGAGGCCACTGACACAGCATAAGGTTCCCTCCCCGAGGCTGAGGAGCCCACCAGGGAAGGCGGAGTGGTGCAGGGCTTGCTGCTTGGACGTCTTGGCTTTTAGAGCATTTCCCTGAGCTTCAGTCACCCATCGGCCAAATGAGGACGATGTGGCCCTCACAAGGTTCTTTTGAGGAATAAATGAGGTGCGCCCTTGAAGAGACTCAGCCCAGTGTCTTAGAAAGTCAGAGAAAGTGCTTGAGGGTGACCAGACATGAGCAGGGGCTGTTCTCAGATACCTACCTTGGGCTGAAGATGGCCAGGGCTGAAGGAGGGGCAGCAGAGAAGGGATGGGGACCTTACCAAAGCCTCAGCCCAGGATAGGGGCCCTGCAAATGCCATCCTAGACCCACCTTGTGGGTCCCCAGCTCCAAGCCCCCAGGGCCAGGGAACAAAGGTGGGGAAGGAAAAGCCTGACCATTCCTACCTGACGTCGGGGTTGAAGTCCAGCCTACCAGCTTCCTGCTGCAGCCTGGCCAGAGTGGCTCCCCCTTCCCGCTGGAGGCCCAGCAGGCCTGGGTCCCTCAGCACGGCCTCCATCAGCTCCTTGGACTTGCTGAGACACCTGGAGGCCTCCTGTCAGTGCAGGGAGGTGGCCTGAGGCTCAATCCCCACTCTGGGTCTACAGCCTTCCAGGGCTCCCCACACCCAGATCATGCCTGATTCCCCCAGTTTGGCATTCAAGGTCCTGCAGAAAGTCTCTCCTTTCTATCTCTGAAACATCTCAAGCCACGCTTCCTCTTGTCGCCATGGCAACCTCACTGGTCCAAGCGCCATCATTCTCCAGGACCCTCAGCCCAGCCTGTTCACGGCTCTCCCTGCTGCTCTCTGGCTCCCCCTGCAGTCTGTTCTCCGCATGGCAGCTGGAAGTGTCAACGTGCCAAGGTGTTCATCCCGCTGCTCAAAACTCTCCCGGGGCTTCCCTGCCACTTTAGAGTCCAATCCCAGCCCAACTCCTTGATCCAGCCTCCGCGGGATTAGAAGATCCTCCAGTCGTTCTCTTCTTCTCCTACCCCACTCCCACCACTCTGTTCTACGTCGGCCTCCCTGCTCTTGAACATACCAGAGCAATCCCACCTCAGCACCTTGGCACGTATTTGCCCTCCACCCAGAGCAGTCCCCCTCCTATTCCCATCGTCGGCTCCTCCCCATCGTCATCCTCAGGCGTCAACTTAAATACTCATCTCTTTAGGGAGCCCGTCCCTCTTTCCCTATTGTTCTCGATCTGACTTTTGTGGCATTTGGCATAATTTGTAGCTACATATCCATTTCTTTGTTTACTTTTTAAAGGACTGCCTCTACCACTGCACCCACTAAACCCTCCGAGGGTGGGGACGAGTCGGTTTGCCCCAGGCTGGGGTCTCCAGGGCGTGACACATAGTGAGTGACCTACAGATACTAGTCCAATGAACGAAGACCCACCCTGGCTGTCCCCTTCACTGAGCCCTTGGTCCATGGAATCCTGGGGTGCAGTAGGCTTCCCCACCCCATGCACCTGGCTCACCTGCACCCCTCCAGGGGGGTCGCTCTTCTCAAATTGCCTGATGGAAGACTTTAGAAAGGAGGAGGCCCGGCGGAGGTCAGCAAGGAAAGGGTCCAACTTCTGCATGATGGAAGACCAGAGTGGGGGTGTCAGCCTGGGCCAGCGAGGAGAGTGCCTGCCCACGCCAGGAGGACCCAGGGCGGGCATCAGGCAGTGTTTCTCAAACTTGAGCTGCATCAGAATCACCTAGAGTGCTGGTTAAAATCCAGACTGCTGAGCCCCACTCCTGAGTTCCTGGTTTAATTCTTTTGGGGTGGGGCCTGAGAATGTGCGTCTCTAACAAGTTCCCAGGTGTTGCCGATGCAGTTCACACTTTGAGAACCACTGATGCTGGGAATGAGAGAAGGAGAGAAAAGTAGATCCAAGGTATCCCCTGGGGAAGGGGAAGGAGCAGATGTGGGAGGGCGGAGCTAGCGGACATCCTCTGCTGGGTCCCACTTCAGCCCAACTCCACCACTGACTAGCTGTGAGACCCTGGGCAAGTTGCCTAACCTCTCTGCGCCTCCGCTTCCTCCTCCATAAAATGGGATCACAGTAGTTCCTACCTTATAGGCTTGCAGGAGGATGAAATGGGTTCACGTGCACGAGGCACTTAGTGTATTAGCCACCATCATCATTAGTTTTATATTCTGGGTCTATAGGTTAGATTTTGCTTCAAGGGATGGTTTTAAAGTGAAAATATAGTTCAAAGGCCACGAGATTCATCAGAGAGGAATTGGGGGCCTGTGGGATGAATAGGAAAGGAGATCGCTCTATATATATATATATATATATATATATATATATATACCCTTTAGTAGCCTTTTAATTTTTTAACACACTGCCTCTTCACAAACAGGCACAGGTTCAATAGGAGAGCACCCAGTCACCAAACAAATAAGCAAACCACCCGCTGCGTTAGACTGTTAGTGGAGGCCTGTGGTTCTCACTGAGGGGTGATTCTGTCCCCCAGGGGACATTAAGCAATGTCTGGAGATGTTTTTGGTTGCCATAATTGGTGAGGTGCTCCTGTCAGAGTGGGTAGTGGCCAGGGATGGTGCCAATCATGCTACAATGCACAAGAGAGCCCCCCACCCCAAAAGAATTATCCAGTCCCAAAGGTGAACAGTGCCGAGGATGAGCAGCCCTGGTCTAGGGAAAGTCGAGGGCAGCATTTATGGGCACTGGTTTCTGTGCCATTTAAGCTGGAATCTTCTGTGTGCTGTTGTGCAAGTACCCCCCGCCCCCCGCCGTCCTGTGTCCTCATATGTTAAACTGGGCATGAAATGCCCCCTCTGGAGTCGTGCTGAGGAGAGGCTGAGATCACGCGGGGAAGGAGCCCAGCACGGGCGGTTTCCTGATCTCCTTCTTCTCTCGGGAGGGAACGCGTCTGCTGCCCCGCCAGCCCCCGAGCTCCTGAGTTGTGCAGGCCCACAGAACAAATGTCGGTCCATTTCTTTTCGGTTGACCCAGACACAGCTCTTGGCATGCGCCAGCCACTCTTCTAAGCTCTTTGCCCACATTAACTCAATTAATCCTCACAACCGCCCCCTCAGGAAGTACTATCATTACCGCCCCCCCCCCCATTTTGTATTCAAGGAAAAGGGCTCAGAGAGGATAGGTAACTTACCCAAGGTCACACAGCAGAGCGGGCTTTGGAACCCAGGCAGTCTGGGCCCAGAGCCTGAGCTCTTACTAACCGTACCCTGCACCCTCATTATAAATGCTTGTTGAATGTCTGCTTTTGAACCTGACAGGGTTGCTGGATCCCTGAGGCAGGAGCGTGAAGGGAGGAAGAGGAGTCAGGGTGTGGGGTAGAGGCTGTGACGGCGGGCACCTGAAAGAATTGCACCCACTCGCTGTGGCAGTAGGGGAGGAGGCCTTCCAGGGCCGGGGGCAGCTGGCTGGGGTCCACGTGGTGGCTGAGAGCCTTCACTGAGGTCACCACCTCTACCTGCAGAGGAAAGAAGCCAGTCAGGAGGACCAGGGGACTCGGGGTGGGGACATATGTTTGAGAAGGGCCTTGCCAGATCCCTGCCCCACCACCACTCCGCCCGCCACATGGAAGGCTGGCCCTGGCTTTAAGAGTTGCTTTCTGGGCTGAGGATCTTCTCTGGAAAGTCTGACAAATCAACATTCAGAATGAGACCCTGGCTAAGGAATGGCAAATAACAGCACTCATCATGCCCCCCCCCCCCCCTTAGCCTGTACCCAAGGCAGACATCACTATCAATCCCAGCATTGGCTCCCTCTAAGCCAGGCTCTTTCCTGGCACAACTCTCCAGGCAATCACACAAACTGAGTGAAGCCCACCCTTTTCCTGTAACTTCTTTGTAATCTTTGTCCTGTCCTCTGAGGACCCCCCAAGGTGCTGTCTCCTTCTCGGGGCTGATGAAAAAGGTCACTCAATCCTGACAGTATCCTCTAAGACATGGAGGAGGGATGAAGCGGCTGCTTCTCCTGGGTGGTGAAGTTGGAAGTTTATGCCAGGCCCAGCTCCAGATACCTAAACTAGGGATCGGGGTGGATTCGATTTTTTTGGACCCATCTGTTCTCCTTGGTACTCAAAGTGTGGTCCAAGGACCAGCAGCCTCAGCACCGCCTAGGAGCTTTTTAGAGGTGCCAAATCCCAGGCCCCATCCAGAACTGCTTCATTAGAACCTGCACTTTGACAAGGTCCTCAAGGGATTCACTGGTACATAAAAGCATGAAATGCACATCTCTGGCTCACAATGTGCCCCTTTACCAACGAGGAGGAGGAGGAAGGAGTCCTTTAAAATCACTTCCTGAAGCAGGGCAGAAGGCAGGGTGCCCACACTCCTGATTGTAATACATGGCGCTAATTAAAGAAAACGGCAGGGTTCTTTCCTGCAAAGCCCCAAATCATCTCGGTATCTGAGCCCGAGATGCTGAGAGACCCAAGGGAGGGGAAGGCAGGAAGATCGAGGCCGCGCTATGCCTCTAGCTTGCCACGTGGTCTTGGGCCTCAGTTTCCCCATCTGAAAAGAGGGAGGGAGGGGTCGAGGAGATGAAGCTTTTTAAATAGGTTTCAGGCCATTGCAACTCTCAGTCATGTGCCAGGAGCATCACCAGAGATAGAGAACTGTGCTGTTTGAGAGCACCTGCCACAGAGGCAGGGGAGCTGCAGCACCCGGCCTTGAACTTGTTGACCTCCACTAGGTTATTTCAGGGTGGCCCCTAGCTGCTGGATTCTGCACCCCAGCTCAGCTCAGCCTCCCCCTCACCTGGATGTCAGGTAGTGTCTCCAGCGGGAGAGCGGCCTCCTTGTCCCCCAGGTAGAGCACAGCACGGATGGAGGCTGGGGCCAGAGCCTGTCAGAGAGAACCACTTCAGAGGTGCTCTGCCTGGACCTTTACCGAGCCCCCTGCTAAGATTCAGGCAAACTGGGGGGGGGGGGGGCACGGCTGGGGACACATAGGTGGTATGTTTGGAGGGTGAATCATTGACAGTCAATAAAGCAGCGGGTCCAAACTTCCTCGATGACCCGTCCCCACTGGGCCTCAGTTTCCCCATTATAAAGTGAGGAGGAGAAGGAAGAGGAGGAGATCAGACCATAAGGTAAGCATACGCCAGCCTTCCACTTCCTGTGCTGCCTAACCCAGCTATTTAGGCACCTCTTCCTCCCGCATTCTGGGCTCGTGAGGCTCAGGGGATCCAAGTCTAAGCCGATCAGTGTGCGCATTCCCCTGGCCACAGAATTGGTTGGGGGATGGACACCTGAGCGAAGGAGACAAAAGGAGAGTCCCTGGGATCTCTGGGCAGAGAATCTCTCACTCTTACCTACTGGACTTAAATTAAAGACCATGGGAAGTGAGAGCTGTTGGGAGCCAGACCACCACCAAGGCAGGGAGTCTGGCTGAAAATAGTGCCCTCCTAGGAGAACCCGGCCAGAAACGGAGAGACAGGAACTAGGTCTTGGTGATATTTGAGCCGTTGAATCAAGCCGTACTTGAAGTTGGATTTAATTTCCAAATTGTCAAGTCAAATGAACCAATGAACTCCCTCTCTCTTCAGGTCTCTTTGGGCTGGGATTTCTGTACCTGTAATTAAGAGTGTGCCTGCCTGGGGTTCCTGGTCCCAGCTCTGAGCCCCCCGGGGCTCCATGAACACCACAAGTCCCCTGGAGCTCCCAAGACTCGCTAGGCTGAGGCTGTCCACCTCCCACTCACCTGGGTGGCCTGCAGGGCACTGACCAGACCAGGGTGTGGGGGCTGTTTCCTGGCATCAATCACAACCGCCAGTCCCTTGGTTTTATCTTCAGGCCTGTGGGTGGTAAACAGAGTTGGCAGTCTTGCTGGATGGACCAGGCTTTCTAGGGGGAAGGACCGAGGGGAAGGGGAGGTAAACTGGCTGCCAGAAGCCTTGATTTATTGGTGAACTCTTCATCCTACAAGACCAATTGCCAATGCCCACCCCACTCCAGGAAGCCCTCCATGATCTCTCTCCAGGCAGAGTCCATTGCTTCCTCTTTGGTGTTCCCACAGTACCTCACACAGCCCTCTCTCACACCCTAAAAGCCACTGTCCCAGCTGCCGTGGGTGAGTCGTCCAGCATTCAAACCATCCCTTCCCTGCGGGCAGAACTCTCTCGTGTTTTCAGGAATCCCATGCCCTCCGTCTAACAAGCCCCCGGGGCTGGTCTCTGATTGGCTGAGGCCAACAGCCGCGAGCCAATTCCTCTGGCCAGTGATTGCTTTAAGAGGGGTCACATGACATATTTCTGTCCAATGAGAAGTGAGGGGGCGTGTGCTGGGGGACTTCTGGGTAAGACAGGCTCTGTTTTACGAGATTCTTCCTAAGAGCTGGAAAGCAGAGACCAAGAAAGATGGATTTCCTTATCAGTTAAGACATTTTGAACTGGAATTTGTTACTCACAGCCGGAACACCCTCACCGGTTCGTGCTGTACTTTTCAGTGATCACCTTAGGATTTCCCAGACTGGCCCAGTTGTCAGGACTTGCTAAAATAATCGGTTCCTCACCCCCAGCCCTGCCCCATCCCCTGAGCAGGTACAGGGTCAGGCAGGGAGTCTGTGTGGTTCCAAGTGCCCTTGGCCATCCTGATGATCAGGCAGGTTAGGCAAATAACCCCCCCAACCCCAGGCCTTCAAGCCTTAAGCCCAGCCAGTTCATAGGGAAAACGGAGGCGGCCAGTGTGGAGGCGGAGTTGTGGTATAGTATCTGGGTACCTGGGCAAGTTGTTTCATCTTGCAGCTGTAAATGGGGATAATAACAGTGCTGGCCCCATGGGACTGGCTGTGGTGAGGACTGACAAATTCATTAGTGTAAGGCACTCAGTGACTGTGCAGGGCAAGAGGAATGTAAATGTCTGCTTTTGTCATGACTCTAGAAAGGGAAACTGAGGCACAGAACAGCGACATGGCAGACAGTGAGAAGAGGCTCTTGGAGGTGATGCCATGTCTCAGACCTCATGACCCACACCTCACCAGCCTCTGGCTGTTCATCCTGGGAGAGCGGTTTGCTTCCACACCGGCCTGGCCGCCAGCCTGGAGGCCCCTGGAGGGCAGGCCCCGATGTGAGGAGCGTCTGAGTCTCTAACATGGCCTAGTGTGAAGCTGGGGCCAGGACTCCACGGTTTACAGTGGTTATCAGAGTCCACTCGGTCGTCCCTTTTTTTTCAAGTGAGACTCAGAGGGGGAGGTTACTGCCCCGACATCACACAGCAAGTTGGTGGGATTCCAGGACTCAGTCTACCACACTGGCCACTTCTCAGAAAAGGGGGTCCCATCTCCCCCTCAGGCCGGAAAAGCCACACCACCTTGGAGATGAGGAAGAAGAATCTCAATGGCCCCAAGTGGCGGTGATGGCTCCCATGGGGTAGAGCACAAGGGGAAGGTTCCAAAGGGTTCCATCAGTCCCTCCACTCCCTACCCCTAGCCACACAACCTCTAGGATGGGTTGGGGTCTATAGCCACAGTCCTGAGCAGATACCATCTCTGAGACCCTCCTGGCTGGGGGCCAGAACTCTGAGGAAAGGTACCTTTCCCCAGCCAGTCCAACATGACGTCACACAGGTGGGGGAGTGGAGGTGTTAGAAATCAGCCTGGATCACCCATTACTCACAGGCTAATTCTTCCTTTCACTCTCTTACTCATCCATTCATCTGTTCACTCATTTTCCCTTCATTTATTCAACAAATATTTATAATTCAAATGCCAGCTCAATTATCACCTCCTCCGGGATGCCTTCCCTGATTTCCCAATTGAAATCAGTCCCCCACCCTTCCCACTCCACAACAGTGGTTCTCACAATGTGTCCCTAGCCCAGCAGCATCGTTGTCACCAGAACACTTGTGAGAAATGTAAATTCTTAGGCCCAAAATCTACCGAATGAGAAACTTGCGGTGGGGCCCAGTGATCTGCTTTAACAGCTCTCCAGGTGATTCTGATGTACGCTCAAGTTGTGAACCACTGGTCTACATCATCCCCCTGTTTTCTTCACCATCCTCATGCTCCTGAGAGTTGCTTGTGCATGCTTCGCTCCTTACACACCATCCATCACCCCCCCCCAATCTGGGAACCCCCTGATGGCAGGGACTAAGTCTGTCCTGCTTTCCCCCCAGCATTTGGCTTCGGACTGGCTCTGGGAACAGACGACTGGGTGGAAGGACACGGTGTCTCTCCATTCAGCGCCTGGACCTGGGCTCTGGGCCAAGAAGTCGAAGGGGGACAGAGTGGCCAACTGGCCCAGCCCCTTACCTGGGGACAGTGCACAGGCAGGACAGCAGCTTGGTGACCTCTGATGCTGTGCACCACGGTGCCTCCCAGGCCCCCTCGGTGGTTGACACCAGGAGCAGGGGCCTCCCTGCCCTGTCCCGACCCCCTGGAGGAGAGAGGACACATGTGAGCAGTGAGAACTTCGGTGGAGCCCTCTCTCCGGGAACCTCCTCTGTGGCCTCCAGGTCCCTCCACCTCGGATGCCCTTTTTCTCCTCCCCTGTGAACCCTGAATTGAGTCAGCCCTGAAGACCCAGCTCAAAAGCCACTTCCTCAGAAGGCCGTCCCTGAATTCGTCCTCCCTGGAGAGGCATCCTCACCTCCCTCCAGACTCCCCTCTGCACCAGACACTCTGGGAGGCACAGCTCAGGGACTAGACTTTGGAGGCACGGAGATGGGTTCAAGTGTCGGCTTGGCACCCGCTCACTATGTGTCCTTGGGCTAGTCAGTGTGCCTCTGAGCCTGCTTCCTCACCTGTTAAATGGGGAGAATAAAATGCGGAGCTTCTTAGGTCATTTCGAGGACTAAATGAGAAGCTCCTGAGAAACACACCGAGCCACGGGCTCGGTGAGAGCCATTGTTACACGGATCATCACCTCTGTCCTTGGCTCTGTCCTCGGCTCTGCCCCCGGCCCAGGGCCACCAGCTCGCACTTTATTCTTGCCGACTTTTACCTGTGGGTTCTCCACAAACTGTTTCCTGTTCCAGGAATCAGGGCGGTGTGGCCCACTGTCCCCACAGGGGTTGAGAGTCCGAGGCCCAGGGAGTCAGCACAGCCCGACTGCACTGTGTCGAGGGGAAAGGACGCAGCGGGGGAAAGAGGCTCAGGCCTCTGGAAACTGGACCTGTCTCACACCCTGGGCTCGGAGCCCTGCCCTCCAGAGTCACCTCACGCAGCACCATCCTGCAGTGGGCACGCCCCTCTACAGTGTGTAAGTGCGTAAGACCCTTCACGGCTCAGGAAGTCTTGGAGACGAACTTAACTACCTTCACAGGGGCTGTCTTACACAGGGGTGCAGACCTCTGGACCATTCTTTCTTTCACACAGGTTTGCAAATTTGACATAATTTAAAAATTTAAAAAGATGTCTATCTGTGTGTATATATCTAACTCTATATCCTCTTGATACCATGGGTTTGATTTTTTTTTCCTTGAAAATTTCAAAAGGAAAAGCATTTTGTTGGGGACAGTATGGGAAAACTTGAATATGAACTGGGTGTTGAAAAGTAGTAGAAATTATATTTAGTTTTGTTAGATGGGCTAACGGTATTGCAGTTATTAGGGAAAATATCCTTAGAGCTGAGAGAGGCATGCTGAAGTATTTAGGGGCAAAATATGAAGATCTTTCATTTACGCCAAAATGTTAAAACTTATTAAATCTGAATAATGGGTATGTGGGTGTTCATTATACTACAGTCTCTGCTTTTTTGTATGTTAGAAATTTTTTATAAGAGAAAGTCAAAAAACGTGAAATGATTAAATGTGAGAAAATGACATAACCTGCAAAGTCGGAGATGTCTGTCCATGTCTCCCTGAAATCCTCTCACAGCCACTGGGGCCATCCGGTCAGACAAGGCTGCATCATGTCCCCGGGCCCATTTTATTGATAAGGAAACTGAGGCCCCACGAGGGGAAGCGGCTTTCCAGTCTCGCATAGCAACAGGTCCCTAACCTGCCCGCCACGGAGGGGGCAGTGCTTGATCTGGCCCTTGACCATACGGAAAGATGAGCTCCCGTCCCTGTAGACCCATGACTGGAGCTCAGCAGAGGCTCTGGGGGCGCTACTCCCCTATTCTAAATACTCCATGGCTCCCCATGGCCTCCAGGAAAAAGTGCAAGTTTCTCGACTTGGCACTCAGGTCTCCCCAGAGGCTGCACACTCTTCCGGGCTCATTTCATTCACTTTGTGCCATGAGCTGTATTATGCCTTCCCCACACCTCCCACCCCCCTTTCATTTGTTGAAGTCCTAATTCCCAAGAACTCAGAATGTAACTGTATTTAGAGATAGGGTCTTCAAAGAGGTGATTCAATTAAAATGAGGTCACTGGGGTGGACTCTAATCCAATACGACGTGTGTCCCTGTGAGAAGAGGAAACGTGGACACAGACACACAGAGAGAAGACCACGTGAAGATCAGATGACCATCTACAACTAATATACTATGTCACCCTTTGTCACCTATGGCCCAGCCAGGATGGGTCATCTGTCGTTGCCTAAACTAGCCTGACCCTTCCTCACCTCCCCACGTTTGTTCATGCTGCTTCTTCTGCCAGGGATTCCCTCCCCTCCTGTCTTTGTCTGGCAAAACCCTCCTCATCTTTCCAAGCCCAGTTTGGATGACACATCCGCCAAGAAGACCTCCTCCCTGCCCTCCTTAGAAGCCCTTCTCCCACCCCAGCCCCCTACAGCAAATGTAGGCCTTTATTCGATCCTGCAAGACTGAGGGTACACAGGCTCAAACTCATTGTATCCCAACACTCAGCGCAGAATTGGAACAGGTAATCAATGTCTTGACTGATGAACGCATGGATTATTATAGTCGTGCCTCTCAAACTTCCATGCTCCTGAGGATCCTGCTAGAATGCAGATTCTGATGCTAATCAAGCCTGAGAGTCCGCATCTCTCCCTAGCCCCAAGGTGATACCAATAGAGTTGGTCCCCAGACCACACTCCGAGTAGCAGAGGGTCCCGGTACTCAGAACATTCCACAGTGGAACATGGCTATCGGTTCGTGTGTCTGGTTCCGCACCCAGCACCGCCTGGAACAGGGCTTGCACACAACCAGAGTTAGCTGGCTGAGTCCACTGGAGCGATGGGCAGCTGTCCACCTGATTTGCCTTCTGCTGGGAGGCCCTTCTGCCCCAGATGCCTCCCTCGTCTGACAGCTGGAGCCAGGAATACATTAGTGCCTCGGAGCCCTGGCTCAGAGCTGCGCTGTGTGCACTGGGTTCTGAGTCTCCGGTGGAAATAGGGACAGCCAGTCAGGAGGTCGTGAGTACCAAAAGCCACCAAAAACCTGTCGCACCTTCCTGCAGCATTATTTACTCCCAGTATGGGGGGGGGGGAAGGTAAGCGATGTAACTGGCAAGGCATTGAGAGCATTTTTTCTTATATTGAAACAAATATGACTGTATTCTTAAGTAGAATACAAAATGGATAGAAATTTTAAAGACAAAAAGCATTTCAAAGATATGTGCAGAGCAATCGAGAGCTCGGGGTGAGGTCTCAACCCCTGGGGCCCTGTTCATTTTCTTCTGCGTTCGGGATTTCTCCATGCAAAGCCTGAGAAGCCCTCTCTGAGGGCTTGGTGCCTGCAGCAAGCAGAGTTATGGCTCCAAAGATGCCCACGTCCCCTAATTGAGAGCCTATGCTGATGCCGGCTTACCTGGCAAAGGGACTTTGCCCATGTGATTAAAGCAGGACCTCTAGTTGGAAGATTAGCCTGGATTATGCAGGTGGCCTAATCTAATCTAATCTTGTGATCCTTAAAAGCCGAACACCTTTCCTAGCTTCAGGCAGTCAGAAAAAGGTGTGAAGACCGATGCGCAAGATGCCAGCATGTCTTAGGCCGGTGGGAATGGTCCAAGAGAGAGGAGAATCTTGCTGGAGGGATGTCTGAATAGGTGAGCAGGAGCGGAGCTGGGAAGAAGTGAGGACATGATGAAGGGTGGGGAGGGATGAAGAGAAGGTGGTTGGACCAATAGGTTCAGTGTCTAGGGGACCGAAAGATTATTAAAGTTGGACTGGTGGGTGAGCAGGGAAGAGGGGCAGGGTAATGTGATCCTGGGGGTGGCCGTGGTGGGAGAAGCCGTGGGAGATGAGGACAAGATCACGGAAGACAAGGCGGTCAAGGGAAGAAATGGAAGGAGCCCCTACATGGAGAATATTCATTCATTCAAAAAAATGCTTTTTGAGCACCTGCTATGCACCAGACACACTGCTCCAGGCACCCAGGACCCACCAGCATATGTTGCAAGTCCACAAATCACAACAAGAGTATTGTGAGCCAAGTCCTACCTGCTTCCTTTCCTCTTACACAAGGCTCTGAGAGGGCAAGTGACTCCCCTGAGGTCACACAGGAAGCCAATAACACTGAAATTAGAATGATCTCCTGCCTCCCAGAACAGGGCCCTTTGATGGACAAAATCTGAGCGCTTGGAACATGACAGCCCTGAAAGGATTGTGAGGCCCTTTGTGTACAATTAATATGGGCAAAAACAGCATGAGTTTCAACAAAGATGACCCGGAGGAGGTCGGACAATGCCCCCTAGGAGTTACAAAAAGACAGAGCACTGTCCAGGGTCCTGCAGAGATGCCAAAGTCTGTGAAGTAAAACAGAATTTCAAGACAGTAGGTCGCAGAAAGCCCTGTGGTCTCTCTTGCCTCTAGACATTTGCACATCCTGTTCCCTCTGTCGGGAACACTGTTCCCCAACCCCTTCACCTGGATAACACCTAGTCATGCTCTAGGACTGAGTTTCTATTGCTTCCTCCTTCCTCCCTGACCTCTCCTCCAGCCCAAGCCTGGGCCAGGGTTCTGTCCTCCACAGTTGCAACTTGTTTACCCTGGATTGTAATAACCTGTTGAATTTTCTCTACCACGAGAATATGGACTTTTTGAGAGCAGAGCACACATCAGACTTGTTCCTCACTGAATCCTCAGGGCTAAGCCCAGGGGCTGGCTGTACGAAGCAGATATTAAAGAAATATTTATTGCAAAGATGAATAAATATTCAACAGAAGAAGTAACACCCTCTCTGTTGGATGCTGGTAACACCCCACTCAGATCACTTTGGGCTAGAACACCCATCCCCCAGAGGCTGTTGACTGTTGGCTGTATTGGCTCACAGATGTCCCTTTCTCTGGAGAATTGTCCTCAACTGACCCGGATCACAGGCTCACCTTGCATCCCCATCCCTAGGTTGATGACCAACAGACCCAAGCATGCAAAAGACCAGCCCCCTACATCTTAAAATGGAACCAGCTCTGTGGTGTAATTCATGCTCCAGACCCTCATGGGGTCAGGCCATGTCCTTGCTCAGCTCCTCCCCTGCCCTGCCCTGCTTCCCTCGCTCCCCTTCTCCTGAGAGCAGCCTTCAACAAATCACTTTCCCAAGGATCCCTGTCTTAGGCGCTGCTTCTAGGGAACTGACCTAAGACACCCACCCTGCATGCCTCACTGAAAGTAGGGTGGAAGGATGGATGGATGGATGGATAGATATCTAGAATTGCTTTCATATTATCCAACTTCTTCACTGGAAAGATGAAGAGCCTGAATCCCAGGGAGTCTTGGTCCAGAATACAAGCCTCCGGGACCTTCCCTGTCTCCTCCACACCCACCAGCATCAGGATGCTCAGAGACCCTCCCCCCATTCCTGCCCCCACCCCAACACCCTCCCCTCCACCTCCAGCTGCCCTGTGATCCCCGAGGACCTGGCAGGCATGCTATCCTTGACTGGAAGATCTCCACATTCAGAGCCCCAATCCTGGGCTCAGGCCCTGGGGATTCCTCATCCAGAGTGGTGCCTCTTTCTGGAGGGCCTTCTGAGAAGCCAGGCTTTTCCCCGGTCAGTGGGCCTGAGTCAGCGGCTGGGCCAGATGTTTTGGTCTGAGTTGTTCCAGCTGGGGAAGAGCAACAAAGAAAAGGGTATTAAGGAGAATATGGGTTTCCCCAGAGGAAATGCCTTCTCTGGCACCTTCTGACTGATAATAACAGTTTACAGCTATTGATCTCCTACCACGTGGCAGGTGTTATGCTAAGCTCCTTACTTTTTTTTTTTAAGTTTATTTATTTGGTAATCTCTACACCCAATGTGGGGCTCAAACTCACAACCCTGAGATCAAGAGTCACACACTCTTCCAACTGAGCCAGCCAGGTGCCCCTAAGCTCCTTACTTCTGGTGTGTCTTTGAACCTCAAAACAACTGTGTGGGGCAGGTGGGACCTACACTGCACCGAGGAGTCCTTGACCAAGGTCAGCCAGCCGGTGTGGGGCCGAGCCGGGTGTGGACTCGGGCTGGCTCAATACAGCTCAGTTCCAGATCCCCGAGACTTCAAGCCTCTTGAATGCTACCTGTGCACTGAGCCAGTTCAGGAGGTTGACTGTCCCTGGTAACCTGCGCCTCCTTGTCACCTGGTCATGTCCAGAGAACAGTCCCCTGTCCAGCTGAGCAAGTGGGCAACTTACCTTTCCCCAAGCACTTGGCTCGGTGAGGTTTGGGAGAGTAGAGTGAACACAAGACTTTCCAGGGCCCGTCCTGCTGGAGTGAGGCTTTCTCTGGAGGCCCCGGGGCTTGCCTTTGCCCTTTCAAGAAGGAGAATCTGAGCCCAGGAGTGGGGGATCTGGAAGAGGAAGTATTCTGACTGGGGCCAGTCCCAGGTTTGGGAGGTCTCCCATGGCCCTGTTTGGTCCTCTCTTCCATCTTGGCTTCAGCAGGAGGGGAAGCTGGGCACAGGTGCAGGGAGGATGCTTGCTTTGGTTCAGGCATGGGCTGCACCATATCTTCTGGGTTTTCCAGAGGTCCCTGCATCTTGGAGGAAGATGAACCACCTGCCTCGAGGCCAGAGGCACAGGGCAGTGGTTTCTCAAGGACGTTGAGGTAGGGCTCCTGGGGCTGGTGTTCTGAGGCGTGGGTGGGTGAGTCAACTTTATGGCTGACCTTTCTCCTCAAGCCCAAAATGCAGGGCTCCTCTTCTGAGCTTGCTGGCTTCTCACAAGCCCATTTTTTCAAGGAAGGTCCCCTATTGGTCCCTGAGAGGGGTGGCGTTCTTTGAGAGAAAGGGATTTCCTTAGTTTTGGAGAGTTCCTCCAGTGCCCCCAAAGGACACTCACTGGATGTCTCCACTTCCCCACTGGGAGACCCTCCTCTGCTCTCCAGGAGGACCACATAATCTCCCTCCAAGTCCTGGCTGACCACATGGTCCATCCTAAAGGCCACGTCCCCAGGCCTGGCTGGCTCCACCTTGATGAGTCCTGGGTACTTGTTTCCATATGTCCTGCCCTTGCCCTTGGCCAAGCTCCGGGCAAGCAGCACCTGGCTGCCTGGGGAACTGGGCTGGTGCAGCTCTGGAGGGCGGCTCAAATCGAGGGCCTCTAACTGAAGAGACCCCCAGGCCAGGGAGAGGACATTCACTGCTTGGGGCCTGTCATCCACAAACTCCGGGCTGGTTATCTTGGTCCAGGGCACAGGGGCAACTCCATCTTCTGAAGCGACAAGGCAGTTGTGTAGGGGACTTCCCTCAAAGTCACTGTTGATGGCCTCCAGCCACGTCTGGGTGAAGAGTATAGGGTAGGACGACACAGGAACGGGTTTTGCATCCACTGTGCGGAGGTCCAAGGAGAGGCACTTGATCATGATGCAGACAGACTGTTCCTCCTGGGGCTCGACTTGGAGATAGAAGTCCCCTTGGCGCAGTAAGAGGGGGTTGAGGGGGGCCAGGTGCACCACGACCTCACCCCGCAGACACAGAGGCCAGCCTTCATGCAGGAAGAGGCAGTGTGAATACGGGGCCTGCGGACAGAAGGGTGAGGGTGATGTCAGAGAATCCTGCCCTGAAAGGCCCTGCCCGTCGGTCTGCTTCCTTCCCTCTCCCAGATGGAATCTGGAGCGGGGCGGGGAGGGGGCGGGGAGGCAAGAGAGGTGCCTAGGATGCAGCAATAGGGACCCCATCTCAGGGTCTTGCAAGACGCACAACCCTTAGAGCAAATGCCTCTCCTGCCTCACCCTAGTCCTGAACCTGACCTTAAAAACGCTTGCTAGCCTACTGGCCCAAGGGAGAAAAGCTCTGAGAGGCAGGCGCTAATTAGCAGGTGCCTTTCCCAGGAGGATCATCTTGCTCGGGTCACAGTCCCTCCTCCCCATCCATGTGAAACTTCTCTCAACCCAGATCAAGTCTGAGCCCTTTGTTTTAGAGTCGGGAAGAGGTGGATCCCAAGGTCTGAATCGCTGATTTGTGCAGATTACATAACGTCTTCAAGCCTTATTTTTCCTATCTGCAAATAGGAATGACCATACGTATAATATGATTGGGTTGGTACGCGGATTAAGTGAGATTTTATATATATGTAAAAAAAAAACCCACAGCACAATGCCTGGCATACATTAAGTGGGTGTTCAATAAATAATAATTTCCTTTCCCTTTGACATTTACCCTTTGAAAAAATATGGGAATTTTCCATTAAAAAATAAGAGAGTCCGTTACTACATTTATACCATTCTCTAATTTTTAAGCAGAGACATTACAGAATGAGGTCGAAACAATACTGAATGAAAAGCCAGGAAATCTGACCCCACCACTACCTTGCTGGATGACCTTGAAAAAAAAATGATTCCACTATTCTGGGCTTGAATGTTTATTATTTATTTGTTTATGATTTACTTATTTATTTATTTTCTTTTTCTAAGTAATGACGTGGCAGGTGAGGCAAAACCTAAAATTTTTTTTTTAAACAGGAGGTGCCAGCAATTCTCTGTATAGGTGGACAGAGCAGGGCATCCTGGAGCGGGTTGGACAGTGATCTCTCTTGATGGAGCCGCTCCACAGGGCTGGGTGGGACCCATGTCCCACAGCGACACCATGTGGCAACAACAGCCTCAGCAAGCAACAGCCTCACCGGTCTGACAAACAGGTCTCTCTCTCTCTATCTGGCTTTCCGAAAAGAGTCCTTTGGATTGAGTAACACCGGGATAATCTTATATAATTTGGATGTGTATGTGGGAGAGCTCCAGAGAATGACACTGCAGTTCCCATTAATGAAGCAGGTGCTTCCCGGGTTGAATAATTGGGGCAAGAACTGACCACCCTTGTACCCCGAGTGGGGGTAAACCAGTTCCCTCCCGTCAGTGACACTGTAGATTTGGCTGCCGCAGGGAACCTTCGTATCCATAAACCCCTCGAGTCTGCAAGTTCCTCCACTACTTCCACGGAGCTTTCTGCGGTTTACAACCTGCTTTCCCTCGCCTTCTCATTGAACAAGGCAGAACAACCCAGCAGTACTGAGCAAACAGCAATGCACCATAGAGGTGGCAGTTATGATCAACTTATTTGAACCTCACAGTCACTCGGTGGGGCAGGGTGTTTAGGCTTTGTTGTCCCCACTTTACAGATGAGGACAACTGAGGCTCAGGGGGGTGAAAGAATCGGCTCATGGTCACACAGCTGAGAGCAGCATAAACAGGACTTGTGCCTAGGTCTTCACATTTGGAGTCATCTTTGTCTGTCCCTGATCCCCCACTGGACTTCATCTGAGGGTGCTGGCTGCCTCCGGGTGCTGGCGTTTACTAGGGCCGACTTTGAGGCTGGCACATTCTTATTTCCAAGAGAGAAAGGAGGAAGTGGGATAGTAACAGCCAACGGCTACGAAGCACCTACTGCACGCCAGGCTCTGTGCCAGGCCGTGTATCATCTCTGGGACGTAGGTACCGTGTTATCAACATTCCCACTTTCCCACTAAGGAAACTGAAGCTCAGAGGGTGATTCTCCAGCTCCACAGTGACAGAGACTGGCTTTGAACCTGGGGCACCTCACTCCTGCCGCCATACTATTAATCCCGCCCCTGGCTTGGAGGTGATATGAATTCACCTATAATTATAATTAAAATCGCCCATAATTAAAAATAGAGAAATTAAAAGGTTGTGACCCTTGTTCCTGGAAGAAATGGAGAAGGAGACCATGCAAATGCCGTTTTAACGGCCAAAAAAAAAAGGAAGTGCGGAGTTGTAGAGCTTGTCACGGGGAACGAGTTGGGAGGCGCAGGATATACATAAAATAGTGTCAGGGTGGATAAGTGGGAGCTGGCAGCAGGTGTTCAGTGAGAATCTTCCTTCTCCTGCAATAACAATGACTGTGTATGCCACTGTTTCTGCGTGCCAGGAGCCGCCCTGAGCACATGAAATGAAGCATCTCAGTCTCCTTCCAGTTCCAACCATCTCTAGTTTCGGCTCCCAAACCTGAGCCTCTAGCTGCCATATTCAATTCATTGCTACCACTGAAATGATGTGCACAGTCCCCACTCTTATTTTTTGCTCCTGGTGTATCATGTCCCTGATACACGGGAGCCAGTGGGACCGATGAACCTCTTAGTGATGCTCAAGGCTGGGGCAGCGGGGGGATGGGCATTAACAGCAGAGCAGGGCACAGTTGGCAACCCCGTGAAGGGTGTGGGCAAGTTCCTGCAACAGGCGTCTGAGGGTTTGGTCTCCAAAGGCCTGTCCCCACCCTTAAAACAGTCATCACCTCTGACCAGAGACGTAGGCGTATGATGCAAGCCGGCCAACCCCCCTATCCCATTTCTCTGGCTGCAGTGATTGGTCCAGGGGTGGACATCCAACCCAAACCTGGCCAATCAGGATCCTTCCTGGCAACTTTACTATCTGCTGCTGATGGGGAAGAGTTCTTTCTCCTCTCCAGGATGGGAGTTGATCACAGTCTTGGGGGGACATCTAGCCTGTAAGAATGATGTTGGCAAGCAACGGGAAACAGAGACAAAAGACAGAAACCCCTAGGGGTTTGATTGGTGTATCACCTTGGGGCTGAGGCCAGATCAACCTTGAGTAAAGATCTGTCATTTGCAGCCACTGAGACCTACCTAAAACACTTTTCTTTCCACTTTGCCTTAGAGAGGCCTCCCTGAGATCTGGGTTCAAAGAGGTCTCCTGGGACAAAAGTGAGTCCTGAGGCCTCAAGGGCTCCAGGAAAGATCTGGAACATTCTCTGCTATTTCCACTGTAGCTGACCTACTTCAGCCAAGGCAGCCTGGTGATGCCCACAATGCCAACCCCAGGGCAGGCTCCCAGGGGTCACCCCACAAGGACGCCTTTTATCCAGGATTTACTCCCTGCTAGTGAAAGAATAAACGTGATTGACTCCTAGATATCAGAGAGCAAAGGGCCAAGCGAGCTTCCTGCTCCCCTGGGGGGCTGACATCTCCGTTTGGGCAAGCAATGGTACCGGGAGAACCATCCCATGTCCTCAGTACTTGCTCTGAGACAAGACACGCACCAGCCCACTTCCTTCTCTGCTCACCTCCAGCCCCCTGGTTCTGGGAGTGCGTGTCCCCCGGCCCCGCCATCCCTTCCAACTTACACAGGCTGCTTCACGCACTTGCTCACACAGGCGCTTGGCAGGAATTAGGAAATCCAGGAGGAAGCTCAGCCCATCCCCCTGGAAGTCAGAATCCAGGAGACGGAACACCTGCCCCAGGATGGTGGGCGCCGTGGCCTCAAAAGGGGGATAGAGGCCTGCCAGGGCATGCTGGATGGCTGTGTCCAGGGATGGGGGGTCCTGCAGGGGATAGAAGAAGAGTAGGAAAAGTGATCGTAGCAGTAATAATAAGGGTAGTGGCCACTTCCCATGACTTTCCAGGCCCCATATCACTAAGGCTACTGCTAACTCGCTGACCTCCTCTGCTCCCCCTACCCCTCCTCAGCCCCTCCAGCCATAGTGGCCTTCTTTCCTGTTCCTCAAACACACTGGGCATGATCCCACCTCAGGGCCTTTGCACTGGCGTCTCCCTCTGTCTAGAATACGCTTCCTCAAGACATCCTCATTCCCTCACCTCTGGCAGTCTTTGCTCAGTGCCATCCACTGGTCCAAGGTGGAGTGGAGGGATGGTGGGGGCATTCAGGTCAGGGCCAGCGGGGACGGGGAGGTCAGCATCCCCAAATCCCACCATCTGACAGCCCTGCAGACCTGCAGGTTGAAGCTGAGCCATCAGTGAAGCCCAACCTGTAGTCAACGTGCAGGTGCATCAACATGCAGGTGCGTGAACGATAATAAATAATTGCTGTTTTTTAACACCAAGTTTTGGGGTGGTTACACAGCAATAACTGATTGATATAAATTAATATAATTGATACATGAGCTCACAAATCCAGACTCACATAACGAGCTGCCTCTTGGAGACCTTCCCTAGATGTCCACCAGGCACAGATCATCATACACGTCAAACCCAACTCACTACATCCCTAAACCCGCCCCTCCCCCATGTCCCTACCTCCGTGATGGTCCCACAGTCCAGTCAGACTCCCAGGCCAGAAATCTGCTCATCACCCTGCCCTTCCTCTTGCCTCCTCTGCTCACACACAACCCTCAGCCACGTCCTCTACTCTTCCCACAGCCAGCAGCTCACCCACCAGCTCTGGCTCTGCTCCCCTGTCCCTGCCCTGACCCAGGCCTGACCCCTGTGTCTTCCACTGACTCCCCTCCCCATTGCCACCCAACCTCAGGCTGCCTCACTTCCAACTATTCTGGACCAGGCACCCACGGTGATCTTTCTCAAATGCAAACCTGACCACGGAAGTATCCCCACTGCCTTCAGGAAAGTAACAGCCTCTGGGTATTCAGGTCCCCTGTGATCTTGGCATTGGTCTCACCTCCGCTCCCCCAGCCCGTCTGCCTCTCTCATGCATCAGCCACAGCGCTGCATGCATTCTATTGCTGACCTTCAGTCCTCTGCACACGCCGTTCCTTCCTCCCAGGATACCTTCCACTCCCACTCCCTCTTCACCTGGCTAACTCCTTCTCATTCTTCAGGCGTTGGGTCAGCCCTCAACCGTTCCAGGGGATTTCCCCTGACTTCCCTCCCCCACACCCCCGGGCCAGGTGTCCCCTCTCCTGGGCCCCATCATAGAGGTTCCCATGCTGATTGCCGTCTCCCTCAAAGACTCTGGGCTCCTTGAGGACAGGGCTGGTAAGCAGAATACTGGCCCCCAAAGATGCCCGTGTCCTAATCTCCGGCACCCGTCAGTCTGTTTCCCCATAAGGCAATGATGGAAGAAGCATGGCGAATCAGCCGGCCTTAAGATAGGGAGAGTATCCTGGATTATCCAGTGGGCCCCATGCAATCACAAGGGGTCTCCAAAGTGCGCGAGAGTGCCTAAGAGGCGAGAATCAGGGGCGGGAAATGTGACGTTGGAAGAAGGATCAGAGAGATGCCATGTTGCTGGCTGTGAAAATGGAGGAAGAGCCTAGGAACGCGGGCTGCTCCTAGCTGCTGGAAAAGGCAAGCAGATTCTCCTCTAGAGTCTCCCGAAAAGAGTGCAGCCTGCCAACACCTTGATTTGAGCCCAGTGAGACCGGTGTTGGACTTCCAATCTATAAAACTGCAAGATAGTAACTGGATGCTGCGTTAAGCTACAAAGTCTGGGACCATGTGTTTCAGCAGCACAGGAAACTGCTACAGCCGGGGGGCACCGGCTCCTCTTCCTCCGGAGTCTCCTGTTCCTGGCACAGGGCCTGGGCCAAAACAGGTGCTCAGTAAATGCCGAGAAGGACAAACAAAACGTCCCTCTCTGAACCACAGGTTTTTCCATCTGTAAAACAGTTTGGACAAGACCAGAGATTTCCAGTCCGGTGTAGTAATAGAACCCATGGGTTATGATTTTCAACTCTTAAAATGCCTAATGGAAGCCATTCTGGTTGGCCCAGACTGCTCTGGGTCCATCTGTCACTGAGGGACGTAAAGCAAGATGAGAATAAACTAGAATCCAGCGTGAACGGAGCTTATTTGGGGCAGAAAAATCATTTTTACAAATGAGGCCCCTTCAGACAGGGAGATAAAACACGGGCTTTGAGGGGGAGGAATATGGCACTTCTCCATCCCGGCAAGAGTCCAGCGCCGGGAGGCTGTAACCCAGGGGACCCTAGCCCAGGACCATTGGACCAATGTCAGGGTCACCACTCTGCCCCCGCACCCACACAGCACTGGGCACAGGGTAGGGCCCCCATCACCATTTGTGGAAGGAATGTATGTCTACAACCCCCATTCTGAAGGAAGGAGGGTCTCACCACTGTCACGGCATAAACATGGTAGGGATGATGTACCACAAGTTCTTGATGTCAAAAGTGTGCATGCGCAGGAAGGGCTACTTTCACAGTGAGGTGCCGGGCAAGGTCAGGGACAGGGAGAGGGGCATCTTCAAGTTGGCAGCACAGGGAAAGGCTCATCTGGCCTGACCACCTCTTCTAATGCTCTTCCCCTCCAAACCCTGAGAGCTCCCCCCCCCCGCCCCACGCAATCTTGAGGACAGCAGTGGGAATGGAAACCCAGAGTGAGAGGACCCCGACTGACACCTGTGAACACACAGACACACTCAATCAAGGAAGCCAGCACTCCTTCCCAGCCCTCCCCACTCCACCCAGCCTCTCCTGGGGCACTTGCTTTCCCGGGTTCCACATCACTGTGCCACCTTGAGTAGGTGCCTTCCATCTCTGGGCCTTTCCTTGTGTGCACGTTGAGTTGGGCTAGGTTTGTTTCGTTTTGTTTTTTGGAAATTTAATCATTCACTGGCATCTTCATGAATTTTAGCATATCCAAGTACCATCTGTACTATTAGCACTTACTGCTTTTTTTCCCCCCAAATCACTCACCAAAAATACTTACATAATTGCATTTTAAACGGAGACTCTATGCCACCATACTGGTTATGAGAATGCAGCCAGACTGCCTGAATTCAAATCCCTGCTCTTACCAAATGGTAAGAGCTTATGTGATCTGGCAAGTTGCTTAGCTCTCTCTGCCTCAATTTCCTTACTTGGAAAACTGGAGCTGGTAGTTGTACGTACCTTAAACAGTTGAGCAAGACCGAATGAGACAAGACACAGAGGGTCTCTGCACAGGACTAGCACTTAGTAGGTGCTCAATTCAGCAACAGCTATCACTGCTATCCTTGTGGCCATTACTATGGTTATTATTATGTCATCGCTTTGTGGGGAAAATCAGCATCAACTGGTGCAAATGGAATGGAACTTCAGAGATAAACCAATGATGCATTGGGCAGTTTTTGTATCATTTTATTTATATAAATATATTTCTATTTATCATATACATTTATTATTATAGCTACAGGATAGACCTTACATTAGTATATATTTCTATAAATAATGCAATATATAACTATATGCTAAACACACACTTATTATATAAAATATATTTCATTCTTACTGTTTTAGTTCTGTAAGTAAGCAATGAGAACAAATACATAAGTTCTAGGACATCTGGTCACCTCCTGAAGGCTCGTCAAGTTTCTCTTTCTGTCTTCCAAAGCAAGCTTGCCATGCATTAGAAAGGTGGTGAAGACATCTTATCCTGAGAGGGGGGTTTTCTCTGGGGGTCCCCAGAATATCAGAGGGAAGTGCAAAGGGCCTGAGTCACCCACCACACGACTCTGTGTTATTTAGCTCTAGCCTGTGACAGCCTGTGTCCTGACTGTGGTTTGCATGCCAACCTTGGGGCATCTCTGCCTTGATGTGCCTCAGTAGCCCCCTTCTGTAAACAGGGAATCTAGAACCTATCCTATCTTGCTCAGATGATTCTTCTGCAGATGCAGGGAGACGATGCATGCGGGGGTCCTGAGAAAAGGGAAAGGTTCTGCTGCCTTTTTTATGATTTTTTTGTTTTTGTTTTTACTCTTCCTGTCCGACAAAGCTAGAGTCTGCACCTCTGTGTGAAGCCATGTGCCCCTCCTGACCCCCCTTCCTGAACCCACTGCTGTCACCCCAAGAATAACAACAGCTTCCAGGCACCTGTTGTGCACCAGGCCCTGTGCTCACTCACATTCTCTTGCTTAGCCACACAATGGTCCTGGGGTAGAGAAGGAACATCCCGCCCTACAGATAAAGAAGCTGAAGCTCATCTTGTCCAAGATTGCCAAGAGGAGGAGAAAGATGGAGCCATGATCCAACCCAATCTTGGCCAGTCAGGCCCACCCTCTTCCCCTGCCCCCTGCTGCCTTGCCCGCCTTGGGGCCAGCAGCAGCCACCAGCCTTCAGGGTGGCCTTCCCAGCCGCCTGGCCTGCAGCGTTTCAAGCTGTTTACTTCTTGCAGACTAAAGCTCACAGATGGGATGACTTCGGCTTTCACAAATGGGCTCACTGGCTGCACACTATAACGATTTAAGGGGCAGCCAGTAAAAAACAAGAATGTTCCAAGTTAAAGGGACTCCAAGCTCTTGGCCAGAGCATTACCTGCTACGAGCCTGAACCCCAGGGGTTCACAAGCTGTCCAAGTATGGAGGTAAGCACACAGTGTGGGAGCCCAGGAGGCTGCAGGAAGGAAAGCTGGCCCCTCTCCACTCAAAACCAATCGGGCAGCCCAGCCTGGACCCTCAGGAACCCAAACACCACTGGCCAGACACGGGCCCCTCAAAATGATTTCCGTGAAACTTAATCAACGTGTTTCCATTCCTCCCCAGTGAGCACAGCCAGGCTGAGTCTTTAACCGTTCCTCGGCAGGAGCCAGCGCAAAGCTGGAAAGGGAGAAGGCGAGACCAGCCCAAGCTGGTCTGTAACCCTCCCCCAGCAGCAGAGAAGGAGCCCCCAAGGGGGACCCCTACAGACCCCACTGCCGGGCTGGAGCCTGGACGAAGCTCACGGGCCTTCTGGGTGGACCTGAGGAAACTGCTGTGGTGTTGACAGAAAAGTGTCTGTCCCCAGCGGTTCCCTTTGGGGGCGGGAGGTTTCTGTACTTCTGTGTCGACGTTTCGCACTGAGCTTCCATTATTATTTTACAAAGTAAAATACACAAGGTTGATGTGGTTTTTACCTATGTTGCCTATCCGCGTGACCACTGCCCAGATCAACGTACAAGATTTCCACCACCCCGGAAAGAGGCTCCCCGCCAAGCAACTCCCTCACCCCAAAGGGAACAACTCTTCTGACTATTGGAAGTTTCTAAAAGAAAAAATTCCCAGACAGTGTGATCTCCACTGCGCAAAAATGTGCATAAGCTAAGAGGTCTTGGAAGAAAGTGTTAACTGCCTTCCCCCCCCTGAGCGCCGTGAGGGGCAGGGGCCTCATAAGTCACCGTTTTCATTTTCTTCATAGTTTGTTGGATTTTCAGACCATTCTGTAACCAGCCTGTGTAGCTTTTATAATCAAGGGGGAAAATAAAAGTGCGATTGTGTGTGTTTTTAAGGCCTGTTCCCTTTTTTGTATGGGCTCACCAGATGTTGTTAGCTGGGCTTTCTGAGATGTGTGCCGAACTCTTCTTAAAGGCCCAGATTTATCCATTTGCTCCACCAGACAAAGATTTGAGCATCACTTAGCATCAGCACCTCCTAGCTTGGGAAGAGAGAGGGCTTCGAGAAACTGAGGTAGGCAGTGTCCCGGGGCTGCTGTCATCCCCTGCTCTCCTCCGTGGTAGGGACGCTTAGGGAAGGTGAGATTCCACCCTTGACTCACAAGGTGACCATGGCCTCAATTTCCCCATCTGTAAAATGGGGGTGTTGGGCTTATCTATCTATCTCTAAGGGTGTTTCCAGCAAGGCCATTCTAGAATTCAAGGTATAATCAGGGGGAGGAAGGTTTGGAGCTGGGACATGGTTTCTAAATGGGATCAGTTAATCCTCAATTGAAGGGAAAGTTTAAAAAGATCTGTTTCATCCATCTCTCTACTCAGCCCAGGAAGAATCTACACCACCAGCCACAGACACAAATGCCCACAGGGGACTGAAAGGTGACATGGAATACAGAAGTGTGAGAAAATAACCCCTCTAGCCCCTTGGTGACCTCAGCCTCAGTGTCGGGGAAGCAATAGGGAGTAGTGGAGCCTGGGGCACATGTCCCACCTCATCGGCTCCAGCCCAGTGTTGCCTTCGCCCAGCATTGCTGGATCTGCTGATATTTTAGTAAAGCCTCCCCATGTTCTAAAGGTTAGCCAAACCAAACACATCTGAGAGCCAGATGTAGCCCAATGGATATCAGCTTGTGACCGCCAGGTTCAGCTACCTGGGACCTTCCTCTTGAACTTCTCCAGGCTGGAAATTCTAAAAGTAGTATTCTGTTGCCCTGGCTGCCAGGAAGTTGTTGCTTGTGTCCAACTAAAACTTCTTCTGCTTTAAATCCTTTTTATTTTTGTGTGGGTGGAGGCATGAGTGAGAATTGGCTCCTTATTAAAAAAAAAAAAAAAAAGAACCTTTCAGAAACTGGAAAAACAGCCCAGATGCAGTGAACTGAAAAGCAAGTGGGTGTTAGAAGACCCACATTCAAGTCCAGCTCAGTCATGTGTCATCTGTGTGACCTTGAGCAAGTCACTTCACCTGTCCAGGGCTTAGTTTTGTGTTTGTTCTTTTCTCTCCCTGCCCCTTTTGCCCTTGCCCTGGGGCTCACCATCACCCACCCAAAACACATAATGATAATAATAGCAATTATAACTAGAGCTTCTTATTGAGCAAGCTTCTGTATCAGGCTTTATCCTAAGTGCTTTTCATTATTTTATTAACATTATTTTATTTCATCTTCCCAACAATTCTATGGGATGGGTATTTTTATTCCCATTTTACAGGTTAAGAAACTGAGCCCAAGACTTTACCACCAGTAAATGGTAGGGCTGTGGTATGAACGTGGCCCATCACCACCAGCTCTTCTGCCCCCTCCCCAGGCCTGGCTCTCCTCGGGCCACCACAATGGCCTTTTAACACGCAGATGCGACTGTGACCCTCCACTGCTCAACAACCTTGAGTGGCTCTCCACTGCCTTAGCACTTCAGCCTGCTCCTAGTCAGCGTACTTGTCCTGCATCTTCTAACACACTTGACACTCTAGCCCAGGGCTTGCCAATCATCCATGTGCCACACGCGTGAGTTTTTCTTGCTGTTCATACCTCCTAATTTATTTTACTCAATATTGATTATTATTTACTTCACATTTGTCTTCTTGTCAATTCATTTCCAACTTAAATCCATGGATTTTTACTTATCATCATGTGCTTGTGCTGCCTAAATCACTTCCTACCACTCACTAAGATGAAAAACTGTAAATAAAAATATTCATCTAAAGTCTCCCTACCCAGGACCCATGGCGGGTGCCCCACTTTGAGAAGCACTGCCTGAGCTCGTGTTGCGCCCCCTCCCTGGACTGGGCGAGCTCCTTCCCACCCTTCAGAGTCCCGCTCAACCCACATCTCTTTGCTTTTCACAACACATATGCTTCCAGGCAGAAAGAGGGACTCCCATCGCCCATCACCCAGCCTGGAAATGCAGTGAGTAGGCACGAGAAGCGCCCAGGGTAGGGACCAGGGCTTATTCTTCTCACACTCAGGTCCTTACACGGGGCTGGGCACATAGTAGGTGCCTTGGGGGAGTACCACGAAGTAGGTACTTTGGCAATGTTGAATAAATTGGATTCAACCAGCTTTTCTCAAAGCTTGGGTGACCCACAAGATGAGTTGGGGAGGACATGAACTTGATGTGAGATCACAGAAAGTTACCCCAACTCTTGTTTGGTCCTCTTGAGAACACCAAAGAGAAAGTCTCACTTCAGTGCCAGGATATCTTTTTTTTTTTTTAAAGATTTTATTTATTTATTTGAGAGAGAGAGAATGAGAGATAGAGAGCACGAGAGGGAAGAGGGTCAGAGGGAGAAGCAGATTCCCCATTGAGCAGGGAGCCCGATGCGGGACTCGATCCCGGGACTCCAGGATCATGACCTGAGCCAAAGGCAGTCGCCTAACCGACTGAGCCACCCAGGCGCCCCAGTGCCAGGATATCTTAAAACACCTCTCAGACACTCAGTGATTACTCCTTTTAACAAAAAGAAAGCAGTCCTCCGTCTTGGAATCATCCAGAGCCAACCTCATCGAGCCAGAATTTACTAATACAAATTTGCCTTCGTTGTATACATTTTTACAGTTACCTTGTGTTTACGACAATGGATACTGATTTTTCGTGATCGTGATATAAACTGTTTTATTTAAATATATCTTTTTTTAAGATTTTATTTATTTATTTGAGAGAGAGAGAATGAGAGACAGAGAGCATGAGAGGGAAGAGGGTCAGAGGGAGAAGCAGACTCTCCGCTGAGCGGGGAGCCCGATGTGGGACTCGATCCCAGGACTCCAGGATCATGACCTGAGCCGAAGGCAGTCGCTTAACCAACTGAGCCACCCAGGCGCCTTATTTAAATATATCTTTAAGTGTATAAGGTAAGTTGATTAAAAGAAAAATATTAAGCAAATAGTAATTTTGATTTTGTTCTTTCTTCATAATACCTTATCCAGTAAGTGAATATGCAAAGATTGTTAGGATAGAACTAAAAGTTCGAGAATGTGAAACCGGATAAGCCCAAAGCCCCTTTGTCATAAGATGCTCTGACACTGGGCTGCCCCAGAGCACGAGGTACCCTTAAATCAAATCATCCCGGGAAAAGAACAACTGTGATGGAGCCATGAAGGAAAGATACATGGCATGCTAGAGTGGGAGCCAGGGAAACTGGGAAAGGCTTTCCTGAGGATGTAATTTCCGCTTGGGCGGAGATTTACAGGATGGATAGGAATTCTTCAGGTGAAGGGTTGCCACCCAGCAGGAATAGCATATGCAAAGGCCCTGTGGTAGGAGGGAACATGAAAGATAAGAGGCTCTGAACCAAGGTCAGAGTGGCTGAAGTACCGAAGTGGAGCCAGAGAGGTGGGCAGGTGACAAAAGTGGGAGAAAATCTGTCCATCATGCCTATTTAGGAAAGAGTTGCTCAACCTTTTCGGGAGCCACCCAGGGCCTGACTCTTGATCTGAGGGCCTGGTGTTCAGCAAGGAGTTTCTGGATTCTGAAAGTAATAACTGAGTTAGGTCCAAAACTGATGAAGGTTTAGCAAACACTACTTGGTGCAGGTGTGGTTCGGGGGTGGCCAGGACAGCTGAAAGCTGTTCAGAATTCAGTCTGTCCTATTTCCCACTTCCTGGTCGGGTGACCTTGGGCAGCCACTGAAGCTCCCAGAGCCTCAGGTCCCCATCTGTGGGGTGCAGATACCAGCAGGTCTGTTTTTAGGGCTGGTGTGAGTTACACGAGCTCCTGCATGTAAATCGCCAGGCACAGAACCTTGCCTGTGACTGAGAGGTGAAGAACCACAAGCTTACGAAGACTTCTGTCAAACAGCTTGGGCAGCAATGTGTGCTGTATATACCTGTCCTGCTGGTGTATGGATCTAGCAGCCTGGTTTTGCAATATGTCTGTGGTGTGGATGCAGGTGGATGCCCATATTTTAGCAGTAGGGACAGCAGGTGGGTAAGCCGTGTGTGTGTCAGAGGGCACGTGTGTTCAGCCATGTGAGTCAATGGGAACACCCTTTGGTGTGCTGTGCATGGGTGTATACCCATCTAAATAGAATTCTTCTGCACCGAGTGAAAACCCACACAAATTCAACATGGCCCATCAGTCAAGGGTTAAAGCCTCGGCCTGTCTTGACAGCACTTTTCCAAATCCCCACTGCTCCCGGGAATCTGCCTGGGTCTCCTGGGCCTGTTGGGAGCTGGGCTGCGATTCACTGAAAACAGACTTTTCTTTCATTCCCTGTTCCCCGATACTGGCATGTACACGCATACACCTCTCCCAGAGCATCTCAACCTTATCAAGGGAGCAGCCAAGGAAGCCACAGTATGGAGTTATCGCCCTCCTTCTTCCCCCTCTCTTAGGCCTACCTCCCCCTACCCCATTCCCATGAGACCACCTCATGTCAGGACTAAGTACACATCTGACTTTTCTGCCCTGAGTCTAAAGTGGCAAAACCACCCCAAGTTTTGGTGAGCAACTCCCTCCTCTCCACTGGGCCCTGGGAGGGGCCTTGAACCCTCCCATCTCCATCCAGACCCTGTGTGGGGCCAGTGGACGTAACTGACCCTCAGCCCTGAGTCCAAAACGCAACACCACCCCGCGTTTTATGTAAGGCCCAAGGGCTAGGGTTCCAGCTCTGATCTGTGCCTGGGATGGGGCGACATCAAAGTTCACAAGTCATCCAATCTTACCCATCCACTTCGCGCCCAGAAAGGAGAGAGGACATGGCCAGAGGGGGATCCCGGCACCCCCACCCCCATCTCCCCACCCCCATCCTGGTGGGAGGCAGTTAACACAGACCCGTGGCGAGGTACTGAGGGGTCATAGCATAAAAGGTCGGTGTCCACCCTGGACGCCCCCACCAAAAGGGGACAGAGCCAGGAGATCAAAGCCTTGGCAGGCGTTACCATGGTGACAGGCTGCTCCTCTCCGGGGCTCGGGATCAGTCCGTCCGCAGGTCGGTCTGTGGGGCGCGGCCCTCTCCAAGCACAGGAGCGAGCAGAGGAGCAGAGCGGGCTGGCCGGGGAGGGGAGGCCGGGGACACAGGGAGAGAGCCCGACAGAGCCGGCGAGACGAGACTGGAGGCAGGGCGAGGCGAGAGGGGGGCCGCGGGCGGCCGCAGGGGCGGGTCGGAGCGCTGCTCCCCGCGCGGGATGGGGCGGCGCGACGGCGGCCCCTTTGTGGCGGCGCCTGGCCCGCGCCCCGCCCGCCGCGCGGGAGGACAAGCAGGCGCCCCGCTCCCGGCCCGGGGCCGCGCCGCCGCCCAGAGCAGCTGGGCCGCCCGCCGCCTTTCCGCCAGCTGCCCTCGGCCACGCCGCCAGGCCGCCCCGGCCGCACCGACGGCCGGGCCAGGCCCCCGCCCCCGCGCCGCACCCACGGCTAGGTGCGCACCGCTTCGGCCTCAGCCCGGGGTGGGGTTCGAGTCTCCGTCTCGTCCACTTGCCAGTTGTGTGATCCGGCAAGGCACAGAGTGTCTTAAGCCTCAGTTTCCTCATCTGTAAAATGGGGATGATGTTACTGATGCTGCTGCTGAAGCTAGTACCTGCTTCTTAGACTCGGTGGCGAAGAGTAGGCATCTGTCCCAACGTCCTGCCCCTGTGAAGCCTACACCACCCACCGTCAGGATGGCCCTCTTCAAGACTTAGAGATGATGGGGCTGGGGCTGTTCGCGAGTTCTGGTCTGTTCTCGCAGATAATGACGAGCTTTGTGGCCTTGGTCAAGCCATTGTTCCTCAGCTTTGGAGGGAGACTAGAAACTAGACGATTTCTGGCTGGATGACTCTGGGGTTCATCCATTTATTGACCAAACATTGTGCCAAGGACTGAGCCAGAAGAAGTCGGAGGCTCTGCCCTCAGGTAATGTATAATCTCGTGGGGAAGAGAGGCAAAAAACAGATAAACAGAAACAAATAATGGTTGAGTGTGCTAGCTGCTAAGGCAACAGACAAATGTGGACATTGAGAATTGTAGGGGGACCAACTTGGAGCTGGTGGTCTAGGAAGGGACAGAGAAGCCTAGATCTGAAAAGGGGGAAGGGATTAGGTGAAGAGTGGGGGAAGGGTGGTGGGGGAAGAAACAGAGTTGCAGGCAGAAGGAACAGCATATGCAAAGGCCCTGAGGTACCATTAACCTTAAAGAAACTGGGAATCAGTGAAGACCTGACAAAGGACAAGTGTAGTACTGAGGGTTCGAATTCAAAGCCTAAACCTTATTTATAGCCCACCTCCCACCCCACATAGGTTAATCAGTATTTTAGCAGAGAAAAACCTGAGCTAAGAACCACCCCATCTTGCTGTGTAACTTTTAACAAGTTCCTTCATATCCTTGGTCCTCCCATTTGCTCATTGTTAATTTGGGACTAATAATCCCGAATAGTTTCACCATGCCACACAGCCCAGAGACTCCCTCCACAGCATGTATTAAGCAAGCAAATCAGTGTCGCCAACCTGCAGGGGCAGTCTTTTTTGGCATCACTACTCCAGACATAAATTTGAGCAAGAACAGATTTGTTGTTGATGTCAGGTAAAGAATTCCATTGGGAATTGGGGGGATCCCAGCTTGGAGGCTGCAGAGTCCCAGTTTTGCAGTGAGACAGAATTGACATGACATCCAGGGTTCTGGGGTTGCGGATAACAGGGACTGACTCTGAGTCAGTTTAGCAGAGAAATAATGGGTTAGCAGAGTATCGGGAGCTCGCAGAGTCAACAAGAAGACTGGGGGCCCATCCTCTGGAAAGCACAGACACCAAATGAGATGCTCCAGGGGTCTCCTTGTGGGAATGAAAGGTAAACCCTTGGAAGACTGATGGAAATACATCAAGACAGAAAAACACACCAAAGTAGAACTTTCTATGTACAGCTACTTCTCTAAGTGTGTAAGGTTATGAGGTAGTTTCTATGATTGTCCTTATTTTGTAGATGAAAAAAATGAGGCACAGAGAGGTTATGTAGCTTGCCCAATGTGGGATAGGTACTGATTGTGGAGCCTGAAATTGCACAAGGCTATCCATTTCCAGAAATTATGTTATTAGCCACCTTCCTGTGCTACCTGAATGAATCCCAAGCTATGTGTCACTCTTTTCTAAGATTCAAAGACTTAAATGAGAGATTCTAGTTGGGTCATGTGCCCAAGGTCCCATAACACTGAACATATTGGGACTAGTTGGTCATCTAAAGTGTGGGAATGGATCTGAAGTAGCTTATAAACAATGGTGCTCACTACAGTCCATCCCTTGGGCCTCTCAACATCCTTTGTATCTTTATTCCCATGCATGCTCTTCCAAAAATAATCTCTACCGACATGGTACTACTCCGCGTACAGCCAAAAATGTACATACACATACCTACACCCTTGTATGGTTTGGCTCCATAGTGTGTGTGACCTCAAGGAATTTCACATTTCTGAACCTCAAATCCGTCGTTTGTAAGACAGCATATGACTTATTTCCTCATGGGACTGTGGTGGGGATTAAATAAATGAATGAATGTAAAATGCTTTGCACTGTGTCTGGTACACAGTCGAATTAATATATGACACATAAAATGGTGTTGTTTATGTAAGGGGCCAATAGTTGTGAAATCGGTCTCCAACTATACAGGCTTAACTATTGGACTGGATTTGGTTCATCTCTCAGGGACTTTCCAGAGGATTTTCCAAGGACTGTTCAATTTCTTCTCTCTTTAAAGGGCAAATGATTAACTGAATGAATCATGCTCCACTTGCTACACAAGATTTGGAGAAATGATGAAACCCATCACTGGTCTTACATATGGTGGAGTGGAGAAAGTGGGGAAGCATGGTGGAAATGGGTCTCTGCTACTGACCTGCTGGGTCACCTTGCACAGATCCCTCCTCTTTTGGGACCACAATTTCCTCAGCATAAATTGGAGGCTCTAATTCTCTCCTCATGAGACTTTTGTGAGAATCCAATGAGGTGATGATTGAAAGAGCCTAACTCAGTGCCTGGCATGTAAGAGGTCCCCAGCAAATGGCAGTTGTCCCCATGACTCTGAGATTCCCAGGGTCAGGTGCCAGGACATCTCCCCCCAGAGACAGTCTCACTTGGGGGGAAGAGAGTTGCCTAATTCAAACAGAATGTCATGCAATTCCAAATTCATTCATTCAATATTTATTTCTTCCTACTATAAGGATAGCAAATACTTGGTACACATATGCACACTCACTGCTTTCCTACCCATGCTAGGCATCAGGAATCAATCAAGAACCTTCCTGCAGAACTTAGAAGCAGCCTCAGAATCCTCCTCAACACAGAGCCCAGGCAGCCGCTACCATTCAATAGGAGTTGGCGTTAAGACAATATTTATCTAATATTTGTGGTCCCTAATGTATAAGGAAAATTAGCATTGAAAAAGGCACAGACTCTGGAGGCAGAAGGCTTGGCTTTGAATCTTGCCTTAAAATTTCCTACGGACTGTTACTAGAATGAGTAGGTACTGAGGCGCTGGATCAGCCATGCAGTGTGCCACTTAGATCTCCCTTCAAGAGGGATTCCATAGCTGGAAGTTCAGGAGTTGTGGATTCCTCCAGGATACAGCTTTTGACCTGAGGCCACATGCTTCTGGAAGAGCCCCCAGCTGAGCACAGTATGCACAAGGAGTCACCATCTCTGCCTGACGTGGGCCTCTTCTGTGAACAATCTCTGTGTCAGGGCTCCCCGCTGGGCTGAGACTTTCTCAGTGCTGTACCACAGTCTGAAATTCTTTCTACCCCATCCCCCTTTCTTCCATTCTTCCTTTCATGGATGTCAGACCTGTGGCGTGGTCTGAAGCCTCTCCCGTGCTCTTTCTGCCTGTCTCCCCTTCACCCTCATGGGCATCACTCCCAGTAAGTTTCTTGCATTTCCAACTCTGACTTTGGCATCTGTTGCAGAGGATGCAACTCACACCACACTGAGCTGTGTAAGTCTGGGTTGGAAGAGAGTATGCTTCTGTCTGGGTTGCTGAGACTAAGGGGAGACACAGAGATTATTTTCAAGTTTGGGGGCAAAGACCCAGAACAGGGAGGCTGAAGAGCACAGTAACATAACCTATGGCCTGCCCTAGATGGAATTGACCTTACCCATCAAGGACTCTTGATTGTGTCAGAGTTTCAATCCTAGCACCACAACATTTTTACCCTACATCTATATACTAATCCTGAGGAAGAGACCTTGATTGGCCTTGCTTGGGTCCCAAGTCTATTCCTTAGCCAGTTACTGTGGTCAGGGTAATGAGGATATTCTGATTGGTCAGAATAGACTCTATGCCCACCGCTGGACGGGCGCATATGATGGTAGCTCTACCAGGACTGCAAGGAGTGGGGGAGAAGTTCTTCAAAGAAACCAGAAGGAGAGGGATGGAAACACAGGCTAAACCAACAAAAGCTTTGGGGATCGTTGCCCAGTTCATGAACAGTGGGAAGAGAAAAGATGGAAAAGACTTGGTGTTGTCCCTCAAGGACCTTCTCTTCTTGCAGGTGAAAATGTGATGTTTAGATGAGTTTCCTGAGACCAGGTCTTGGGATGGGAGTGGAGGAGAGCTGGGGACACACGGACACCTCAGACACTGTCCCAGCCTCTCCTAGGATGCCCACAGTCTGGTCCACAGGGACAGAGATGGAAACAACCTATGAGAATAAAAGCCCCTGACACTTAAAATGTACCTTGTTTGTCTGTCCTGATTTATAGCACGGAGGTCCACCCACAGAGGGCTGACTCACACAGTGTCATGCTGCCCAGCCAGGACACCTACCTGTCATGTTTGCACTGTCCCTAAAATTGTTTCCTAGTGGAGGAGCTCATGATACTCAGGAGCAGGGCCCTGAGTTCAAGTCCCTGACTGCCCACTAACACCCTGGGGGCTCATGATGGTTTACTTAAATTCTCCAAATCTCAATTTTTTCAGCTGTACAATGGAACCAATAATCTCTGCTTTGCCTCCTCCCCCCTGCCTGCTGTGAGGCAATAGCTACGAGCATTGGTCATGTCCTGCAAGAGACACAGATGCATTTATTGATCACCCACTGTATGCCAGGGACAGTGTGTTGAGTCCTGGGAGTAGCAGGGTGAACATGACAGACAGGCCTTGCCCTTGTATAGTTCACAGTGTTGTAGGGGATCAGATCTTAATAATGAAGCATCATACAAATCATGGTATGGTTGTTCAAGAGGGGAAAAGCACATACCAAAGGAATCCAGTAGATTTTAAGGGTCTGGGAGGGCTCCCCTGAAGGCTTAACCTGAGTTCTGAAGAAAGAGAAAGGATGAACTGGTGAAAGAAGTCAGGGAAAAGCATTACAGTCAGAAGGAAGAGTATACGCAGAAGTCCTGTTGCAGGAGAAGAGTTGGAAGCACAAAAGAGGCACAGTGAGAGGGATGGGGACACAAGAAGGGGTGGAGGAGGTTTTTGCGTTAGAGCCCTGAAAAGCCATGGGCAGGAACTAAGAGGAGAGTAATGTAATCAGACTTATTTTTCCCAAAATATTCCTCTAGCTGCTGGATGAGCAGACGGTAGAAGGAGGGTAGAAGCTGCAAGGACACCCACCAGCAAGGGGGCTGCCACAAGGGCTAGAGAAGGGTCAAGCTCTAAGGACAGTGGAAACCAAGAGCCAAGGCCCCATGGCAGAGGCCACTGAGGGTCATCCCACTCTCCCCAGCTACTTGGAGCTCCTCGGGGTCTGTGGAGTTTGCCCCTCACCATCTGGGCAGGCAGCCAAGAGCCCCTCCAGTTGGGGGCGGGGGAGTCTAAGAAGGGAGGAGCCGGGACTCTGCTCACTCAGGCACCACCCATGCTTCCCTGCCTCTGTGATTTTGCTCATCTTCTTCCTCCTGCCAAGGGGCCCCCCTAACTGCAAGTCCTGTTCATTCCCCCAGGACCACCTCCTCCGGGAAGCCCTGCCCCACGTCCCAAGGCGATTGTTCCCTTCTGCTCAACAACTCCTGTCTTTTCATTCACTCCCTCAGGAGCTCACCTCTTCGTGAGGGAGACAAGGGAGTGCAAAGATGGAGCTGGGGACATAGATAAGGTAGCAGCCTACAGGAGGAAGCCAGCAGCAGCCCCCAGGATAGGGGTCAGAGGAGGTTTCCCAGAGGGAGAGACATTTGCACCTGGGTTGTGAAGGAGGAATAGAAGTTCACTCTGGGAAGAAAGAGGAGAAGGCATTCCAGGCCAAGGAAGCAGTATGTGCAGGGGGTGATGGCTAATCATTTCTGGGATGTGTGAAAGGGGCCTTGCGCATTTTTTAATGAATGAGTGTTTGGGGAGTACAATGAGAAATTCACTATAGCTGCATCAGTTTGCAAACTGGTGATGTATGTGCCAAACCTGGCAAACACAGGGTTTAAAAAAACAACAAAACTGAATCCATTTTCAACGTCTAACAACAGGGAGGCTTCACATAAATTTCTGGGCAGCGGCCTCTCCCATCGTCCACTTTAAGCATGTGGTACCCAGATCACCAGAGTCTCCACCTGAGTCACTTTGCTCATTTGCACTTCCTGGGTCACTTTCTGGACCCTGTGGGCATTTGAGTTCGCATCCCTGATCTAGATGATATGCTTCCCAAGGCTCTGAACTGTATGAGGTGCTAAGAGGGTCAGGCGCACAGCAGGTGCTCAATAAATGTTGGCTGGGTGATTCTAGAACATGTCCACAAATACTTAGCACTCCTGCCTTTCCAAGGTGGAGCCCTCTTCAGTGTGGACTGGATGGACACACTCACCTTTAAAAGAATCAACTGTGGAGGAAGTGATGGTATGTGACTATTGTGACAAGGTCATAAAAGACATGTGGCTTCCACCTTGCTGTCTCCTGGATCGCTCACTGTGGTGGAAGCCAGCTACCATGTTGTTAGGACACTCAAGTGACTCTATGGAAACAGCCATGGCAAGGAACGGAAGCCTCCTGCCAGCATCAGCACCAACTTGCTGGCCATGTGAGCAAGCCTTTTGGAAGTGGACCCTCCAACCCAGTCCAGCCTTTGGATGGTTATAGCCCCAGCTGACAGCTTGACGGCTGCCTCATGAGAGACCTGGAGCTGAACCCACCCAACTAAGTTGCTTCTGGATGCCTAATCCACAGAGAGTGTGCAACAGTAAATGTTTATTGCTGTTTCAGATGCTGAGTGCTGAGGTAATGTGTTATGTATCAACAGATAAATTAACACAAATGGATGGATGGATGGATGGATGCATGGATGGATGCATGGATGGATAGAGGGAATGGATGGCTAAAGGGTGTGTTATGTAAGAAGAGAGATTCTATTCGGAAAGCAAGGGAGCGGTCAGATCCCAGCTGAGTTTTGTCATCCTGGAAACCCAAAAAGGGTTTGTAATCCAGTAGTGCCACAGTCATATCTAAGTTTTAGGTGGGTCACTCAGGCAGACAGGTAGGGGATGACGGATAATGAGCCTTCGGGCTGAGAGGTAAGCAAGAGGCTGTGTCAATCATCCTGGGGAGACAGGCTGCCTTGTGTCTCCAGACACAGCTTCCTCTAGGAGCAGTCCCACTCTGTCCCTTATACCCCATGGTCCTGGCTCTGTCATTCCTCGGCCCTGACTGGCCCTCTGGGCTGTGTAGGAGGTCAAGACTTGAGCATTTCTCAGAGACCAAGTCATCCTCCTCACTCAGAGTCTTCTTTGTGTCGAGGAAGCAGTTGCTCCTTTGGCTGGTGGGGGCTCGGAGTAGGGTCGTGGCCTTCAGGAACCAGAGAGGGGGGACCAAGGAGCTCAATTCTCTGTGCGGACCCCACTGGCCCCTAGGCATGATGGGGAGCCTCAGCTACCAATCACCCATGGGTTAGCTCAACCCTGAGACCCAGTCCATTGAGATTGCTTGAAATGGCCCAGCACATGTCCCAGGGAAACGTACTTGCAAACGAGTCTGACACATATGAGAAGCTTTAATGCAAATCAAACTGCATTGAAATGCCATCTCTCATCTATTAAATTGGCAAAAGTTCAAAAGCTTGACAACACATGTTAGTGAGGCTTTGAGCAAATAGGCACTCTCACTTTCCACATAAGAAAAACTTTTTGAAAACCATTTATTTATGTTTGTACTTACTTACTTATGAAGAATTTTATCCAGGAAGGATAAATCGAAAACTTACTGAAAATGGTCACTCACGGGGCACCTGGGTGGCTCAGGCAGAAGGTTAATCATCTGCCTTCTGCTCGGGTGGTGATCTCCAGGTCCTGGATCAAGCCCCATGTCCGGCTTCTGGCTCGGCGGGAGGTCTGGTTCTCCCTCTCCCTCTGCCTCTCCCCCCTGCTCGTGCTCTCTCTCTCTCCCCCTCTCAAATGAATGAATACAATCTTTAAAAAAAAAATGGTCACTCATAAGGAGTTGGACACAATGCAATGGAGAAGAAAGAGATGGCAGCGAAATTTCTCTGGATATGTTTGTATACAGTTTTGACTTTTTAACTACAAAAACACTGTACATTTTCAAAAATAAAATTAAAGATATGAAAACCTAAACCCTAAACTTGAAAACGAAGAGAAAAAATGAACTTAACTGTACTTCAAGTAAATAGTATAACCACACACAAAAAATAATTAATTCAAGTAACTTTGGCCACAAGATTCTGAGTCCTGACCCCTTAGCGGGATACACTTCATGGATAAAGAGAATGGCAAAGAAATCCTGAGCTTTACTGAGTAGTAGTTGGCAGAAGCGTGGTATTATAATTCTGAAGCTACCATCTGTGTTGTGTGATTGAAGAAATGAGCAAATATATTGATGACTTGCGAACCCAGATCTTCAGTATGGGAAAAGGAAGTTAAAAATATGGAATGGAGAAAAGATCCTTGCGAATCTGAGTTTTAACTAGAGACATCAGTAGGAGCTCATGCTCTAAAAGACATGCGCGCACGCAAGCACATGCACGCACATGCGCGCACGTGCACACATACTCCCTAGCTCTGCCCACTTACGGGGCCAGGGAACTACAATACCGTCCTAGCAATTAGCGCACCCAGTGCCCAGATCTTGGTTCCTAAATACCAGTCTCCACTAAGTAAAACCCACATCCTTAGAGAAGAGACTGACTCCACGATTGGGTAGGGAAAGTGCCTGAACTGGAAATATCTCGTGTCGAAAAGCAAGGAAGCACTCAAGACTGGTGAGGCCGAGTGAAAGGAACCAACTTAAAGGGGCTTCCACTTACCAAAGTCCAGACAATTTGATCATCAAAGGAAGAATGATGTGGTTTCTCACTGCTGGAGTGAGAGTTTATAGACAAGCAGGAAGTAGAATGATCTCTGCAGTAATGGGTCAGAGCCAGAGACAGTATGAATTCACGCTTAGTTTAATCTAGATATAGATGAAGATTGGTAGATTGATAGATACATATAGAAACTTTTAAAGATACGTGTGTACACAGAAGTCAGTATATACACATATATTGCCTTGGTCCATCAGCTGAAGGAGCTTACAAGCAATCATATCCCAGCAGCAATGAGCACACCTTAGCACCCACATCTTCTAACACCGTTCTCCAATAAAAGAAATCAGAGGGGGCAAATAGCTGACTCTAGGACCAGGGTAGGAAATACACAAGATGAGCCTGGAGAAAGTAAGGAAGTGCCAAACAACTAACAGACAAAACCCACAATGATGGAAGTAGGTCAAAGAGACACAGGAACTCACTGAAAGAGCTTCTAATGACCAAAGGTGCAACAATTTGAGCAAGAAAAAAATGGAAGTGTTACACTGATACAAATATGAGTGAATAACTAAGTGGGAGAGAACAAATTTCCCATGCAGAAGAATTCCATAAATAATTTATGCAGATACTTCGCCTTTGAGGAGGTGGAGCATAACTCCCCAGTCTTAAAGTGAACTTCCTTCCAAAGAGCACAGTATGGAAAGGAGGGAAAATCAATTTTACAGTGTCTAACCCTGACAAACACTACTTCAGCCCAGTGATCAAGGTCAACATCAAGACTCCTAAGTCATGTTGATAGTAGATACTCTTGCTATGCTTTGCAAGGACAGGATAATTAAGTGAGACTGTCTTAGACGTCCTCCATTCTGACCCTACCTGCCTTGCAAAGATGCCCAGAGAGGGCAAGAGTCTTCTCCGAGGCCACACAGTATGTCCATGGCAGAGTCAGGATTAGAGCCCATCATCCTGACCCCCAGCCCAGGGATCTACCCCAAAATCTGAGCACTGGGAATGTCAGGGACTGGACAGGCCCCTTTATAACACCATCAGAGCTGCCACAGCGAAGGCAGGGGGGGTTCTGAGGATGAGTGGAATGTCCCCACATCACCTTGGAGTGACAGAGCTGCCAAAAAATAGGAAGCGGGACTCCCCAAGCCACCCTGCCCCCAAGGCCACAGCATAGCCTGAGTTATGTTTCCTTCCCCAAAATGCTTGTTCTCTCTCCCTCCTTTCTCAAGGTGACGGCCCCTTCCCTCTGTGGCCCCACTTCAGGGATCCAGGGCCACCAGAGTACACCCTGGGCCTCTACCTAGGGTGAGGGGGTCTGGGCAGGGTGAAAAACCTGAACAGATGGCGCTGTGGGGGCGGCAACAGGGAGGGGGCAGGGTCGTGGGGAGGAGAACTTGGTCATGAAAGAGCTCAGTTGTCCTGTGCAGCTGTGCTTGTCTTTCTCCCCCTTTCAGTCTACAGCCCTGATTGGAAAGGGGGCGGCTGCCTTCTCTGTGCCTGTCCCACCCACACCCCCAGCCCTCCAGGGGCCATCAAGTGCCACTTTCCCCTTCTGGTTTCTTGTCAAAACAGAATCTCAGGTCTGCAGAGCAAGAAGGGGTCTGGGAGCCATAGTGTCTCACTGCTGCCACATCAGAATGGCCCGTGGGGTGCATTTCATGCAGACATCCCCTCTTCCCCAGGATCAGAACCCCCAGGGCTGGGACCAGAAATTGTATTTTTAATAAACACAGCTGGTTGGTGAGACACCTGGTTATACCGAGGAGAAAAACTGGGGACTCCCTGTCTGGAGAGGGACGCGGACTTTCTCAGGGTCACAGAGTGAGTTTTATGGCTAGACCCGAGCTGACTCATCGTTCATTTGTTTATTCATTCATTCATTCATTCATTCATAAAAACATTCACTCAGCACTGACAATCCCAGCCTACATGCTAAGGATTTAGCAGAGAAAAGGTTTGCTCCCAAGGTGCTCACAACACGCAAGCAAGCAAAGAAACAATGAATATGTCCTTCAAAAACACAATGATAGGTACTGCAATTGACTTGTCCAAGGTACTGCACGAGCCCACCTGGAAAGAGTACTTACTCCAGGCAAAGGGGGGCAGTGATCAGTGAAGGCTGCCTGGAGGAGGTGATAACCCAAGCAGAACCTTCAAGGAGTTGTAGGAAATATTTATGCCAAGAAGGAAGGGCCTCCACACAGGTGGGTCAGCATGAGCAAAGGCTTGGAGGCAAGAAACAGCATAGTGTGTGTGGGCAGCCAATAGCAGTTCAGTGTTGCTGGAGCCCAAAACATAAAGCAAGAAGTTCATTCACTGATTACATCTGTTGAGTGCTTACTGCATGCCAGACCCTATTCAGGCACTGGGTTTGGGCACACTGAACAAAGCAGACAAAATTTTTGCCCTCATGGACCTTCCATTTTATTGGGAGAGAGAGAAAAAGACAAACCAATAAGCAAATAAATGCATAACATGCATAAAGTGACAAGTGCAGAGGAGGAATATAAATCAGGGCAAGGGGTTGGGGGTTCCTATTCTGTGAAGGGCAAACAGGGAAGACATCTTGGAGAAAATAGCCATTAGTAGAGACTTAAATGAAGCAAGGTAGGGAGTCATGAATAACTGAGTGAAGCAAATTCTAGGAAGAGGAAACAGCAAGTGCAAAGGTCCTGAGACTGGAGCAACTTACAGCAAGAGGAACTTAGGTGACATGCTGAGACTTTTCTTTCTCCTTCTTTTTGTAAAGTATAGGGAGCAGGTTTTAAGCAGAGGAGTGAGCACAGCCAAATTTAGATTTTAAAATTCCTTCTGACTGTGGAGAATAATTTGTGGAGAACGGAAGTAGATGGCAGCAGGAAGAGCAGTGAGGAGGCTGCTACAGTGGTCCAGGCGGCAGGAGATGGTGGCCTGGGCTGCCGTGGGAGGGTGGGGGAGGGGTGAAAAGAAGACAAGAAATACTAAATGAATTAACCAGGAGGCAAAATCCACAGGGCTGGCATGGTTGCTATTATTGGGGGAAAATGAGACCCAGGATGGCAACAAGTTCTTGGTTGGGATGCCACCTCTTAGATGGAGCAAGACTGGGGAGAAGATACATTCAGTCTGCAACTCTGAGCCTGAGGCTCCTGGGGGTTGTTCCTGTCCAGGGGATGACAAACGGGGGCTCTAGAGAGATCTGAGCTGGGGAGGGGTTTGGGGAGCTGGCAGCATAATGAGGGGTGGGAGAGCTTTGACCCACTGGTCATTTGAGTTGACTCATGATTGTTGAGTGGAAAGGGAAGGGAGCCCAGGATGGAACCCCAGGAAACCCCAGGGCTTAAGGAGTGGAAGAGAAGCCCACCAAGGAGCCAGAGAAGGAGTTGTCTAGGCCCCCAGGAGAGTGAGGAATAAGTTGGAGGAAGCCATGGATGCTTCGAGGGGAGAAAGACAGGCAGTGGTAAGTCTGCTCAGAGACCCATTCAATCAAGGGCTAAAATATGTGCATGGGAACTTAGCCAGGCACTAAACCGACTGACAGTGCTCTCAGCACACGCACATGGAGCTGTCTTCCAGGTTATGCTCCTTATACATTGCTGGGTAACCGATGATTCCACAACTCAGCGGCTTACAGCAACAAGGAACATTGATTGTTGCTCGGTTTCCGTGGGTCAGGAATTCAGGAACAGCAGGGTTGCACCATTCTGGCTCAGAGCCTCTTGTGAGGTCGCAGTCAGGGTGTTGACCGGGGCTACAGTCACCTGAAGGCTTGACTGAGGTTGACAGATCCGCTTCCAAGGCCTCTTGCTTAAGCAGCTGATGAATGGCGCTGGCTGTTGGAAGGAGGCCTCAGTTCCCCATCCTGTGGGCCCCTTCCCGGGGCTGCCTGAGCGGCCTCACAACATGGCGGCTGGCTTCACCCAGAGCCAGTGACCCGAGAGTGTGGAAGCTGCAACATCTTATGGCCTAACCTGGGAAGTCACACACTGTTATTTCCTCCCTATCCGATCATAGTCCTATTCCGTGTGGGAGGAGACTCCACATGGAGGCTGGGGTCCCTGGGGATCACCTTGGAGGCCGGCTTCTGCAAGGTGAAGAAAGTAAGAACATAAGTGCCCAGGGTATGTTTGGTTTGTGGAAGTCTTTGAAAGGTCACCCATCTACCCGAGCCCATGGTGCATCTTTCACGGAACATCTCTGAGAGGATATGCTTTCCACCATCTATCCGTTTGTAGCTTACATGTTTCTCCTCATCTAAGGAATATATTTAAAACAAATAATTATCAAGTGGCCAAAAGGAGCACCCACTGAGTTTGGAAAAAGTTCTTTCATTCCTTCAAACAACAAATATTTTGACTGAGTTCCTACTGCGCGCCAGGCATTGTTCTTGGCACTGGAAACGGTGGCGTGAGCAGAGCAAAGTTCCTGCTGTCATCAGCGAGATGAGTCTGTAGGGCTGCCATAACCAAGGACTAGAGACTGGAGAACTGAAACAACAACAATTTATTTTCTTACAGTTCTGGAAGCTAAGAGTCTGAAATCAAGGTGTCAACCTGGTTGGTTCCTCCTGAGGGAGGAGAGGGAATGGTCTATTCTAGACCATTGGCTTGTGGTTGGCCATCTTCATGTTCACATGGCATTCTCCTGTGTATATGTGTGTCCAAATTTCCCCACTTCATGAGGACACCAGTCATACTGGATTAGGGCCCACTGTAATGATCTCATTTTAACTGCTTTACCTCTATAAATACCATATCTCAAAATAAGGACACGTTCTGTGGTCTTAGGACCACAACATATGAGTTTGGCAGCAGGGGTAGGGGTGGACAGACACACAGTTCAGCAGGTAACACTGGCCTTATAATCTAGTGAGAGAGACAGACAAGAAGCAGGTAAGTACGTAATACCTCCAGGGGTGAGGAGTGTTACGGAAGGAGAGAAAGCAGGGCTCAGGGATGGGTAGGCCAAGGGAAAGGTGTTGCTCTTATCTATGGGGTAGGAGGTTCCAGGGGCCGAGCGGGGGGGGGGGGGGGGGGGGGGGGGTAGGGGGGGGGTGGGGCGGGTGGCCTGAGGGCAGGAAGTGGGAGTCTGACCCTTGGAGACAAATGGGGCTTTGAGGAGGTTTGGCTGAAGAGGGGAGGAAGGGCAGTAGCTGGAGGGAAGCGTGGGATCAAAGAGAAGGTTTATCTGATCTTCTGATGGAGAATTTTGTGAGCTGAGAAGACCAAAAAGTTCAGAAAAGGGAAGGACCAGGCCTCTTCTGGGTGCTGAGAGGAAGGGGGGTAGGGAGAGGGGGAAGAGAACTGTGTGTATGCCTGAGCACCGGGAGGGAGGGAAAGGAGGAAGAGGCCACTTGCTGAATGCTGAGGTACAGGGGGTGGGAGCAGGTGAGGAGCAAGCAGCCTGAGGGCTTGGCTGAGGGACACAGGAAGCTCGAGGGTGGGGGCCTGCCCGCTCAGTTCCCAGGCCTCCCTCCCAACCACCACCAACCCCTGCAAGCCTCTGGCCTTCCCGTTTCCTCCCCATCTCCCCCAGGACCCCGTGATGACTGGCTGTGGGGTTCTCCCTCCCCACCCGATGTCCACTCTGATCAATGGATGCTGTGTTCTCCCTGGCTCTCCTCCATGTGTCCCCGGTCACGGAGATCGCGGGGCCCATGGCCAAGGCAGCCACCATCTGGCCAAAGGGAAACTCTGCCTCCACATCTCTGACAATATCTGAGATTCTTAAGAAGCTGTGTTTTGTCTTTTCACATCCACTGGACCCTGCCCCACCTTTTGAAAACAGTGAACCCATTGCTCACAGAACAGAATCCAAACCCTTCAGATAGCCTCCAAGGCTCTGCATGGTTTGGCTTCTGTAGTACTTTAAAAAAATTTTTTTTTACTTGGAAATAATTTTAGGTTTTGCAAAAGAGTTGCAAAGACGATCTAAAGAATTCCAATAAATGCTTCACCTCAGTTCCCCCAATGATAGCGTCTTACACAATCATAGCACATTTATCAAAACTAAGAGGTTAATGTTGGTATGATAATGTGTTGCTTTTACAGTAAATAAAAATGATTACGGATTTTTTTTTTCATTTTTATTGTGGAATGTACCACAGATACAAAGGCATGTATGTGCAGTTTGAAAAGTAATGATAAATATTTCATCTTTTATGGAATTTCTGTTCATGTTTTTTTGTTCATTTTCTATTCTTAGTCTCTTTGATTCATAAGTATTTTTGTATATTCTGGATGCTACTCTGGTTAGTTATGTGTGTTGCAAATACCTTCCTGCAGATTGTGACTAGTCTTTTCATTCTTTTTTTTTAAGATTTATTTATTTATTTATTTATTTGAGACAGAGAGAGAGAGAGAGAGAGAGAGAGAGTGCATGCACATGCGCATGAGTGAGGGGAGGGGCAGAGGCAGAGAAACTTTCCAGCAGACTCCCCACTGTCCTGGGAGCCCAACACAGGGCTCAATCCCAAGACCCATGAGATCATGACCTGAGCTCAAACCAAGAGTCAGATGCTTAACCGACTGAGCCACCCAGGCACCCCTGGGTTTTTCATTCTTGTTGGGGTTTTTTGATGAAAGGAAGTTTTCAATTTTAATATAGTCAAACTTACCAAATATTTCCTTTATGGCTTAAATTTTTTGTATGATATGTTTAAAAGGTTTCATTAAGGCTCTTTCTGTAAGGAGGCTGTCCCATATTTTATTCTAAAGTTGTAGGTTTTACCATTTACATTTAAATCTTTAATCCATCTGGTATAGATTTTTAGTGTATGGTGTGAGGTAGGGAATCATTTCCATTTTCTCCCATATGAATGGCCAATTATTCCAGTCTTGTTTATTACATAGACCATCTTTTCCTCCTGAATTGGCAATGCAGGTTGTGCTGAATATCAGCTTTCCATATATGCATAAGAAAAAAAATTTTAAGGAAAAAGTAAAATGCAACATGTCAGCAAGTCCACGTCTAGGAATTTATCCTAAAGTAATAACTGTAAATGTGAAAAAATACTTAGTTCTAGGATGTTGTTTATAAGAACCAAAAAATAAAAACAATCTACTTGTATACCCAACAAGAGGGGATTGTTTAAACACATTTTTGTATATCCATACAATGGATCATTGTGTTGTAATCCAAAAAGATGTGGTAGATTTTAACATGATAACATGGAAATACTGAAAAAAGCAGATTATATATGTAGTATATAGTAGTATATGTAGTGTAATCCCCTCCATATGATCTAGAGGATGTACGTACATACATTACAAAGAAGGAAGGATTTATAGTAAGCTGTTAGTTGTTTATTATTTGAGTTGCTATAACAATATCAAAAAACACAAATAAAATGCATTTCCTTTTTTTACGTAGTCCAAAAAAAATGTTGCATATGCTTAGGCTCATACCATAGGATCCAGCAATCCTGCCCCAAGGAGTTTCCACAAGAGAAATAAAAGCATAAGTTCACACAAAAGCCTGTCCATGAATGTTTATAGCAGCTGTCATCATAATCACCAAAAGCTGGAAGCAAGCCAGATTCCTTCAACTGGTGAATGGATAAACAAACTGTGGTACATCCATACGGTGGATTATTACTCAGCTATAAAAAGAAACACCGCTGACAGATGCAGCTCCTGGTTAACCTCAATGCACTGTGTAAAGTGAAAGAAGCCAGACTCAGAGGCTGCATACTCTATGGTCCCTTTTATATGACGTTCCAGAGATGGCAAATTTATAGGAAAATTAAACATCAGTGGTTGCCAGGCACTGGGGTGTTGGGAGGGGCCAACTCCAAATAGGTACAGGGAACTTGTTTGGGATGAACTGTTCTAGACATTGATTATGGTGGTGATTACACAGCTGCAAGTCTCTCAAAATTCAGATGTAAACACCAGAAAAGGTGCTTTTTACTTTATGCAAATTATATCTCAATCACAAAACACAAATTGCAAGAGGTGCAGTGTATAATACCCTTGTAAATTAAATTAAACCAACAATGTGAGAGCTAAAGAAAAATGCATCGTGCGAGAACATCTAATGAGATGGAATAACATTCGCCCTATTGTCCAATGAATGCTCATGTTCTACAACTGTAAAATGAGCCTCTGTGTGTGTGTGTGTGTGTGTGTGTGTGTGTGTGTTGCGTACACACCTGCACACATGGTAGAAAGACAAACTGCCAGATAAGCATCATAAATGGCGTCCAGGAGTCTCTCTGAGTGGAGGACTTCCAGCTTATCTGTATTTTCTTTTTCTCCTGTGTTTGCTAATTTTCCCACGATGATCACACTTTGTCCTGGTTCCTTGGAACCACTGGAGTCCAGCGCTGGCTTGAGGAAGCGGGGAGGAGGCAGCCACTTCACAGCTGGGAAAGCAGCAGACCCCAGATGAACCCTGAGTCTCGTCCTGTCAATGTTTATTTTTCCTCCCTGGGCCGACAAGGCAGGAGACTGAACGGAGGGACAGAAATTCAGACTCAGAAGCCCCGTTCAGGGTAGCCTGCCCCTCAGAGCCCGCTCGCCCCTCCTCTGCTGCCTGGGCTTTTGTAGAGGAGTGTAAGGCCCACCAGAGGGCCATTTCATCACTTACTGACTGTGTGTCCCTAGGCCAGTTACTCAACCTCTCTGTGCCTCCATGTCTTCCTCTGTAACATGGGGATAAAGATGGTGCCTACGTCATCAGGATGTTGTCTGTGTATATGTGCATGTATGCACATACAAAGAGCCTAGAACATACCTGGCATCATTTAAGTGCTCAGTAATGTTTAGAAAGATTGTTGTAAAAATCCAGCTGATGGATGTTTGAGCCTACTGGTCCCACTGCATGGCATGTGGAAGTCACAGGCTCACACACCCAACATGCCCCAAATAATTTTAAAACACCTCAAGTTCTTCACTGTGATTTAGAGCATCCTGAAGGGAATATGCAGTCTACAAAACACTGTCTAATATTTCTCTTCAGCCAGCCACTTCCCTTGCCTCCATCACTACCAGCTCTCTGGGGCTTCTCCTTCTTTAAACTCCCTTCGTCCAACCAACAGGCATTTACTGAACACCTACTTTATGCCAGGAGCCATCTTGGAATAAATCAGGGAACAAAATAGGTAAGAATCCCCATTGTTCACATGCAGATTACAGATCTGTCCCCCAGAGCTAGCCCTAGGACCTTGGTCTTTCCCCACCCTCTTCTTCCTCATTCTGCCATCCAGAACCCAAGAAAACCCTGCAGCCCCCTCCTCAGATGGCAGGAGACGGAAGAAGCAGAGTTGGCAAAGCCAGACTCGAGCAGATAGGGCTTGAGCAGAGACTGAGCATTCCCAGTCATCAACAGCTGTGCCCCCTGAAGAGTGCAGAGAGCCAGCCCTGGCCCAGCACACAGTAGGAGCTCAGCAAGGGCGACCCCATTTTACAGTGGTCATCTCATTCCCAGGGGCATTGCCAGCAAGTTCCAGGCAGAAGTCCCGTGGTGTTCACCCCTTGGGGAATGTACAGCACAGGACAAGGTGCACAGTAGGCTCCTGACGGCCGGCCGGCTCTCTAGGAGCCTCCTGGACTCATCTCTTTCGGAGGCCAAGGATGGCCCAAGTCAGAATCCGCTGATGTGCTGGGAAGCACGGCGGGGTGGTGTGTGGCCAGGGTTTTCTCCGGGCCTTTAGACATCGTCACAAAGCTCTGTCAGCCCCCACCTGGCTATCTCCCAGCCGCTTAGTCCTCAGGCCACCTGTGGGAGCTTCCAGCAGCAGGAAGTGGGCTCTTTGGGAGGAGGCCACGGTTTGGACTTCGCCTCAGCTCCACCGGTTAGTAGCTCTGAGGCCTGCAGACCTTCCTGACCCTCAGTGTCTTAGCTGTGAAAATGAATGTTACCCCCTTCCTTGGCGGAAAGAATTAAATGATATCTGGTACATAGAAACATTTTGTAAACGCTTGTCTGTCTTTTCTCTCAGAAAAGCCTCCACCTACAGACTACAGACATCTGGGAACAGACCCCAGGACACCGCCCTGGGAGGTACTTATTGCCGTGGCCCCCTCAGTTCCTGCCAGCCACATGGGCGTGCTCGCGCACGCCACACAGACACACAGACAGACACACAGACACGGGCATTGCACTAAGCCGGTTCCTAACTGCAAGCAACAGAAAGCCAACTGTGGCTAACTGGAGCAGAAAAGGAATTTATGGAAAGGATAAAAGTTTGACTTATGGAATCATGGGAAGTTCTCCAGGCCTCTACTGTGAAGGCAGAGTGAACTTTATTAAAATTAATTGAGAGGCAGGACGCCTGGGTGGCTCAGTCCGTTAAGCATCTGCCTTCAGTTAAGTGTCTGCCTTCAGCTCAGGTCATGATCCCGGGGTCCTGGGATCAAGCCCTGCATCGGGCTCCCTGCTCAGCGGGGAGTCTGCCTCTCCCTCTCCCTCTGCCTGCTGCTCCCCCTGCTTGTGCTCACTCTCTCTCTCTGACAAATAAATAAATAAAAACTTAAAAAAAATTAATTGAGAAGCACAGGTGGCATTGTGTTTTGTTTGCATACAGTTAGTGCCCCATAAATGTTACCTAATAACAAAAGCACATCTCTGTTCAGAATGCTTAATGGTTCCAACTGTCACCAAGGAAGTCCTGGCCCCCAGGCTGTGGATACTGGCAGTGGGGGTGGGGACAGAAGCTCTCAAGTCTTCCCAAGGGCCATCCTTGGCCTCCGAAAGAGATGAGTCCAGGAGGCTCCTAGAGAGCCGGCCGGCCGTCAGGAGCCTACTGTGCACCTTGTCCTGTGCTGTACATTCCCCAAGGGGTGAACACCACACATCCCCATTTGGGGGGAAGAAACATTCATCTCCACCTGCCTTTCTGCTCTCTGGTCCTTCCCCCACCCCTAGGAATTTGGAATTGCTGCTCTGGTTGGCTGGATCTAGGACACAGGTAGGCCCTTGTTTCCTAACGACTGTGGCTAAAGGGCCACACACATCCAGGTTCCCTTTTTCTGTTCTTCAAATCGTGCTATATGACCAGTAAGTACTCCCAAACTCTCTCCCTCTCTCCCTCTAGCCAAACTAGTCATCCTTGGGCTTTCTACCCTCTGCTGCACAGAGGTCAGCTGGAGGCTGGGAGGAGGGCTGGACGGTGGGGAGAGGCCCATCCCACCGCCTTCTGTGCTCCTGCCCAGCTCAGCCACTGGCCACTGGCCCAGCTGACAATGAATCGTTGCTTTGTTTCTGAGCACGACAGTCTCTGGGTTCAGCTCCCAGGTGTAGTGAGGCCCAGGGGGCAGGGAACAGGCAGGGCAAGTTTTGGGCATTCAGAGGTCCCTTAGCCAAAAGATCAAAGATCATCAAACATGCCCCCCTGGCTTCCTTATTTCAAATGCCTGCAAATTGGAAGCTAGAAAAATGTAAATTCATTTAAAAGGGTTGCTGAATTTCCAGTGGTTTTCTTCAGTCTACCAGCTGCAGATCTAACTACTGTCATGGGAGGACCTTCATACTTGAAAAGCTTGGGCGGTCACTGGTCTCCAAGAGCAAGACCACACCATGACCCCATGGGCCTCCCCAGCACCTTCCCCCTTGCAGTCCACACTGTAGCCCCAGGGGGGATTTTCACCCTCAGTGCCTTTGCTGGAGCCGTTCCCTCCACCTGGTCTGCCCAACCCCCACACCTATCCATGGCAGGTGCCTGCACAGGGGACATGTTTCTCCAGGGGTCCTGGCATTCCTTAGTCACCCCATCACACAACCCAGCAGGATGCCCCCCTCCCTTCATTCTGAAGCCTTCAACATCCCTTTGCCCCTTCTCAGTTGCGTGGCCTTGGGAGAGCTGGTTAACTGCTCTGAGCCTCAGTCTTCTCATCTGTGAAATGGAGCCAATGAGACCTACCTTCCAGGATGGGTGAGGATTAAAAGACAATGTTACCAAAGGCTTGGCTTTGTCTCTGGCACGGTTTAAGCCCTCCAAAGATGGAGACTGCTCTTATGGATGAGGAGCCTGGAGTCCAGAGGGGCACTTCCTCAGTGGCCCCCTTTAGTCCCAGCCTGACTGTCTCCAGCTCTGTGTTCTGACCACCCCTGGGCAGGGCCAGGCAGGGAGCCATGCAACAGTTCTCTCTGGGACCCTCCTCGGACCCTGGGGCTGGCTGAGCACACATACCGATTTCCTAATGAGGCTGGGGGGAATTGGCCTTGGATGTTGGAGGCCCTTGGCCATTTGGCAACAGCATGTTGCTTGACTTCCTGTGATCCTCCCTCAGGCTGGAGGAGGCCCAGCCTGCTAGAGCCAATGTTGTAACAGAGGTGAAGCTCTTCAGAGAGGAAGAAGTAAGAGCAACACTCTCCCAGTTCCCCCCTGGGAGAGCAATTCTGTTTTCCATTCCCAGACTTCGGCTCTTTGCAGAAACTATCCCTTCCACAAATCCAGTGGCTTCAGTGTGAGAAGCGAGCCTTTTACCAGCCCCACACCCAGGTGGGCTACCACCCCAGGGCCAAGATCGCCTCCTTTTGGAAGCCTTGCAAGATTGTCAGCTCAGGCTGCACTTGTCCTTCTCAGGCTCCAAACACTTACCATCTGGAATTTATGCTCTGGATTCTGACCCTTCTTTCATTTGTTTACCATGAAATACATCTTGTGATCTGCTCTGGGACTGCAGAAAGTACAGCAGTGGCAAAATTACCATGAGGAGGATCTGCCCACACCTCCAGGAGTAGGGTACCCAAAGGAGCCCTTTTATGAGGCCAAAGCTCAAGAGACAGACACATTTTTAGCATGACAAGGTAGGCGAGACACCCTCCCGAGGGGTTATCTACACAGTGCAGTGTCTGATTGCCTTTTAGATACTGTACCTTGGGGTTGGATCTCCATGAAGGACCTGTGCTTGAGGATCGAGTGGGGACAAACGAGGAAGCTGAGGTTCGGCCAGGTTAGGCTACTGGCTCAAACTCACACATCGAGCAGGTGGAGGGTGAGCTGGGACTCGGGCCCAGGCCTATAAGTTTCCCAGCCCATGCTCTTGATTTGCTTTGCTGTGTGGGAAGTGGTCACTGCTCACAGCACCACAAAAGGAGTGGATGTGAATATTATGCAGCCATCAAAAGGAATGAGATCTTGCCATTTGCAACGACGTGGATGGAACTGGAGGGTGTTATGCTGAGTGAAATAAGTCAATCAGAGAAAGACATGTATCATATGACCTCGCTGATATGAGGAATTTTTAACCTCAGGAAACAAACTGAGGGTTGCTGGAGTGGTGGGGGGTGGGAGGGATGGGGTGGCTGGGTGACAGACATTGGGGAGGGTATGTGCTATGGTGAGCGCTGTGAATTGTGCAAGCCTGTTGAATCACAGATCGGTACTTCTGAAACAAATAATGCAATATATGTTAAGAAAAAAGAAAAAGAAGAAGATAGCAGGAGGGGAAGAATGAAGGGGAGTAAGTCGGAGGGGGAGACGAACCATGAGAGACGATGGACTCTGAAAAACAAACTGAGGGTTCTAGAGGGGAGGGGGTTGGGGGGATGGGTTAGCCTGGTGATGGGTATTAAAGAGGGCACGTTCTGCGTGGAGCACTGGGTGTTACGCACAAACAATGAATCATGGAACACTACATCAAAAACTAATGATGTATGGTGATTAACATAACGATAAAAAATTAAAAAAAAAAAAAAAGGAGTCGATGTGAGCCATGGATTCCTCTCTCGCGCACATACCCAGCCCAAACCCAAAGCTCGGAGGACTGAGAGCTCCATTTGTGGTGCCCCTGGTGTGTTTTCCTGGGGGCTCCAGGACTCTCCAGCCAGTTAGTGATGAAGGCTGAATTAAGACTAGGCACTGAGCAACTTCTCTGTGCAAATTGATTCACACTTTACCTCATTTAATCCCCAGAACACACTACATAATGGGCACTATTTCCCCATCTTTAAATAAGGATAAATTTCAGAAGGGTCAAAGAGCTTGATCAGAGTCACACAGAGTGGATAGCCTGGCTGGAACAATAGAGCCAGGTCCACCAGCTCCAAACCCAATGCACTTTCCTCTGGGAAAAGTCAACATCCTAAGGACCACAGAGTAGAAAAATGGACAAAACCAGCCCCTGAATTCACCAACTCTTGATCGACCCACTTAGAATTCCTGCAGAGATACTGTATTTTCCTTGTGCTTTCAGCCATGTTGAGCTAGGATAACAGAAGAGAGTGTGCACGGATGATGGACATATTCTAATCCTTAAGGTGGTCCTGGTTACCTATAGCTACACATATATGAAAATTCATAGAACTAGAAGAAACTCTAGGAAGTAAATATGGCATAATGTTAAGATTTTACAAACCCGGGTAGTCTATTCCTATGTATATGTTTGAACTATTTTACAATAATAAGAAAAAGACCAAAAAGAAAAAAAAAGAAGAAGAAGAAGAAGAAGAGGAAGAGGAGCAGAGGAGGAAGAGGCTTTGGAGGAAGCTTGCTTAGTTGTGATGGTTGGAGCTGCTACAGCCATCTTACAGCCATGAAAGGAGTCAGTGTGAGACTAAATCTGAGACACTAGGTTAACAGAGCAGAGAGATGGAGAAATGGTAAATGTCTGCTAGCTGCTGAAACAGCCAGAACTTTAATCTGCCCTCTCTCTTTGGATTTCTCTGAGATAATGTGCTTATTGTTGAAGCCAATGTAAATTGGGGATTTCTGTTACTTGGGTTGAAAACATTGTCACTCGTACAGAGTAGAGAGTCAGATCTGAAGCAGTGGGGCATCTCCTTAGCCAGTGGCAGCACTGAAAAGAAAGCTGGAGGGTCACTGATGGACTCATCTGGATTTGGCTGGCCATGAGCCACCAGAGGGAAGCCGGGGGAGGTGGCTTATTCAGAAACTTGCCAGTTGGTTTTAAGATTTCGTTTTTGCGGCAATGTAAGTCATAGTCACATGAGTTCCATCGTAATGCTCCTTTCCTGACTGACACCCTCACAGGTGCAACCCCTGACTGGGCCAGGGGACTCGGGAATTTGGGGCAGTTAGAACTGCAAGTGTTCAAAACTATGTAAGATAACCTAATTTGGGGGGGTCCTGGGTGGCTCAGTGGGTTAAGTGTCTGCCTTCGGCTCAGGTCATGATCCTGGGGTTCTGGGTTCAAGTCTGGCATGGCATCGGGCTCCTTGCTCAGCGGGGAGCCTGCTTCTCCCTCTGCCCCTCCCCCTGTTCGTGCTTTCCCTCTCTCTCTCTCTCTCTCAAATAAATAAAGTCTTTTTTAAAAATCTAATTTTTTGACAAATCATCCACCTATGTGTTTTGGCTGTTGCTTAGAGCTATCTTCCTTGTACAGACGCAGACATCTGACTCGGGGGGCCCAGGAAAGTAGAGTTAGGGTGAGGACTCGGGGTGACAAGTCCTCCTGGGAACTGCCCCAAGTAAGGGGAAGAAGTCTTGTCTCCATGAAAGGCGGTGTGACTTTGACAGGGACATAATGGCTCAGTTTCCTCAACTCCAAAATGGAGAATAATCACCCCTCCCTCTCATGCCTCCCTCGAGGGTTGTTTTTACGCCTGGAGATAATATATGTAAAGCGTCTGGCACACAGTAGATGTTCTGTACGGGGCCACTGTTTTCACTCTTAAACAAGCCAGAAGGATTCTTGTTGTGGATGGGGGCGGGAAGGGAGAACCTTTTAGAACCGGACAAAGAGAAGGAAGAAAAACAAAACAAAAGCTAAACAACTCAGGTCTTACATCCTCCTTGCTCAGCGGGCTTCATTAGACTTTCATAAAATTAGAGTCTGGGAGACCGGGCGCCAGGGGGCTGATGGGGACTCAGCAGGAGAGAAGCTGGCCTCCCCCTCCGCAGCCCCGCCCCTTCTCTCATCACCATGGAGACCGAGCTGGCTGCCCGGCGGGGTTCCCGCCCACCCAAGGCTTAAAGCTGCGGGCAAAGGGAAGGGCAGGGGCCGAGCAGACAGAGACCCGACCGGAAAGCGTGAGTGGGGGTGGGGAGTGTCTACGTACCCCCCCACCCCCCCACCCCCGGAAGCGCTGAAGAACTCAGGCTGAAGTGGGACGCTCCTGGCGGTCTGGGGTCTGCGTTTGAGTCGCAGCTCTGCTAGCGGCTAGCTGAGTGACTATAGGAAGAACATTTCCCCTCTCCAAGCCGCAGGTTCCACATCTGTCTAAGGAAGGGGTATAAAGGAGCAAAAACAAAAGCTGGGTGAAGAAAACTGTAGGATGAGGAAGCAATGATATATGGTGTGTGTAGGAGGATATTTAGTGCTGGGGGAGAACATTCACTACATACTGATTACTGAGAAAGGGGAACTTGACAAAACTGACCAGTGTGATCCCATTTTTGTTTATTAAAAAAAAAAACACACACACACTCTATGCTTACCAATCCTGGGGGAAGGGATACTCTAAAAGACACAAAACACCTCTGCTTGTCTCTAGAACCGGGGATCGCACGCAATTTTTATTCTCTTGGTTCTTTCTCACATTTTGGCTGATGAACCTGGATTACTTTTAAAGTCAGAGAGACGTTAATAGCTACCATTTCTGTGCTTATTATGCGGGGGCGGGGGGGGGGCATTGTGCTAAGTGCTTTACATGGCTTAAAGCCCTTTCTGTCTTCACAGAAATCCAAGGAGGGTGGGTACTCTGATTATCCCCACTTTACAGAAGAGGAAATTGAGTTTCAGAGAGGTTAAGGGGCTTGACCAAGGTCAAACCACCAGAGAGTGGCAGAGCTGAGATTTAAAACCACAGCTAAGATACTGGACTCCAAAATTCAAGCATTTAATTATTACCACTACTGTCTCTTAGGACAAGAAAATGCTAAAGGGCCTGTTATTTAAAATGTTTTACTATGGAAAATATCAAGGATATCAAAAGTGGAAAGGAAAATATAACTTCCAGTTGTAAAGTGAGTAAGTCCTGGGGATCTAATGTACAGCATGGTAAGTATTAGTTAAGAATACTATATTGTATACTTGGGATTTGCCAAGTGAGTAGATTAAATGTCTTCCCCCACACTGTGTGAGGTGATGGATGTGTTAATTAGCTTGGTTGTGGCAATCATCACGTTGTATCCTGTAAATGTATACAATTTTATGTGTCCATTATACCTCAGTATGGGGAAAAAAAGAAAAATGTAATAAATCCTGATGTACCCAGGACCCAGCTTCAGTGAAGCTTTTAGGTGGAGGGATTTGGGTGAGGGCTCAGGGAGGGGCATGGGGATGCTTAGGGAGGAGAATGATGCCAGAACCAGAAGTCTCATCCTCTTATATACACACATACCACACACACGTCCCACACATGCCCCCCCACCACCCCCATACACACACATCCCACACTCGACCCCCCCATACACACCACACACACACACACACACACACACACACGCACATAGACACACGCATGCGCACCCACAGGCAGGCACACCCCCCCACACACCGCGTCCCCCTCCCAACTCCCAGGCTCCCCTTCTGGCTGCCCCGGGGGCTCCAACCATGACAGGCAGCAGTCCTTCCCCTCTCCCGCCCCACCCATTTCCTTCCTCCTTTCTACATCCAACTGGCTTGCGTTTCCCCAGCCAGGTCCTTTATAGATCCCTGGCTCCCCTCCAAGGCCTCCAGGCTTTGGCAGCGTCGGAGAACGAAGACATGGCCAGAGAACCTGACAGCGTGCTGAGATGGGCAGCCCTGTTGGTGCTCGCCACCCTGGGCACAGCTGTGATGGCGGCCACCAACCCCGGCGTCGTGGCCAGGATCACCCAGAAAGGCCTGGACTACGGTAATCAGATGACTTTCCTTCCCTCCTCTTCCACCCTTAAAGAGCACTTATTGAGCACCTGCTGTGTGCAGCCCTTTAATTCCAGTGCATAGCCTGCTCACTGCTCCTCAAAGGAGGCCCTCTTACCCCCATCGTATAGATGAAGAAACTGAGACTAGGTGAGTTGCCCAAGGTCACAGAGCTGCAAAGTGGCAGTGCTGGGATCAGAGTGTTGGTCTGGAGGACTCCAAGTCCAGCGCTCAGGCCCCCGAGGGTCCTTGCGGTCCCTTCCCTCTCTCTACCCAGCTGCCAACTCAGGCTTCTAGGCCCTTCTCTTCCCTCCAGAGCTGGTTCTCAGTCTTACCATTTGCCTTGAGATCCCTGGCTCAGTCTCCAGCATGGGCAGAGCCCAGGCCCTGTGAGGAGGCTGAGTGATGAGGAAGGGGAGAATGAGGAGAGCCTTCTTCAAGGTCTCCTCCAGGGTAGGGGCTTGGCACAGCCCTACTGTGCACATGACCCATCTGGATGCCCCAGAGAGGCTCCCTCCAGGCCACTCACCCAGGCCCAGACCTAGGAAAGTGTGGCCTGGAACAGCCCCATGCTGACCCGCTCGGATCTGGGCCAGGCGCTTTACATACCCCATCTCCTTTCATCTTTATGTCAACCCTGGGTGGGACATATTGTTAACTAGCAACAATTCACAGATGAGCAAACTGAAGCTTGGAGGAGGGACTGGGAAGTAACGGGGCCTCCAAAGGAGATGCATTATGAGAATGATGACAAGGCGGATTGCTCTTGTCTGCTGGCTCAGAGCAGGTTCCTGGGGGAAGTGATGATAGAGCGGACGGGAAGTTGACCAGGTGAAGGTGGGAGGGGAGGGTCTTGTAGGTAGCAGGAATGGCCCAAGCAGAGGTTCGAGTCCTGGCAGAGTCGCAAAAAAAAAAAAAAAAAAAAAAAAAAAAGAATGGCACAAAGATCCTGCGGAGAGTGAAGCCAAAAGTCAAAGAGGTGGCTTACCCGTGAGGGCATAGCGCCAAGGGAGGTGCAGAGTCAGTGTTCCAGAAAGACTCATAGGACACATGACTGGGTGTTTAAGGTGATATTTTAGACCAGGGATTGGCAAACGACAGCCCTCAGGCCAAATCTGTCCCACCACGTGTTTTTGTATGGCCCATTGAACTAAGAATGGCATTTACGTCTTAGATTTTTAAATGGTTGGAAAAAAATCAAAAGAATAATATGTCATGACGTGCGAGTTATATGAAATTCAGATTTTAGTGTCCCATCAATAAAGTTTTATTGGAACATAGCCACACCCATCCATTTACATATTGTCTGTGGTTGCTTTCCGACAATCACAGCAGAGCAGAGTGGGTGTGACAAAGACAGTATGAGCCACAAAGCCAAAGATATTTGCTATCTGAGCCTTTACAGAAAACCCTCACTGACCCCTGGTATGGACAGGGACAGGCTGAGCCTCTGACCATCACCCCTGTTCTCACCCTTCAGCCTGCCAGCAAGGAGTGGCCGTACTGCAGAAGGAGCTGGAGAAGATCAAGATCCCGGACTTCTCGGGAAGCTTCAAGATCAAACATCTCGGGAAAGGACATTATAGCTTCTACAGGTAAGGCCTGCGGAGCTCAATCCTTAGCGTACAGAACTTGTGGCGTCTGGGGCCACCAAGACCTAAACCACAGAGCCCCAAACTCCTAAACTCAGAGAGGTTAAGGTCCACAAACTAGTGTTGACACCACCCCAAGGGGATATAATCCCCCAAGCTGAGTGTGGAGGAGGCCACAGAAGGTACTCACCATGACTCCCAAGGCACGGGGAATGAGTCATGAACCCCCAAACTCTGTGCTAGGCCCATATAACAATAGGATTGGGGGGGCTGTTTTCAAGGACAGGAAGCCTAATCTAAAATGGCCCAAGACAGAATTTATTGGCTTACATGCTTGAGACATCTCTGGAATAGTCTGGCTTCAGGTTCAGCTTGAGGTAAGCCCCAAATGTCATTGGACTCTCTTTTTGCCTTGCCACTTTTCAGCATCTCTTCCCTTGGGAAGGTCCAGTTCTCAGGTAGGGGGTCCCCTTGAAGATGCAAGATGGCTACTAGCCTTTCCTCAGCACTGAGAATCCTGTGGAAGGAGAGCACTTTTCCCTTGCAATTCAAGCAAAACCCCTAAGATTCCCTGTGATTGTGCCATCTTTGGTTATGTACACATCCCTGAACCAATCACTGTGGCCAGGGAATACCCTCCACTAACTAGCTTGCGCCCGAGTCCAAAGCTCCACCCCGTGAAGGTGGAGGTGAAGTCAACTTTCTTTGGAGTGACAGAGAGTAGATGTGAGGGGGGGTTCCCCCAAAGTAAAAAGGCAGCTCTAGTACCATGAGAAGGGGGTGTGGGTAGTGGGAAGAAAACCCCCAAATGTCTTCTACATTTTATACACCTATTCATTCAACAGATATTTTTGAGCACCTACTATGTGTGTGTTGCAGCAGGCTTTGCTGTAACAGTGAACCGAGAGAGACACATTCCAGCCTTTTATAGAACTTGCAGCCAGTTGAGATTACATGTATTATCCTCATTGATCGTCACACTTCCTGCAAGATGGAGATTATTATGCCCATGTTACAAATGAGAAAACCAAGGCTCAGGATGATTAAGTGACATGCCCAGGGTCACCAATAGTACACTGAAGAACAGGATTCTAATGTAGATTTGTCTGACTTTAAAGCCTAGCTACTCTGCCCAAGGCCCACAGAGTTTCCAAGGCTGCTCTTACAGCTTCTGGGTTCTCCTGGAATGGGTACAGTGCAGGGTTGAGGGTGGGGGTGGTTTTGCACTTACCATTAACTGAGTCCTTGTGTGGACCCCCAGGAGGCTAACAGAGCATTTCTTCTTCACAGCATGGTTGTCCGTGGATTCCAGCTTCCCAGTTCCCAGATAAGACTAGTGCCCAATAAGGGCCTTGATGTCTCCATCATAAATGCCAACATGAAGATCAGTGGAAAATGGAAGGCCCGAAAGAAATTCATGTGAGTTTCCAAGCTTGGGGTTTATTGAGTGTGTGGGGTGAGCTCTTGGTGATATTTGGAAGGGGTGAGAGCCAGGATCACAGGAATGCCAAATTTTTGCCTAACCTATCACCACTTGTCCCCACAGGGTTCCTGGGGGCATTTTTCATGTATGAAGTTTCAACATAGCCTTGATTAATAGCTGAGGATTTGTCCACATCACAATGCAAAACACTGTCAAGAGTTGGTACATGTAGCTTAGGGCGGAAGGCTAAGTGGGATCATTCATTTACCCCTTTATCAGTTGGCTATTGCTATGTAACAAAACACCCTCAACTCAGCCCCTGAAAACAACAATCATGTATTATCACTTTGTATCTATGTGTCAGCTGGGGTTCTGCTGATCTGGGTTGGGCTCAGCTGAGGCAGCTCTGCTCCACATGTATCTCTTTCTCCTCCTCCTTAGACCAGTGGGCTACTCAGAGCATATCCTTGGTGATGGCAGACGTGCAGACAGGGCAACTGGAAACACATAGGTCCCCCTAAGGCCTAGACTCAGAACGGGTCTATGGTCAGTTCTACTCATATGCCATTGGCCAAAGTAAGTCGTGTGGCCAAGCCCAAAGTCAAGAGCCTGGAAATGCACACAGCTCCCCCCAAGATAGGGAAAGGGGTGAAACATTGAGGCAAATCATCCAGACTACAACTCTAACGCTACATATTGGGTTCCCCACAAGGTGAGCCTTCCCTCTAGTGGTGGTGGCTCAGAATGACCGATCACTTCCTCGACTTCTTGGTGGGGAGTCCAGGGGCAAAATGGAGGGAGGAGAAGGCACTCTGGGGAGAGGGACACGAATCTGCCCTCCCGTACAAGGACTGCAGGGTCTGTCCCTTCCCCACAGTAAGAATCGCTTAGTTCTTCATGTGGGCTCTTTTGCATCTATCATTTCACTCACTGATGGCAAAAAAAAAAAAAAAAAAAAAAAAAAAACTTCATCATATTGAAGGAGAGTTGACAAAATACATTTAGGTCCACTATCTTACCCAAACTGGTTTCGTCCCTGAAGGAGAAGTTATTAACCCCATTTCACTAATGAGAGCATTAATTAATTAAAGTCCTGGACCCCCAAGCCCCCAGATTTTTAGGGGCAAAGCCAGTGTTCCACCACTAGCCAAGGGTCTAGGTGAGGCAACTGGACCTCAGAGCTGTTAAGACACCCAAAGCCACTCAGCAAGGGCAGAGGCAGTGCGTCAGAGCAGCATTCCACCAGGCGGACACGGACCCACACTTCGCTCAGTGCTGTGTGACCTTGGGCAGGCTGCCTCCCCTCTCTGAACTCCATCTCAAATAGCAAAACCTACCTGCCAGCGCAAGCTTGCAGTTTGAGTGGCAGTGGGGAAGAAAGTGCTTGCTCCAATTCTTTTGTCCGTGTTTTCCTTCAGCAAAGTCAAGGGCAACTTTGACCTGAGTGTGACGGGCATCTCCATTTCGGCTGGTCTGGAGCTGGGCTTTGACCCCGCCTCAGGCCTCCCCACCGCCACCTGTTCCAGCTGCAGCAGCCATATCGACAGTGTCCGCGTGCACATCTCAGGCGGCAAGATAGGGTATGATCTCCTGGGACTGTGGGTGGGAGGAGGGACCTCAGGAAGCACTGTCCTAATCATCTCTGTATTCAGAAAACATGCCAAGTGCCCCCTCCTTGCCAGGTCTCGTACAGGGGCCTCAGGTGTAGGGCAGGGACAGGGTCCATGGACAGAGCAGACACCCTCCCTGCCTCAAGGAGTCGCTTGTTCATCCAACATTCATTCAACAGACTACTGAGCATGTATGATGCCCCTGGCTCTGGGCTACCCACTTTACGTGCACCAAAACTATACAATCCTCACCACCTATCCATAGGCATGTATGTATCCACTCAAGAAATGTCATCTAAGAATCTGTTGTGCACCAGGCTCGTGCTCAGGAAATAGCAGTGGCCAATTAAAATTCAGCAATAGCTACCAGCGGCACACGTCATTGTGTGCCAAGCATTCTTTTAAGCTTGTGAATTGTCTCAACCAATCCACACAATGAAGTTAGTCTATTACTACCCCCATTTTCAGAGGAGAAAACCAAGGCAGAGAGAGAATAGGAAATATCCTGAGTTTTCAAACCTAGTGAATGTTGAAAAGGGATTCAGCTCAGAACTCTCTGGCTGTAGACTCTTAGCCACACAGCCGTTCTCTTGAAGCTTCCTGCCCAGTGGGGAAGATAAACATTAATCAAACCATTGCGCTGGTGAATGGCTCACAGTGAATTACAAAAGGATATAAGAACTAAGAAAAAGAGGCACAAAGTGCTACGAAGACATAGAACAGGAGGATCTGACCTAGTCTGGAGGCTGGCTGGTTCTTCCTTGATGAAATGACATTTGAACTGAAATGAAAAGAATAAGTAGGAGTTAATTAGGTGGATGTTGGGGACAGGGGGTGTTTTAAACAGCAGGAACAGCATGTGCAAATGCCCTGTGGTGGGAGGCAGCACAGAACACAAGAGGATACAGCAGAACAGTGTGGCGGGAGTGCCAAGAGGGAGAGCAGTAACAAGGAAAGAGGCTGAGACAGGGTGGGGGTCCAGCTATGCACCAATTGAGGAAATAAACTCATAAACGAGTCACTGCACCCAGAGGGCCAAGTATCTAATGGGGGTGTATGTGTGCAGTTAAAGCCCAGGAACAAGGGTGCCTAGGGTATTTAGAAGGGGAGGAAGGCTTCCCACATGAGGCAGGCTCCCGAATGCAGCCCCGGGACACTTGGGAAGCCTCATGCATGTCTCCACATGTCAATCTTCAGGTGGCTGATACAACTCTTCCACAAAAAAATAGAGTCTTCGATCCGAAATACCATGACCAGCAAGGTAAGACCGACTCAGAGCGGGCGGGGGGCGGGGGGAGGCCTCAGTGTATGCATCACTGAATTCTTTGGCTCTCACCCCAGAGGACCAGTCCTCTGTGGTCCTCACAGTTCTTTGAAACCACAGGTCCAACTTAGAAACCAGTCATGAGGAGTCCAGCAAGAGCCAAGAAAGGGTCCCAGCATACAGCCTCAGCGGACTCGCCCCACTCCTGCTACACCACCCCTGCTCTTCCTTCCACATTCCTTCCTTCAGGCAAACTGCCTTCTCCTGCCTCGCCCTGCTTCTTCTCAAAGTCCTCTGGCCTCCTCCCCCATCCCTGCCACACCCCAAACCCCTTTCTGGGTGTTCCCCATCCGGAAGACGGAAGACGTGCAGTTGAGGAAGCTGGTAGGCTAGAGTGCCAGCAAACCATTCCCTAGGGCTGGGACTGGTACCAACCAGCATTCCCAACCCTGCCCTTACCCTAAATCCACCCAGGCCAGCTTCTTCAGTTGAGAAAAAGGGGCCATTCCTTGCCCTGGTTTTCCATGAATGAACCATTAGCTCCCAGGAATGCCCTGAGCCTGTCTCACAGGCCAAGTGAGTCAAGGGCAATGGGGAGCCATTGAAGATTTTAGGCAAGGGGGTGACCTGGCCAGATCTGTGTTTTAGAGAAATTTCTGGGGTTGCCATGAGAATGACTGGAGGGGCCAAAAGATGGGGCAGGGCATGTCAGGGAGACTGAGGAAGCTGTATGGTCTTCTGGATGCGAGCCACTGGGTTTCCAGGCGAAGGCACCAACGATGGGGGTAGGGAGACATCAGTCAAATCAGATCATCAGTCTGAAGGCATTCTATCAAAGTCTTAAAACAAAAAAACAGTGCATGGTTGTCACAATGCATAATAACACAGTAGATTATAGAATGGGTTTCAGAGTCAGAATCTCTGGGTTTTAATTCTGGCCCCAGGGCCTAACTAGCTTTGTAACCTTGAGCAAGTATCAGAACCTCAGTTTCGCCATTTGCAAAATGAGGACGTTAATACCTCTGGCACCAAGCTGCCGGAAGGATTACTGAGGTAATGCAGGTGGTGTGCTCACCCCCCAGCCTGGTTAACCCATGGTTCAACTGTCTTTGCAATTAAGTAATAGTAAGAGGAGAATGTTAGCATTTAGCACCGGAACTATCAAAAGAGAGTATTTCTTGGTAACACCATAAGAGTGGCCCCCCAAAAGCAGCCAAGCTAAAAAGTACGAATGCACTGCTGTCAGATAGCAATGGTGATGGGGAGAAGGCGCAAGAGGGCACTACGTATATGGGGTGGGCTCGGCACAATGCCTAGAACTCTACAAGGATCCCAGCACCTAATCCACACAAAATCCTTATGACCGGTGGCGGGGGTCATGATTTTCCCCATTTTACAGATGAGTAAACTGAGGCACCGAGGGGGAAGTGATAGTACTGAGGTTCAAACCCAGGCCATCCCACCTCAGAGGTGAAGCTCTTAATCATAATAAGATATTCTTTAGAAGACAGTGCTGGCTTGAGTGGCTGGCTGAATGGATGGATGGATGGATGGATGGATGGATGGATGGATGGATAAAGGAGAAGTCAGGGTATCCATGATAGTAGCAAGAACTAGAAATGAAGAGGAGTGAGCTGGGCAGTTGGCTCCCCAGGAATGCAGAGCGAAGAGTAGGTGTCTGAGGGATGCTCTGTGTGTCTGTGGGGGGGGGGGGGGGCTGGGGGGGAGGGCAGGTAGGAAGGAGCATAGAGGGGCTGTAGCAGGAAGATGGGCTCCAGGCTGTGGTGTGATTTGCTGTGGTTTGGAGCCATCTGGTGGCCCTCCTGGGTGAGTGGCCTCGGAAGGCAGTAGCCCAGGTGTTCAGCCGGGCCCTAGCTCCCAGATGTGCTGCCCCCCTCACCCCTGGGCCATGTGGCAGAGTCACAGGCTCCTAGAGGATGATATTCTTGGGGCGTGCAGAGTCACACATCTTGTGTGATAGAAACACTCTAGGAAACCAGTGTTCTCCCTCCTACATTTCTGTCCTTCCTCCCTCCCTCCTCCCTTCCCTCCCTCCCTCCTCCCTTCCCTCCCTCCCTCCTTCAAAGAAACATTCAAGGAAAAGAAAACATGTCAGGTTCCTTATTCCCAAAGGACAGTTTCCATTAAGGGCAGCCCTCACTGATCACTTCTTTGGTTCTCTCCAGATCTGCCAGATAGTGACCAGTTCCGTGTCCTCCAAGCTGCAGTCTTATTTAAAGACACTGCGAGGTGAGCACTGGGTGAAGTCAGGACAGCTGGGGTACAAGGGGCAGGGGGGCTGGGAAACAGGGACCGTGTGCTGGAGCCAGCGAGTTCCCCAAACTGCTGGCTGGGTTCCCTCCCTGCAGACTAGGCTGGGCAGCACATGGTGTGAGCACATTGAGCACGTTTAAGATGCCTTCCGTCCGTCCCCAGGCACCGCCCAAGCCCCGCCCCCCAGCCACCCCCCACCCAGGGATTTGCAGTGTCCAAGGTTTGGCCTCAGCAAGGAGGAAAATGATTTGGGTTGGAGTCCCAGCTCCATCACTCACCCGCTGTGCCGTCTTGGACAAGTTACATTGCTGAGCCGCATTTCGTCCCTTCTAACATGAGAAGGAAGGGCTTAAGGAGGGACTCATATTTATTTATTTATTTATTTATTTATTTATTTATTTATTTATTTTACTTTAAATTTTTTATTGTTATGTTAGTCACCATACATTACATCGTTAGTTTTTGATATAGTGTTCCATGATTCATTGTTTGTGCATAACACCCAGTGCTCCACGCAGAACGTGCCCTCTTGAATACCCATCACCAGGCTAAGCCATCCCCCCACCCCCCTCCCCTCTAGAACCCTCAGTTTGTTTTTCAGAATCCATCGTCTCTCATGGTTCATCTCCCCCTCTGATTTCCCCCCCTTCATTCTTCCCCTCCTGCTATCTTCTTCTTCTTCTTCTTCTTTTTTTTTAACATATATTGCATTCTTTGTTTCAGAAGTACAGATCTCTGATTCAACAGTCTTGCACAATTCACAGCGCTCACCATAGCGCATACCCTCCCCAATGTCTATCACCAGCCACCCCATCCCTCTCACCCCCCACCACTCCAGCAACCCTCAGTTTGTTTGGGACCCGTATTTATTTAATTCTCATTGATGACTGCTGAGAAACACAGAAACCATTCGGACCTGAGCCAGCCTGGACTCAGCCTGGGGTATTATCACTGCTAGCAATAGTCCCTTTGGCTTCTGAGCCCTGACCATGCACAGGGAGTCTGTGGGGTCACTAGTATTACTTTGTTCTACCAATGACAAAAAGTGGCTTAGAGACATGAAAGGACTTGTCCAAGATCATAGAGATTTCAATTCAAGCCCTCTGCTCCTTGACCGTATCTTGGGGCTGTTGGAAGAAGGGAAGGAGATGATGTCTGTTTATATGCAGTGTGGGGTCATGTCCCTCCCTCAGGGAGGGCTCCCTGGAGGAGGTGGGAAAGGAGCCCACACTACAGTTCTTGATTCAACTTTGGCTGATGCTGACACTGCATCTCGGGCCCCCAAAATGCTGCTGTGCAGAGCCAGCTCATAGTCCATCTTCTTCCCCTCTAGTGACAACCAAAATAGATAAGGTCGCTGGGATCAATTACTCACTGGTGGCACCTCCGACAGCCACGGCTGACAACCTGGACGGGCAGCTGAAGGTGAGACTTACACCGAGAGACCCTCAGGCCTTTGTCTTGGACCTTCCTGGGGCTCCTCATCATCCTTATCTCTGCACTTTCTCCCTGCTCCAGACTCACTGGCCTCCCCACTACTCCTGAACCACCCTATGCACGCTCGCTCCCCAGGGCCCTTGCACTTGCTCCTCCTTCTGCCCAGAAGGTCTCACCCAGATATTCACATAAGCTCTCCCTTCCATCTTTCCAGGCTTTACTCAAATCTCCCTCTCCCTAGAGAGACCTTCCCAGACCACACTCACTGAAACAGTTCCCTCCTTTCCCTCCATATCCATTACTTATGACTAACAGCCCCCAACACGCGCATGCACACACACACAGTCACACGTCTGTCTCCCTCTGTGATGAAAGAGGAGGGGCTACAGCTGCTTTGTTCCTGACTGCTGGTCAGGAACTCCAGGTGCAGCACCGGGAGCTATGCTTGGTATCTACTTGCTGCTTAGTAAATATTTTGATTGGATGGACAAATGGAGGGAGGGATGGGTGGAGCTTCACTTCATGCCACTCTCCCTTCGCTCACCACCCTCCAGCCAGACACACTGGCCTTGCACTTCCTCAACACACCAAGGTCATTCCCACCTTAGGGGCTTTGTCCTACACCTTCCCTCCCCCTTGAACTGCCTTCCCTCGCATGCCCTCCTCTCCCCAACTGGCTTCTTATACTCCAGGTGGGTCTGTGCTTGGATATCACTCCCAGAGCAGCCTTCCCTGACTGCCACAGCTGGAGTAGGTCCCACCCCTGCATTCCCTCCGGATGTCCCTCATTCAGTCCCTCCACAACTAGTGACTGGCTTGTTTGTTACTGTTTACTTGTTTGTTCTAAAACGTGTTTGATATAGAAAAGAACATTTAGAAACTACAGAGGAGCAGAGAAATAAATAGGAAAGAAAGAAGGAAGGAAGGAGAGTGAGAGAGATTACCCAAATATTACAACTCAGAGATATACACTATTGACACACAGATTAGATCCCCCCAACCTTGTCTCTACCAAGACACTGGAAAACACACACACACACGCACGCACGTGCACGTGCGTACGCATAAAAAAATCCCACATATAAGACATAGGAATACACACATACATGTATTTACATGAGTCTTGTTATACATACTGTCTCACAACTTTTCAAAATGGAACAGCGTAGCATGAACATCTTTCCATGAATTGTCCTCCTACAGCCCTTTTACTGGCTGTTGGGTCTTTCTGGTGGACACTTGTGATAAGGTTTGTGGACAGTGCCGCCTTCTGGGACATTGGGCTCTGTCCATTTTCTCCAAACATGTAACCAGAGCTGCCATGAACATCCTTGTCTCTGGATCTCTGCCCATCCTTGACTATTTCCTAGAAGTGGCATTGCTGGACCAAAAAAAAAAATCTAAGTGATACAATGGAATAAAGGATTAAAATGATACATAGTTATTTTTTGTGAATGAGGACGTCCCGTTTCCTGGCCGCCCCAGGCTCCTGCTCAGAGGTTTAAGGCTGTGAGCCATGGAGTGCGTTAACCTCCCGGCTCCCTGGTTCGAAGCATGCACATACACACAAGGGCAAACCCATCTGGTTTTGCTGGTGATCCATTTTCATGAATGGATACACTCTAGCCTTTCACTTGCTTTTCTCTGCTAAAGATATGCATTGCAGTTGGCTCCTGGTTGGCACACGGACTTATCATTTTTAAGAGTTGCGTGGTATTCTGTAAGATGGGTGTCATGGTGTTTAATTTTTAATAATGAGATGATTCAAAGGTACAGAGAACCCACCACCCAGATTTAAGAAATGTTACCATTTTGTCATATTTGCCTTTGATTTTTTTTTGAGATGAAACATTCTAAAAATAAATCGCTGAGGCCACTTGGGGCCCCCTCTACCCCTGAGGGAATCACAGATATGATGCTGGTTTGTCTCCTTCTAATTTGTGTTCTTATACTTTTACTACATATCTATGTGTGTCAATAATTCTTGCTTAGTATGTTTTATATGCCTTTAAATTTTGCATAAATGGTATTCTACCATATGTATCTATCTACAATTTGCTTTTTTATAACTCAACATTGTTCTTTCCTAGCTATCTGCTTTTGCAGCCATTGCCAAATTGCTCTTCAGAAACTTATTAAACATAGACTCCCCAGCAGCATATGAACACTCACAAAAACTGGATAGTGTGAGTTTGAAATACATGTGCACTTAAAACAGTTTACCTCTCTCTTCACAATTTTGCTAATTTGACAGACGAAAACAAACAAACAGAATCTCATTGTTGTTCGGTGTAATTTCTGTACTCATTGGCAAGGCCAAAGCCAAGCCAATGGCGCAACTGGGAGTATGCCAGGTGGTTGGGAGTGTTGCCCGAGTGACCTTGGGCACGTCACTTCACCTCCCTGTGCCTCAGTGTCCTCTCCTGAAAAATGAGCATCATCATACCTGCCTTGCAGGATTGGCAAGAAAAGCCCCTAGAAACTAGCCCCCTGGAGGCACAGGATACTATTGTTGGTTTCTGGTTATGACTTCCTCCTCTGTGAGTGCATGATTGGTTTCCTCAACCCATTTTCTCCCGGGATGAAGACATTGAGTTATAATTCCTGAAGGAAGCCCAGGCTCATCCTGTCTCCTCCGCCCCCAGGGGGAGTTTTTCAGTGTGGCACACCCTGGCCCCTTTCCCTTCACCTCGCCAGCGCTGGCCTTTCCCAACGACCATGACCGTATGGTGTACCTGGGCATCTCCGACTACTTCTTCAACACAGCGGGGTTCGTGTACCAACAGGCAGGGGTCCTACACCTGACCATCACGGACGACATGGTAAGGCCGGGCTAGGGGTAGATGCAGGATGAGTGTGGGGCTCAGAGCCCAGCAGACCATCTGGACTCGAACCTGTGTTCACATGGCAGGGGGATCATAGTCCAGCCTCTAGAGGCGGCCAGACCTGAGTTGGAATATGGGCCCCCCCTTTCCTAACTGGGTGACCTTAGGCCAGTCATTCAACCTCTCAGAACCTGTTACCTCACCTGTAAAACACCAATACCAGTATCTCTCTCCCAAGCATGTGAGAGGGTAGAATGAGATATGAATGCACAAGGAGCACTCAGCACATGCTGAGCAGGTAGGAAGTCCTCAATGAGGGATGAAAGTTGCAGCCAACATTGCCCGAGTACTTGCCCCAAATCCAGTGTTTTGTTTTGTTTTGTTTTTTAAGATTTTATTGAGACACAGCGAGAGAGGGAACACAAGCAGGGGGAGTGGGAGAGGGAGAAGCAGGCCTCCCACTGAATAGGGAGCCCGATGCGGGGCTCGATCCCAGGACCCTGGGATCATGACCCGAGACGAAGGCAGATGCTTAACCAACTGAGCCACCCAGGCGCCCCTGCCCCAATCCAGTCTTAGCCTCACGTCGCCATTATCATTATCGTCAGTGTCTCTGTTGATATACTCATGGCTGAGCCCTGTTCTGGGCCTCAGTTTACCCATCCTCTCCAGGTCTAGATGCAGCCTGGTTACCAACCATGTGGGGTTCCACCCACACTGCTCCTGGAAGAGGATGTAGGGGCACCAAAAGGATGCTGAGCCCCCACATGTCCCCTGGAAATAAACAAAGACCACCAGAATGAGAACTCTTCGGGGCAAGAGAGTCAGCCACCCACACCTGCATTTGGCAGAGACGAATGCACGCAGAGGAGGGGGGATTGATGGCTTTTTATCTTTACAACTATGTTCCCGTAGAGGTTTTGAGCATGGGCAAGCTGGACGTGAGCTAATAGAAGCTGGGCATCCTATGTGATTGGTGTGAAGAGCATATTTGAGTTTTTTAGGGCAAAAAAATAGGGAAGCTGGCAGCAACTGAACGTGTCCTGACTGTTCTGGGCTGATGGCTGCAGAAGTTGTGGGTCAGCGTTTTTGTCATGGATGGCTTGGCCATTGTCTGTGCATTCAATCTCTCACCCCTCATATGGAATTTGTCCCCCTCTCCAATCTATAACATAATCCTCCAAGATACTTTTCTCTTCTTCCCTTGCTACAGATACCAAAGAAATCCAAATTCCGACTGACAACCACATTTCTTGGAACCCTCATACCCGAGGTAAGAAGGAAGTTGCTCCCTTTTGTCCCCTCATGAGGCAGCTTGGGGGTGCCGGGGAGGACTGAGCTCTGCTGAATGGCCTGAGGAGAGCCCCCCCCTCCAGACCCAGAGGCAACCCAGCTTGAGAGTGGAAGCAGCCTTGTGCAGCCCCTCCTCCCTGCAGAGAGAGGCTCCAAGCACCCAGGCGACCAGACGTGAGGGTAGACGTTGGGGGCTTATCCACTCAATGAACATTTATTGAGTGCTTACCGTGTGGCCAGGGCTCTGCTCTTGGCATCTAGCAAAGCAGACCGTATCCCTGCCCTCCTGGAGCCCCAGTCCAGTGAAGAGAGAAAATTACCCTTCAGGCACCCAAAACAATTAAAAAGAAGGTGCTCCCCATGACACATGAAGCCAATGGATGGATGAGGTCGCTTCAGACAAAAGCCTCAGTCTCAGTCCGCTCGGGCTGCCATAACAAAGTGCCACAGACCAGGGGGCCCCCACAACAGGAATGTATTTCTTATGGTTCTGGTGGCCGAGAAGCCCAAGGTCAAGGTACCCACAGATCTGGGTTTGGGTGAGGGCCTCTTCTTGGTTAATAGATGGCTACTTTCTTGCTGTGTCCTCACATGGTCGTTCCTCTGAGCTCATATAGAGGGAGAGCAAGCACGCTCTGGTGTTTCTCCTTATGAGGACGTTAATCCTATTGGATCAGGGCCCCACCCCTATGACCTTATTTAACCTTAATTACTTCCTTAGTGCCTCGTCTCTAGCTACAGCTGTACTGGGGGTGAGAGCTTCAATACATGAGTGTGGGGGACACAAACATTCAATCCATAACAGCCTCTCCAGCAGTGGCACTTCTGGAAGTTTCTATACAGGGAGTACTGGTGTGGGGAGGCGTGACTGGTAGGGGGATCAGGGAAATCTTCTTGAAGCTTTATGGCCTAACAACCACATTGTTTTTCTGAGACGGAGAGTCTACCTGGTGGTGGGGGGGGAGGGGACTGGAGGCTAGAAGAGATTGGGTTGTCACCAAATCCCTCCTCAGTTCCCCCAGGAGGCCCACACTGCTCTGTGAAGAGGTGACATTTGAGCTGATCCCTAAAGAAAGGGAGAGAGCCAAGCTGGGAAAGAATGGGGGTAGAAGCATTCAGTGAGAGGAGCAGAGAGTGCAAAGGGTGTTAGATGGGAACAGAGTGGGTCGTATGTTTGGGGAACAGAAAGGAGTCCCATGTGGCTGGAGCTGGAGAGCAAGGAGTAGAGGCCTATGGGGGGAAGCTGCAGGCACCGAGTCCCACTGAGTGAAGTCTTTACGATTTAGTCAAGAAGCAACAGGAATACATTGGAGGTGTTCATGCAGGGTCAAGACAAGATGGGATTTAGAAACAGTTGAATAAAACTGTCACTTTGTTGGTTGTCCCCACTGGGGGCTGCAGGTGGCCAAGATGTTCCCCAACATGATGGTGCAGCTCAACATCTCGGCTTCGTCCCCACCGCACCTCACCGTGCTCCCCACTGGCCTCATCTTCACCCCTGCCCTGGAGGTCCAGGCCTTTGCTGTGCTCCCGAACTCCTCCTTGGCTTCCCTCTTCGTGCTTCACCTGGTAAGCTCTTCCCAGGTGTGGGCAGATGAGGGCACTGCCCTCGGAGTTGGGGGACCAAGGTGAACCATGCCTAGATTCAGATGCTCCAGGACCTGAGACCAGAGCCGCTGTACTAACTGCTTCTGGCTTCTGCAGGCATTCATGGCTTCAGTTCTTCCCTCCATCACTGGCTTGAAATATGTGTACTGTTTCAGGTTCATTCACTCATATCTTTGGTCATTCAATTATGCATTTGTGAACTTGTTCATTCATTCAATTATTCATTACGTTGCTAACTTGAAATATGCTAGACCTGTTCTGGTTCATGCACACATTAATTTATTCCATTATTCATTTATTCATTCACTTATACCTTTGTTCAATTAATCATTTGTATATTTGTTAGTTCACTCATTCGGCACTTATTTATGCATATCTTTGTTTATTCCTTCATTTGTGTGTGTAATCCTTCATTTATGCAAGTGTTTGGCCCATTGCTGATTTTTGCATTCATTCATCTGCTCACGCTGTCACTCCGCGAATATTTGGTGGCACCCACTGTGGCCACAGAGGTGAAGGCCAGACTGTCTCCCCACCAGGGGAGCACTCAGGCCTCAGGCAGGTCTGCCATCTCTCAAGTTGAGACCCATTTTCCCCACTTGGTCAATTAAATGGGTTCTGAGGGGTCTGCCCCGGATCATGCAGACAGTGGGCAGGAAAGTTGAGGTGGGGAGCTCAGTTTTCTGATTCAGTAAATATTTGTTGACTGAATGAATGAATGAATGAATGGCTTGAGAATAGGGCTGGCCTGGACTCCAGTCCTGAGGTCAGTCTCGCCCAGCCCGTGCAAGTGGCCTGGAAACCTGAAATTTTCCCTAGGGCAGTGGGAGAAAATGGTAATTAGGGGACAGCCCAGGACTCACCAACAAGCCCAAAGCAAAGGAAGAGCCCCTCCTCCTTGGTTTCCGTGTGGGCTCCTCTGCCAAGCCTTTGTGAAGCTGACCCTCCCATCTTGGAGACCTTGCCAAGGCCTCGGCCCCTGGCTCAGGGGATTTCACTCTTTGGATTGCTGCCTTGCAGAGCACGAATGCTTCGATGGAGGTCAGCGCCACGGCTGACAGGCTTGTTGGAAAGCTCAGTATGGACAGGTAAGTGGCCGCCCACCCACTCTTGGGGCCCATGGGCTAGCAATGGCCCCACAACACACCAAGCTCTATGTCGTTGCTCTCCTGTTCATCCATCACATTTAAGCCTCAGACGGTGTGCGGTGGGCACCAAAGCCCTGCTCTGCAGATAGTAAATCTGATGTTCGGAGATGAAGTGGGCCACCCGAGGTCATACACCGTAGGTGACCAGTCATCATGGTTTGCCTGCAGTCTCCCAGTGTTAGCACAGAAGGTCCTGCACCCCGGGATGCCCCTCGGTCCTGGGCAGACTCATGGCTGTGCGGGGCCAGAAGGTGATTCTACTCAGCGCTGACCCTCAGCGGCGCCCAGCCACCTCTGTCCCTGGCCTGCCTCAGCACGTGGAAAACCCACATCCTTTTCTTCACAGCCCATCCGTGGGCCGTGCTCAGCCGCCTCGTGCTGGGAGAGCCCCAACAGCGGCGGCTGTGGTTAGGCATAGGGACTCTGGGGTGGAGGCTACCTGCATGCAAAGCGCAGCCCCCCTCGGCCAACACTCTACTCAGCAAAATTCCATTGCCCTGGCTTCGAAAGAAGCCCGATGATGTAAAAGAAACATGCCCGATGGTTGTTCTTTGCCAAGAGCGTTGTAGTGAGGATGAAATGAGGTATTAACATGCATTGAAGTGTGGAGAACACAAGGGATATAAGGGCTCAACAAGCAAGAGCAAGAGAGGGACACACAGAAAAGAGAAAGACAGCAATGGGGGGAGAGAGAGGGAAAGTCAGAGACGCATGGAGAGACTCTCAGAGAGAGACACACACAAAGGGAGGAAGGGAGGGGAGAGACAGAAAGAGAATGAGAGCAAGAGAGACTGACAGATGGAGAGGCAGACACAGAAGGAGGAGAGAGAGGGAAGGACACACACAGAGGAGGAGAAAGGGAGACCCTCGCGAGTCAGTGTGATGACCCCAATGGTTAGACCTGCTGTCTGCCTCTGAATCATGCTCACGCTGTTTAAATTGAGTCTTGACCTACATTCTTGCCCACTTCCGCCTTCTCTGCAGCACAGAGCTGTCCTTCTTAACCTCGAGACTGGCTCCTGAGGTTTACACGCTGCTTATTTCTCCTGGCATCATTCTGACAAGTGTTACTGCTTCGGATACATGTGGATTTAATTTCCCTTGAACACCCATGAGCCTCTCAAGTAGAGGAGTCAGAGACGATACAGCTGGGTGAGGGCTGAGCAGATGCTCAAATGTGCAGGGGTGGGGTGTGAGAGTCCACAGAGCAGGAGTCCTGGGGCTCCCACCTCTTGATGAACAAGGGTGAGCTTTCAAGCTTTGTAGGGTATTGGAGACAAGAGCTCAGGCATCAGGAGATCTGTTGAAATTCTACTTTGCTAATTGTTCATTGTACGACCTTGGGCAAGTTGTCTGACATCTCTGAGTGTCAGTTTCCTTATCTGTAAAATGTGAGTGATGGCCCTTGCCTCTGAGGGTGTTATAGGATTTCCATGGGGTAAAGCACACAACATAGTGAATGATAGGGTTCAATAATTAGTCATTTAAATCCCCCTTTTCCTTAGATCACTGTTAAAATGCCATAAAGACAGTAAAGAGGGGATAGTTTATTGGCTCTGGTAATTGAAAAGTGTAGGGTTTCAGGCAAGGGTGGATCCAGGTGTTCAAATGATGTCCTTAGGATTCTGACTCTCTCCATTTCTTGGTTCTACTATCTCCTATGCTGGCTTCATTTCTCAGCAGGCTGTCACCAAGTGGTGACAAAAATGGTCACCAGCAACATTAGATAAAGGGCTAGTATCCAAAATCTATAAAGAACTTATCAAACTCAACACCCAAAGAACAAATAATCCAATCAAGAAATGGGCAGAAGACATGAACAGACATTTTTCCAAAGAAGACATCCAAATGGCCAACAGGCACATGAAAAAGTGCTCAACATCGCTCGGCATCAGGGAAATCCAAATCAAAACCTCAATGAGATACCACCTCACACCCGTCAGAATGGCTAAAATTAACAAGTCAGGGAACGACAGATGTTGGCGGGGATGTGAGAAAGGGGAACCCACCTGCACTGTTGGTGGGAATGCAAGCTGGTGCAACCCCTCTGGAAAACAGTATGGAGGTTCCTCAAACAGTTGAAATTAGAGCTACCATTCGATCCAGCAATTGCACTACCAGGTATTTACCCCAAAGATACAAATGTAGGGACCCGAAGGGGTACGTGCACCCCAGTGTTTATAGCAGCAATGTCCACAATAGCCAAACTGTGGGAAGAGCCAAGATGTCCATCGACAGATGAATGGATAAAGAAGAAGTGGTATATATTCACAATGGAATATTATGCAGCCATCAAAAGGAATGAGATCTTGCCATTTGCAACGACGTGGATGGAACTGGAGGGTGTTATGCTGAGTGAAATAAGGCAATCAGAGAAAGACATGTATCATATGACCTCACTGATATGAGGAATTCTTAATCTCAGGAAACAAACTGAGGGTTGCTGAGTGGTGGGGGGTGGGAGGGATGGGGTGGCTGGGTGATAGACATTGGGGAGGGTATGTGCTATGGTGAGCGCTGTGAATTGTGCAGGACTGTTGAATCACAGATCGGTACTTCTGAAACAAATAATGCAAGATATGTTAAGAAAAAAGAAAAAGAAGAAGATAGCAGGAGGGGAAGAATGAAGGGGAGTAAGTCGGAGGGGGAGAGGAACCATGAGAGACGATGGACTCTGAAAAACAAACTGAGGGTTCTAGAGGGGAGGAGGGTGGGGGGATGGGTCAGCCTGGTGATGGGTATTAAGGAGGGCACGTTCTGCGTGGAGCACTGGGTGTTATGCACAAACAATGAATCATGGAACACTACATCAAAAACTAATGATGTAATGTATGGTGATTAACATAACAATAAAAAAATTAAAAAAAAAAGGTCACCAGCAGCTCCCTAGTTTTCCTGGAGAAAAGAGAACACCTCATTCCCGGTATTTCCAACAGTCCTTGGGGCAAACTCTCATTGAACCAGCATGGGTCACGGGTCCATCCTTCCAACAATCACTGTGTTAGGGGAGGTGGACTCTGCCCTTTGGCCAGCCTACCCCAGAGCTCAGCACTAACAATGTAGGGAAGGGGTGATGCCCGCAAAGGAACAATTAGGGAGCTGTGACCAGAGGAAGGGGAATGGATACTGGGTGGGAAAACCGGGCGGCATCCACCAGAGAGGGCCCCTTCTCCCCAGCAACCGGACTCTAACATAGGTCAGGCAAAAGGTGATCTCAGCTTCCTCCTCCTCTTCACACAGGCTGCTCCTAGAACTGAAGCACTCGGACATCGGCCCCTTCTCGGTGAGTCTGAGGTCCTTGGTGGCTCCCTCCTTCCGCCGATCTTGAGATAACTGTCCTGAGGGCCACAAAGGCTCCTGGCATCATTTTCGGAGGCCACCTGTTCATTTGCATATAATTTGCATGTGAAGTAATGGCCAGAGGAGTTTTGTGGGCCCACAGACCTAAGCTAGAATCACTGCTCCATGCTTACTAACTGTGGGCCTTGGACAAGTCACTTACCCTCTCTGAACCTCAAACCTTCCCCCAAATCAGGCATAATCCTTTCCACCTACATGAAAAACCAAATGAGGGTGGGGTAGCACGTGATGGGGAGGCACACAACATAGTGAATGATAGAGTTCAAAAAGTAGCCATTTATTTCCCCCTTTCTCTTAGATCACTGTTAAAATGCCATAAAGACAGTAAAGAGGGGATAGTTTATTGGCTCTGGTAATTGAAAAGTGTAAGCGTTTCAGGCAAGGGTGGATCCAGGTGTTCAGATGATGTCCTTAGGATTCTGACTCTCTCCATTTCTTGGTTCTACTATCTCCTATGCTGGCTTCATTTCTCAGCAGGCTGTCACCAAGTGGTGACAAAAAGCTCTTACGGTGCCCGAGATCTTACAGTGGCTTGACTCAGCCAGTAACTAACTTCCGTTTCTGCAGAAAATAAAAATGTAAAGTTCTCAGATTCGTAGACAGAAGGGCACCACATTTTATGAGCCCAGGGATTTAGAGCCTGGGGAAGGAAACTCAATTGCTCCAGAAAAAAAAATGTACATATTTACAAGTTGTAAATGTCACCAGGCAATCATCTTGAGGGTGCTACATTATTTTTGAATATTTTTTTACTATTGCAAAAGTAGAAGATCTACATCCTAGAATAATCAAAACCTACAGATTTGCAAACCAAAGAGAATAAAAGCCATTCCTATTTTTGCCACTTAGTTAATCATTTAGAGTATATCCTTCCTGACCTTTTGCTATGCATATTCAATAGGACAGTGGAATTATGTGGTTTCCATAGCCTGCTTTTTCTCGCTCAAAAATATATCATGAATATCTCTGTGTGGATAATTAAATTCCTACAATATTATTCTTAACAGTTGCATCATATTTCCTAGAATCAAAGCGCCACCATGTCCCCCAGATAATTTCCCAATTGTTAGACATGTAGGCTGCTGTTAATTTACTGTTTTGGTTGAATTTATGGCTCTGGTGAGCATCCTTGCATCTTAATTTTTACCTGCGCCCTACATCGTTTCCTTAGGGTGAATGCCTTACAAGCATATTTGCTGGCCTACCAGGCACACACATTTTTTTTTTAATTGGAAATAGAGACAGAGAGAGAGAGAGCAGGGGGAGGGGCAGAGGGACAAGCAGACTCCCTTGAGTGCGGAGCCCGGTGTGGGGCTCGCCACAGGGCTTGATTCCAGGACCCTGAGATCATGACCTGAGCTGAAGTCAGATGCTTAACCGACTGAGCCACCCAGGCACCCCCAGGCACACACATTTTTAAGGCTTTTGTTGAACATGGCCGAATAGAACCTCAGAAAGCTTGAGCCAGTTTGTCCGGCAGCAGCATCTGAGACCATGCATTTTCTCACTCAAAGGTTTTCATGTCTAAATACACTGATGACCTTCCTTTCCTCTGCCTTGTACCTTACATCTAGAACATGCTTTATACAGCTGGAACCTGGGACACCGGGTCTAACGCTTGGGGGCCCTGATTGGGCTGCAGAATTTTCCCATCATCCCCTGTGTCCCTCACTCAGCAATTTTCCCAGCTTTGAGGTTGCCCCGAGGGAAAGGGAGGCTGGCAGAGGATGCCTGACGACACCGAGGTGCCCTGACGTGGGCCCCGTCCTCCTGATTTCCAGGTTGTGGTGCTGCAGGCTATCATGAATTATGTTCTGTCCACGACTGTGATTCCCAGGATTAACGGTAAGGAGCTTTGGAGAATGAGTGACTTTTAGTCCCAGGGGAAGCAGGTGGGGCTCAATCCTAGAGTCACCTAATACCTGGCCCAAGTTATGGAGGCTGGAAGGTGGTCACGTCAAATGAACCTTCGGTGGCATCTGTCCCGGAAAAGGGATGGAGAAAAGGGGCCGCCCTCACCTTGAGCTCCTATTATGTGCCCATCTATTATTCCATCCAATCTTTAAGACAGCCCCAGGAGATGAGGGTTTTCAGGGGAGGAAATGGGAGATCCGAGAAGTCAGGTGGCTTGCTGCAGGTCACAGAGAAGGTGAGAGATGAAGCCGGAGCCCTCAGCATTTTCCCACCTCTGAGAGAAGCTCCAGGGAAGAAGGGCTAACCTTGGCTCCCGGCTTCCGCTCACCACACTGATAAAAACCTCACCTTTGTGGAGCCAGGAGCAAGAGAGCTCAGAGAGGCCCACAGACTGCAGGCCAGAATAGTTAGAAATTATAAATCAAGACACAAATGAGTCTCAAGACTACGACGTCTCTTCCTACCTTGACACATGTAGCTTCGAAATGACCTGGGAGAATGGGGTTGAGTTTAGAATTCTCTGGAGTTCCATGTCAGAATATGGTGGGATGGGGTGGGGAGAGCTGGTCCCTGGCTACTCTGGTTTCACCCTAAACATTGAGGGTCTTCGTGCGCACGCCAGTAGATACCCCCAGTCACATGCCCCAGGCTATCTACCCCCGACCCCTGCAAGCAGCCTCCCCGGCCATGTACATCAGCACTGCAGTCACCCTCGGGAGAGTAGACTTGGGGAAGAGGCTTACATGGGTCCTGAATGTGGGCTTGGGGCTGATGGGGCGGGAAGGCCAATTTCCCAGGTCCCTGGAGCGTGGCGAAGAGTCAGGGTCTCCAGAACAGCCTACACTTCAAGCCTGCAAGCACCTGCTGATCCCTGCCCAGAGCCAGGCACGCAGGTTCAGGGAGGCCGCCCGCCTCACCCGGCTCTTGGGCTGGCCTCCGCCTTCCCTCCCCTCGTGCTGACCTCATCCTCCATTGCAGAGTGGCTGATGAAAGGCTTCCCTCTCCCGCTGCCCGCCAACATCCAGCTCTTCAACCTGGTGCTTCAGTCCCACCAGGTAGGTCCAAAGGTCCCTTTTCACCCAATGTCCCTCAACAACAGCAACCTGTTTCCAGAAAGCTTCCTGTGGGCAAGCCCTGGATCAAGCACTCTCTACCCTTACAGCACCCTGTAAGGTGGGTGGCTCTTAATGAACAGGGAAGAAAGGGTCAGGCTCAGAAAAGCCACACAGCTCTTCAGGCAAGTCCAAATTCACAGCCAGGTCCCTGCTTTGAACCATTGGCTCTGAAGCATCCCCCCCCGCGCCCCCCCCCCCCCCCCCGCTCCGGAAAAACTGGAGCTCGCTTGGTGGCCTCAGAGCCTCTTTTATAAGTGGATGTCTTTACATCTTTGATGTAAAGTGGCATGCCTCCCAGGGGGTAAAAAGAGAGGCACCAAGTGGAGATCTATGTCCCAGAATGGACGACTTTCTCTTGCCTGTCCCCCAGCCAGACCCACAGCAGCCTCTGAGACTAGTTAGGAATGCTTTCTTCTACTAGCTTGGAATGTTCCCTTTCCTGGTTTTCCAGCTACCTCTCTCTGGGTCCATGCAGTCCTCCTTACTGGTTCTTCCTCCTCCCTCCTTCCCCATCCTCCCCTTTCCTCCCCTTCCTCTCCCTTCCTCCTCCTACCCGCAGAAGTTCTCCAGGATTCCTGCCCAGGCCTCTGTCCTAACCCACTGTGAGCTTTCCCTGCCGGCTTTCATCAGCTCAGGTTAACAGCCATCTTGGTGCCACCCAGAGATGCAGACATGCTTCCAGTTTTTTCTCTGCTCCCTCCACCCTGAGGCCTTTTAGCCCAGTCAGTGTGTCCCAACAAAACTGGTAACTGGGCCACGAAGCTGCCACCCACTATTGCTTCCTTACCTTACCTTGCTCAGCAGCTCTCCCGTTAACCTTGTGGCCCTTGTTGGAAGCGGCCACATTACCCGGACTCCCTGCTCTCCCTCAGCCCCAATATCCAGTCAGCCAGCCCCCAGTTCTTCAGCTGAGGCCGTAGACTAGCTGAGAAAGCACACACATGCGCGCGCGCGCGCACACACACACACACACACACACACACACACACACAGAGCCCCCCCCAGTCCCCCACGTTTTACCAAGTTCGTCCTTGACAACAACAACAACAAAAAAGACCCCATGGCACAATGCAATTTCTTCATTTCTCAAAATTCTGAGTGAAGGGCAGGAAGGAGCAAAGAAAAGTGGTTTCGCAGCCTTGATGGGAACAAGGCTCCCTTGAGCTGCCATGAGGCAGGGATGACAAATGAAGCCCCCCCCCCGCCCCCGCAGCCCATGGCCTCCCACATCTGCAGCTTCACGATGCCGCCAGCCACTGACACGCAGGCCCCAGCAGCTACATCCCGAGGGCCCCCCACTCACCCCGGCCTCTGTGCCCGCAGACAGGCCCCGCTCGGCTCCCCTTCCCGGGGTGGGGGGGGGCAGGCTGCTCCCAAAGTTTCCTTTGAAACCCCAGTAGCATGGTGCTCAGAGACCAGGGTGCACTCCCTGCTGATGACAGTGCTCTCATCTCTCCCTAGAATTTCCTGCTGTTTGGTGCAGATGTTCACTACAGCTGAAGTCGTCATGGGTGCCGGGGGGGCCATCAGCCCTGCCAGGAGGGGGCGGGGTTGTTGGCACCCACTCCTGATGTGCCCGTAGGGGCACAGGCTGCCTTTCCCCAGCCCTTTTACCAGAGATTCTTGCAAATTTCTCTGAACTCAGATTCGGAAATGATCTAAATACAGAAACTTCGTTCCTTGAGAAAGTGTGCGGTGTGTATACTTCAGGGATTATGCCTTTTCCTGCAAGGGCTAAGTCTGCACAGAGATTTCCTCCAAGAATTGCTTTCCAGTTGTTACCACACTATTTCTCATCGCGCTTCATACCCCACCCCCCGCAAAAAAACACTTCTTTTTCTGTGCAATTCTGTGTGATGGTATTATTTCTTGGTTTTTGCTCATTCTTTCATTCATTGGCTGCACCCAGCATGCCCTGCAGCACCAATTCACAGACACAATCACCTCTTTCCATTCCTCTGATTAATCTCTTGAGCCCCCACATGCCCTTCTTAGCAGAAAGTCTCATGTCCCTTTCTTCCTTTCTTTTTCTTAGATTTATTTATTTATTTGAGAAAGAGAGAGCAGGGGGAGGGACAGAGGGGGAGGAAGAGAGAAACCCAAGCGGACTCCCCACTGAGCACGAAGCCCTCCCCGGGGCTGGATCTCAGAAACCTGAGATCAGACCTGAGAGGAAACCAAGAGTCCCACGCTCAACTGACTGCACCACCCAGGCGCCCCTCTTTGTCCCCTCTGAAGACACCCCTCATTCCACACTTCCCAAGAGTATCTGGGGTTTACTTAGTCGGAAGGGAGTGAGTCTTGCTTCCTAAGGTCAGGCAGAGAGAGTTCATAGAGTGGATCCATCCAACTAGGCTGCTGTTCCTGCCACTGCCACACTGTATCGCTGTTGAGCAGCTCTCCTGCGCAGCCTCCCGTCTTCCTGTGTGGGCCTCAAAATCCGGCGCCTGTTGCTCTTGTCGCCACCACCCGGTGTCGCTGTTGAGCACCTGCCCTGCCCAGCGTGTTTCCCTGCCCCACGCTTGGGCTCTGTAATGTGGCTCCCTTTTCCCAAGCTCTCCTGACCAGCCGTCGAGCCCAAAGCAGAGCACTGGGCCAGAGGACAGAGGCCATTGGAGTTCTTAGCCAGTCACATCCTCAGCTGCAATTAGTTCTTCGCCGTGACTCTCCAGGCTGGCATGGAAGCCAGACCACCAGCCCAGACTGTCCTTGGGCCCTTGGTGAGTCTGAGGGCTCCGGGCCATTTCCCATCGTGGCACACCAGCTGTGGCCATCTCAGGCCATTAGCCGGGTCCTCCTAGCATGGACTGAGCAGTCCTGGAAGGCTCTTTCACGGTTGACATTTGGTCCAAGACCAGAAAAATGAGGAGTCTGAAGCACACAGTGGGGTGTGGGATGACATGACCAGATTTGGTTTTAAATGTGTTTTGTGGTGACTCCTGAAGGGATTGGAGGGGCTAGAGTGGAAGGGATGGGTACAAATTGGGAGCCTGTTGTAAATCAGACTTCATCCAGGTTGCTTAGTGAAAACGGAGGAGCATGTGTAGTGAGGAGAAGCAGATGAAAGACATTTAAAATTTTTTGTTTTTAAAGAAAAATGCATATGCTCTGCGAACATCATTGATTCTCTGTTAAATGGGGGTAGGGATCCTGGGGCCACACGGGAATGGAGGGGCATCGATCAAGCCCAGCACACCAATGATTTCATTAATCCTCATGGCACTTTCCATCCCCCAAGGTGGGGATCACTCACTCTTTTTAGACTGAATCACCCTCCCTGGACTACACAGCGGGCCAGTGGCAGAACTGGGATTCCCACCCTCAGAGACGCCCTCTAAGCCCATGCTCTTTCCACTCCCCACAGACGTCAAAATCTTGTCTGTTGGGAGCTTGGCCTGTTTAAGGCAGGACTGCTGTGTTCCATTGCATAGATCGTGTACTGTAAAAAGGCATCAGGCTGAGAGAACAAAATCTTTTCTCTAATTTGTTCCACCAAGAGAGTGCACCTTTTTCTATTTGCCAAAAGCTCACGGAGGCAGAGTAGGAACAGAAAAGTAGCGTGTGAGGCTGGAAGGAAGAGCATGAGTGGAAACACAGCACAGGATGAAGTTGGGAGGCTTTCAGACTCCTAAGGACTCTGGATTTTCTTCCAAAAAATAAGGGAAGTCATTGAAGAGTTTCAAGGAGGAAAACAACACAATCCAAGTCGCAATTCTGAAAGACCCATCTGGTTGGGGTGGGGAGCCTCGCCGCTAAGTGTGGGACCCAGCCCTGCCCTCCCCTACCTTCACTTCCTCTCCCGCCATCCTCTTTGGGGGTAGTTGGCCCCTCCAACCCTGACCCCCTACTTCCCAAACATTCAGGCAGCCCCTGTGCCCTACTCTCTACAGAAAAAAAAAATGTCATTATTTCTTGGACCTAAAGACTAGTGAATGGAACACACTGTGCCCCGTGGACGGCTCTCTGATGGGGGAAATAGGCAGTTGTTTGGGGTATGATTTGCAGAGAATTCCCCACCATGCTCCAAATGATTGGCCATGCTGCCAACAAAACCACTCTGAGCAACTTCTCCCTCCAGGCTAAGCATCGCCAGCTCCAAATGATTGCTAGCGTATGGGTTTTCTTTTGGGGCTGTTGAAACTGTTCTAAAAGTAGCTGGTGGCGATGGGGGCACAACTCTCTGAACACCCTAAAAACCCCTGAACCTTGCGTGCACTTGAATGGTGAACGTGAAAATATGTGAACGTGAACGTGAAAAATATGTCCATAAAGCTGTTAAAAAAAATAAAATCGCCACTCCAGTCTGCCTGAAAGCTCACCATTCAAGCAGCTTCCCTTCTGGGTTAGGCATTGCCTTTGGGGGTTTCTTTTGGAAATGCTGACTTGTTAAATAGGCAGGAGGTGTTCCCTACTGGGGGAGAGAATAGGAAGCAGGTCCCAAGGAGACTAACCACTACATTTGCCATTTTGCCACATCCCACTGGTGGCCATGTGTGGCCCATGTCTTCACACTTATTATCTCATGTCATCCTCATGGCCACTTCCAAAGGTAGACCGGTGGGGAGGGGGGAGCCTGAGGTTTGGACAGGCTATGTGGCCCACCCAAGGTCACTGAGCTCAGGGCCTGGTTTCAAAGGCCAACCCAGCCCCTAGTGGGCCGCACAGCTTTCCAAATGTTACTTAACCTCTCTGATCCTTCTCTGAAAAGTAGAGATAAAACCTTGCCCTCCTCTTTGGTGTGAGTTTTTTGGGAGGAATCCGTGGTACAGTTAGTTAGTAAGCTCGTGACTTGGTGGTTAAGAGCATGAGCTATGGCCCCAGACACGGTGGTTTTAAATCCCAGCTCTGCTATTTACTAGCTATGTGACCTTGGGCAATTAGCTGGCCTTCAATCCCCAACGTGGGGTCCAAACTCATGACTCTGAGATCAAGACCTGAGCTGATGTGCTTAACTGACTGAGCCACCCAGGTGCCCCAATAAATACTTATTTTTTAAAATGATCTAGGATTTGAATCCCCAACTGTGTGACTCAAAGCCACTATGTCATGATTTTCAAAGTGTGATCTGGGCCTGCCTGCCTCGACAGGCCTACCCCCAAGAAGCCAACCACCGGCTGGCCAGAAATCTGAGTTCCATGATGAACTCATGGTGTGACCAGTCCTTCCCCCTCTCTCGGTCTCAATCTCGCCATCTGTAAAAGCAAGCGCCCTCTGGAATTCCCAGAAAGGAATCCAATAAAAGCAGCTCTGGCAAAGAGTAAAAGAATCTTTCCTTGCTGAGAAATTTTCATTTTCACAGAAGCTCCTTAGGGTCCCCCAAAGCTATCAAGACCCAGCAAGATGAGGCTATGGCTGGGATTTTAGATGCTGCCAATAGCAGAGGCCAAGAGAGGGTGAGGGAAATGTGGGAGGGTCCTCAGGTTCCTCAGAGCTCCCCTGGTGTGAGGGGCTGTGAATCCAGCAGTACGAGTAGGTGACACAGTCTTCAAACCCCACTGGATCATCGCTGACAGTACTATTTTCTTCTGTAAATCCGAACGCACGGATCTGCAGGTGATGGGGCTGGAAGAGGAGGCTGCCATAAATGTCAAACTCTCAACCCCAAGAGTACCCCACAGAGATCCAGAAAGACAGGTCTTCATGACATCAGTCTCTCTCAGCTAGAGCCGACGTTCTCAGGCATGTGAGCCCTGTGATAGAAAACTGCATGAAAACAGGAATGAACAGAGTTATAGAATCGCTGAGCCTGGAAGGAAATCGGAGTTCATTTTAGTCCCTTGTTCTCAAAACACGGTCCAAGACGGGCACCACCTGGGAGCTTGTTAGAAATGCAGAGTCTCAGGGGCGCCTCAGTCCATAGAGCATGCGACGCTTGATCTGGGCGTGGTGAGTTAGAGCCCCACCTGGCACGTAGAGATGACTTGAAAAAAATACACACCCCACAGTGGAATATTATTCAACCATGAGAGAGGAGGAGGGGGTTTTGTTTGTGCCATTTGCCACAACATGAATGGAACTTGAGGGCATTATCCTAGGTGAAATAAGTCAGACAGAGAAAGACAAATACATATGGTCTTACTTATATGTGGAATCTAAAAAAGCCAAACTCATAAAAACAGGGAGTAGAATGGTTGTTACCAGAGGCTGGGGTGGGGGAATCCGGGAGATGTTATTTAAGGAGACAAACTTGGAACAAGTAGATAAGTCTTGGAGATCCAATGTGCAGCATAGAGATTAAAGACAGCAATTCTGTATCATAAACTTCAAAGTTCCTAAGAGACTAGATCTTAAATGTTCCCATCACCAAAAAAAAAAAAAAAAAAAAAAATTACATGACCTGATAGAGATGCCACCTAACTCCAGAGTGGTAATCATATTGCAAAATATTAATGTATCAGATCAACACATTGTACACCTTAAATTTATATGCCAATTATATCCCCAAAATAAATTTACAAAGAAGTAAACAAGATTCCCCGGATGATTTGAGAAACTCTGTCATGGTCTAACACCTTTATCTGCATTGGCGGGCAAGGAAAGTGAGGATCAGAGGGGTGTGGTTTGTCCCATGTCACACAGCCTGTCAGGAGCAAAGTCTAGACAAGGACCTGGGCTTTTTTGCTACTAGTCCTTCCTATTTCATCACTCTGTGTTTTGGCACATTCTGCTCCCTCCTCCTGGACTGCCCTCTGCTCTCCCCTCCGCAAAACGTCGATGTGACCTTCAGGACGCAGCAGGATGCTACCTCTCTACAAAGTCTTCCTCTCGGTGGCCCCCAGAAACTCCTTTGGTGGCAGAGCATGGGTTGCTGTGTATTTATAGTGCTGTCTTTTGTAGCCTACTGTCCCCACAAGAGACCTGTACAGACTTTGGCAAAGAATTCAAAGCTTTCCACAAGAGGAAGGCATTTGCTGCAAAAGATCAGTAAGCACAGGAGAAAAGTTCGGTGTGCTAATTGTGTCCATCAAGGTCCAGGCAGGAAAAGAGAGCCCATCTCAGCTGGTTCTTGGGATTCAAATTAAGGGGCTATTTATAGTAGTGGGAGACAAGCTTAAGGACACCGGCAGAAGATGCTAAGGGACCCAGGAACTAGCGTCCCTAGTTTCTGCCTTAAAGCAGCGAAGACAGGAGTCCGGTGTCCAAGCCCAGGGACGGATGGAGCCACGGGTGAGGGGTTTGGGGGGGTGATACAGCCGCTGTCAGACTGAGATGCAAAGCATGGAGAGAGCTGAGACGTGCCCTGTTCCCTCTCTCTTCCAGACCTCTGACTTCCCGTCCTACTGCCCTTTGGTTGAGCCCAACTGCAGATGAGGAAAGTGAGTCACAGAGTGCCCAAGGTCACACAGTGGGCAAGTCAGGATTCAACGCAGGCCAGGCGGTCCCAGAGTCCATGCCCTTAACCTCACCCTGTTTCCTGCTTTATGTTCACTCCCTCCCTCAACACTGATCTCCTAGGTACCACTCCATATTCCAGGCACTGCGGTTTCCAAATTCTGGGTTTTCCAAACTCTTTCTACCAACACTTTTGTAATCAGAATGCATCAATCACCGGCAGCAGATGGACAGCCCGGGAGAAGACAGGCCCAGGGGTTCTGAGCAGACTTGCAGTCATGCTGCTCCTGGAGCCTCTGTTGGGTCCCAGGTCACCAGGAGGGACCTTGAGCCACGGGTGGGCACCCGTGGGGGTGGAGGCCTGGCCTAGGGCCATGTGGCACGCTGGCTGGCTGGGCAGCGTCCGAAGGCCACTTCTGTGGGAATTCTCACCCCTGCCAACGGCCCCCAGTCTGGGACATCCTCAGACTGCTACCGAGGAGTGACAACTGGTGTCCCCAGGCGGTCCCCACTCTCCAGACCGTCTTCCCCTACTCCACACGGGAGTCACCTGCCCTTTCTCCCTCATTTTACAGAGGCAAACTGGGGCACAAGGAAGACACGGGTTTGCTGAGGGTCACACACCAGGCAGGAGCTAAGCCATGTCAGAACCCTGGTTCCCAGCTCCCAGCCCAGGGCCCCTCCCCACCTCCGCAGGCTGAGTCTGGGAAGCAGATGCCCCTGACGCAGGGGGAAGCCTTGCCTGCTACCAGGCTTTGTCCTTGCCCTTGGCTTGGCCTGGAGTGGCTCCTCCAGAGTATGGCTCCTGCTCATCTTTGGGGTCTCAGCTCAGCACGTCACCTCAGAGAAGCCTTCCCGGACCATCGTTTTGGAATGACATCCACAGATTTGGATTCAAATTCCTGCCGTGTAACTGTGACCAAAATCACTTCACCTCCCTGAGCCTCAGATCCTTCAGCTAAAATGAGACAGAGACACGTGCGTTAGAGGGCCGAGAGGTATATGCACAACCAGCGCGGAGCCCGGCACAGGGCAGGAGCTCATAGCTCCTGGTTTCCTGCCCCTTCCCGCCCCATGCTGCAGGGATCACGGGATTCTGCAGCCTCAGCCCTGCCCTCAGGAGCACGCAGGCTGGGGCCGGGGGTGGTGTGCAAGGGACCCCCAACAAACCTCAACCCAAAGGACACCAACAACAGGGGACAGAGGAGCCGAGAGATCCAGACTGTAGGCTTCCCTGTGTTCCATGGTGGGGCGGTTCTGATCTTAACCAATTCCAATGCCTTTTATGACCCATTGGGAAGAAACTGTTACTCCTGCCACATTTGATCTGTTGAGGTGATCACAGAGACCCAACCCAATGTCAGTGGGAGGATACAGAGACTCCACCTTTTGATGGAAAGAGTATAAAAGAATTTGTGGACATATTTTTAAAGGACCACAGTTACAAAAAAGCAGAGTGGTTACTGCTATGATGGAGAAAATGCAGATATTCTGGGACCTCAGTGGAGGACTTCTCTCTAATCCAGGGAAATGTGGGGGTGATCAGAGAAGGCTTCCTGGAGGTGGAGGCAGAACAAAATTCACAAATATAGGATCTCTGGGGAGGGGGTGGAGAGAGGGAAGGAATCCCTATGAATTAAGCACAATCCTTATTATAAATTTTGTTTCCTCAATGAAATTTTATTATCTTTACTTACTGCGAATACAACATGTCCCCCAAGAAAATAAAAAATTTAAATACCAACAAACAAAACGATTTTTAAAACACTCCTGCCCGTCTAAACAGAGACAATCCCTCATAACTCCTTGCTAAAAATTTTCCAGACTGGCAAACATCGGTACAGAACCTCACTATACGGTGTCATTGGAAACTGCCCCCTCATGAGCATCTTTCCAGATCAAGAAATACATTTATTTCTGCAGCCTCACTTTTAAATGTACCATAATTAATTTGGCCGGTGTCCTCTTGTTGGACCCTGAAGGTTGGGTCCCGCTGCTGGCCTGCCTGCTCCATGCAGCGCAGCGATGGGCGCCTTGGTGAAGTGGCATATTTGCACACTGATGTCAGTATGTACTGACGTTCCAGAAGCAGAACTTCAGGGTTACCAGGCATGAAAGCGTTTAAAGATTTGCCAAGCTGCCTTCCAGAAAATGTTACCACCAGCAAGGTTTGAGAAAGCCTGGTTTCCCACGGGGGCATGGCGGAAAGATTTCTTTAAACTCAACTCTGTTTGTTTAAAAAAAAAGATAAGAATTTGGCTGGCGCCAGACCCGGCTTTGACTTCCAGCTCCACCACTTGCCAGGTGTGGGATCTTGAGGGAGTACCATGACCTCTCTGAGCCTCCCAGTCTGTAACCCCAGGCCTTCCCAGCAATGAATGTGGGGTCTTTTTGTGGGAAGGGTGGACACAGATTGTCACCTGGGGCCAGGCCAACCCACCCAGCAACCGGCTTCTAAACATGACCCATGACCCCAGCAGTGTTGCAAGCAAGTTCCAGTCTCTGTGCCTCCCATTCCCGATGCCACGATCCCAGGAACCGCCCCCGCTCAGGAGCCACCCTTGCCTCAGCCCCCTTGCTACTTAAGGGGGGTGGGGCCCGCTGGGGCCACTACACTGGGAATCCAGGAGAATCCAGGATGAGGGCCTTGGCTCAGGCCCTGCCTTCTCTACTGCTGAGACTACTGCTCACGCCCACCCCAGGCGCCCTGGGTACCAACCCCGGCCTGGTGGTCAGGATCACCAACAAGGGCCTAGAGTATGGTAAGAAGATATGGCTGTTGGCTGGACTTGGCCGACCTGCCGGGCGCCAGACTGCTCTGGAGCTACTTGGGCACGTTACTTGTCTGAGTGGTGGGCCCCTACTAGCCGATGGGGAGAAGGATTTGGAGCAAGAGTTGATTTGGGAGAAAGTTTCCAGGATACAGTGCAGGAGAGTGGGAAGGTGAGCTGAGAAGGGGGAGCCACCAGAAGACAGGAGAGGTGTGTTATGAACCCAGCCACTACCCACTGACTGGGACAATTCCACCAGAAAGTTCTTGGTAGGGTTTGAAAACATATGTCTTAAATCTAGAAGGCAGAATGGTGATGACCCCCAGAGGAAGGTTGTGATCCAGAGAGGGCAGGAGGGAGCCTGCGGGGGTGCTGGCTCTGAGGGGTGGCTACGTGGCTGCAGAAGCATCTAAAAGTTATCTGGCAATGTCTTTTATGTATATCTCAATTTTAGAGAATGAACAAAAATAGGACGACTTTTTGAAAAAGACGCTGAAACAAAGCGTCAGAATCCATCCATCCAGAGAGTAGGGAGCTGAGTCGTTTATACACCACTCCCCGCGATAACGGAACCAGAGCTCTCCTCACATTTGTGGAGCCTGAACTGCCTAATCTGTTAAATGGGGTAATAACATTTCCCCAGGTAGGGTTGTTGGGAGCAGAGGAAAGGAAATCAGGGAAGGCTTCTTGGAGGAGGTTCAGGGAGGTACAAAAGATGAGTGGCACTTGACCAGGGACAAGCGGTAGCATTCTGGCAGAAGGACCGGCACGGGCATTCTCTCAAGGGAGGAGTGCCAGTTGGAAAGAGAGGAGGCCCCTGGTCTTCTGTGTACACATGCGCTCCTTGAGGGCAGAATCCTGGGTCCCTCATACATCTGAACAAACAACGAGTGCTAGTAAGAGCTGTTTATATTGAAAGCCTAAATCAGGCAAAATTTGCCTTTGGTTCCTTTCCACTGTGTGATTGATTGTACCATGTTCACTTTGCCAATTGGCTAGAGCTGGACATTTTGGTCGTTTCCATATTTTTAATAACATAAACCCCGCTTTGCTGTTCCAGGCCTGAGTGCCTGGCGTGGGCCACGCACCAAGCTAGGAGTGCGTGTCATCCCCCCCACACACCCCTTTTGTGCTCTGCAGTGATCTCCTTTAATCTTCATGCCAGCCCAGTAAAGAAAGTTCTGTGGCCATTGCCATGGAGAAGATGAAGCTGAAGCCTTCCTCAAGGTCACCCTGCTAGAGAGATGCCAGCGCCAGGATTCTCTCCCTCGAATCCCTACAGTGTCTTCTGCACAGGCTAGACGCTGGGAAGGACAGAACAGAGGAGCACCCACCCACGCACACAGCACTCCTCCCCTTGTGGGGTTGTTGACAAAGACACTGTTCCCTCCCCCACAAATTGGGCACCCACATAACAGCACCACGTGAAATGCAGTGATGCTCCTGTTTCTCATGTCACTTCGTACGCAACAGGGGCTCAATAGTCTGTAACTGTCTTTTAGAGGGGAGGCAGGCAGGCAGGCTGGGCTGACTTGCAGCTTTTTTCCTGTCCACAGTGGCTAGGGAGGGGTCGATGGTTCTGCAGAAGAAACTGCTCAGAATCACGCTGCCTGACTTCACCGGGGACTTCAAAATCAAGCCCTTTGGCCGAGGGCACTATGGGTTCCACAGGTGAGGCTCCCTTCTGCTGGGGCCCTGAGGTGGCTGGGAGTAGGGGTGGAGCTCTGGAGGGCGGGGAGGGAGAACCCCAGGACTTCCTTGGGGCAGCTATGGGAGAGTTCCTCGCAGTGTTCAGAGCGAAGTCCTGGGAGGGAATTAGGTTCCCTCATTTATTCATTCATCCAGCAAATATCAATGAAGACCTACTAGCTGCGTGATCTGAGCCTTGGTTTCCTTATCTGCAAAATGGGGATGACACTGTGATAATCCAGGCTTCGGCCTGGCCTCGGCATGTAGTCCAGAAGGGAAGATAGACCTTAAACTTTAAATATAGTAGCCCAACTGTTAGAGCTAAGGTTTGCCCACCCAGGGGAGTCAAGGAAAACTTCCCAGAGGCAGGGGCATTTGAGCTGAGTCTTCAAAGGATCACTGGACATGAGCAGCTGATGCCCAAAAAAAGGCATAAAAATGCTTGTGGAGCAACAGGTGATGGAGGAGGGCAATCGAGTCACAGCTCAGCGCCCCTGCCTGCCCACTACCATTGATAGCTCCACTCATTCTTTCTTTAATTCAGTCCATTAGCGAACATTTATTGAGCACCTACCACGTGCCAGGCATATCAAATGGAACTTGACCACTGTTTTCCCACTGACGGCCCCGCAATGTGTGTCGTCTTGGTTTGTGTCTCCCAGCACTTTGTTCCTTTTCTTGGGGCGGGCCTTGGCCTCCCCTGAATCCAATCCCCCACCTGGATCTCTCGAGGGAGAGGATGGCTCCAAGAAGGAGCTGCAAACCCAGAGGGGTGTGCCGAAGTGCCCTATTCCGGATCCCACCCAGGATCATGACCTTCATGGGCTCTGATCCCGACGGCGTGACTCCGGGCAAATGCATCTCTATTTCCGCCTCCGTAAACAGGGAGCAAGAACAGCGCTGACCCCTCTGAGAGGCACGGGTGACATAAAGGATGCAACGCACTCAGCATGGCCGCATGGTCAGCACAGAGCACGCCTCAGGCGCTCAGGAAGTGGGGGGTGCCCCACGCCTGCCTAGAACCCGCTCTGCCAGCCAAGTCCCCACGGGGTGAGGCGGGAGCCAAGCTGAGGCTGACGCCGTGCTCCCTGTGTCTCTCTCCTCAGCCTGAGCATCCACAGCTGTGAATTGCGTGGCTCTGCTCTGACGCCCCTGCCCGGCCAGGGCCTGAGTCTCACCATCTCTGACTCCTTCATCAGAGTCCAGAGCGAGTGGAAGGTGCGCAAAGCATTCGTGTAAGTGGAGTATGCTCCCAGGCTCTTGGGCCCTTGGCCTTGGCCTTTGTCCCATCCTTCTTGGGTGCAAGGTGTTCCTAGCTCATCGGAAAGGCCCCATGGTGGATGGAAAGAGCCCACAGGGGTCCGAGGCCTGGCTCTTAGTTGAGTCTCTTCCCTTCTCATGCTTTCCTGATAGGGTTGTGGGTGACCTAAATGAGAGAATTCTGTGTCTTTTTAGTTTGCTTTCCCCAACAGCAGACCCTAAGACAAGAATTCAAGCGTAAGTACTTTATCTGGGAAATGACCTAAGGAAACATCCATGGGGGTGGAAAAGGGAGGCAGGGAGGGAAGGAAGTCAGCTGGGCAGCCGACTGGAGCTCAGCCCTCCTGGGGACCTCTGGAGACCATGCAGGCAGAGCACACCTCTGAGTTACCCCAACTCAGCCATTATGACCACTTCTTCCTGTTTGCCGCTGGTCAAGGGGGGCTCCCAGGGGCAGGAACTCCCTAGCACTTTGAACTGTTCTCAACCTCCAGGGTCCTTGGATGGAAGGTGGGTTGGTCTGCTCGAGCTGCCATACTAAAATATCACGGACTAGGTGGTTTCAGCAACACTTCTGGAGATCCAAGGTCCACGGTCAAGGTGTCAGCAGGCCTAGTTTCTTCTTAGGTCTCTCTCCTTGACTTGCAAATGGTGGCCCTCTCGCTGTAATCTCGCATTGTTGTCCCTCTGTGTGCATGCACCCCAGTGTCTCTCCAAGTCCTCTTCTTATAAGGGCACCAGTCAGATTGGATTCTGGCCCACCCTGATGGCCTCATTTTTTTTTAAGTTTATTTATTTAAGTAATCTCTACACCCAGCGTGGGGCTCGTACTCACAACCCCGAGATCAAGAGCAGCATTCTCCACTGACTGAGCCAGCGAGGTGTCCCCCTAATCGTCTCATTGTAATGGCATCAATTCTTTAAAGGCTCTACCTCAAATGTAGTCACATTTGGAGGTCCTGGGGTTAAGGACTTCAACAGATGACTCTGGGTGGGGGCACACAATTCAGCCCATAACAGGAGGGTTGACCAGTCTTTTCTGGGTGACCCAACCGTATTTATACTTTATACTTTATTTTTTTAATTTTATTATGTTATGTTAGTCACTATACAATACATCATTAATTTTTGATGTAGTGATCCACGATCCATTGTTTTCGTGTAACACCCAGTGCTCCATGCAGTACGTGCCCTCCTCAATACCCATCACCAGGCTAACCCATCCCCGCTCCCCCCTCCCCTCTAAGACCCTGTTTGTTTCTCAGAGTCCATAGTCTCTCATGGTTCATCTCTCCCTCTAATTCCCACCCCCCCATTTTTCCCTTCCTTCTCCTAATGTCCTCCATGCTGTTCCTTATGTTCCACAAATAAGTGAAACCATATGATAATTGACTTTCTGTGCTTGACTTATTTCACTTAGCATCATCTCCTCCAGTCCCGTCCATGTTGATGCAAAAGTTGGGTATTCATCCTTTCTGATGGCTGAGTCATATTCCATTGTATATATGGACCACATCTTCTTTATCCATTCCTCTGTTGAAGGGCATCTTGGCTCTTTCCACAGTTTGGCTATTGCGGACACTGCTGCTGTGAACAGTGGGGTGCATATGGCCCTTCTTTTCATAGACCTGCACTGTCCAATACAGTAACTTCTAGCCATGTGTCTTCACTGAGTACTCGAAAAATAGCTGGTACAAATTGACATCTGCTATAAGCATGAAACATCAGATTTGAGGATTCGGTACAAAAAAGAACAGAAGAAACCTCATTAGTGACATTTTGTGTCTGGCTTCTTACATTTATCATAAGATTTTTGAGGTTCATCCACATGGTAGCATGCATTAGTGCTTTATTCCTTTTTATGGATGAGTAATATTTCATTGTGCAGATAGACCACATTCACCCTTATTCTTTTTGTTTTTTTTGAAAGGAGTAGGGTGGGGCAGAGGGAGAGGGAGAGAATCCCAAGCAGGCTCCGCACTCAGCACAGAGCCCAATGCAGAGCTCAACCTCACGACCCTGAGATCATGACCGAAGCCGAAACCAAGAGTCGGACGCTTAACTGCCTGAGCCACCCAGGTGCCCCTACTCTCATTTGTTTTAAAGCCTGCGTGGCATAGATGCCTATGACTTACTGAACCCGTCCCTACTAGCTGACATTTAGGTGGTTCATCACTTTTTGCTATGACCCATGCTGCTTCCATGAGCTGCCCCACTCATATCTGGGCAGGAAGAGCTGCAGAGTAAAGCCTTAGAAGTAAAATTCCTAGACCAAAGACATGTGCGTGAGGATGGATCCCGGCAGTCCATATTCCAGAGGTGCTCTCCCCACTGCAGCCCCTGGGACCTCTGTTTACCCATACCTACTCCAACTTCAGAACTTCCATCCGACAGGTGAAAACTGGCATCATTGTTATTTTCATTTTTAATAATGTTTCATATGCTTAGTTGCAATTGAACTTCCTGTTTGATATCTTTGATCCCTCTTTTTAATTTTTTTTCTTTTGGGTTGTTTTGTCCTTTCCTTATTAATTTATGAGCTTGTTCTTTGTGTATTAAGGAAATTAGCTCTTTGGCTGGCTCACCATGCAGAGTCTTTCTTTCTTTCTTTTTTTACTTTGAATATGGCATTTTTTTGTTCACTGAAGTTTTAATTTTCTATTGCTGGCAAGTTTATCAACCATTTCCTTTAAGCCTCCTGAGACTTGGATCCTACGTAGAAAGGCTTTTGCTCACCCGTTCCCAGAAATAACTAGACCCAGGCTTTCTTCCTGATCTTTTATGGTCTTATTTGTAATAAATCCTTACTTTGTAATAATTTTCCCAATTAAATTTTTATTCCAGCTCCACTTATTTTGGGGTAAGAATTGAGCTTCATATTTTACCCACAAATGGTGGCTGATCTTAGTCTAGGAATGGATTATTGCTTCTCTTGTCTCCTCCAGGAAACTACATGGCTCCCTTGATGTGCAGGTCAAGGGCATTACCATTTCGGTCAACCTTGTCTTGGGCAGGGAGCCCTCTGGGAGGCCCACCGTCACTGCCTCCGGCTGCAGCAGCCACATTCGAGACGTGGAAGTGGACATATCGGGAGATTTGGGGTAAGTCACCACTGGGACACTGGCCCGCTTGACCCCTGGGTGCAGCCCGAGGCCCATCCAGCCCAAGGCCTGGCCTCTGATAAACATGTATGTCCAGGTGTAATGCAGGTGCACATCACAGGCACTTGGAGGTCATTCTTTGTGGGACCCTGCTGAGATTAACAGATGCAGGCTCGAGCCAGGAATACTGGTGGAGACCACCATCAGGTGAATGAAATCTGTTAGAGGAACACAAGGGCTTTTGGCCGCAGGAGAGTGTGTGGACAATGTACAAGTCCTCGGGGACGTATCTTTGAGCCTCAGTTTCCTTGATTAGAAATATGTGGATTCTCAAGCCTCTCCCCTAAATCTACTGAATCTGACTGGGGGCAACAGGTGGCTTGGGTGCCAGATGCGCTGAATCAGTGAGTGTGCTGGGGGCTGGGACTCCACATTTTCATCCTGTCTGGATTCTGAGACACAGCAGGGTCCCAGGAGGGGGTGAGGAGGGCTCCCTTGGGGACCGGCCTGGTCAGAGGCCAGGGCCAGGCTTTGCTGCCTCACTGTCCCTGCATTCAGTGACACACAGCTGACCGTCCACTGTTCTCTCCCCAGGTGGCTGTTGAATCTTTTCCACAACCAAATTGAGTCCAGGTTCCGCAGAGTATTGGAGAGCAAGGTAGGAATGTCCAAGCTGCTGGCATCTGCTGTGTCACTCAAGGCCTAGGTGGACACCCTCACTGGCAGTTATGCAGTCTGCCACTCCCCATCTCTGGGGTCTCTCTGGCCCTGGACGGCCAGGCTGACTGGCCCAGACATATTTAGCCCCAAGGCCCCGAGAGGACAAATCATTTGCCCAAGGTCATGGAGCGTGGTCAAGCTGGGGCAAAATGTAGGTCCCTGGACTCCAAGTGTGTTTAGTGAGGCAGAGAATGGTTTGATGTTCAGCGGATGGTAAAACAGCGGGAGTGAACAGAGACTCCTGCCCCTCCCTCTCCTTGACCTTGCTCACTGCCCCCCACCCCCAAATGCCCTGCACTCCACAAGGCCAAAAAGGAAATCAGCACTTAGGGGCCTGCAGACACAAAGCAGGACACTTGGGAAATGTGAGAACCAGATTGGAGCCTTGGTTCCTACCTGGGTGTGCTCATAAGCACCTGCGCTGGAGGGGAAGGCAGCACGGTGTCATTTTTTTCCCATTAAAAAAGTGTGAAATCTCCCAAATTTTGAAATCTTTGACAAAACAAAGAGGTTTCGTGTTAACAAATACTTCACCCCAAAAATCCCATTTCTGAGGTATCATGGACCCGGAGCTGTGTCTGTAGCAAAGACTGTGCTTCGGAAGGGAGAAGGTCATGAAAGAGGAAAGAGGAACACACACACATAGACACACGCGCACACGCACACATGCTCCACTGAGGCCCACGGCTGGTCTTGTGCCCCTGGTGGTTGAAGTGGGAATAGCAGACAGACCCCAGAGATGGGGAGTGGCAGACTGCATTCTGTTCCTTTTCTTGTTTTGGGGTCCTGGGGTCTAGGTGAGCCTGAGAAATATGCCAGCCTCCTTCTTGAGCACCTCACTTCCATGTTGCCATGCCTTTCTCAGTAGGACATAGTATTCTTCAGCAGTGTGCTTTTATACTGCCCTGTTGATGATGGTGCAAATAAAGATTAGCAATAATGTTATATAATAATATAATTATTAATTAATTTTATACATATAATTAATTTTGCTTTGATTACTTAATATCATTAATGTGATACAGAAAATACCACTGTAAAACTATTCTTATTTATTACAATGGCGGCTATTTATTGAGCATGTGGCCTGGCCAGGAGTAGTGTGTTAAGCATTCAACAACTGAATATACCATCCATCTTAACCACAAGCTTTGAAGAAAGTGCCGTTTTCTGCATTTGACCAAGAAGACTCTGAGAAGCGGAGTAACTTGCCCAGTGGTCACCTTGCTGGTGAGGAGCTGGGTCAGCATCCAAACTTCCTAGAATATGGAGCAGCTTGTACCAAAGGCCTTCTAGGGGCTGGGTGTCTTGGGAAAGATGGAGATCTCACTTGATCCCTGACCCTTATGGGTCTTCAGAAATTTCCTTCTTTAGGCCTTTAGGAAGATCTGATGGGCCTTTGTCTGAAGGAAAAGTAAGAAGAGAACAGTCTCTAGTGAGGCCAGCAGTTTCCCGGTTCCCATGAAATCAACAATGACTGTCCCTCATCATTCCATTCTTTGCTTTTTGGCGGCAACCTGCGAAAACAAAGAGACTGGTACAGGATCTTTCAAATTCCCCACTGATGGTATTTGACCAGCAGGGCTAAGAATAACCACTTCCTGCATGTTTGCTCTCTGGGCCATATAGACTCACTGTCTCAGCCCCCTCACCCCCTAAAACTCCCTGGGAAGCACTTGGCCTTGTCACTGTATCCTGTGGGTGAGGACTCAAAAACAGGCAGAGATTCTGCAAAGGTCACACAGCCAGTGGGGGACTGGACAGGATTTGAACCCAGGTTTGTTTAACTTACCTACGACACCCTTAACCTGCCTCTCTAGGAGGCCCTGTGATGAGTCTGGGACTGAGGGCCGAAGGCCTTCCCTCCCCCATCATGCAAGTCCCCTCAGGGGTGGGGCATCCAGGGGGGCCTTTAGGAAGATCTGATGGGCTTCTGTCTGAAGGAAAAGTAAGAAGAGAACAGTCTCTAGTGAGGCCAGCAGTTTCCTGGTTCCCATGAAATCAACAATGACTGTCCCTCATCATTCCATTCTTTGCTTTTTGGTGGCAACCTGCGACCAAACTCCTTTCCCAAAACTAAGCCGTCTGCAAAGGAAGGTTAAGATTTCACCTCTTGCCTGCCCAACCCCCAGCATAGAGTTTCCCCACATCCCCATGCCTGATTCATGTCTGCTCACCCTTTTACCTGCCCTTAAAATGCCACCTCCCATATTCATGGAGCCCCCCTGTATACCTCTCCTTCCTCGTATACGTGGATCTGTCTGAGCAGAAGGTGGTGTGGCCCCTTAATCAAAACAACTATGTACTGTGGGGACACACACACACATGCACGAACAAAGAAAATATTTACATGTAAATCCAAATGTTTTAAGAGGCAGTAAATATAAATCCATTTGTCATATTGTGACACAGGGCCCAGAACTGTTCTTTCAAAATAGGCTCCTGATTGACATTGGACTTTGTCTTCCATGCATGAAACATCGATCTGCTACAAATTCCAGCTCAGATTTCTTTAACCACAATGAGAATTCAAAGACATTTGCAAAGCAATCCCAGTGCAGAATCCTTCTATATTTTTGTGATTTTTTTTCCTCCTAAGCCTTTTCTTGCGCACACCAAGAAATTTCTCTAAGCAGCTCACCTTTCCCAAGTACTTAGGTTTTCTCGGTCATATTTCATTGGTTTACACAATAAATATTCCAAGCGATTACGAGAGCAAATATAGCCACCAGGTTTGGGAACACACATTCCCTCTTCTTGAGAAGCATGCCACTCAAGTGGCGGCCACGAAGTGTGTGTGCCTACCGTGTGGTGGCCTCCAGGACACAAGCATCAGGGGAAACGTGGAAAACAGATCCGTCCAGCCAACCTGTGAAGTGATGATATTTGAGAAGTATCTACTAAGTACACACCTATATATTTCTACTGACCCGTCCAGTTCTGCTATTCAATTCTAAATTCTGGGCAGGGGGGGCCAGCACCTCACAAAGGAAAGTATCTTTCAAGCTGGAATTTCAGGCAGTGCCTCCAGCCAAGGTACCCTACCCGGCTGGGTAGCTGACTACCTAGCTCAGATGTCCAGCCCCGGGAAAAACTTGGAAAGGTCCGGATGGGCCCCACTGAGGTCCACATGGGGACCTGCATGTTTTTGATCATTTCTGTTCCCTGGCACATGACACGTGATGAGCACTGATACATTTTTGTGGAATCGACCAATGGGCTGATGTATGAATGATGACTACAGCAATTAGCACAGTGGGGGGCCCGCTCAGCCTTTCTCCTTCTGCATTTTTCAGATTTGCGAAATGCTCCAGAATTCGGTGACCTCGGACCTACAGCCTTATCTCCAAACTCTGCCAGGTAGGCTACTCCACCCATCCCTGGGATACTCTATTAATTTATATAAGCACATAAGCATGCCTTAGAAAACATTAAATGGGACAGAAGTGTAGAAAATAATTTTTTTAACTTTTTGTATTTTTTTATTTTTAAAGATTTTATTTATTTGAGAGAGAGAGAGAGAGCACAGAGAGAGAGGCAGAGGGAGAAACAGACTCCCCCCTGAGCAGGGAGCCTGATGTGGGGCTCGATTCCAGGACCCTGGGATCATGACCTGAGCTGAAGGCAGACACTTAACCGACTAAGCCACCCAGGTGCCCCAAAAGTAATAATTTTTAAGTATCCCTGCCTCCCCAAATTTTCTTCCAAGAGGTAACCTCTGTTTGGGGTGTCACCCCTCAGATATTTTCTTTTGTATATAAAAATATAAATATACATAATCATTCAAACATGCATTCATTATATATTCCTTTCGTTCATGAATACATGTATATGTGCCAAGTTATGAACATATATCAGTCTACACATAGTAGACATTGTTTCTTTTGTAACTTACATACCTTGGACATCTTTCTATATTAGCACACATAAATTTATCTCATTTTTAAAAAACTTTTTCGGGGACCTGGGTGACTCAGTCGGTTAAGCGTCTGCCTTTGGCTCAGGTCATGATCCCAGGGTCGTGGGATCAAGCCCCTTATTGGACTCCCTGCTCAGCGAGGGGTCTGCTTCTCCCTCTCCCTCTGCCATTCTCCCTGCTCATTCTCTCTCTCAAATAAATAAATCTTTTAAAAAAAAACTTTTTTTTTGTGGAGGTATATATAGAGAGAAAAGTGTTCAAGTCATAGGTGAACAGCTTAAAGAATTTTGCCAAACTGAGCACAGGCCTGTCCCTGCTCCCAGAGCAGGAAACAGAATGTGATGGGGCTTTCAGAACCCTTCCCAGCTCCTGCCCCTGCCCGCTGCTGAAGGAAAACCACTATCCCAACTTCTCCCAGGAAAGATTAGTTTTGCACTCTGTATGCGAAGGGCACCACGTAGTATTTCGAGTCCTCTATCAAGAGCAGAAGGTTTTCTTTGCTCAATTCTAAAAGATGAAGTTGATCCATACTGCTGCATAGAGAGAGTTCATTCATTCTCCTTGCTGGGCGCTGCTCCACCGTGTGGGTGTCCCTCCCTTTGTTTATCCATTCTGCTGTTGAAGCCCATTTGGGGAGTTTCACTTTGGGACCATTATGGGTGGTGCTGCTATGAATATTCTAGTACATATGGACACATGTCTTTGGATATATACCTAGGAGAGCGACCGTAGGCTCATGTAGCAGACGTAGGTTCTACATTATCGGATCCTTCCAGTGTTCCAAAATGGTTGCCACAGACTTGGTTTTAGTAGCAATGTAGTGTTCCATCATATGGATGTGTCTGAGGTATTCTGTGATGACCTGGCCCCCGGGCCCTACCCTCACTTATTGGCAGCTGTCTTTCAGGGGAGGCCCAGGCAGCCACAGACAACCTAGTACATAGGACACAGGACTCTCATTCCCCTAGGGCTTTGGAGGGCAGTTTCTGGGCCCTCTGGACATGGCCTGACTTTCCTGGTTATTTGGACTGTGTTGATAGGAGGCCAGTTTCCCTGAAGATCAAGGCCTCAGTTGGAAACTAGGGAACAATTCGCTTGATTGGAGAATTCTCCCCATTCTGTGGCTTCTTCAGCATGAAGGTCCAGGTGTGGAGGGGCTGCCAGAACTGGGCTCCTCCTGCCCTCAGATGTGTGTGTGTGTGTGTGTGTGTGTGTGTGTGTGTGAGAGAGAGAGAGAGAGAGAGAGAGAGAGAGAGAGAGAGAGACCTGGAACCCACTCAGGCTCCAGGCTGAGCATACCACCCCCTTCATGGCTAACCCACCAGTGGGACAATAGAACCATGTCCTCTCTTTCTTGGAGGAGCAGCTCTTCGCTCCAGGGCTGGGCTGGGTAGAAGGTCTTGAGGCAGAGGGGCACGGGGGCCTTGAAGAACGTGACAAGCGTCTGGATCAGTCAGAGCGCCCATCACCTGGCTCCTAATCCTGCCCCTCTCCTGGTTCACAGTCACAACAGAGATCGACAGTTTCGCTCGTATTGATTACAGTTTAATGGAAGCCCCTCAGGCAACAGCCCAAATGCTGGACGTGATGTTTAAGGTGAGAGTCCTAGAGCAGGGGCGTGGGTAGGCTCGGCCCCAGCGTAGCATACCCTCATGGCCAGCCCTTACTTGGGGCCTCCCATCTTTCTGGCTTCAGGTCTGTCCTCATCTCCCCAGGGGTTCTAGCGGTGTTGAGGGTGGAGTGGTGGGGCTCAGGGCTCCAACAGTTGTCTTACAAGCCTTCAGCCTTGAAACCCACCGTCTTCCCCTCCTTCCTCTTGACCACCAGGCAGGTGAGGTCAATCAGAACTGGGCTAGCCGGTGCAGAGGGTACTATGGGTTAAAACGCCAAAGTTGGGGAGTTTTTCATTTATAGATTCTGGACACACAACACTTTGACCCAAAGGAAAATACCTTTAATGGTAGTTTCAGACAGTGACTTGCCAGTGCCCCCTCCTCGGGCTATATAAGCACCTGCCTAGCTCAGATGTCCAGTGCTGGGGTAGACTTTGAAAAGTTCAAACGCATCCTATTTCTCTCTCCAGGGTGAAATTTTTAACCGTGAGCACTATTCCCCTGTCAGCTTCCTTGCTCCTGTCATGAGCCTTCCTGAGCAATACAACCGAATGGTCTACTTTGCCATCTCTGATTATGTCTTCAACACAGCCAGCGTGGTTTATCATGAGGCAGGATTCCTGAACTTCTCCATCACAGATGACATGGTGAGGATGGTGGCAGAATAGCACTCACAAATGACAGGGTAACCTGTCCTTCTTCCTTCTTTCCTTCCCACCCCGTTTACATCAATGAAATAGAAAGTTACTGAGAAGAAAGAGTCAGACAAGGAAATACATAAATTAACACAATTTTCCTTTTCACTTTGGCTGCCAGGAAGCTCGAGTCAAAAATCCTTTCTCCCTTAGAACTGTGAAAGACTATGACTTCCCTGTCTGGATTTTACTTTTGCCCCCATCTAGACCTGTTGTTCTAATTCATATTTTCTCTCCTGCTTGGTTTGTAGAGGTTTAAAAAAAAAAACTTTAAAAATTTAGTAAATGAGGCAGGATAATAGATACACTAATAAATGCATAAAGTTATATTGAATAGGAAATTAAGACCAAGTTAAAAGTAAAGTACAGTTATGAAAACACTGTGCCCATAAGTTGATTTTTTTTTAAATAAAAAAATCTATTTGAGAGCTTCCTTGTAGCCAGAGTAGAAAAGGTCCATGATTTAGCGATTCATGGTGAAAGGAGAGACAAGGTCTTCCTAGGACTTACCTCTGAGACAAGTGTTTCAAATGGGGCTTTGTATAAAGAATATTAAATTTTATAGTGGATCGCATCTTTAATAATTCTCAAGTTTCTTTAAAATTTCTGGGTTTCAGAAGATTATTTCTTGTAGCTTTTTGTAAAGCTGAGGCCTCGTGAACAATGTCAGGATGATGAGGGAAACACAGCGCAGCCCCACTTGGATGGTCCAGCTGGCTCTGATAATATGGGGGCCCGTCTAGTGGGTGGGGGGGTGGCTTGTGGTCTTTTGGGTGATTTCTCACCCTTGCACAGGCCTTTTACGTCTATTATCATGCTTGAATAAGGCACCCCACCTGTGGTGCAGTCCTTTCATTTAGTGGATTGGTCATAATAGCTGTTTTATAACAGCTATGCGCTGGGCCCTGTGTAGGTGCTGTGTTTACACCGTCCCATTTAGCCCTCACGATGACCTCATGATAGGCTCAGAGAAGTGAAGGGACTGGCCTGTGACCACACAGGAACAAAGCCAGGAACCATACCTAGGTCCTTATGTCTACAAATCTCACCCTCATGGACCCTCTGAGTGTGTCCCACATGTCACCTATGTGCCAAGGAGAGCAGACGGGACCCTGGCAACTGGTGCTTGTGGTGAGTGCAGGGCAGGCATCTCACTGTTGCTATGGCAACCCAGGTAGTCAAAGAAGCCTCAGTCTTGAACATTCCCCGCCCCCCACCTCCCCATCTTTCTCAGACTTTCAGTTCCGGCGGGAGCACCCTAAAACTTTGTGTTTCTTTGCTGCAGGTTCCCCCTGGCTCTAACATCCGGCTAACCACCAAGTCCTTCCGCCCCTTCGTCCCCAGGGTAAGCCTTCTCTCAGACCTTGGCAGGAGCAGGCCAAGCCCACTAGCCTCCAGGGGTTTCCCTTTAAAACCACAGAGCTACTCTCAGCTTAACTAAGAGTCAGAAGGCCGGCAGTGAGACCCCCAGGGAGGGCAGGGCCTTCCTTCTGCCGGCTGCGGGGCCCCTTCTCTCCAAAGCCCAACTACAGAGGCCTGAGCCCTGTGTCTCTGGGACCGTGGGTTGCCCAGTCTTTTGCCAACGATATCTGAAAATCCCAAGGAATGCCAACATGTCCCGCCAAATACACCCTAGTTAATAACATCAGACAATTACAGAGGGCACACTAGGGACCAGGCACTGTTTTTGGTGCTTTAAAAATTATGTTTTGACCAGATAATAAATTCTCATGGTTCAACATTCAAAAGACATAAAAGGTTCTAGAGTGGAAAATTTACCATCCACTCCTGGCCCCTCACCACCCAGTTCCCATCCAGAGCCTACCTCCTTCTGGGGATATTCTATGTATATGCCAACAAATGCTGTGAATCTTTTCCATTTTTGTACACAAGGGGAGGCATATCATACACACCATTTTGTACCTTACTTTTTTGCCTTACTATTCCGGGAGATCATTCTGCAGAGGTAGAAAAGGAGCTTCCTCACTCATGTTCTCATGGGCATCCAGCCTGCCATCATATGGACTCACCATAGCTGGCTTAACCAGTCTCCCAGGAAGGACCTGGGGTTGTTTCCAGCAGTTGCTACAGCCAATTCTGTCATCAAAGGGCCAAGCTCCTCATTTAATCCCACAGAAATCCACTGTCCTCTCCCCCACCACCCCAGTCCCCTCCAAGGCACAGCTCAGACAGGCGGTCATGTTGAACATCCAAGGCTTGACAATACCCATCCTGCCCTTTGATTCAGCAGTTCCACTTCTAGGAACGTACCCCTCCCCACAACAGCCAAGGGTATTCACAGGGATGATCATTATAAGGGCAAAACCTTGAACGACGTGGATGGAACTGGAGGGTGTTATGCTGAGTGAAATAAGTCAATCAGAGAAAGCCATGTATCATATGACCTCACTGATATGAGGAATTCTTAATCTCAGGAAACAAACTGAGGGGTGCTGAGTGGTGGGGGGGTGGGAGGGATGGGGTGGCTGGGTGATAGACATTGGGGAGGGTATGTGCTATGGTGAGCACTGTGAATTGTGCAAGACTGTTGAATCACAGATCTGTACTTCTGAAACAAATAATGCAACATATGTTAAGAAAAAAGAAAAAGAAGAAGATAGCAGGAGGGGAAGAATGAAGGGGAGTAAGTTGGGGGATGGGGTGATGGGGGATGGGAGGAGGGTGGGGGGATGGGTTAGCCTGGTGATGGGTATTGAGGAGGGCACGTTCTGCCTGGAGCACTAGGTGTTATGAACAAACAATGAATCATGGAACACTACACCAAAACAAATTATGTAATATATGGTGATTAACATAACAATAAAAAATTTAAAAAAAAAAGAGGGCACATTCTGCGTGGAGCACTGGGTGTTATGCACAAACAATGAATCATGGAATGCTACATCAAGAACTAATGATGTAATGTATGGTGATTAACATAACAATAAAAATTTAAAAAAGATATAAGGGCAAAACCTTGGAGACCACCTGATGCTCACTGTGGTTAGATCAGTTACAGTACGCATGCCCGATGGAACCCAATGCAGCCATGAAGTACATAATACAGACTCCAGATGTCTGACAGGGCAAGATAAGATCTCCAGGTGCACCATTAAGAGAAAAAGGAACAGAGCATTTTGTGAAAATAACATCAATCGAAAAGCATTCTCAGCTTTCTCTGACTCCCTCGGGATCCCCCTGGCAAACCTGCATATTTCCTTCTCTTGACATAATATCCTCATTCTGCCCCCAGTTAGCCAGACTGTACCCCAACATGAACTTGGAGCTCCAGGGAGCAATGGCCTCTGCCCCATTCCTGAACTTCAGCCCTGGGAATCTGTCCTTGACTCCCGTTATGGAGATTGAAGCCTTTGTGCTCCTGCCCAGCTCTGCCAAGGAACCTGTCTTCCAGCTTGGTGTGGTAAGGCTCAAAGCCTTTGCAAATGCTGTTCCGTTGTTCTGCATGCTCTCTCCCTTTCCTTCAGATCTCAACTTCAATATCCCTTCCTCAAGGAGGACTTTTTTGATTGTCTCTTACCACCTTAGGCCCCCTGTCATTTTTTTTTCTTAAAGCACTCTATTGTTTTTCGGCATAGCATAGCATTTATTATAAAGATACCTACGTAGCTGTTTGCAGGTTTATTTGCTTAACGTATGTATCTCCCACTAAGCGAGACGGGGCTATTGTTGGGAGGAAGGCATAAGGGTCTTTGACTTGTTTGCTCTGCATCTATATCTGACCCATGAAGACTACACTTCCCAGGCTCCCTTGGACTTTGACTTCTAACCAAGTCAGCCAATGGAAGACACTGTCAAGAGACTAGAGGGCAGGAGGAAGAAAGAAGCCAGAATATTTCTTCCTCTGTCTTTGTTCTGGACAGAGGTTCAGGCAGTGACTGTGTCTCTTCCATGGTGGTTCCCATAACCCTAGTCCCTCCTTCTGTTCCTCCAGTGCTGGGGTGGAAGCAGCTTCCTACCTCTGCTGGTCTCTAAGTTGCCCCTCTAGTTCTCTTTGGCTTCTTGGCAATTCCATCACTTGTGTAACCAGTTCCCTATATTAAAGTCCCTCTGAGTTAAATATTGAGAGGAGTCTCTCTCAATAGACCCTAAGAGCAAAGGGATTCTGAGTCCTTTGGGGTTCCTGCTCACTGGATGGAGAACTTTGCTCTCTTGTTTCAGGTTTGAAACACAACAAGACAAATTTCTGGAAGGGTAATTGCTCCTAGATGCTATATCTGCAATTTGATTTTGTTGTTATTGTTGTCAAATTTGTTGTTATTAATATATTATAAATTAAAACAAAATATTATTAATATTATTTTTATTATTATCACCACTAGGACTGACTCTTAGCCCCAAGATAGCTAGAAATGATGCCTTTAGAGATCTCCAGAGATAGGCACTCTACACCTCTTGGTAGTCTGTCTATTCAAAGTTCAATCACTATCATAGTCAGAAACTTAAGGTAAAAAATGTTCAAGTCCAATTTCAAACATGTATTGAGTACCTATGATGAGCCTTCTGGGAGTCCACAGTCTAGTGAACAAGTTCCTGCTTTAACTCACTGAGTTGTTTGTTTAAAGGAAACAGCTGGTCCTAATAGTTATCATCCTGTACATGACAGCCTTTCTCATCTAAACCAGTTTTCTTCTACTGGAATTTCCAGGCTACTAATATGTCTGCCATGTTGACCTTCAACACCAGCAAGATCACTGGGTTCCTGAAACCAGGAAAGTAAGTCAGTCTCCTGCCCACATGGAGGCACTCAACTGGGTTCCTTCCATCTGGACACTGTAGCTGATTCTCTGTAGCTGGGGGTATGGATGTGAGTAGATCTTCTTCTCGATGTTAGGGGCTGCCATTGGGGAAGGAAACTTAAATTTTACCTCAGTTGGCCCAATTCTTTTCCCCCACTAGTCCTGCCTCCACAAACTTCCTTTCCACCTAATCCCCATAACTTCCAAATTTCTAAAGAATTTATTAATACTGATTTTTCTTAATCTGTAAATTTTCAACATCAGCTATATTGACTTTCTGACATACACTACCCACCTCTCCTTTGTGAGTCTTCCCAATAAGGTTGTATCACTGGTTTTGGGTCTCAGTCATCTTTTCCAGTCCCATCCCTACGTTGGCTCTGTGTCTTCTCAAACCAGTACCTCCTTTCTGGGGACCCCTACATTGTTTAGGTTTGCCATGGGCATTATGCCCCCATCTCTGAATCTTCTCTGATTCATTATAGGATACAAGTGGAGCTGAAAGAATCTAAAGTTGGAGTGTTCAATGTAAGTTATCATTGTTTTTATTTATGAAGTGATTAAGGTATTAACTAATTTAGTGTGATTACTAAGCAATGCTATAGCAGCTAGAGGAGAAAATAGAAAAATGAAAAGAGCTACTCTCTGTTGTAGAAAAGTGTAGAAGTTCTCGAGGACATGATCCATAGGGCCAAGGAACAGTTACATCCCAATAGAAGATAAGATATAATTAAATTGTCTGTTGGACAGAATTCTTTTAACTACAAGAATAGAAAACCAACTAAAAGTGTCTTAAGCCGGCGGAACTTTCCAGAACGCTCGGTGAGACGCAGAGGAGCGGCGGCTGCCCGAGCTGTGCCCAGCAACGCGCTCCTTCCCGCTCCCCCACACCGGCCTCGGCCCTCTCACCGGCTGTAGAAAATGGTGAAAGAAACCACTTACTATGATGTTTTGGGGGTCAAACCCAATGCCACCCAAGAGGAATTGAAAAAGGCCTACAGGAAACTGGCCTTGAAGTACGACCCTGATAAGAATCCAAATGAAGGAGAGAAGTTTAAACAGATTTCTCAAGCTTACAAAGTACTCTCTGATGCAAAGAAAAGGGAATTATATGACAAAGGAGGAGAACAGGCAATTAAAGAAGGTGGAGCTGGTGGTGGTTTTGGCTCCCCCATGGACATCTTTGATATGTTTTTTGGAGGAGGAGGAAGGATGCAGAGAGAAAGGAGAGGTAAAAATGTTGTGCATCAGCTCTCAGTAACCTTAGAAGATTTATATAATGGTGCAACATGAAAACTAGCTCTGCAAAAGAATGTGATTTGTGATAAATGTGAAGGCTGAGGTGGTAAGAAAGGAGCAGTCCCAGTTGCCGAGGTACTGGAATGCAAATAAGAATTCATCAGATAGGACCTGGAATGGTTCAGCAAATTCAGTCTGTGTGCATGGAGTGCCAGGGCCATGGGGAACGGATCAGTCCCAAAGACAGATGTAAAAGCTGCAATGGGAGGAAGATAGTTCGAGAGAAGAAGATTCTAGAAGTTCATATTGACAAAGGCATGAAGGACGGCCAGAAGATAACATTCCATGGTGAAGGAGACCAAGAACCAGGACTGGAACCAGGAGATATTATCATTGTTTTAGATCAGAAGGACCACACTGTTTTTACTCGGCGAGGAGAAGACCTCTTCATGTGTATGGACATACAGTTGAAGCACTGTGTGGCTTTCAAAAGCCAATAGCTACTCTTGACAACCGAACCATCGTCATCACCTCTCACCCAGGTCAAATTGTCAAGCGTGGAGATATCAAGTGTGTGCTAAATGAAGGCATGCCAATTTATCGTAGACCATATGAGAAGGGTCGCCTAATCATTGAATTTAAGGTAAACTTTCCTGAGAATGGCTTTCTCTCTCCTGATAAACTTTCTTTGCTGGAAAAACTCCTACCTGAGAGGAAGGAAGTAGAAGAGACTGATGAAATGGACCAGGTAGAACTGGTGGACTTTGATCCAAATCAGGAAAGACGGCGCCATTACAATGGGGAAGCCTATGAGGATGATGAACATCATCCCAGGGGTGGTGTTCAGTGTCAGACCTCTTAATGGGGCCAGTGAAACTGCTGGCATTTTATATGCAGTAGTGAATGAGTGAAGGACTATAATCATAGCTCACTACTTGCTATTGTTTTTGTTTTAATATTCAACTATACTAGTGTTTTAAATGAAGAATAAACTCAAATATAAAAGCTCAAAAAAAAGTGTCTTAAGCCAACACGAGGAATTCATAGGGTCATGAAACTAAAAAACAAATTAAAAAAGAGGTTTCAGGCATAACTGGATCTAGGTGCTCAAATTAGTGCATCAAGAATCTCTCCCCATCTCTCCCTTCTGCTTTCATCTGTGTTGGCTTCATCCTCAGACAGGTTTTTCCCACTGGTGGAAAACCTCAAAATTTTGTAGTTTAATTTTTTAAAAAAATCCAGGTGCTAGCTCTCTTTAGGTGAATCTGAGTCATGTGTCCGTTCTTTAGCCAATCACTGTGGTTAAAAATTGGACAAGGCCAATTGACCAAACATGGGTTTCATCTACACTCCTGGAGCCAGGACGTGCAGTCCGAAACCATATGGACTGAGATTGGAAAGGAGCGTTCTCCAGGGGAAAATAGGGACTCTGTTATTAAAACAAGAGGAATTAATTGCTGGGCAGGCTGAACCAAGAGGTGATTTCCACAAGGAGGAACAAGTGGCAAAATGGATGGCCCCCTATAGAAGTAAGAAAGACAGTGGGAAAATCAATGTGGGTTGATGTGATCAGGGAGAGATTTCTTTTTTTTGTTTGTTTTTTTACATTTTTAAAATTTTATTATGTTATGTTAATCACTATACATTACATCATTAGTTTTTGATGTAGTGTTCCAAGATTCATTATTTACATATAACACCTAGTGCTCCAGTCAGTACGTGCCCTCTTTAATAGCCATCACCAGGCTAACCCATCCCCCCACCCCCCTCCCCTCTAGAACCCTCAGTTTGTTTCTCAGAGTCCGTAGTCTCTCATGGTTCATCTCCCCCTCCAGTTGCTCCCCCTTCATTTTTCCCTTCCTACGATCTTCTTTTATTTTTAACATATAATGTATTATTTGTTTCAGAGATACAGGTCTGTGATTCATCAGTCTTACACAATTCACAGCGCTCACCATAGCACATACACCAGGGAGAGATTTCTGACAAGAGGGAAGGCAGGGTGAAGGCAACTCCTCTTCACAGGCCAGGGAGGAGATGGATAGACCTTAACCTGCAATAATTGTCTTCCTTTTTACCATCCTGCCCACACTGGCCCCTCTGGCCAGCCTCCCTCTGCCCTGCGCTGCCCAGACCCTCCCTTACGGACTTACAAAGTAGGAACAACCACATAAACTGTAGGGAGAGACGCTGCCCACAGGGACCCCAAAGGATGACCCCTTTCAGGGAATGAAGGAGGAAGTGAGTAATGAAACACTAATATTGCATCTGTGCATGGCATGTAAAAATGTCCTATGAGGTAAAACATCCATATGTAAAGATTCACAAAAAGTCCTCTTATCAGGTGTTCAAAACATAGAATGCAGAAAGCAAGAACTATAGAATCAAATAAATCTGGGTTCAAATTCTGCCCCTGCTGTCCTGTTTCTAAATGTCACTTTCATTCTGTTGGCCTCGGTTTTCTGGTCTGTGAAATGGGGGCAGTGATAGCAACCTCAAAGGGTTATTGTAAAAATTGAATCAGATGTATATGTAATGCTCTGAACCCTATACCAGCTATATGATGAAAGTTAAAAGTTGTATTTCATAATTTTTGTTTTGAATTTTTTTAAAAAAAATTATTACACAAGTAATTCAGGAAAACATTCTGTGAAAAAAATTAAACTGTAAAAAAAAAATTAAAGATAAAGCTAAGCCAAACCTTGATGTTCTTCCTAGAGGAAAGACAGTTGGGTGTATAGTATTCCAAGTGTTTCTATCCCTTTGCACACAAATAAATGTGTATATCAAAATAGTTTTATATTATAAAACAGTAGCATGATGTAGGCATCTATCTGAAATTTGCTTTTTTCAGTCTTGTTTGCCATGTCAGCACATACAGAACTACCCCCCACCCCAGGGTGGCCATGTGGAAGTTTATTGGTGGGCAAAATGGCATGTGGTCACAGTGTATCTCTCCTGTTCTCCACCAGGTGGAGCTGTTGGAGGCGCTACTCAACTACTACATTCTCAACACCCTCTACCCCAAGGTCAATGGTAAGAATTGCTAGGGATTTTTCCATGTCAAGCAGGACAGTGCTCTTTGAGGGAAAAGGAACCAGACTTGGAGCTGGGAAACAGGGCTCTTCTGCAGGTTGAGCGATCTTGGGTTAATCATTGCTCCTCTTTGAGCTTCAGCGGCCTATGAGATGGGCGTTTTGAAGGTGGTCTCCTCTCCCTCCAGGGCTCTAGTGAGGGTTAGGGGCTGAGGCTGCTCTCTGGAGCACAGGAAGCCTCCTCCTAAGAGAGAAGGAGGGACTTGCAGAAGTGTGCCCCCTATACCCTGAAATGGCAGGTGAAAGACTGAGGACCAAGCTAATACAGAGGGCACAGGGCAGCCCATCTCTGAATCCACATTCCCCAGTCAATTGCCAACTCCCTAGTCAGAAAATAAAGCATAAAGCCCTAAACACTATTTCCACAAAGCCCTGCTTCATTTGGCTGCAACAGAAAGCAGGATGGGGCTGGAGGGCAGAGAGCAGATGCCCACTAGCTTCTTACCATGAGCATCTGCTGCCGCATATCTGCTATTCTTCCCATATAGCACCAGGGCTGGGAGCTCAGGCTCCTGGAGCAGGCTGCCGGGGTTGATATCCCAGTTCTGGCTGTGTGACCTAGGACAAGTTACTTGGCCACTCAGTGCCTCAATTTCCTTATCGGTAAAATGGAAATAATAGTCTTATCTACCTCATAATCTTTGGTGATCATTAAATGGGAATAAACTGTGTATAGAGTTGGCAGAGAGAAACTTATTTTTTTCTATTACTTTATTTATAATTGTTATTTATTAACAAATCTCTCTCCATGTTATGCCTCAACCTCCAGAGAAGTTGGCAGAAGGCTTCCCCCTTCCTCTGCTCAAGGATATTCGGCTCTATGACCCTGTTCTTGAGATCCACAAGGTCAGTGGGTTCCGGTGGGCTTTTGAGGATTTGTGGGGGGGTGGTTAGTTTTCCAGGTTCAGAGCCATAGCTCAGTGGGCAGGACCCAGCCTGGCCCCGCAGCGCAAAAGGGAGAGGGAAGCCCCAGACGTGACTAGATACCATGCTGCCATCCACATGTCCTTCAGAAGTGGCACCCCTCCTGTGGGTAACCTGGGGGAACCTCAAGACCAGCTCAGTTTGAAAACGTTGCCATGGCAACAGTGCAGGTTCTGAGAGCCAGTTGTAAGTTTTAATAATTTCTTCTAAATTCTTTTTTTTTAAGATTTTATTTATTTATTTGTCAGAGAGAGAGAGCACAAGCAAGGGGAGGGGCAGGCAGAGGGAGAAGCAGGCTCCCCGCTGAGCAGGGAGCCCAATGGGGCACTGGATTCCAGGACCCGGGGATCATGACCTGAGCTGAAGGCAGACGCTTAACCGAAGGTTCATAGAACCATTAATAGAACTGACAGTTCTATCCATCAGAGACATCATTTACTGAACTATTTGCATACCAAAGAATATGTCTGATTCTTCACTCTTCTCTCCACTGTTCTGACCAAGTATTTTCTGGTCAGTCTGTGCCCACGGTTCAGGTTATCTTTCTAGAATAGCATCTGTAAGGTGGGATGACTGGGTCGGTAGCCCTGTGAGCATTAAAGGAGATGATGAATTGTGTCTGGTACATCGTCAACATCCAGCAAATAACAGTTGCTAAAAACAGGGAAGGGCCGGGGCGCCTGGATGGCTCAGTCAGTTAAGCACCTGCTTCGGTTCAGGTCCTGATCAGTTCTGGAATCGAGCCCTGCATCGGGCTCCCTGCTCAGCAGGGGAGTCTGCTTCTCCCTCTGCCTCTCCCTCTGCCCCTCCCCCTGCTCATGCTCTCTCTCTCTCAAATAAATAAGTAAAATCTTACAGGGAAGGGCAGCAGCGTGGTCAGGGACATGGACACAATGACCGACTGCTGTATTTGAAAGACTAATATCCAACATCCTTTTGGACCCAGGGATGCTCAACATCCTACTGCTGAGAGTTTACAAGGAGTCAGACAGCTGGTTATTTGAAGTAAGGACTGACAATCATGCAACTGGCCTCAGCTGGGCACGTGGGAAATCATCAGAAGATTTATTATATACTCTCATGTTCAGCAGACTTTTGAGGTCATTTGTTTGACGCCCAAAGGCAAGGGCTGGATCACTGTGGGAGAGAATTGGACTTTGACTCCAGTTCAGAGTTTCCGCCCCTTCGGGTGATGGAAACTTCCAAGGAGGTAGGAGAGTAAACCTCAGTGGCACACAATTTTGTGTTATTCACGAAGGAGAGAAAATTTAGGTGACACAAAGGACATTTATGGGGCCTGCCAGGAAGCAGCGGTAGCTTGGGAAATGACAGATAAATTGCCACCTTAGAGAAGGTGGTTGGAAAAAGCTGTGCTTTATGGAGACCTTGGGGATGGAGGCGCATTCGAGATTTATGCACTGACCTGGTTTCTGGCACAGCTCATGCTCCCGCAGACGTGGGCCTCCCTTTATATTGGAGATGCATTTTTTTGGTGTAGGGGATACTTTTGACATGCTGTCCTGTCTTGTCTCTCCTAGGACTTCCTGTTCCTGGGCACCAACCTCCAGTACATGAGAGCTTGAGGGCAGGGACACAGCCGGGGTTTGGAGGCCACAGCTGGATCGGCAACTTGCATTTCCAGATGTGCCGTGTATTCCCAGCGATTCTGGGAAGATGAAGACTTCTCTGTTCTCAGCTCTGGGGGAGAGGTCCGCCTGGCCTCTGCCCCCATACTGCTTCTCTTCAGCGGGTGCACCCACACCCTCTCTGATTCTGGGCTTCACTGCCCCCACCTCACCCAAGACAGGCCATCTTCCCGCCCTGGCCTGGACTATCTTTAAGGGCAGGCATCATCTTTTTTAGTCACCATCTGATCCCTGTACCTGGCACTTAGTAGATCCTCAATAAATATTTATTGAATGGTTCAATGAAGGAACCAGTTGGTGTTCTAGCTGAACCTCCTTACCACCCACCCTCTTTTGTCTGAGGGGTCTTTGGATGGTCAGCCCCATCCGTGGTCTCACGGACCCCCACCCAGCCCTGGTCCTGACTCTAATGCCCGCTCTGGAAGGTGCTTGTCTCTCTCGGTGCACGGGCAGCTCAGGGGCTCGCTTCAGTGTGTGCTCCCTCTCTCACGTCTTGCCTACAGCACACAAGGGAACGAGTGGGTCTCCCAGAGCCAAAACTCAACCTCCTGCTGTTTTCCCCACTGAAATGGGTGTAAATTAGGAGGAAATGGATCCCTCTAGGTTTTTGGTCCGACCCAAATAAAAAGCTCATCCAACCGTTGTTTATGAGCCCCAAGCCCGGAGGAAGAGGCCATGATTTCTAATTACTGAACAACCAGCCTTTGATCAGACTTACTAAAGAGTCATTTCCAAGTTATGTAGTTGGGCCCCCGGGAACTGGGAATCAGAAGGCTCGTTTGATTTTTTTTTTTTATTATTGTGTTAATGAGCAGCTGGATGGAGCTGCGGGCTAACAGATCATTCACAGGGAATAGGCCTATTTACTCTTTGTGTGACAGAGACATGTTCCAAGATGGGACAATGCGTGGTCACCCAGCTGTCGGCAAAGTAGGCCATGGCTTCATGCCCTCCCTCCTCTTTCCTTTGGTTCACTCGTCCACCTGCATCATCCATCCCTATGGTGGACAGGTGACAGACTTGGGCTTCGTCCATTACTAGCCATGTGGCCTTGGGCAGGTCCCTTCCCCCACTCAGGGTCCTCATGTATAAAATAAGGGTAATAATGACAATAGCCACTTCCTGAGCCTGTTGTCATGGTGATATTGGGTAATCCGCGTAAAAGGACTTATTTAGCTGCACTGGGCATTTGATACTTATTGACTGGACGTGCTTACTGAGCATCTCCTGCTTGTAGACTCAGCGTGGGAGAAGTAGCGAGAGCACAGACCCAGTTCCAGTCCCTGCTTTTAAGTGTTGCCTCAGGTGTGGTGGAAGGAGCCAGCCTGGACTCCAGTGTACTTGCTTTGGGCCCCTGGGCAAGTCCCGTGTCCTCACCTGTCAACTGTGGCTGGGAATCCCTCCTCGCAGGGCGACTGGGGACTCCAGGACTTCCTATCAAGCCCTCGGGGTTGCCCGGGCCATACTAGGTGCTGGTAAACAGCTGATGCGATTATCACCTGCCTTACTTTGGGCTCCTCAGAAGCAGCCCTGGGCACAAGGAGGCGAGTACAAGTAGTTTATTTGGAGGAAGATTCCGGGAAGTTCCAGTGGAGGAGAGAAAATGGGATGGGAGGGGGAAAGCAGCCTATAAAGGGTATATGATCAAACCAAGGGTGACCGCAGCTTAGTTCTGCTGGGGAAACTCTGGGAGCCAGTGCAGAATGGTCCTCAGAGTGCACACCCAAAGGGCCACGGAAGCTGGAATATTTATACACCATCTCCCACCACTCACTCGTGGAAGGGAGCTTCTCAGGGACCCGAGTTCTCTGGTTCTCCTAGTCTTTGCAGAGAGGGCTCTAGCAACCACAGAAACCTCTCAGGCAAAGAAATACAAATGCCGGCAAGCAGAAATCACGTTGGTGTGCGTGGCTGTGGGAAGATGGGTGAGGCGAGGCTCTGACATGGTCTGCACATGGTCCCACAATGGACTAGGAGCTCACCATTTCAAAGTCCTGAATGTGCTAGAAAACTGTTTGCCACAATGCCTAGAAAAGTTTTCCTGTGCATATTTTTAAGAAACTTAGGCCAGTGTGCAAACAAGCCTGCCTTCTGAACATTCTAGGACATTCCAGAACATCCCAGGGGATGGGTCCAAGAAAAGACGCAGGGGAGCCCAAGCAAGTCCTTGATGAGTATGGGGCAACCATTTTGCTATGAGACAGAGGAAGAACACTTATTTGTAAAAGAACAAAATATTTGTTATTCATAAAGCAAGGAAAGGCCGTTCTTACCCAGTGAGACTAAACACATTCATTTAGTAACAGAGTGTCATCATATCTTGCTGGGCTAGGTCCAGGGCACCCACAGCTGGCTCATCACAGGTTCTGAGACCCTGAAGTCTGACTCTGGGCATGACTACCCTGGACAGCTCAGACATGTAAAGAAGGACTGGCTTTGGGACAAGACATTCTGCTATTAATGATCAGAACTCTGAGCCGACAAAGAACCCTCGTGAGACCACAGTCTCATTGCACCGTGGGCCTCATCCTCCCGCCAAACTAAGATGCAGCCCTGGAGACCCTCCCCTTGACGGCAAGCTGTAGCTCCCCCTTTGCTCTTCCCTGACTTCCCCACACCCCTCCTTACAGCTACACAGAATTTCACGCTTGCGTATGTACAAGACAACTTCCTCTTTCTTAAAGATGCGTAGTATTTCCTGGTGGGGAGATGCCACAGTGTATTTAACCAATCCCCTACTGATGGGCTCTTAAAGTTGTTTCCAACACTCTGCTTTCATAAGTAAGGAGTCCACCTCCTCCTTTTAACCAAAGTCTGGCATTTTCACCAAAAACTTACATGTGATTTCTGAGGCCTGACCATAGGCAATTAGAAAGGTTTTATCTGAAAAATTTAAAAGAAAAAAAAAAAAAAAGACCTAGTAAACACCCCTCCACACAGGCTTCAGAACTCACCAACGGGAGAATCCATTCATCCTGAGGAAATAAAGGAAACAGTTGGTGTCAAGTTCAGATCTTTAGAACTCTTAAGGGTGGAATTGACCTGTGTGGCAAATCTGTTACTGCTAAAGATGCAAATTTTGGCTAATGTCCAGAAATAAACTATTAAAAATGCAAAAAAAAAAGAGAAAGGCTTTATCTGATAGGCCTCCCAAAGGAAGGCTGGCCTCCCTGCACCAGACCTGGTGAACAGCCAGTGCGTTCGTTATATCTGGGAATGCTTCCGGGGGTCATGTTCTTTGCATATTTGCATTCCTCAGTCTAAGTCTCTCCATGTGAGGCCATCAGTAGAGGTCTTCTTTAGGCGCCTCTGCCAAGGACCCTTCACAGGGAGAGAAGGGGGATGTGTTGCAGACACTTTTCCCCAACCATGACTCAGTACTCAGCACTCAGTACGTTCTACTCCCAGCCCTTCCCCCCATCACTCCCTGCTGGCCCAGGGTCCATAAAACTGCCAGAGGCTTCTGTTTGGGGCTTCCTCAGCCGTGAGATGGTTCCCAGGTCTACACTGATCCATCTGATCCACCAGCATGCCATTTCAAAGGGGGAAAGGGAATAGGGGGGTCTCGGTACTTTCTCTGGCTTGATCCTTTGCTTACACTATCAGAGTGAACGACTGAAGGCTTCCCTCTTACTTTCATTTTGGCTTGTTGTTGCTGTAATCAGCATCTCCAACACCTGGCAGCTCAGCTCCGTCTCCAGCTCAGCCAAGCTCTTGACAATAAATAGTGCTTCAGTGAACAGCTTTATCCATACATCATTTCTATTCACACATCCACTCATGTATAGGTACAGGTACATCTGGAAAATTAATATCCAGAAATGGAATGCAATAATTGAAGGAATCTCTTCCATAATCTAGCCCGTGGGTATGTGCTCATGGTCCCTCCTCTTACACACTCCCCTTTTCCCCCAAGGTGGGGCCTGAGTACCCGTGAAATCAGGCAGTGGAGTGGGGGGGGGCTTCTGCAGTAAACAATTCAACCCTGTCCAAAATAGCGGTCTCAGCCCAAGAGCTAATCTCTAAGCCCTTGGGAAGTCTTGCTTGATTGGAATGTCTTTGTCTACCTGGGGGCATTGGACCATGCCCATCTAATAGTGTGATCTGGCTTTGGGTTACATGGCATCACCTGGGCCTCTGCAGGGGCTGCAGACTGCAGTCACCCACGTGGGTGCTCAGTAGTACCCGCAGATGAAGCCCCAGTAAAGACTTTATGCCAAGGCTTGGGTGAGCGTCCTGGTCGGCAACACTCTATGTACATGGTTACGCACGGATGTGGGGGATGGGAGGGCAGGGGGAGGGAGTAAGGCTGTCCAAATATCCACAAGGAGAGGTTGACTGAGAGCTCTGTGTTTGGAAACTTCCTGGGCTCTGCCCTATGGACCTCTTCCCTTGGCTGATTTTAATTGGTATCTTTTACTTTTAACAAGCTGTCACTATGGGATGAATAGGTTTCGGTGTGTCCTAGGAGTCCTTCAGCGAATTACGGAATGTGTGCATGGTCTTGGGGGCCTTCAAACTTGCAGTGGGTGTCAGAAGGGAGTGTGACCTTGTGGACTGCGCTACCTCTCACTTCACAAGGGGTCTTCTGTTCTCTGGTTCCGTTGGCCACCGGCCACACTGCTGGCCTCAGACACTTGATGTGTTCTGGGGCCTGGTCAGGACTGGAGGGCCCCCCACTCCAGCTGCCAGCTGACTCATCTTCAGCTCTGCTCTTGTTGGCACGGCAAACTTCAGAATCCACTCTGGTCAGTATAGGCAGAAAGGGGGTTTCAGCCTCCAGGGCCTGGAAGACCATCGCTGGTTGCAATGACCTTTATGTATATGTCTCCAGACCAGACCTGTCTCCTGAGACTCTGACCTATCCCTAACTGCAGGCTTGACATGCCCCTCGGGCTGACTGGATTGGGGGGTACACGGGGCCTGTGTGACAAAGGCATTTGTAAAGGCATCTTGAGGACTTCCCCCAGAGTCTGGTGCATAAATCTACCCCCCCAGCATATCCACCTGGGTCTGCTTCTTGCAACCCGCACGGCAATGCTTGTAGTAAAACACAACAAAACAAAAAACTGCTTTATGGGCCAGAAGAAAATGATCTCCCACCCGGGACCACTAAAGAATCCAGGGCTCACATCTCTACTTCCCTTAGAGAAGGCTTTCCTCCTGCCTCAAGTGATCTCCTGGGGCCCTTGGTACAGACCTATCAGCAAAAATCCCAGGGACAGGAAGCCTGTTTTTAAAAGGATAATCTTGCTGGGGCGCCTGGGTGGCTCAGTCGGTTAAGCATCCGACTCTTGGTTTCGGCTCAGGTCACAATCTCAGGGTCGTGAGATCCAGCCCTGCATCAGGCTCCTGCGCTCATAACAGAGCCTGCTTGAGATTCTTTCCCTCTCCCTCCATTCCCCCTCGGCTCCCCTGCTCAAGTGTGTGCTCTCTCTCCTCTCTCTCAAATAAATAAATAAAATCTTTAAAAAGATGCTCTTGCCATTCCATCCCATCTTGGGGTGTTGGGGTGCAGGGGTAGGCCCAGAGCCATCACTTGAGTCCCCCAGACCCAATCAAGCCCAGCTTTCTTCCAGCCCCACCCCTCCACTGCTAGCTAGCCTTCTAGGACCTGCCATTCAATCAAGAGTGGTCCTCTAAGAACTACCCCTGCCCCTGCATAGAATCATTTTAAGTTAATATAGGATGGTTAAAATGAAAAACACAGATAAAAATCTGTGTTGGTAAGAACGTGGAGTAACTGGAACACGTGTCCACTGCTAGTGGGAGTGTAAGTTGGTACAACCATTGGAAAGACATCCCAGAGTGGAATGTGCACGTGCCCAGGACCCGGCAATTCCAGCGCTCTGTAGAAACCCAACGGAAATGCCTGCACACAGTCAACAAAAACACATACCTACTGGGATGTTGTTAAAGCACCCTTCCGAATAACCCCTAACTGAAAATAATCCGAATGTCCATCAATTGTAGGTGGATAAACGGTGGAATATTTACACAATGGAATATTATACAGCAATGAATACAAATGGACTTCAACCACAGGGCAATAATGTAGATGAATCCTGCCAAGAAAGAGCTTAGCAAGAAACCTGATATAAAAGGGTCCATGCTGTGTGATTCCACCGACACAGAGTTCAAAAACAAAATTAATTCATATGGAAGTAAAAGTCAGGAGAGTGTCCATGGTGCCAGGGAGGAGGTGAGTAACTAGAAAAGGGCACAAGGGTCTCCTGGGGTCTGGAAAATGTTCCGATTCCTGATCCCTGTGCTTACTGGCTGGGTGAGTTCACTTTGTGAACATCACAAACAAGTCTATATCCACAAGTGTAGTTGTTTGTATGCTTTTTCTGCATATATGTTTTACTTCCAAGAAATATATGTAAGACGATTCTAACTATTTACAAGACTTCTTACAGTGCCTTTGATTACTTAGGCTCCTGATACACAAAATCCTGTTTCTCCCGGTTTATTCATGTAACACACCAAGATGGACACCTTGTATAGGGTGCTTTTTATGGCATTATTTGTAATAGCAAAACAAGAACAAAACAAAAAAAGCAACCCATATGACTTTTGATTAGGACTGGTAGATCAATTATGGTGCATCCATGCAAAAGAAAGCATTAAGAAGAATGACTCTTAATGTGCACACACATGGAAAGATATCAAGACATTAGTAAGTGGAAGGAGTGATCTAGCTACAAAACAGTAAGTACAGTATTATCTCCTTTTATTTAAAATGATAGGGACACATACACACATGCTTAGATGTATACAGGAAATTTCTTGGCATTTACCCAAAATGTTGGAAGCAGAGGTTACCTCTGGAGAATGGGAAGAAAGTGTTTATAAAGTTGTGAGGTCTTGATTTCCCTTCTTGTGCCATTTTGTATTGTTTGGATTTTTTTACACAAGTTATTATTTTGTCAAAATTTTATAAATTTAAACATGTCAATCAAAGTAACTGAGCACATACTTTAAAAATCAAATGGGCCTCTATAAGAAACAACGGTCACAGGGGAACAACTTTTAATTCCCTAAATGTTTGGTCTTAGTTCTGGATACCTCCAAATATCATGTAATGTTTCTATTTCCCTTTTTTTTTAACTTACCAATTTTAAACAAAACTACCGACTTCATGAGGGTGAAGCTCATGAACCTGTTCCACTTTCCTTCCCTCTCTCAAAATAGTGACATAACTTAATATTTCTGGTTCCACTATTGGTAAGTGTATAATTAGATACTATATTCACAACTTTTTTTTTTTTTTTTTTTTTTTTGCTCCATCAACTAGTTTTGGTGGTGTCTCTTGACTTCTCTTTACTCACTGTGTGACTTTGAACTTCCTTGAGTTCAAGTTCCCTCCCCTGAAAAAGAGGCAGGTATGGGAGAGTCTGACCAGATAGCTATTCACAAAACATTTTTCTTTCTTCCTGGACACACAGCTATGTCTCCCAGCTTCCCTTTTAAGTATGTGTGGCCATTTGGCAAATGGACTGGGGGGCAGAAGTAATGCTTACCATTCTGGGCAGAGCCCATAATGTACCACCTATATGATTCTCTGTGTCTCCCTCTCTCTCTCTCTCTCTCTCTCTCCCCCACATCCCCCATAGCTGAAGCTGAATGTTGACACCCAAGATGACTTGAGAAAAATGTGTTGAAGATGGCAGAGCCTCCAGCAGCCTGGGTCTTTTGAACAATTGTATGGAGCAGAGGAGCTCCTTCCATACCCAACCATCACTTGGACTTTAGAAGAGCAGAAATGAACTTCTGCCATGTTCAGCAACTGAGATGTGGGGATTTATCTATTACAGAAGCTAGAGTTGGTTTAAATTGCTACAGAAGGTAACAATAGCAACCCATGAAACTGTTGAAAGACTTAAATGAAATAAGTAAAAAGTATGTAAACTGCTGAGTCTTCAGTCAAGGTTCAATAAGTAGGAGCCATTATTATTGCTAACACACTCCTTAGGCGTCAGGTTGTCTCCTGATTCCCCATTCAGAGTCTTCTGTGATTGTCCTGCTCAGTCATTCTTTAACATAGTGATGTTTATTTTAATTGAGTTTCTAAAATTTGTTTTATTGTGGTAAAAAAAAAAAACCACATGACAGGAAATCTACCTTCCTAACAAATCTTTAAGTGCACAGTACAATATTGTTAATGATCTGTACATTGTTGTATAGTGGATTTCTAAAACTGTTTCATCTTGCATGACTGAAAAGAGCGACAATTCCTCATTTGCCCCTCCCCACCGGCCCGTGGAAATTGTGATTCCACTTTCTGCTTCTATGAGTTTGACTACTTTAGATACCCCCGAATAAGTGGAATTATGCAGTATTTGTCCTATGACTATCTTAGTTCACCTAGTATAATGTCCTCAGAGTTGATCCATGTTGTAGCATATGGCAGGATTTCCTTCTTTTTTAGGGCTTAATAATAGTCCATTGTATGTATACACCACATTTTCTTTATCTACTCATCCATCGATGGACATTTAGTGTTTTCACCCCCTGGTTATTGTGAATAATGTTGCAATGAACATGGGAGTGTAACATCTCTTCCAGGTACTGTTTTCTTTTCTTTTCTTTTTTTAAAGATTTTATTTATTTATTTGACAGAGAGAGACACAGCAAGAGAGGGAACACAAGCAGGGGGAGTGGGAGAGGGAGAAGCAGGCTTCCCGCGGAGCAGGGAGCCCGATGCGGGGCTCGATCCCAGGACCCTGGGATCATGACCTGAGCCGAAGGCAGACGCTTAATGACTAAGCCACTCAGGCAGCCCCCAGGTACTGTTTTCAATTCTTTTGGATAAATACCCGGAGAAGAGATTACAAGTAATCATATAGGAGTTCTATTTTTAATTTTTTGAGAAAACCATGTTTTCCATAGTGGCTGCACCGTTTAACATACCCAGCAATAGTGCACCAGGATTCCAAGTTTTCCATACCCTCACCAACTTTTGTTATTTTTCTGGTTTGTTGTTTTGGTGTTGTTTTGTTTTTTTTTTATAATAGCCATCCTAACAAGTGTGAGGTGATATATCATGTGGTTTCCATTTACATTTCTCTGATGATTAATAATGTTGAGCATCTTTTCATACACTAGTTGGCCGTTTGTATGTCTTCTTTGGAGAAATGCCTATTCAAATTTTGCCCATTTTTAGTAGGGTTATTTGTTTTGTTTTGCTTTGTTCTGCTATTGAGTTGTAGGATTTCCTTACATATTTTGGATATTAACTCCTTATCAGATATATAGTTTGCCAGATAAAGGGCTGGTATCCAAGATCTATAAAGAACTTTTCAAAAAAAAAAAAAGAACTTCTCAAACTCAACACCCAAAAACCAAATAATCAAGTCAAAAAGTGGACAGAAGATATGAAAAGACACTTCTCTGAAGAAGACATACAAATGGCTAACAGACACATGAAAAAATACAAATGGCTAACAGACATCATCATTAGCCATCAGGGAAAATCAAATCAAAACCACATTGAGATACCACCTTACACCAGTTAGAATGGCAAAAATGGACAGGGACAGAAACAACAAATGTTGGAGAGGTTGTGGAGCAAGGGGAACCCATTCCCACTGCTGGTGGGAATGCAAGCTGGTGCAGCCACTTTGGAAAACAGTGTGGAGGTGCCTCAAAAATTTAAAAATAGAGCTACCCTATGACCCAGCAATTGCACTACTGGATATTTACCCCAAAGACACAGATGTAGTGAAAAGAAGGGCCATATGCACCCCAATGTTCACAGCAGCAATGTCCACAATAGCCAAACTGTGGAAAGAGCCGAGATGCCCTTCAACAGATGAATGGATAAAGAAAATGTGGTCCATATATACAATGGAATATTACTCATGTAATATTTGAAAGATCATGTCATCTTTGAACAAAGGTCATTTTACTGACTTGGATGTCTTTAATTCATCAGAAAGGATGAATACCCAACTTCTACATCAACATGGATGGAACTGGAGGAGATGATGCTAAGTGAAATAAATCAAGCACAGAAAGTCAATTATCATATGGTTTCACTTATTTGTGGAACATAGGGAATAGCGTGGAGGACACTAGGAGAAGGAAAGGAAAAATGAAGGGGGGGAATTGGAGGGAGAGACGAACCATGAGAGACTATGGACTCTGAGAAACAAACCGGGTTTTAGAGGGGAGGGGGAGGGAGGATTGGTTAGCCCGGTGATGGGTATTGAGGAGGGCACGTACTGCATGGAGCATTGGGTGTTATATGAAAACAATGGATCGTGGATCACTACATCAAAAACTAATGACGTATTGTATGGTGACTAACATAACATAATAAAATTTTTAAAAAAGAATTAAAAAAAAAGATATATAGTTTGCAAACATTTTCTCCCATTCTATATATTGCCTTTCACTCTGTTGATTGTTTTCTTTGCTGTGCAAAAGTTTTTTTAGTTTAATGTGGTCATATTTGTCTATTTTTTTTGGTTCCCTCTGCTTTTGCTGTCATATCCAAGAAATTGCTGCCGAGACTAATGTTACAAAGCTGTTACTCTGTTTTCTTCTAGGAGTTTTATAGTTCCAGATCTTACATCTTAATTGGATGTAATGGAACTTAATCCATTTTGAATTTATTTTTTGTGTATGGTGTAAGATAGAAGAGTCCAATTTTATTCTTTTGTATCTGGATATCCAGTTTTTTTCAGTACCATTTGTTAAAGACTATAATTTCCCCATTATGTAGTTGTGACACCCTTCTTGGAGATCATTTGACCATATATGCATGAGTTTATTTCTGAGCTCTCCATCCTCTTCCATTGGTGTAGATGTCTGTCTTTATGTTATTACCATATTGTTTTCATCACCACAGCTTTGTAATATGTTTTGAATTAAGAAAGTGTAAAGTGTTTAGAATTCAGCTTTCTTCTTCTTTCCCAAGATTGTTTTTGGTTGTTTGGGATCCTTGTGGTTCCATATGCATTATAGGGTTGTTAGGTTTTTTTCTATTTCTGCAAAAAAAAAAAATGCCATTAGGATTTTGATAGGGACTGCATTGAATCTATAGATCGCTTTGGGTAGTATGGACTTTTTAATAAGATAAAGTCTTTCCATCCATGAACATGGGATGTCTTTCCATTTATCTGTGTCCTCTCTAATTTCTTTCTGCAATGTTTTATAGCTTTCATTGTACAAGGTCTTCTACCTCCTTGGTTAAGTTTATTCCTAAGTAGTTTATTCCTTTTGAAGCTATTGTAAATGGGATTGTTTTCTTAATTTCTTTCTTGGCGTGTTCATTTTTAATATAGAAATGTGATGGAATTTTGTATTCTGCAACTTTGCTTATTTTATTTATTAGTTCTAAGTTTTTTGTGGAATCTTTGTATTTTTTTCATATAATATCATGTCATCTTTGAACAAAGGTCATTTTATTTCTTCCTTTCTGACTTGGACGTCTTTAATTCTTTTTTCCTTGCCTAATTGCTCTAGGTAGGACTTTAAGTACTATGTTGAATAGAAGTGGTGAGAGTGGGCAACTTTGCCTTGTCCCTAATCTTAGAGGAAAAGATTTCAGTCTTTCGCTATTGAGTATGATGTTAGTTGTGGGATTTTAATATATGGGCTTTATTATGTTGAGGTAGTTTCCTTCTTTTCCTCATTTGTTGGGTGTTTGTTTTTTTTATCACAAGAGAGTGTTGAACTTGGTGCTTTTTCTGTATCTGTTGAGATAATCATGTGATTTTTATCCTTCATTCTGTTAATGTGCTGTGTGATTTGTATGTTTTGAAGTATCCTTGCAACCCAAGGATAAATCTCACTTGGTTATAGGGTGTGATCATTTTAATGTGAGATTGAGTTTTATTTGCTTGTATTTTGTTGAGGATTTTTGCATCTACAATCATCAGAGATGTTGCCCTATAGTTTTCTTGTACTGTTTTTATCTGGCTTTGGTGTCAGAGTAACACTGGCCTCATAAAATGCATTTGGAAGTGTTCCCTCTTCTTCAATATTTTGGAAGACTTTGAGAAGGATCGGCATTAATTCTTCTTTAAGTGTTCGGTAGAATTCCCAGTAAAGCCATCTGGTACTGGGCTTTTCCTTGTTGGGAGATCTTTGATTACTGGTTTAATCTCCTTACTAATTATAGGTTTGCTCAGACTTTCTCTTTCTTCATAATTCAACCTTGGTTGGTTGTATGTTTCTAGGAACATATCCATTTCTTCTAGCTTACCCAATTTATTGGCATATAATTGTTTATGGTACTCTCTTATCATTCTTTTTATTTCTGTGTTATCAGTTGTAATGCCTCCCCTTTGATTTCTGATTTTGAGTCTTCTCTTTTTTTCTTAGTTTAACTAAAGGCTTATCAATTTTGTTGATCTCTGTTAAAAAAACATCTCTAAGTTTCATTGGTTTTCCCTGCTCAGTTAACCCTTCCTTCCCCCTCAGTTAACCCTTCCTTTCCAAGAAAATATATATCTATCTAGATCACAAATAAACAAATAATGTCTCCTGGTTCAGAATTCTAAAAGCTTTTTATCAGCTCTACAGTTCATTTAACAACTGATCTTGTGGTATTGTAGATTACCATTTAAATATTTTGTTTTCTGACTTCTCCTGAGTTCTATGTCTAATCTTCCTAAGTAAATTATAATTTCCTTGAAGGCAGGAAATAGATATTATATGTCTTTGTGTCACCCATGGCTTATTGCAATACTGAGTTGAGCACTTAATAAGTACCTGGTGATTTGAGTTGAAATCTCTTAGCACTTAACCTAATACTCCAATCTTTTCCCCAGTTACAGGCCCTTATCATATAGCTCCTCCAATTTATAGTCAGTTGTTAATCATCTCCATATCTTTGCCTCTGCTTGTGCTGCACATGCTCAGTAGCCTCTGCATTTCACGTTCATGTCACTCCTGTTCAAATCACAGAGTTCCCCAAAGGATGTCTCACCCCATTCTGAATATTTCTGATGGTTCTCCAGAGGTACTCAGGAGGGAGATGGGTCATGAAATGTTAAGTCAGGAGGATGGAAACCCAGGACAGCAAAAAACAGGAGAGAACCCAGAGGGCCTACATTTTGGAGGTTGATCAAGGACTCCAAGGATGGGCGACCTGGTAGACTGAAATGACCTTTGCCATAGTTAATATGTTGGTGAATTTCCTTGACAACTTTCCATTTTAGGAGACACTACTCATGGTTAAGGTCATGTAGAGGGAGTATAGGGTGGGGTGGCTCCAACAGGAAAAGTCCCTTTTAGCACGAACATTCCATGATTTGAAGTAACTTACTGCTATGAGCTGAATTGTGTCCTCCAAAAAAAGATATGCTGAAGTTTTGGCCCCAGTACCTCAAAATGTGACCTTATGTCCTTACTTGGAAATAGGGTCTTGATAGAGGTAATCAAATTAAAATAGGGTCATTAGGATGGGCCCTAATCCAACATGACTGGTATCATTATAAAAAGGGGAAATTTGGAGACAGAAACAGACACAGACACACAAAGAGGCAAGATGATGTGAAGACATCCATCTGATGACAGCTGCAGAGCTTGGACTGAGGCAGTTGCAAGCTAAAGAATTCTTGAGGCTACCAGAAGCTAGGAAGAGGTAAGGAAGGTTCTCCCCAAAGTCTCAGAGGGAGCGGCCCTATGGATCCTTGATTTCAGACTTCTGGCCTCCATCAGTGAAAGGCAGTAAATATCTGTTGCCTGAGCCACCCAATCTGTGGTCCTTTTTACAGCAACCCTCAAAAACTAATATACTTACCTCCTCCATGCTTCCCTTCCCTTATCCGTAAAATGGGCACCTAATGTCAACCTCCCAAGGGTGGGAGGGTTTCAGCTGAGATAAAGATACCGATGGGCTTTAAATTAGTCATACTAAAGTCATCTCACTGAAATAACCACAGGTGTTCCAAGTATCTTTTTGAGAGGAAAATCTTCCAAAGTGTTCCCTGGAAGTTGGGCTCCCAGGTGGCCATGTTCTTCTCAGGGCAATGTCCCAGACTGCTCAGCTCCCCCAAGACCACCCCTGCCTGCCTGTGTGGGTCTCAGATGTGCTGAGGCAGAGAATCAGATGGTGGTGGCTGTTTAGTGTTCAATTATTTGGAAAAATTCTTTTTGTTTCCATTGGAACATTCAATTTCCCCAATCTACATGCCAATGGGGGGAAGAGAAAAAATTTACTCATTCCACAAATATTTATTAAGTCTGCACTATATGCCAGGTGTTGTTATGGTACTTGGCCTATATTAGTAAACAAAACAGGCCCCCCAAATCCCCACCTCTGTAAAGCTTATATTCTAGTGGGGAGAAGAGGCAATAAACAAAAACATAATATGTTAATTATACGGTTAATTAAGAGATGATAACAGTTATGGGAGGAAACAGAACAGGGTTATAGTCCAATCTTTATTTTGTTGCTCAAATAGTCCCTGCGTTAAACCTTTAAGAATAATTTAGGTTGGCTTCTGTGTCTTTTCACTATGGCCCCAGCATTTTCCACACACTTCCTTTCTCTCTAGCACCATAATATGTTCCAGGCTCATGTTTTACTTTCTCTAGCCAAGCTCTGGAATTAACCATTCTCCAAGGAACTTTTTGTTTGTTTCCGAAATGTGAATTTCTTTCTTTCCCTTTTTTTTTTTTTTTTGGATCCATTTATTCATTTGAGAGAGAGCACAGGCCCAAGCACATGGGGGAGGGGCACAGGGAGAGGAAGAGAAAATCCTAAGCAGACTCTCCACTGAGTCCCCAGTGTGAGGGGCTCAATCCCATGACCCTGGAATCAAGAGTTGGTTGCTCAAATGACTGAACCACCCAGGCACCCCTCTTTAATTTTTTTTAATAGGAAAATGGTATATAGAGGCCACAATCTGGGCACTAGATATCTTGATGTGCTAGTTGCCACTGGGGTGTTACTGTCTTCTGAGAGCTCAGAACTGGGAAATACACATGGATGGACAAACACATTCATACATGCGTCCGTATTTATTTCTGTTTATCCATCTGTAAATATATTAAAATCCATGGGTTCATCCTTATACTTTTAATTCCAGTCCAGCACCACACAGGATTCATTCTAGCTCTTTCCTTATTACTAATTTCTTTTTCTGACAGTGAGAAACCTGTCTCTCATTGTCCACAGAGTATTTACTTTTTTGTTCAATACTAGTAAACATATATTTACTAAATAGAGTATCCAGTCAAAATACTGTTTTCCAAAGTTACTTAGGTTAGTTCTTTTATTCCCCATACGCTTCAGTGGGGTTATCTTATTCACTTGTAACCCAGGTTGGTTTGTTATTCTTTGTATGCCATTTTGGGTTTCTCCCACATATCCTGGTTGGTTTGGGTTATTTATTTGTTTATGGGGTATACAAAACATTACTATGGTTTTGTGAGTCAGGGCTATACCAAAGGGTGTACTCACTAGCCCTTGGTATTGTCCGTATTTTTAATTTTAGTCATCCTAAGAGGTAAGTAATGGTATCTCATTGCGGCTTTAATTTACATTTTCCTAACAGCTAATGATGTTAACATCTTTTCACGTGCTTATTTGCCATCTTTACATCTTCTTTGGTGAAATGTGTGTTCAAGTCTTTTACATATTTTCTAATTTGATTGTTATTTTAATGTTGAGTCTAGAGAGTTCTTCCTATATTCTGGACACAAGTCTTTTATGGGGTATGTGATGTGTACATATTTTCTCCCAGATTGTGGCTTGTCTTTTCACTTTCTTAACAGGGTCTTTCACACATCAAATGTTTTTAATTTTGATGAAGCCCCATTTATCAATTTTTTTTCTTTTATGGCTTGTGCTTTGGTCTAATGTCAAAGAACTCTAGTTCACCAAGCCCTACGTCATGAAGATTTTCTCCTATATTTTCTTCTAAAGGTTTTAGAGTTTTGAATTTTATGCTTAGGTTTATGATTCATTCATTCAAGTTAATTTTAGCATACCCTGTACAGTTTAGGTCCAATTTCATTATTTTTGCCCTTGAAAGTCCAACCGTGCCAACACTATTTGTTGAAAGGACAATCCTTTCTCCACTGAATTACTTTTGCTCCTTTGTCAAGAATCTGTTGGTCATAGTTCTGTGGGACTATTTCTGGACCCTATTCTGTTCCCTTGATTTATGTGTCTATCCCTACACAAACACCACTTTCTTGATTACTGTAGCTACATAACAAGTAATAAAATCAGGTTGTGTGATTCCTCTAACTTCATTCTTCATTTTCAAGTGTTTTAACTATTCTGATTTCTTTGCCTCTGTGTACATTTTGGAATCAGCTGGTCTGCACCTACAAAAACTCCTACTGGAAATTTGATAGAAATTAAGCTAACCCTATGAAAAAATTCTGGGAAGAAATATCATTTTTGTTATGTTGAATCATTCAATCCATGAGCACAGTCTGTCTCTCCATTTATTGAGGTCTTTTACTTCATAACACTTCATAGTTTCCATCATATAGATTTTGTACATGTTTTGTTAGATTTGTACCTAAATATTGCAATTTTTAGAGCTATTATCAATGGTATCGTGTTTTTATTTCAGTTTCCAATCGTTCATCAGCAATACTTAGAAATATGATTGAGGGCGACTGGGTGGCTCAGTTGGTTGGGTGACTGCCTTCGGCTCAGGTCATGATCCTGGAGTCCCGGGATTGAGTCCCGCATCAGGCTCTCTGCTCAGCGGGGAGTCTGCTTCTCCCTCTGACCCTCCCCTCTCTCGTGCCCTCTCTATCTCATTCTCTCTCTCAAATAAATAAATAAATAAAATCTTTAAAAAAAGAAATATGATTGAAATGACTGATTTTTGTGTGCCAATCTCCCACCATCTGGCAACTGGGTGTTATTCTTTAATTATATTACTGGATTCTACTTCGTAATCTTTCATAGAGTTGTTCTGCTTCAATATTCAAAGATGAAATTAGTCTGTGAAGTTCTTTTTGCTGCTTTGTCCTACCTCAGGCTGCTATAACAAAATGGCATAACCTGGGTGGCTTACAGAAGAGAAATTTATGTCTCACAGTTCTGGAGGCTGAGAAGTCCCAAATCAAGGTGCTAACCAATTCAGTTCCTAGTTAGGGTCCAAATCTCAGCTTACAGATGGCCATTTTCTTGTCTTAATATGGCCGAGAGAAAGGGAGATCTCTCTTGTGTAAGAGGGCTCCACCCTCAGCACCTCATCCACACCTAACCACCCCCCAAAGGCCCAACCTCCCAATACCATCACACTGGGAGTTAGGGCTTCAATATATGACTTTGGGGAGAGGACACAATTCAATCCACAGCAATATTGGTACCCTTCATAAGAATAACAGGGCAGTGTACCTTATTGCTTTATGCTCTGGAAGAGTTTGGTGAGCTTTGGAATGACCCGTTACTTGTAGATTTGGGACAAACCATGAAGTTCATTTGAACAACTTCCTCAGCTACTTCCAACTTAGTGGTTTTATTTCTTCTTAAGTCAATTCTGGTAATTTGTATTTTTTAACTTATTTTAGGTTGAAATCATCCTAATTTCAAGGGGATTAACATTGCATTGCGTTAAATGCAACAGTTAGAGAGAATAAAGTAGATCTATATATGCTGACATGGAAAAACCTATAAGACATAATGGGGGAGGGACACAAGTCTCAGGAAAATAAAAAAACCCATTTTTTTAAAATAAACTTTCCTTTTGGAGTTAGAGTCTCATTTTTATATATAAAATGGATGTAAAATGGTCTGAGAAGATACCCACTAACACCTGGTTGTAGCAGTTTTATATTACCCTTAGACCCAAGCAAGAGATGCCTCTGCCTTGGGCTTGCACTTTCGAGGGGCCTGCTCAAGCCCCCTCCAGATGCACCACACCCCCAGGGGACATACCCTTCTAGAGCCTGAGCCTTCTTCCTAGACCAGGCTCCCTATTCCTGGGAGCCTGGAATTCCTTCCAGGGTGTGTGGGAGCCTCATCCAGGTACCCTCCTTCTGAGGAGGATGTGACCCCTGCAAGGTCCAACCAGGGCTCACTCTTTGAGGTGGGGGAGCAGCTTGGATGTACCAGTTAGAGTCCCCATGCACACAGGTGTGCACAAGGCCCTCGTGGTGCAGACCAAGTCAGGTGTGGGTAGAGAAGGGTGCTCCTACCTCCACATTCTGGCAAGGAACTCTGGAGAGTTCAGAAATTCTAAATCCGAACCCGGTTTTCCAGGTCAACATGCCAGTCTATTTGCCTAGAGGTAGGAAGAGGGAACATTTTTATTTAAGTGTTTGTTAGCCTGATTTACAGAAAATATGTAGACATTCAGCATGTGAGCCTCAGTTTGACCTTTGTCCTGGGCCCCCCAAATGTCATAGGAGGACCTAGCCAGTCATGACACTTCCAGGGAAAGAGGTAGGACTTGAGGCAAAGAAGCTGAAAGAGGGTGTTACAGGCTGAATTGTGTCCCCACTCAGATTCCTGTGAAAGTCCTAACCACCGGTACCTCAGAATGGGACTGTGTTGGGACAGGGCCTTTAATGAAGTGATCAAGTTAAAACAAGGCTCCAGTCTCCAGAACCATAAGAAAATACATTTCGGTTGCTTAAGCCTCCCAAGTCCATAGTATTTCATTAGGCAGCCCCAGGAACTAATTTAGACGGTTTTAACTTTTTAGTATACTTTTTCTTGTTATTTGACTCTTGTTTCTAAAGCACATGTATCTGCACATTATTTATGTAATTTAAAAATACATATTAAATTGTTCTCCTGTCATGCTTATCTGTCATTTCCCATTCCTAATTGTGCCTTCTCTGTTCGTGTTTTGCCCTGTGATGAGGCAGGCTAGCGATTCATCTGTTTTCCTCTGTGGGGTTCTTTCCCACAATGAATCAGCTCCTCCATTTATCAATTCTCCCTTTGTTGTGTTTTCTGATTCATTAATTTCTGCTTGTCTTCATTCTGTCCTTCGTCCCCTGGATTGATTTTGCTGCTCATTTTATATCATCCTGGGTTGAATACTTGATTCTGTTTTCCTTGTTCTTCTTTTTCTTTTTCAGAAATGTAAACGTTTCGGACTACATTTTCTATTCGATATGGTTTTAGTTTTATCTCATTGCTTTTGACACATAGTGTTTTCATTCCCTACTCCCCCAATCTCGTTTAACTTGCAATTCTGACTTCCTTTTGTTCTGGAATGGAGTTTTAAATTTTGAGGAGGGCGTTTTAAATTTTCCACGTGGTTGGGGTTTTGGTCCCATTTCTCCTCTTGTTTTAATTTCTCATTTTATTACTTGGTGGCCAAAGAAGTCTCTATGATTTCTATCTTTGGGGAAGATATTGGTATTTCCTTTATAGCCATGGTCAATTTTTATAAAAGCTTTTATAAAAATGTTTTTATAAAAATCTCTCCTGGGTGTTTCAGTGGAAGGTATATTCTCTGTCTGCGGCATCACTAAGGTCAGCCTGACGAGTTCTTTGATTCAGATTCTCTGCATCCCTCTGGGACCTGTGACTCATGGTAAAGACTTGGGCCACCTTTATCCAGTGAGATTTAATTTATTTATCTCTGTTCAGCTGCCACTGTGCAAGGGTGGCGTCAGAGTGTCGTTCCTACCCGTCCTCTCTTCATCAACCTCAACAACCATGAGGTTGTTGGTCTGGGTGAGGAGGCCAGAGAACAGAAGGGTGGTAAGGTTACCGGGTCCTCCCTCCAGCTGGGATCCCCACCACCCTGGGGCTTGAAGACAGCCTCGAAGTGTGACCTTCCCTAACTCAGTCCACCTCTGCTCTGAGTCCTCATCTTTCCAAGGAAAGACGTTGGCCAGACCTTTCCAGATCCTCTCGCTTACTTTTGGGAAACCGGACCTACTTAATATCTGGGAGACAGGCAGGGACTCTCAAGGTCTCCCTTAAATGTGTTGCAGATAGCCCTGTATCTGGAAGACCCTCTTTCCAATTTGCTCAAATCTGCTAAATTCATGATCGATGGCATGTTCTTCTGTGACTCGCTCCAGCATTTGTCTCTGCTTCTGCTGCAGCTGCTGATAGAGAGGGTCGCCACAGGCTTTCCCGCGGTCCTCAGCCTTCTCACACACATCCGAGCCGATTGCTTCTGTCTGTTGCCACATTCTGTGAAAGCCAGTAGCTGGATCCTCGTGAAATTGAGAGACTAGGTGTTGAAGTGTCTGACTCAAAATAAAAGCTATTAACTTTGTGGATCCCTGGGGACACCTCAAAGGTCATTCTGGAACTGGAATTCAGTGGGAAGCCAGTGTGCTTGCTGATGAGGACAGACGAGGCATGTTAAGATGCTGTTGAGAGAGAACACAGTGGCTTCAAATCATGTCTCATGGCCAGGGAGATGCTCTGCATGGTGTCTCACGCAGGCAACTCGACTTGGTCTTTAGGTAAGCAGCAACCAGGCTTTAACGGTTTGATAATATTCCTTTTATTTTCCTGGGCAACATCAGGGAGTCAGTTGAGTGGTATATAAACACAGTATTCTCAAACTCTCTGCTTTTCCCTTAACACCTTACCTTTCTCTTTCTCCTTTCCATTTTGTTCTTTTTATTCCTTCTCCTGACCCTGAAACAAATCTGTAAGTACCAGTATTTCTGATGTCCAGGAATCATTTGTAGGACTCTTTCCCTTTTCCTTTGAATAAGACCTTACTAGCTCTTTCTTTAGCCATAATTCTTAACCTCCTCACAGTCTTTTCAGAAACAGAGAGATCTTCTATTTACTTTAACTGGCAATTATTATATAAGACATTCTTAATGTGTATTGGTCAGGTTTCACCAGGTTGTGCTGCAAAACAAACAACCCCAAGATCTGAGTAGGTTATCACCACAATGGCTTGTTTCTCATTCACATCACCCATCAGCTGCAGTTCTGCTCCGAGTCCTCTTCATTCTGGATCCAGTTTACAGGTAGAAAGAGAAAATCAAAGTATAAAAGGGACAAACCAGACAGACCTAATCCCTTTTAAAGGTTTGTTTGGGTTTTTTCCGGGATCCGCCCCCTTCCCGGTTGGGGTGCCCTCACTCTGCAGCCTCCTTCCGCGTGGGCAAGTCCTGCAGCCCCCGGGTCCTGAGTGGGGGGCAGCCTGCAGCACTGCCACACCAGCAGCTCCCCCCAGCCTCCCCACCCATGGAGATTTTGCATCCCAGTGCCTCCACCGAGACACCTCTGAGCTCCAGCTCAGTTCTGAGAGCAGTGGCTGCTCCTTATCCTATGTTCTCATTGCTTCTTCCTAGCCAATCCCTCATCACTGCAATCCCCTGTTATAGTTAGTCATTCTTTATATTAAACTCTCCCTGTTCAAATTACCATGCGGTTTCTCTCTCTGGATTGAATCCAGACTAATACACCCTGCCAGCATTATTGGCTCACATCTCATTGGCCAAGACATTGCCAGGGCTCTTGAGCTGGGCAGTGGCCACTTCAGCTAATCCAGGGTTCTGCTAATAAGGAAGAATGGGAGATGAGGTCTTGTGTAAGCAATTGGCAGTGTCTGCCTCAATAGCAATATATATTGATAAGGATTCTTTCCAGAGCCCCAGACTTCTCTATTTTCTAGGCTGCTTCTCTTGACCACACCCATAGGTGAAAATTCCCACCTGCCCACATCTCCAGGCTCATTTCACACCATCCTCTCAGATACTGTGGACCCCATCTCTTGAAAATCCCCTCAATGCAATCTATTAGAAAAGAATTAAATAAGTAGAAACAAATGTAACAAGTATGATTTGCACTATGATGGGTACACACAGACCAAATGTCCCACAGTGTCCCCCAGTCTTTGAAAGTCTCCCAGCCCTTCCAGCCCCTCAGAGTCTGCTAGACAGCAGTCCCTTTGAGTCCCCTTCACAGGGGGGATGACCCAGGGTCTGTCCTGGGCAACTCCAGGCCCAGTCGCACTGGCCCCCATAGGCAGGGATGTGCATCCCCTCCTTTCTCAGGATGCTCTCAGGGCTCTCGGGGCATGTGCCTGTGGTATAGACATTGCTCCCTATCCCCTCCTCTAACTCAAACATGAATTCCAGCCAAGATGAAACTGGAGGTGGTGATAGTGTCTTGCTGTGTGACTTGGGGCAGGTTACTTAGTCTGTACTAGTCCTTCTGCAGGGCAAACCCTGAGTTTGTTGGTGAGCCTACAGGAGACAATGAATGAGTCGTGCTAACTGCGGTGTCTAACACACAGTAAGCACTCAGTAAATGCTGGGTGTGGCTGGTATTCCTACTGTGGTTTTAACAGTTCCTGGTTAGCTTTTCAGAAGAGGGCTCTCTCACTCAAGAGTGGATCCTCTCTGGCTGAAGAGCCTCCAAGTGAGTTCTGGCCACTTTGAGGTCTTGAGGCATCAAGAGAGGTCCCTCTGAAGGGAAAAGATGGGAGAGCAGGAGGCAAGCAGCTTAAGGAAGCAAGCTCTCCTGATGGATGTTAGCTTGTATTCACAGGAAACCAGGCACAGTGAGATCTTTCCAGAAGCCGAGAAGCTGCATTCAAAGTGCAGACTGCACTGCCATCTGCTGGCCATGTCTTGAAGGAACTTAGGTAACTGCTAACCAGGCAGGTTCCTGGCCCATGGAGGCGCCCAGGGGTCCTGGGGCATTCACGTGTTTATCGAGTCCCTCAGGGGATCCTCTGCAGGCAGTCCAGTGCTCCCCACCTCCTCCTATGAGGGCACCCCATTTTTAGGTTGTGAACAAAAATGTTAAAAGTGACGTGAAGAACTGAGATGTGCTCACACCCAAAAACCCCTAACCTAAATCTAATTTATGAGGAAACAACAGGCAAACCTAAAGAGAGTGACTGACTGGCTTGTACTCTTCAAAAATGTCAAGGTCATGAAAGATAAAGAAAACTAGGGAACTGTTTCCAACTCAAGCAGACTAAGAAGACAGGACAACTGAATGCAAGATATGATCCAAGATTTTTTTCTTGTGCTGTACAGGATGTCATGGGCCAACTGGCAAAATCTGAATACGGTCTTCCAATAACAGTATCGTATCACTGTCAATTTCATGACTTTGATCATTGTTCTGTGACTATATAAGAGAACGTCCTTGCCTTTAGGGAACACACACCTAAGTATTTAGAGGTATGGGGCCACCAGGCCTGCATCTGGTTTGCAAACCGTTCAGGAGGAAAATATATATATGTGCATGTATAGTCCTGGTGGAGGGTGTTCACGAATTCTTTGTACTGTTTTGCAACATTCCTAACAGCCTGAAATTATACTCAAGTATGTTCAAAATTTTTCTCACAGCCCTCCTGAGACAATAAAGGGCGACATGATGCCACCATATGTTCAGTTACGCACCCCAGCAGGAACACCTCACAGCTCGTAGCTACACTTGTGGTGAGCGGAGCGGAACATAGAGGGATTTGTGCAACCACCATTCTGTGCATCCACAGCCGCTGTGACATTGTGTACCAACTATACTTGCTAAAAACCAATTAATGAAATAAAACAGGAACACCCCACTTTTTTACAGAGCCCCCCCAGGTATGTCCTAATAACTTTCCGAGGCTTACCCCGTTTATCCTCACAGCGATCCCATGGGAGAGATGCTATCATTCCCCCTCGATTTTCAGATCAGGAAACCTTCACTCCAGACAGCTATGCGCCAAGGTCACACAGCTAGGAAGTAATGAAACTGGGATCCAGGGTCCTAAAAACCCAACTAGCAGCAGGTAGGGTCCACAACACTAGATGACTCCAGGCCACCTCACTCCTGAAAGGACCAAGGCACACTCCGGTGGCTGCCACATTGAACTCCATGATCTCAGCCAGACTTGCCTGGGCCTTAGCTCTGCCTCCGCTCACGTCCTTGCTCCTTCCCACTGCCTCCAAGATTCCTCCTCTACTTCCTCCTCCGGGCTGACCCACCTCGTCCCCCACAGTTCCTTCCACGTCTCTCCCCAGGAGGGCTCTCTCCCTCCTCTACTGTCCTACCATCCTATGACATCCCTCTCTCTCTGAGACTCTTCCACTCTCCATCTCCCACTATAATTCCTTTGGCAGAGGCATAAGAATGTAGTTATTCCTGGCTCTAGCTATGCACTCAGGCCCAGAGTCAAAGCCCAGCTCTGCCATTGACTGGCTGTGTGATCTTGGGCAAGTCGCTTCACCTCTCTGAGCATCTTATAAGTAAGACAGACCTATTATAACCCAACTCATTATGAAGAGAAAGTGAGCCAAGCTCTACAAAACCTTTCATATAACATCTGGCGAGTGGTAAGTGCTCAGTAAATATTAGCTCCGATTCCTATGTCCTTTCTCTGTAATGACTGTTTTAAATTTTTCGGGTAAATTCGTTATAAGCAGGTGTCATAATTTTCTTTCAATCTTGCCACAGAGCCAAGTCACAGTTCCCTCTTGTTAAGAGCATTTTGCAGGAAAAGAGAATGGTTGGATAATCACTATTAAACTGCATACAAGACAAAGAATGTCTAATAATCAGCTGAAGTGTGGGTAGCTGATTTCCCCAAAGACGTTTTCATCTTGTTAAAGTTTATCAGAAAATTGCTTAAGCATTTATCAGGAATGCTAATTTCCTCCCACAAGGAGGCTGTGCATTGCATCAAGCGAGAGAGTTCTACACCAGACTGTGATGGGGCATTCTCTTCTTAATCACACCCATAATCATCAAGGCTGACGTTTCTTGAGGCCTCACTATGCACCTAGCCTGGAGCTGTGTCCCAGGCCTCGCAGATCCTGTTAGCAGATCCTGGGTGCATTTCAGCATTGCCCCCTGCTCCTATGGAGCATGCTCCCACTTAGTTCTGGGTCAGACTGTGCGGGCAGCTGCTAATCGCTGATCAAATGGGTACAAAGGGGTAGTGACCATCATGCCCCAGGCCTTTGTGCAATGTGGGGCACACACCCTGTCCTGCCCTCCATGCCACCAAGATGGAAATAAATGGGTTTCTGAAAGTAGAAACCATCCACTGTACCCCCAATTTAATGGGGTCTTAAGTAGGTGCTATTCGGGAAAGTGTGATGTGGTTAGGCTTTATGGTCCAATATCATCCACTGGGGCCTTTGCCAGCTAGATGACAAGGTGCTTTATTCTGGCCTCAGAGCCCAGCAAAGCAACCAAGGGCTCATTACCAAGCATGGATGCCTTTTCTCTGACAGACAATAAAGAGTTGGATCCAAGTTGCTCATTAGCTTCTTTGGGGATTTGTTGGACATCTTGCTACTGTATGAACAAACAGATGGACTCGGCTCTTGGCTGCAAGGATATTTTGGAAGGAGCAGATCTGCCTGCTCATTGTGAAGAGCAAAACACCGTATCCGAATGGGGTGCGCTGTGTCCAAGGTAGTTGGGGATGAGGTCAGTGGTCCTCAGAGTGTGGTCCCCTGACCAGCAGCATCAGCACCACCTGAGAACTTGTTAGAAATGAGAATTCTTGGTCCCCACCCCAAACCTACTGAGTCACAAACTCCAGGGTGGGGCCCAGAAATCTTTATTTTAACAAGCCATGTGGGTGGAGTGGAGTCAGGCTATCTATCGACTCTGCTTTTCCTTTTCACTCACTTCCCATCATCCTCTCTTCCTTCCCATCTTCTCCCTCCCCTCTAAACCAACACCTTCTCAGAAGCCCCTAGGGTTCCATCGAAACACCCCAGCTGGGTTGTGAGGCCCCATGGACCACAAGGAAGATGGGAGATCATGACCAAGCTCCAGAAAACAGTCAGGTCCTCCCGGGTGAATGTTGGTGTGCAAACCCATGTGGATAAACTAGAAAACGCTGTGATGGACATCGGAGGCCATGGCTCCATGTGCTTCTGAGGCATAAACAAGACCAGGCCAGAGTATGGAGCCTGGGCTGTCCTGGAGCCAGCCTTAGCTTCCCAAGAATGTTTGGAGTAAAATGGCTTAGGCAAAGAACAGCAATCAGAAGAAACTAAGAAGTAGCCGCCAGCAACCACAGAGAAGCCAGAAGCAATGGAGCCATTCAGAGAAAAACACAACACAGAGCCGTAGGACAGATCTATTGAAACATATCAGCATTTTCTAAAGACTCAAATGGATTTTCTGCAGAGCTGGGGGCTGATATTCAGTGGATGTTCAACGAGACAGTGACTCCTGAAGGCTGAAGAACTAGAGACACTCATGCACAAAAAGATGCCACGGCTGATTCTTTCAACAAACATTTGCCTAGGGTGCCTGGGTGGCTCCGTTGGTTAAGCATCTGCCTTCTGCTCAGGTCACGATCCCAGAGTCCCGGGATCGAGCCCCAAATCAGACTCCCTGCTCAAGCCTGCTTCTCCCTCTCCTCTGCTCCTCCACTCGTGCTCTCTTTCTCTCTCTCTCAAATAAATAAATAAAATCTTTAAAAATAAAGAAATAAATAAAAATAAATATTTACCAAGTACCAACAGGTCAGCACGGTGCATGCTGGATTTTAAGCAGAGGACAAATTTAGTACCTCACTCTGGTACTGGGGTCTCTTCTGGTAAGCTCTGCAGCCAGCTCCTCAGCTCCTCGTGTGGCTGGGTCTGCTCAGACCCCTAAGATCCTAGAGCATCTCAGGGAAACTAAATTCCAAGGCCCCCTACTATGAACTGAATTGTGTCCCTTCAAAATGCATATGTTGAAACCTAACCCCCAATGTGACTGTATTTGGAGTAAAGAAGTAATTAAAGTAAAATGAGGTCTCAGGGTGGAGCCCTGATCCAGTAGGATTAGTGTCCTTACAAGAAGAGACACCAGTGAGGTTTCTCTCTCTCTCTCTGTCTACTGTGTGAGGACACAGTGGGAAGTGGCCGTCTGCCAGCCAGGAGGAGAGCCCCCACCAGAAACCAAATTGGCTACCACCTTGACCAGGACTTCCCAGCCTTCAGAACCATGAGAAAATAAATTCTGTTGTTTAAGCCACCCAGTCTCTGGTATTTTGTTATGAAGGCCCAGCTGACTTAGACACCCCCCATTCCCCCACTGGCTTTTCTTTTGTGGCTCCTAATTACACCTTCTTTCTTCCTGGCGCAGGCTAAGCCTTAATGGTGGACAAAGGTACCTATTCCACGGTCCCTGAAAAATTCAACTGGGACAGATTCTCCAAGTTTGCTTACTGATACAGGAATTTGGAGAACTCGCCTTGCAAGGCTATTGTCCTGTTGTATAATCCGATTTTTGAATGGCAAGAGCTGGTGCTGTGGTGTCTCTTGGCATTCTTTCTGGAACAGATTTGAATCTCTGCCTAGCCCAAAAGATATCTAAGGTGTAGTGGAGAAAAAGATTATGGCTAGGAAAGACAAAAGAGAAATGCACATCAAAATAAAAAGAAGACTACTCCATTTTAAGTATATATATATACACATATATACACACACACATTTTTTAACAAAAAATGACAACATGTTTTATATACTTCTGTGCTCCTAGCTTCATTCAACTAGAAGTAAGTCCTTGCCTTTCATATTGGCACACAGAGATATCTCTCATTCTCTGTCTCTACCTCCCATGGTCCCGGCCACCAACATAGCTCCTCTAGGCCACTGCCTCAGTCTCCTACCTGGCCACCCTGCTCTCACTCTTGTCCAGCTATAGTCTGCTTTCCAAACAAGAAAGAAGATCTTAAAAAAAATAAAGACAGCAATAAGACAAAACTCCCGCTAAGAACAACTGGAAAAGGGAGATAAAAAAAAAAAAAAAAAAAAAAACACCTATTTTTAAAGACATCCAAGAGCTTTGAAGTCCAAAAGCACTAGAGGGATTGAGTGGTGGTGATGGGGAAAACTGCAGCCCCTTCAGAAGGGGTTGACTGAGTGTGTGCCCCCCTTTCTTGCTGAGACCACGGTCAGTCTCACATGGGCTGGAGGCTGCAGATCTGAGTTTGACTCCTGGTAAGAGTCCAAAACATGTTCAATTCTACCTGTGGCTCATGTTACATTTTTTTAAAAGATATTATTTATTTGAAAGAAAGCGAGAGAGAGAGAGAGAGCACAAGCAGGGGGAGTGACAGGCAGGGGCAGAGGGAGAAGCAGACTCCCCACTGAGCAGGGAACCCGATTCCGGACTCAATCCCCGGACCCCGAGATCATGACCTGAGTGGAAGGCAGAAGCATAACTGACTGAGCCACCCAGGCATCCCTATGTACTTTGTTTTATAACAGCTTTATTGAGATGTAATTCATATACCATAAAATTCACCCCTTTCAAGTGTATAATTCAGTGTTTTTTAGTATTTAGTACAAACATCACCATTATCTAATTCCATAACTCGTTCATCACCCCCAAAAGAAATACCCATAACTGTGAATAACGTAAAACAACTCTTAGCCTAAAACAACTCTGAGCCTTTTAATGAGTTCAGAACTTTTCTGTGTGGGTGCTCCTGGAACTATTAAAAATTGAAGCAATTCTAAATAGGTTTACAGATTTGATTTACAAAATGTCTAAAAATTTAGATACTTACATTTAACATAGAAACACTATTAAAATAACATATAAGAATGCCATGAAAAATAACCGTGCTTAGGTAAGTATGGGATCTATTTTTTAAACATTACTTCCCAGTGCACCGGAGGCAATATTAGTCCAGTAAGGAGATGCAAATTCATCTTTGCAGATTAGCTTCCTGAGAGTTCAAATCAAGGGGCCCCTGGAGAAAAGAGGCCCAATCAAATATGGCTTTTTTCCCACCACTGCCCACCCCTAGCATCCTAGGCCTTGCTAAGGTTATTTTGGGATTATGGAATACTTTGTTAAAGGGTATAAATGCAGACCCAAAAAATACACCAAAAAGGAAAGATGTTTATTAAAAATTAGGGGAACCCCTAATTTTTCTATTTGGGAGGCGATGTGATGAGTCTTGCCTACCCCTCCTTAGAGCAAGGCCAATCTTCTCAATCCCATATGCCCAGAGGCCCCTTCTCCACAAGCTTCATAAGTTCCTTTACTGAGAAGATACAAGGAATGAAGAGATTGGAGCCTCTCTGGGCTAATGGACTGGTAACTGGTCTCCAAGCATTGGACTCTTGATTGCAGCCCAGGTCATGATCTCAGGGTCGTGAGGTCCAGGCCCCATGTTGACCGTGGAGCCTACTTAAGATTCTCCCTCTCCCTCTGCCCCCCTACCACTCCCCTGCTTGCACATGCATTCTCTCTCTCTCTCCAAAAAAAGTTAATACTAAATCACAAATACCATCAAAATATCCAGTGAGTGTTCACATTTCCCCAGTTGTCTCATAAATTTTTTCCTACTCAGTGTGTACCGGGCTCCACACACCTAAGATCTAGAATCTTTCAGGGCACCTAAGCTTCTAAGAGCCCCCTACATCTGCTTTTTCCCTTTCTCATCTTTTGGTTGAAGAAAACAGATCATTTGCCCTGTAGAATTTCCTATTTTTCATTTTTCTAACTGCATTTCTATGGGGTCTTTGAACATATATCCCTTCCCCTGCACTTTCTGTAAATTATTAATAAGATTTAGAGGCTGGTCTGATTCAGATATGAGTTTGTGGCAAAAAAAATACTCCTAGATGTCTTTATGTACTTTTATTATATCAGGAGTTACACCCTATCTTTTGGGGTGCAATGAGCACACTTACCTGCAGATCTCAATTTCTAAATACCATTCTCCACTAAAAGGATCCAGGCTCCTTGGAAAAAGGACTGATACCAAGGCTAAGGCAAGAGAAGTATGAAATGAATGTGAAGTATCTTCTTGCACCACAAAATAAGGATGTGCTCAAAGGATTATAGAGATGCATCAAAAGGACCTAAAGTCAGCTTCAGTGGTCTCCCATTGGACACATCTGGGATAATTTGAGCATCAAAATAAATAACGATATCAATGAACTGTAACCCACTGAATAAAGATCCATTAGTCCTTGGGACACCTGGATGGCTCAGTCAGTTAAGCATCTGCCTTCGGCTTAGGTCATGCTCCCAGGGTCCTGGGATCAAGTCCTGCTTTGGGTTCCTTGCTCAGCGGGAAGACTGCTTCTCCCTCTGCTGGCTGCTCACCCTGCTTGTGCTCTCTCTCTCTCTCTTACTCTGACAGATAAATAAATAAAATCTTTTTTAAAAAAAAAGATCCATTAGTCCACATAGACATAGATATGTAAGTAAATAAGAAAATGTGCTTCCCTATAGTAGAATGTCAGTGAATATGTAACTTTATGTTTTGGTAGCTTTTTATTTTGAAATAATTTAAAAGTCACACAAAAGCTGCAAAAATAGAACAAAAATCTCCTATCTACATTTAACCAAGATTCCCCAATAGTTAAAAATCCCCTATATGTAGTTTAGCTACCAAAACATAAAGTTATATTCTTACGGTCAAATTGTAATGTGCAAATTTCCACCCTCATTTCCCCACCAATATCTCCTTGTGCACATGTGTTGGCAGAGATGTGAGAAAATAACCTTACAATAATTTCTTGGCAGTGAAATGAATGAGTCAAAGTAACTTAAACTTAAATATGATCACATTGTCCTCTATATTAGCTTCCTAGAGCTGCTGTAAAAAATAGTGACAAACTTCATGACTTATGACAACAGAAACTGATTCTCTCCCAGTTCTGGAAGTTTTAAAAGCTGAATAATGTGGATGGTACTGTGAGTTAGCAATGTGGAGCCAAATGAGCACACTGTTGCTAGAGTGTACATTTGCACATTTCAGAGGGGTGTAGTGGATTGACCAGTGTCCCTCCAAAATCCATGTTGGAACCTCAGGCTGTGACTGTATTTGGAAATAGGGTCTTTGCAAATGTAATTAAGGTAAGGATAGAGACGACATCATACTGGACTAGGTTGGGGCTTAAATCCAATGGGAATGTCCTTGTAAGAAGAGGAGAAGACACACAGAGAGACACACAAGGAGAAGGCCACATGGAGACAGGGGCAGAGACTGGACGGATGCTGTCACAAGCCAAGGAACGCCAGGAGCCATGAGAAGCTGGAAGAGGCAAGTTAGGATCCTTCCCTAGAGCCTTTGGAGGGATCCTAGCCTGGCTGATGCCTTGACTTCAGACTGCTGGCTTCCAGAGCTTCATACTTACCTTGAACTACCTTGATACTACCATGAGCAGGGGACACAGTTATGAACAAAACAGACACAGTACCATCTCCACCTTCCCACAAAAAACTTAGAATCTCGTGGGAAGGTAGACAATTAAAAATAATAAAAAATAAATTTTGGTCAGAATGGTTATAATCAAAAACACAAGAAATGACAGGTATTGGTGAGGATGTGGAGAAATAGGACCCTTGTGCACTGTTGGTGAGAACACAAACTGGTGCAGCCACTGTGGAAAAGAGGATGGAGGTTCCTCAAAAAATTAAAAATAGAATTACTATATGATCCAGTAATTCCACAACTGGATATTTATCCAAGAAAAAAATGAAAACACTAATTCAAAAAGATATATGCACCCCTATGTTTATTGCAGCATTATTTATAAGAGCCAAATGATAGAAGCAACTCAAGTGTCCATCGAGAGATGAATGGATAAAGAAAACATGATTATATATATATATATATATATATATAAAGCCATAAAAAAGAATGAAATCTTGCCATTTGTAACAACATGGGTGAATCTAGAGTGTACAATGCTAAGCAAAATAAATCAGAGAAAGAAAAAGACCATTTGGTTTCACCCATATGGGGAATTTAAGAAACAAAACAAATGAATGGAAAAAAAAAAAGACAAAAACAGACTTGTATATAGAGAACAAACTGGTGGTTTTCAGAGGGAAGGTGTGGGGGAGGGGTATGAAACAGGTGAAGGGGATTAAGAATCCACTTACTGTGATGAGCACTGAGTAATGTATAGAATTGCTGAATCACTATATTGTACAACTGAAACTAATAAACACTGTACACTAATTATACTGGAATTTTAAGAATAAATAAATTAAAATTTAAAGCAAAAAAACAAATTAAATATGAAGTTCAAGGAAGGGAATGGAGATTCTTCTTCATCAAGTATTGACCCAGTAACTCCTACCAGACCACCCTCCCTTATATAACAACCCTAAATGCTGGACAAAAAGTGCAGAACCACTCTCTGAAGGCACTGGATAGCGGTCCAAAGCTGGGAAATACCAGAGGGGCATTAAAACTTGAAATAAGGGATCAGCACTGGTTGAGTTTCCCAATTTTTACAGCTTTTAATTTGAGTGAAGGCAACAGTCTTGCTGGTTTGAAGAACCTGAAGACAGAGTTTGGAGCAACCGTAGTGGCTGAAAGTAAAGGAAGAATCCTCTTAGAAAAGGAGGAGCCTCAAATTCTGTGTATAAAGTCTGCCAAACTCTCTGGCTGACTCCTGAACCATGTATGCATGAACAATGCTGACTCTAAACAGTCCCAGTTATGGCTAAAATAACTGAATTGAGATTTCAGCTCTTCCCAGCACAGAGAAGACCATTTAAGATCAACCAAATTAACTGCCTGCTAAGAAAGAAAGAAAGAAAGAAAGAAAGAAAGAAAGAAAGAAAGAAAGAAAGAAAGAAAGAAAGAAAGAAAGAAAGAAAGAAAGAAAGAAAGGAGAAAGAAAGAAAGAGAAAGAAAGAAAGAAAGAAAGAGAGAGAGAGAAAGAAAGAAAGAAAGAGAAGAGAAAGAGAGAGAGAGAGAGAAAGAAAGAAAGAAAGAAAGAAAGAAAGAAAGAAAGAAAGAAAGAAAGAAAGAAAGAAAGAGAGAAAGAAAGAAAGAAAGAGAGAAAGAAAGAAAGAAAGAAAGAGAGAAAGAAAGAAAGAAAGGCAATATTCTACAGAGGAACATAACAGAATCTAAAGCTTTGATATCATTCACAATGCCTAGAATACATCCTAAATTAATGCGCAAAAAGCAGAAAAACATGACCTACACTCAAAAGAAAAGACAATCAAAAGAGACCAACACCCAAAGGATCCAAGTGTTGGAATTAGTACACAAGGGTTTTAAAGGACCTCCTGTATCTATGCTCAAGGACATAAGGAAAATATACTCATGATGTACAAACAAGGAGGACATCTCAGCAGAAATAACAGAAACTTTAAAAAAGAACCAAATGGAAATCCAAGAGCTGAAAACTCACAATGTCTGACATTTTAAAGTTCACTGGATGGATTTAACAGCAGATTGAAAGTGGTAGGGAAAAAAAGAGTAAGCCACCTCAAGAGAAAGTATCCAATTTGAAGAACAGAGAGAGAGAGAAGATTGAAATAAAACAATGAATTGAGCCTCAGGAATTGATGGAACAATATTAAAAGACCCAACATAGATGTAATTGTAGGTCTAGAAAAAGAGAAAGAGAATAAGACCAAAAAACTTTTAATTTTTTAAAATTTTTAATTAAAATTTAAAAAAAAATTTTAATAATGGCCATAGTTCAAAAGTGTCTCAAGTTTGGTGAAAGGTATAAAATTGCAGGTTCAGGAAGTTCAACTAAACCTAAGCAGGATAAACACAAAGAAAACCACACCTGCGCACATCTTAATACAACTGCCAAAAGCCAAAGATTAGGAAAAATTTTGAGACAAGTCACAGAAGAATGTCACAATAGGGGAACAGTGATTTGAAAGATCCAAGACTCATGGATCCATGACTCCATTTGCAGCTGTGGCGGCCATGAAAGAGTGTAATATCTTTAGAGTATTGAAAAGAACAACTGGATTCTATATCCAGCGAAAATATCCTTCAAAAATGGAAGGCGCAACCAGTTAAAGAATGAAGAGGTCACTGATGCACAAGTTGAGCCTGATGATGGTGGCACGGGGGTGGGGCCCAGGAGGTAGAGTCGCCCAGGGAAACCTCACCGACAGGGGGACACTATAAGCTGGAACCTGAGAGCTGAGTAGCAGCCAGCCTTGGGACAAGTCTCACTCCCCATCACACCTTTGCTCTAGCATGCACCTGGCAGGTGCACCATGCCTTTGTATGGGATGAACAAAGGAAAGAATATATGGGTGAAACGTTGTATGTGAAAAGCATCAGACTTTGTCTTGACAGTTCTAGAGTCAGCTAGAGTCCTGGGGCCAACAGGTGGAATTTGCAGGGAAGCAGGAAAGAGGTCTCAGAATTCTGGTAATAGAAAAGAGTTCGATGGCTGAAAGTTCCCCAGAGTGGAGAGCAACTGGTGCAAGGAGTGACAGAGACTCTAGCGCTAGCTAGTAGAGGCAGGCGCTGGTGTAAAACCTCACCGGCCCAAATGGACAGGAGGAGGTGCCCCAACTCAGGTTGTGAGTGGATAGGTTTTGCCTGGAAAGTGATTGAAGCTGAGTGATGTATTTCTTACTCTTCAGCGTACATCAGAATTACCTCGAGGGCTGCTATGAGTTGCAGATTCCTGAACCCCACCCATAGGGTATGCTTTAGTGTGGTCCCTGGAGTCTGAGCCCCTGGAGCTTGCATTTTAAAGTATTCTTTGGGTGATTTGAACCACAGTGACTAGAGGACCCATTGAGAAACACAGGCTCGCCACAATATTTGGTCTCCACCCTTTAGATCCTTGACAACCAGGGAGGGAAAAGATGAAGTAACTAGACCTCCCTAACTGGAGGGCATGATGCTGCAACAGGAAATCCAGCAAAGCTGTTCTCCAAAATGCATGCAACCATCAAAAATCACATTTTTGAAGGCTCTCTGACAACAGAGAGAAAAATGTTTATGCTTGGTAAAAAAACAAACAAACTAGATAATTGCCATAATATTTTACTACTATCTACATTTACTTCATATGTAAGGAAACAGAGAAAGGATATTAGAAGGGTATACCTCAAAATGTTGAAATTGCGGGTGCCTGGGTGGCTCAGTTGGTTAAGCGACTGCCTTCAGCTCAGGTCACGATCCTGGAGTCCCGGGATCGAGTCCTGCAACAGGCTCCCTGTTCAGCGGGGGGTCTGCTTCTCCCTCTGACCCTGTTCCCTCTCGTGCTCTCTGTCTCTCATTCTCTCTCTCTCTCTCTCTCCCAAATAAATAAATAAAATCTTTAAAAAAATGTTGAAATTACTCACCTTTAGTGATAAGGAAACAGAAATCTATTCCCTTTGTACTTGCCTCTATTGCCAAATTTTGAACAATATATATATATTAGTAGTTTCATTTTAGTTTTCCCCTATTGGTTAGGCAAAACAAATTCACAATACACAAGGCTTCTGGAATTTCCAGTGTCCTTTGTCTGCATTGTAAATGTACTTCAGGCATGTGACTTTTATAACTTATCAAGGCAATAGATTTCATTTAGGATGTTTCTAGCTGCAAGTAAGAGAAAATGAAAACAAATTATTGTCTAATATAATAGCAAAAACCACAGTCAGCAGCTCCGGGTTTGGCTCATTCAGCGGCTCCAGGTTTAACCAAAAGCATAGCTTCTTTCTCTTTCTGCTCTGTCCTCATCAACATGTCAGTCTACCCTTGTCTGACTCCCCTCACTATCCCAAGGTGGCTGCCACACATCCAGGTATCACATACTTACATGACAACCTCCAGCAGCACAGAGCTATGTCTCTCCAGGCAGGGGACTTCAACACCTCTCAGTGGCCAGGATTGGATCACATGCCTTTTCTAAGCTGATCACTGGCGAAGGAATGGTATTGACGGACTTAGACAAGTCAGAATTTACTAGAATGACATGGAGGAGCAGTGGACAGGAAAAAAACCCAGGGTTTGCTCAAAGGAAGATGGATTCGGGTCAGGCAACCAATCGGCTTTCCTACAGAATGTTTCTTCATTTTGCCCACTTAAGTGTGAGAGATGAAAGTCAAGGTCTTAAGTTTATCAGTCTCCTTCATTCATTCATCCAATATTTATCAAGTGCCTCTTGTGGATCAGAGAGTGTGATGGGAGGAAGGTGTACAGTTGTAAATAAGATAAGGAAGACTATCTTTCCACACAGTACATGTATTGTAGCATGTAGTTTTGACTTTTAGAGGGGAAGATAATTGATTTTTTTAAAAAGTAGTCCATGTGGGCAGGAAGTAGACCTGAGATAAGCCATAAATGAGAAGTGGGTTCTGGTTCCTGGCCCAAGTTTCAGAGGCAAAACCCCCAGTTCTTCCCCAAATGAAACAGACACATGTGAATGAGTTCAACTTGTTAGAAGGGAATATAGCAACAACCTAGCAAAACATGCAAAGACCCCACCAGCCAGAGTATGTTCTAAGATGAATTCCCACAGACATAGTCATACTGGCGCACAATACATTTGCACAATGATACTTATTTGCAGTGTAGTTTGTCACGGCAAGAATGGAACTAATCTAAACGTCTGTCAGAATTCACAATGATACTTACTTGCAGTGTAGTTTGTCACAGCAAGAATAGAACTAATCTAAACGTCTGTCAGAAAAGACGGGTCACATGAACGGTGAATCCATATAATGGGATACTCTGCGGTCATTCAGACAGATGAGCCAGATCCGCACCGCATGTGCTGATGTGAAACTGTCTCCAAGGTCAATTTTTTTTTTTTAACATTCAGAGGCAACTCTTTAATGACCCTCATTTGAGGACAGAAAGGTGAGGTCGGCCAGCTGCTCTTCATGTGGTTTTTTGTTTTTTGTTTTTGCAGTTAAGTCCTTCAAAGGATGAATAGTGAAATCAAGTCATTTCTCCTCCTAGAATTTCTCCTTCTTCTCATTTTTCTTTGTTGGAAGGTTATATATATAAATGTGTTAGTATACGGACATTATAAAAGAGAAGGGAGGGACGCCTGGGTGGCTCTCGAAGCATCTGCTTTTGGCTCAGGTCATGGTCCCAGGGTCCTGGGATCGAGCCCTGCATCAGGCTCCCTGCTCCGTGGGAAGCCTGCTTCTCCCTCTCCCACTCCCCCTGCTGTGTTCCCTCTCTCGCTGTGTCTCTCTCTGTCAAATAAATAAATAAAATCTTTTTAAAAAGAGAGAGAGAGAAGGAATATCCTGTGAGGGAGGAAATCAGACAATAAATCCAAAAAAACTAGGGAAATTAAAAATCCGAACTTGAGGGAAGGTGGGAGGCAACGCATTCTTTTCACAGAGCCATGACACACCGTGCAACTGTCCTCAAAAGCAAGAATGGAAAAAAAACAGACACTCAGCTGCAGAAGGAAGCCAGGGTCTCGGCTTTATAGCGTTTAATGTCTTTGGAATTGGGCTGGGCATCAAGTGCCTTTCCAGAATAAGCCAGAGAAGATCAATCCAACTTGGTTTCTAAGGCTTTAGTCGGCCCCGTGGCCAGCAGCTGGTGAGAGGCACACCGTGGTGGGGGTACACCCAGTTCTTCTCCAATCAGTCTTAAGTCTTGCCCTGCCCCGGATGGTGAACATAACCAGATTTGCTTGTTGGGGTCGGCTTGTTGATCATGTAGGTTCCTGGATCTCCACCCAGTTTAAAACATCACTCCCAAACGGGACATCATAGTCGTCAAAGGTGTAAGGTTTGTCTGCAAGGTCTTCAACAAACTCTGCTAAGGAGCCCAGTGTCTTCTCTGCCGGTCTTTCATAGGTGGTCTCATCCAGAGACCCAGGGTCGCCCGAAGTTCCTGCTGTCTACATAGTCATCAAACAGACGCTGGGCTTTTTGACATCCACAATCTGATGGAGGCGGTGGAGGCTCAAACTAGCGGGCTTGGGTATGCAGGTCGCTGTGGGCCTCCGCGGCAGTACAGCCGGACACCCCTCATCGGCCCCAGGACCCCAGCCCCGGGCTGGCTGAGCCCAGGGGTGTCCTGTGGAGCAGGAAGTGGACAGCTGTAGGGGTGCCTGAGCGACCACGTACTGCTCGTAGTCTGCGGCCGCTCCGCCCTCCCTCCAAGGTCTATGACGTGCAGAAAGTAAGATGTAGGAACCCGTGTTATCGTGTGCGCTTCTGTTGTCACAAAGTACTTCTGTAAAGATGAGAAAGACACTGCCTCTGGGGCAGAAAGCGGGAGGCCTGGGGACAGTGGTGGAAGGAAGAGCTAATGCCACCCTTTTGTACCATTTGTACCATTTTTATCATGTATAGATATTTCCTATAAAGATATTTTGTAATCAGGGGTGCCTGGGTGACTCCACTTGGTCAGAGTCGTGAGATCGAACCCCAGTGGGGCTCTGAGCTCAGCACCGAGTCTGCTTAGGGTTCTCTCCCTCTCCCTCCCCTCCCTCCCCTTAGTCCTTCCCCCACCTCACACCCTGTGCACACATACACACACTCTCTCTCAAATAAATAAATAAATAAATAAATAAAATCTTAAAAAAATATATTATCAGTAAGGTAGAACTTCAGCCCAGTCCTGGAAGAAGGTGAGGGGTGGGATTGAGCCCAGATAAAGGACCAATGACAGACACAACACCCCTGCTTCAGGTCAAGGTCCATGCAGGCCTGGGGTGCACCCAACAGAGAGGTCAAGTGGTCTCACTGAGGGGAAGAAGAAAAATGCCAAGGCTAGGCCACCTCCTGGGTTTTCATAGGGTGGCGTGAACTCCCTACCCTTGGAAGAAGAGGGATGTGTGCAGGACACCTGGGAGGTTCTGATGAAGAGGGTAGTGCCCCTAAAAATGTCTCAAAGGCACATCTTCAGCAGAGAGCTTTTGCGGGTCTTTAACCCTGGAGTTCTGACGCATGAGCTCCCAATCTCCTGGCCATGACCTCAAGTTTCGGCCAAAGGAGAAGTGAAAGCCACAGTTAGGTTTTCTCTTTGCATCTCTGGCAAGATAAGATGTCTCAGAAGGCCAGCTCAGGGGATGGTCCCCAATGCAGATGACCTCACTGCCCAGGCTCAGCAGGTACCAGACACTCAGTGCATTCCCAAATGTTATCTTACTTAATTCCCACAAAAATCCTGCAAGGTCGGTAGCATTATGCCCATTTGGAGCATACAAGCTTATGGAGGGACAGTCACATAGGATCTTGATGCAAATTGCAGCATCCCCAAGACTTGAACTGCTATCCTCACTCCTTACAGTTGATGGGACACTGTTGTGAGTTGGATTGTGCCCCCCAAATTCATATGTTGAAATCCTAGCCCCCAGTACCTCAGAATGCGATGTTGTTTGGAAATAGGGTCATTGCAGAGGTAATTAGTTAAGATGGGTCATTAAGGTGGGCCTCTGATCCAACAGGACTGGTGTCCTTATGAAAGAGAGAAATTTGGAGACAGCCACATGCACAGGGAGAACACCATGGACAATGAAGGCAGAATTCAGAGTGACAGGCTTACCAGCCACAGAATCCCAAAGATTGGCAGAGAGCCCTGAAAGCAAGGGGAGAGGACCGGAGCAGATCTCCCTCCCAACCCTGAGAAGCACCCAGTGCCCCTGCTACCTCGATCTCAGATATCAAGCCCCTGGAACTGTGAGAAAATAAATTTTTGTTATTGAACCCTGCCAGCTCGTGTACCCCGTCACAGCGGCCCGGCAAACTGACGCGGGCAGTATGTTCTGTCTCCCAAACCATCCTGGAGTACAACCCCATGGGCATCCTTAATGTAGATCTTCTCCATCCTCCGGCTGCTGATGGAGCTCTGGGCAGAACGCAAACCTGAGCTGGCCAGACTCCTGATTAAACTATTTCCAGGGGGTTGTCAACAAAGACCCTCTACCATCCCTTCTCTGGACCATCTGATGGGAGAGAGGAAAAGATTCTTGACTCTTCCCCTGAACAAAACTGAGACAAAAGGGCTCCCAGGAGAACCACTCCTAGAAATATAGGCTTTGTGACAAGCAAAAAAGAGGCAAGGACCATCCCCATGATGTCTCATCTTCCAAAGGGAAGTGAAACTAGACTCAACTCTGGCCACAGGCCTAGGGTCAAGGGCATATTGGGAGGCACAAGTCGAGGACAATTCTCCCAAGGCTTGATTCTTGCCTGGAACAGCAGCTTGGAATTGAGCCCCTCCCTAAAAGGGCCCTGGGGGCCTCGGTTTACCCACCCTGAGCTGACGGGTATCAAGCTTGGTCAGTGCTGATAAGCCTCAGCATGGGCCACCTCACCACCCCTGAGATACACAAAGAGGACTTCCAATGCCCAACGGTAGCCCCCCGCTCCTCCCTTACAGGTCAGAGCAGGGAAGAGGGAGGGGTGTGTGAAGAGAAAGCCAGCCCTACATGCACACACACATGCACACAAGCATACCCATGCAAGCACACACACACACACACACACACAGATACACTCAAATGCACACATGCTCATGTACCAACACACATGTGGACATATATGTGCATGCACGGGCACATACGTACTTGCCTGCTCCAAGCTGTGAGAGCCTCCAGATGCCTGCATGGGGCAGAGAGAAAACATTATGTGGTAGAATATGAGATTCAGGTTTACACGGACAGGACCAAGTCTTAAATTAAACTGAACATGATGGAAATGTTTGAATCACGACTGAGATGTCATGAAAGGAGCCTCATCCAGGGGGAAAGGAGGATTTAAAACAACATAGAGATTATCAATGATGGGAAAATGAAAACTCTTCCATGTTCATATTGAGGGGTGCTATCCAGGACTGGCTATCCAGGCCCTTCAAGAGGAGATTCCGCCCATGTTTGTGCCTACTCTTGGACCACGCTCTAGTCCATTCCCGCCCCTCACCCTAGAGTTCCTCGTGCCTTCCAGAATGTGCAAGGCTGCCTCAGGCTTCCGTGCCCTGCCTCACACTGTTCCTTCTGTCCAGGGTACCTTTCCTCTCTGTGACTGTTTGCCAAACTCCTACAAGTACTTCGAAACCCAGACCAAGCACCTCTCCTGTCTTGATTGCTCCCTCTCCGGGCTCCCACGGGCCCTAGGATGTAAGCTGTCAAAGCACCTTGGATGTCTTACCCCAGTGGAACTTCATGTTGATTTGAGTCAGAGGAGATAGAAGCTGGCAGGATGCAAAAGAGGGTTGAGGGGTGCCTGGGTGGCTCAGTCATTAAGCATCTGCCTTCAGCTCAGGTCATGGTCCCAGGGTCCTGGGATCGAGCCCCGCATCGGGCTCCCTGCTCCGTGGGAAGCCCGCTTCTCCCTCTCCCACTCACCCTGCTTGTGTTCTCTCTCTCGCTGTCTCTCTCTCTCTCTGTCAAATAAATAAATAAAATCTTAAAAAAAAAAAAGAGGGTTGAGAGCCAGACTGCTCACTGTACATCTTGTTATATGGATTGACTGTTGAGCATCGTTAATGTATTTCCTATCTGAAGAAAATTAAAGATATGATACAATACAATAAAAGGATTGTACAGCAGCTGCTGTACAATAGGGCTGCCTCAAAGCCTAGCCTCAAGGATTGTACAGCAGCTGTGTGGAGCGCTGCTGTACAATAGACAGGAGTGAATTATTGACACATAAAATACCATGGATTCATCTTCAAAAACATAATGCTGCGTGCAGCCAGCACGGTCAGGACACGCACTGTATGGTTCCATTCGCACAAAGCTCTAGAACAGGAGAAATGAATGGATGGTCACAGAAAGCAGGTCAGTGGTTTTCGGGGTAGGAGGTGGGATCAGAGATCGGCTGGGAAGAGCCACGAGGGAGATTCTTGGGGTGATGCAAATGTTTTTATCCTGATGACGATATGGCTACATGGATGTATATGTGGGTCAAAACTCCTTGAACTGTACACTTTAAAATGTCTGCATTTTATTGCATATACATTACACCTTAATAAAGCTGATTTAAAACAACGTATGCAAGAGAAAAAAATGCAGAGCCGTCCGGAGCCGAGAGTTGCAGAATCCATTTGTTGTATGTGTGGCCTGACATGCACATGGTCTTGATGGTCTTGCACAGTGTAAGTGGGGACCGGCGGGTTCTGGGGGAGCCAGAGTGCGGGCTCAGCCAGACCTGAGCTGGTGCAGGTCCAGCTGGAGAGGTGCGTCAGAGCCGGGTTGTGGTGGCCTCAGCTGCCACGCTGGCTGTTTACATTTCAGTCTGTAGATAGTGGGGAGTGAATGGAGGTGTTCCGCTAGAGAGAGGTGTTGCGGGGAGGCTCCCGGGGCAGCACCGGGCAGCAGAGCTTGGAAGAGGAAGAGCTTGGACATGGCCCCACTTCCGCTACCCTCAGGCCAGAAATAAACCTCAAACAATTTCACAAGCAACCTTCTCTCCATCTCGAGTTGCTGAAAATTGGGCTGCCTCAAAGCCTAGAACCTCCCCCGCCCTCTCTCCCAATGGGCTCAGTTCCTCATCTGGCCACTGGCTTTATAAGCTCCTCGGCACTGCTGCCACCTTCAGCAAGGGAGGCTCCTACAGAAAGCTACCTCTGCCCGGGATGTTGCTGAGGACAGGATGATGGCCAGACTATACTGTGTGGTAGTCACCCTACTGCTGCTGGCAGAGGTCTCTGGGTTCGAAGAAGGGGCAACCAATCCTGGGGTTGTGGCCAGAATCACCAGAAAAGGCCTTACATATGGTAAGGGGGGGCGGGTGTCAGCCATTCCTCTGGTGTCCACTGTTGCCCACCAGAGTGGTGTGGTAACCAGGACAAGCGACCACAGGCTGGGATTCTGCCCCTGCCTGGCTCAGAAGCCTTGGATATGTCCCCCTCTGGGCTTCAGTTTCCTCGTCTTGAGTATCAGAGGTGAGGGACGGGACTAGACCAGCATTTTCCCTAGGGGGTCCGTGGACCACCCTGGAATTGCCGGGACATATGTTAAAATACAGATTCCAAATATCCGTCTCCTGTCAACTGAAGCTAGGCTTGGGAATCTGCATTGTGAACATATGGCCCTGGCAACAGTGAAAAACCTGAAGGTTTGACCACGCTGCAGGGAATGCATCCTCAAAAGCCTCACCATATTGTATCATTGCTTCCACGATCTTGTTGATCGACATAGATAAATAACACCCGCCATTTATCTGGCACTTTGAGTTCATGATCTAATTTAATTCTCACGCTCCGGTTGGTATCATCACTATGACCATTGTACAGTTGGGAGGAAGGAGTCTCAAGGAGTTTAAGGGTCTTGCTTGGGAGCACACCAAGAGGAAATGGCAAGTCCTACATTCAATCCCTGTCCGTGTGATTTCAAAGCCCGGCCACTCGGCTGTTGGACTTGGCTGCTTCCCACGGCATGAGCTGACTCCCACTATTTCCCCTCAGCCCGCCAACTCGGAGTAGCCATCCTGAAGAAGGAGCTGTCCACAATCAAATTGCCTGATTTCTCAGGAAGCTTCAAAGTCAGCTGGATTAAAACTGTGAGCTATGACTTTTACAGGTAAGGTCTCTATTCTCCACCGTAGGGGCAGTGGAGGAGGCAGAATGGGGGCCTGGGTTCCTGCGGGAGGGGGATAAACATGGAATCATCACTTGGATTAAAGGCAAAAGGATCATGACCAACTCTTGTGGAGCTTCTGGAAGGTGCTATATGTCTCTTGAATCATCAGGATGGGAGGGAGAGCCTTGGAAGCCATTCACAGGCCCGGAGGTCAGTCCTGCAGAAACTAGCCCTAGATTTTTGCTCTGCCAGAGACCCCTGGCTACTCTCCTGATTGCCCAGATGAGGGACCTGCTTGAGACACACTATCCATCCCTCCAAAGCCTTTTAAGGGTCTGTAATGAAGGACTTTTAAGCTTTTCTGGAACCTGTTCGGACTTTATTTGCATACTGCTTCTTGAGGATAGCATCCACACATAACCCTAGTGAGGAATAAAGCAGCTGGCCTCCTGGTCCTGGTGAACCAGTCCCAGCTCCTCATCTCCCTCCCCATAAGGCCTAACTGACCTTAATCTCCCTGTAGCTTTTACACAGTCCATCTTAGAGTCTTCACACCTTACTCTTTCTTTAGCCATTCCTTGATTACATGGATTTTTCTTCCCCAGGCCCCAGTGGGTCCATAATAGGTTTTTGGGGATCATTTATTCATCCCTGATAGAAAAGGCTCCCTCTTGGAATCTTCCCAAAGTCTCTCAGGATAATTTCCTGAAGGCAGTGAGCAAAAAAGAGCTACTTTAAATTTGCACACACACACACACACACACACACACACACACACACTACCCAGGCCATGGCACTTAGAGGTCAAGGGCCCTTCCCACAACCCTAGAGCATCCCTTGCTTCTAGTTTTCACATTAGGCCACCGTGGTTTGTTAACACGTCCAGATCTACCACCAGCTGTGAGCTCTTCAAGGGCAGGATTTCAATGGATGTTTGTTGAGTGAACTAATGAGGGTTGATGCAGCAAGAGCCACAGACTCAAATGGCCACAAGGAGGGGCTGATGCAGATGAGTGTACCAGGCAGCGTGACTATACCCATCAAGGACCAGCCAAAAAAGCAGAATCCACATGAGGAAATTCAACGGGGGGAATCTAATACAGGGAATTTTCCTGAAAGGTGTTAGAACAACCAAAAAGCCAAATAGGGAACAGTGAAGCAGCCCAGAAATTAGCAACAACAGAAAGTCACTAACAACTCTAGAGCCAGAGCGTTTGCTCGGAGGACTAATATGTGCCTGGCTTTTCTGGGTTTGATATTCTGCCTTCTTCCCCAGACTGACGATCCATCGCTTCGAGCTCAGGAACTCGGATTTGAGGCTACGCCCAGGGCAGGGGGTCAGAGCATCCCTATCCAATAACTACATGTTTGTCAGTGGGAACTGGAAGGTGAAAAAGGCTTTCATGTGAGTAGTACTTGGGTTAGGATGTCTCTCAGACAATCAGTCTACAAAGGAACCAAATCTGACCATCTCCACGCCTCCATTTATTTATCTGTAAAATGGGATTAATAATAACTCACCTTATTGATGCAGCTGTGGATTAAGTAAAATAACAGATATAAGGCATTTAGCAGTTTGCTTTTCTGGCACACAGGAGATGCTTAATAAATGCTGGCTGCAAAGTAGAGGCTCTGTTAGGATACACAGCTACTTAGAAGGGAACTGGAGACTGGTCTTTTTGCTTCTCTTCCTGGAGGTGACTGATTATACACCATTTGCTTCCCATAACTCCCAACCAGCACCCTAGATGGTACTTTAGATGTGAATGTGGATGGCATTTCCATCTCAGTCTCTCTGAACTTGGGCAAGGACCAGTCTGGACGGCCCACTGCCTCTGTGGCCCACTGCCGCAACTCCATTGGCCACATCAGCGTTGACATTTCTGGACAACTAAGGTAAGCAACTCCATGCACTTGCTGGAGATTGTCAGAGACGCCTCGGCATCCAGCTCACCCAGGGATGCTCCTGATGGGGCATAAGAGCAAGATTTAAGGTGCATCAAGATCAGAGGTCAGCCAACTAAAGGCCTACAGGCCAAACCAGTCTGTGTCATGTTTTCGTAAGTAAAGTTACTGGAGCATGGCCACGCTCATCGGCTCACATGCCGTCTGTGGCTGCTTTAGTCTACAACAGCAGAGTGGGGTACCTACAACAGAGACCATGTGGCCTGCAGAGCCCAAAATATTGACTGTCTGGACCTTTAAGAAAAAGTCCGCTGGGGCGCCTGCGTGGCTCTGTCGGTTGAGCATCCGGCTCTTGTTTTTTGTTTTCAGCTCAGGTCATGATCTGAGGGTTGCGAGATTGAGCCCTGCATCGAGCCCCATGTCAGGCTCAGCGCTCAGCACAGAGTCTGCTGGAGATGTGCTCTCTCCCTCTCCCTTTGCCCTTCCTGTGGTGGTAATAGCTCCCTACTGTCAGGTGGGGGGCAAACAGAACAAATAGCCAATTGCCTCTTTGCTGGACATGTATTTGCTGGGTGACCGTGTTGCGGGGAGAAATGTCAGCAGAAAGGTGGGGCCCTCTAATCCTGTCAGTTTCAGGGGAATTTATATTTTGGGGAACCCAGAGACTTAGCTGCGCATTTACTCAACTGACAAATGTTTTCAGCACAATACTAGAGCCTTTGAACTTAAGGCTGACATTTGGAAAAGGAAACTTTTAGTGGAGACTGGATAGCTTGAAACCACTGTGTTGTTTTAACTGGGTGAGCATAATGTCCCATTTCTCAGAAACAAAGCCATGAAATTCTGTGTGGTTAACACACACACACACACACACACACACACACACACAGTGGAGATGGACACAGTGGGGCCAGAAAAACATTTTTGCTCGTTCGTTAGGGTGGTCATAGCTGCATAGTTGGGTGCTATTGCTATGGACACAGAAGCATGAACACCCAGGGTCTTGACCAAAACAGGGAATTGCTAGCCTTAGTCATCCAGTTAACAAATATTTATTGATGCCTATTATTTGTCAGATCCTGAGCTGAATGTTAGGAATATAAGACGATGCAAAAGAGACAGGGTCCCTACCTTGGTGCAATGTATATTCTAGTGGGGGAAGGAGACATAAAGTATTGTAATATATATTGAATTACCTTCAACATAGTTGCGATAACATGCTTATAAAGAGAGAGTCCAGATGTTATGAATGTAGAGGGTTTACTTAACATTTGGAGCAGAGACAGTTTCTTCAAGGAAAGGATATCTGAAATGAGCCTTGAATTTTAGCACAAGAGGAGGAGAGGAGAGCTTCTCTGGTGCAGGAAGAAGCATGTGCAAAGATCCTGAGGCATGAAAAGCCTGGGCTTCCCAGGAAGCAAGCAGAGGTCAGTGTACCTGATGGGGTGGTGATTAATTAGAAAAAGTGAAGAGAATAGTCAGGAGCCAAACTCTAGTCTTTATCCTGAAGTGAGGCAGCAGGAAGCCACTGGAGGATTTTAAGAAAGGCAGGGATATAATCAGATTGGCTCCAGTAAAAAAATCACTTCCTTTAGAGGAGATTAGAGCAGGGCAGAGTGAGTAAAGGGAGACCCGAGAGGGGAGAGGCAGTTGTCCAGGCAAGAGATGATGATGCTCCAGGGGCAGGTGATGGCAGCAGAGGTGGGGGGAAGTGCCTGTGGCAGATTTAGAAGATTGGACTGAATTTGGGCAACAAGAGGAGGAATGGGGCCAGAATGACTTTATGTAGCCTGTGATCCATGGAAAGTTTCCTACCGCTTCAATCTGTTCTACTTTAGCTCAATGTTGGAAGGGTATCCAGAGATGTTGGAGGGGACAGACTTTTCTAGAAGCAACACCCCCACCCACAGCTGTCAGGGACTCCAGCCATGGTCTCTAAAGTCGGGGTCATTCAGACCTACCCAGGGTCCAACATTCAGCCAGTCTATGAGTCTTGGGCTGGCTCAGGGCACAGAACCCTGGAAAGTTCAAGATGTTTTCTGCAGAACCCCAGAAAATACCTGTGTCTAATTTTACTGCATGTATTTATAATATACATACATTTATAATACACATCACTCAATCAGCAAGTATGGAACAGTAAAGAAAAATTTGTGGGAGAAGAAAATTTTACCAGACATAATTCCACTAACTTAGTTCACTTATTTCCCACAACCTCTTACCCTCACCCCAGTTGAGAACAGTGTGCAGTGTCTGTTCTGGGCCATGATTCTCCCCGAGTGCTATCTGTGGTGGGGAAGAGTGTCTGAGGGCAGCTTTACCTGAAGTGGGTTAGACTCACATCATGCGCTCCATGAGCTTATTCACCAGCATCCCCTCAACACCTAACTCAGTGCTCAGCTGGTTGGAGGAGCTCAGTAAATGTTTGTTGAATGAATGAGTGAGTGACTACTTGCTAAACTGCCAGGTAGGTTGTTCTGTGGATTTTGTAGGTTATAAAGAATAGGCCTGACTCCGCTTCGTTCTCTTTAATGAGGTATAAATGACATGCAGCACCACAGTAGTTTCAGGTATATGACACAATGATGGGATACTTGTAGACATTGTGAAATGATTAACCACAATAAGTCGCATTAACATCTGTCACCAGGGGCGCCTGGGTGGCTCAGTCATTAAGCATCTGCCTTCGGCTCAGGTCATGATCCCAGGGTCCTGGGATCGAGCCCCGCGTCAGGCTCCCTGCTTGACGGGAAGCCTGCTTCTCCCTCTCCCACTCCCCCTGCTTGTGTTCCCTCTCTCGCTGTGTGCCTCTCTGTCAAATAAATAAAATCTTTAAAAAAAATAAAAATAACATCTGTCACCATGCATAGTTACAAAATTTGTTTGTTGTGATGAGAACATTTTAAGATCTACTCTTAGCAACTTCCAAATATGCAATACAGTATTATTAACTGTAGTCACCAGGTTGTATATCACATCCCCAGGACTTATTTATGTATAACTAGAAGTTTGTACCTTTTGACCTCCTTCACCCATTCTGGCCCCTGCCCCTGCAACCACAAATGTGTTCTCTGTATCTATGAGCTTAGTTGTTGTTGGGTTTTTTTAAGATTCCACATATAAGTGAGATCATGTGATATTTGTCTTCCTCTGTCTGACTTATTTCATTTAGCATAATAGCCTCAAGGCCCATCCATGTTGTTGCAAATGGTAAGATATCCTTTTTTTAATTTTTTATTGTTATGTTAATCACCATACATTACATCATTAGTTCTTGATGTAGCGTTCCATGATTCATTGTTTGTGCATAACACCCAGTGCTCCACGCAGAACGTGCCCTCTTTAATACCCATCACCAGGCTAACACATCCCCCCACCCCCTCCCCTCTAGAACCCTCAGTTTGTTTTTCAGAGTCCATCGTCTCTCATGGTTCGTCTCCCCCTCCGACTTACTCCCCTTCATTCTTCCCCTCCTTCTATCTTCTTCTTCTTTTTTTTTCTTAACATATATTGCATTATTTGTTTCAGAAGTACAGATCCGTGATTCAACAGTCTTGCACAATTCACAGCGCCCACCATAGCACATACCCTCCCCAATGTCTATCACCCAGCCACCCCATCCCTCCCACCCCCCACCACTCCAGCAACCCTCAGTTTGTTTCCTGAGATTAAGAATTCCTCAGGTAAGATATCCTTTTTTATGGCTGTCTAATATTCCTCTCTCTCTCTCTCTGTGTGTGTGTGTGTGTGTGTGTGTGTGTGTGTGTGTGTGTGTGTACCACATTTTCTTTATCCTTTCATCCATTGATGAACACTTAGGTTGTTTCCATACCTTGCTTATAATAATGTTGCAGTGAACATGGAGTTGCAGAGGTCTTTTCAAATTAGCATTTTCATTTTCCTCCAATAGCTACCCAGAAGTAGAATTGATAGATCATATGGTAGTTTTATTTTTAATTTATTGAGGATCCTCCACACTGTTTTCCATACTGGCTGCACCAGTTGACATTCCCGCTAACAGCGGGAGAGAGAGTTCCCCATCTGGTTGGGTCCCTTCATGGGATAACATGGGGGAAGTTCAGATCCATGGGTAGCCCTCTGTTTGGGAGTCCTAGTTAATCATAAAGTGAATCCTGATCCTCTTTCCTCTTTCTTCCAGCTGGATCCTGAACCTCCTCCATAAAAGAATTGAAAACAATTTCAAAAATATCTTGGAACAAAAGGTAAACAGAAGGATAAGTAGATTTGTGATTAATACAAGGATCATTGGCAATTACATATTTGATATTTGGAAACAGCCTTGTCTCTTAAATACACTGTCAATTGAATTTGCTTAGTAAAACTTGCTTCATTCATGGTGCAAAGGCCAACTTCAAGGCTTTCCCAAGTTTGTATGACCACATATGCTAAATTGGCATTTGGAACTGGCAGAGTGTTTGATATCTAGCTGTAGATAATGTTACAGAGATACAGAGAAGTGACTTTGAATCCTTCTCTCACACCATACACAAAATCAAGTCCAGGTGGTCTAAGGATTTAAATGCCGAAACAAATCCAAAACTTCTTAGGAGAAAATCTATGATATCTTTCTCACTTTGAGGAGAGGAAAATATTTCTTAAATAAGACTAACCCCCCCCAAAAAAATACACAATATTGAGAACAATAGTGGGGCTGGCCTCTCACCTCTGGAAAAAGGCTTGGAGGCAAAGAGTGCCTCTTCCATTTGCCTGGTGTGTATCTTTGGGCACAGTGATGGACCCCCTGGAGCCTCACTCTACTCATTTGTAAAATGGGGACAAGGACCCCTACCTTGAAGGGGGCTGGCAAGGATTTGATGCAATAACCACTTAGCAGCACCTGGCACACAGGCTGTGCTCAGAGCACTCACCAGTACTGCAGAGTCATTTCTCCACCACATTTTACCTCCTAGAATCTTCGCTCTTGAGCACATGGGTTCTGCAGTCATGGGTTTAAATCTCAGCTCTGCCCCTTTGCTGGCTGTGATGCCGTGATTAACTGGCTTACCCTCTATGAGCCTTGGGATTCTTGTCTGTAGAACAGGAATAATGACGACATCTACCCTGCAGGGCTGTTGGGAGGACTGTATGACATCATACACACAGGCCCTGACGAGTGCCTCATACAGAGGAAGGGCAGAGTCAATGGCGCAAGGTTATTTGCATTGTCATGTATGCACCAGTAACCCTGGGCAACAGGCTGAGGCCAGAGGCAAGCTGTGGTCTCTGCCCTACAAATAAAGGAAACATGGTCCAGAAAACTCTGGATGCCATGTGTCCAGGAGGGGATGGGGTGGGTGTCAGAGAGGCTGAGCCCGAGGAGTGGTCAGTTTCAGGGGATGGGGGCACTGACTATGGCCCTCATGGGGCTGAGAGTGCGAAGAGAGCCATGAAGAGAGAGAGGACCTCTGACCAGGGGACGTGGGGTGATGAAGTCAGGCCCCCGAAGGGCTGGTGGCCTGGGTGGCGCTGCCCTTACCTTGTGCCCCAGGAGAGGCCAGGTCAGGCCCACCTAACACAGGCTGGCTTGGTGTTTGCACAAAACGTTGGTTCCCAAAGTGGAGAAGCTTCCCCCAAAAGAAGTGTTGATTTTAAGTGATGTGGAGCTTTGGTACTGCATCATGCAGAATGACAGAATGAACAAGCCATCGCCTTTGCAATCCTTTTTCTCTTTCTTTTTACACCAAAGAGAAAGTCTCAGTTTGGGGCCGATGTATCCTAAACACTTTTAACAAAAAAGGGGCATTATCCAACTAGGCAACCCTATCTAGCCTGGCTTCCAGGACGCTTTTTCAGTCCTTTGTATTACTTTTACCCCCAGTTATATCGTGTTTATGCCAAGGGATGACAGTTTTCTGTTGACGAGTGATATGAAGTTCCTGTACTTTTTTAAAAAAATTTTTTTAAGATTTTATTTATTTGACACAGAGAGAGACAGCCAGAGAGGGAACACAAGCAGGGGGAGCGGGAGGGGGAGAAGCAGGCTTCCCATGGAGCAGGGAGCGTGATGTGGGGCTCGATCCCAGGACCCTGAGCTCATGACCTGAGCCGAAGGCAGACGCTTAACGACTGAGCCACCCAGGCGCCCCAAGTTCCTGTATTTTTTATTAAATGAATGTGATTTTTTAAAGGCCACTGGACGTTAAATAGTTGGCACGTAAGTGAATAGGTGAGAAAGATAAAGTCATAGAGATGGTATAGGAATAGCTGAAGTTAGGAAATCACCAGACAGGGGCCTTCTGGCATCTCCCAAGCCAGAACTCTTGATGTACAGAAGAGCAAGCATGTTGGTGGCCGGCTGAGGAACGGGATTCTCACGAGAACTTCTCACGAGTCCTTCTAGCTTTGCTTTGGGGCCCTCTGGTGGCCCTAGTCAGTAAGGCCTGTAGACCAGGCACCACGCTCCTTAGGATGCCTTATTCCCAGATAGCCAGGAGCCTGAACAGGAAGAGGAGAAGGGGCTGAGGAATGAGGTGATGGGGCCTCTGGTTCAAGAGCTGCCTCCTACACCTGGAAACTCTCCAGCTTTGCCCCTAGGCTCTCTAATAAATGCGCTTATGTGCTATATGTCTTGCCACTTAGCTGCCAAGATATTGAACTGAGGACCATGACAATAGCAGACCCCAGAGCAGTGCCAACTTGGCCACCATTCACTTGTAATGTGGGTTCCAGAAAAGTCTAGGCACTTAAGCTGGGCCCATGTATGTAGCCCAGCCCGAATGGGACAGTGACCAAGCGCTGTGTGTTGACGGAGGTAGTGGCCCCTTCTCCCTTTCGACCTGCTCTTCCACCCCTCACACACCTGCCTACAGGGTGAGGAGAAAAGCTGGGTTTCTTGGAGGGCGGTGGGGGAGGGGCAGGGCCCAGAAGAGAGGGAGAAGGGAACTCACCTGACTTTCTCCCCCACTTTCGGCAGATCCGCGAAATGGTCAGGAAGTCAACCACCTCTCACCTGGAGCCCTATCTCCGGACTCCGCCAGGTTTGGAGGCCCCCTCCTTTCTCTGGGTGCCATCAGATGCCATGACACCTGTTACTCCCAGACCCATGACCACCATCATCTCAAGAGCCCCTGGAGAACTTTCCCCATGGAGTACCTCTCCATCCCATGGAACTGGATATGGGGTGACCACCTCTCTTGGAGGTCTGTTCTGGAGGTAGGGGAGTAAGGCGACTGAGTATCGTGACTCGGAAACATGCTGGGAGCGCGAGGTAGGCAGAGGATGACAAGCATATGGGAGAAGCACCTGTTGGCTCTTTCCTGGCTGCTTTAACAAAACAGGGATGCTCTGAAATCCCTGCGGAAGGCCAGGGATCCTCCCAGCCCTGTCCCTCTGGCTGCCACAGGGACCTTTTACAATCACACATCAGGTCAGGTCTCCCCCTGCTCTTGGAACCCATCGAAGACTCCTCTGACTCTCAGAACACTGAGCCCTGCTTTGAGTGACAAGGCCTTGCATGGTCCGGCAATGTGGCCGGCCACACAGTCCCTATATGCCTCCAATATTGCTAATTCCTCTAATACACCCTCTATGCTTCCACTCTGGTCCTACAGCTACCAGACCTTTACATATGTCATTCTTTCTGCCAGGAATGTCCTTCCCCCACATCCACCACCCTTCACCCAGTCAACACCCACTCCACCTTCAGATCATCCTTCAGATCACAGCCCAAGCAACACTTCCTCTGACTCCCTGTCCGAATCAGGTTGCATTCCCCACCCCCTGTTATATGGCTGACATCATCCTATGGATTTATGCTACCCAATAGAGTTGCTATTTTACATTTATTTGCTCAAGTATTTGATTGTCTTTTCCTTTCCTCCCCATCCCCTACACCCTGGACTCTCAAAGGACAGGGATTCTGACTATCTCACTCAGCTGTTTCATCAGCCCCTTACATTGTGCCTGGCATATAGCAGGTGTTCAGTAGATACTGAATGAATGAGTGGATGAATACAGCACTCTCTTTGTGACTGAAGGTACCATAGATCAGCCCCAGCCCCATTTCCATTCTCCAAAGACAACAGTCCATGTGAAAGGAGAGCCCAGGAATTGTGCGGTACACAACTCACTCAACTGTGTTTGACTGCCCTATTCATAACACTTCTCTTTCCTGTTCCACAGTTAGCTCAAGGATTGATCAGGTTGCCGGCATTGACTACAGTTTAGTAGGTGCTCCCAAAGTGACTTCTCAAGTCCTAGACACACCCTTCAAGGTAAGCTGCTGTGGAGAAAGGACCTTGGAGCTAAAGACTGGCAGAAAATCAGTCCTACCTCCCAGAGTTGGCTCCTACCCTCCTTCCCTAATCCATCTGCCCCTAAAGTTCCCATCCCTGGCCAGTGCCTACACCAGCAATAGGAAACTAATATGCCCCCTCTTTATTTCAGTCTCTTCCACAGTTCCCTGGTGGCTGAGCAGGTCCGGGAATGCCATCTTCCTCCAATTTTGTTTACTTAGCAAACACTTAATATGCTTCTTACTATGTGCCAGATGCTGAATATTTGTACAAACGTTCACTTATATAAATTTTATGCCACCTCTATGAAATAGAAGCCATTAGCCTCATCCTCATTCTGCAGATGAAGAAGTTGAGGCACGAGGAAGCTAGGGACCTGCTCAAAGTCCCAGCGCTAGGAAGTGACAGTTAATCTCTAGAGTCCATGCTTTCCACCACCAGGCCACATCCTGAGCCCTGGAGAGCACAACACGTACCTCCCCAGCCGACACTGTAATGGGGGTTTCAGGCAGCTGTCAGGGTCTAAATGTTGTGGGACCGGAAGTGGGCCCCAGGTCCACATTCTAGAGAGGAACCACCACCTGGACCACCGTGCAGGGCACAGGAGGCTTCCCCAGGCTTGCCCTAGATGCCTCTTCTTGGCACCCTCTCTGGTAGGAACCTTGGGAGGGCAATGTGTCCTTCTGTCTCCAGGGTGAATTCTTTGGCCAAAACTGGCACTCCCCAGCCCCCTTCGATGCTCCGCCCATCAGGCTGCCCGAGAAACATGACCACATGGTCTACTTTGCTGTCTCTGAATATGTCTTCAACACAGCCAGCCGGGTTTACCACCAGGCTGGGCTCATGAACTTCACCATCCAAAACCACCACGTGAGTAGGGGAGGGAGAAGGCTGGAGGCGGGGGGGGGTTGGTGGAATCCCATGAGAGAGCATCAGGCTGGACCATAGACCAAGCTTGGGGGTTTTCAGGAGCCAGGGAAAGAATGTATAATCTGAAGCCTGACAAATATGGGTTCAAATCCAGGCTGTGCATGTGGATCCCAACAGTGCCTAGTCCCCAGGGATCGTGTGAGAGATTGTCTGATGAGAGCTTGGTGTCTGATGCACGATACATATTAGCTATTATCGGCAATACTTTAAAAAACTACAACAGGCTCTGCGGTATCCTATCAGGTCCTCCAAGCAGCAGATGCCAAGGCGGCACTAGACTTGGAAGAGATGGAGTAGGGGAGCACCCGCGAAGGATAAAGGGGAGAGAAAGGAGGAGTGGGAGGGGAGTCCTGAAACCGTGGAGGAGAGGGAAGGCAAGCACACTGGGTAGAAGGGCCGCCCCGCAGGTCTGAGAAGGCTCTGCTCAGCTGAGGGAGGGCACAGAGCAGAGCCTGCTGCTCAGAGGAGCTCCGGAGCAGGCAGAAATTGGACGAGCCTGGCTCCAGGCTAAAATCCCGTGCGTGATCTTTCCAGCCTGACCACAGGCAATTGCAAAGTCTTGACCTGGCGGGTCCTCCCGGACTAGATGTGCTGCCAGGCCAGTGCTCATCAGTGTCTGGAGGGAGCTGTGGTCAAGGACTCAAGCCTCTGCCCCATCCCCTCCTCAGACTGGGGCTGGCGGTGCTCTTAGGCTTATCTGCATGCCAACCCTAGACACCTCGTTCAGAGGCCTCCTTAGGGGTGGGGCTAGTGGGGGCTCCCCAGATGAGACTGCTCTGGTGCCTCTGCTGAGATCCCCTGGCTGGGGCCTGGAGGACAGCTTTCTCCAGTCTGACTCGGTACTCAGCCCTATGCTACTAGCCCTCCTCGCCCTGGGTCCATAAAACAGCAGGAGCCTTTTCTCTGGGGCTCCTCTGGCAATATGGTGACCCCCCTCCTCCCCTCTGCTGATGCATCTGACCTCACGGATGCCAGGCCACAGGGGAAATGGAGTAGTGGGGGCCGGTACCCTTTCCTGTTTAGCCTCTTGCTTACACTATCGTGGTAAGTGGATGAGGGCTTGTGACTTTCAGTTTGGCTCATAGTCTTGATCCTGCCCGTGATCTGACGAAATTCTCCAGCGCTACACCCCGGCTGTGCTCAGTCAGGGGCTGGAGGCTGTCTGGAAGAGCGAGGCCCCAGCATGAATGGCTGTCAGCCAACTGCCCTTCTCGCAGGGGACCCCCCCCCCGAAGGGAGGTCTGAGCCATGCACCCCCACAGCCAAGCACTATAGGAGCAGCCCAGCTAAAGAGGGGATCTTGAGGGAGGAGGGGTCAAGGAAGGTGGGCTCTGTGCAGGTGCAGGCAGGGCTTGCCAAGCTGGGAGATCAGCAAGTCAGAGGGGCGGGTTGAGAACAGCACCAGGAGAGAGGGTTTTTGGGGGGGCAGACACCAGGAGAGAAGTTTGGGGGGCAGCCATATCTGGAAGTAGATTCAATCCAGGTTGTGGTGGTTATGAGCTCTCACTGGCTCTTGAGGGGAGCATCCTAAGAAATAATAAATAGCAAAAGCAGACAGTAACTAAGTATTTACTGAGATTCCAGGCACTGCGCTTAGCGCTTTACCCATGCACTGTCTCATTCAATCCTTGCCCATGCTGCATGGTGAGTGCTATGATTATCATCCCCATTTTACAGATGCAGAACCTAACAAAGCTTGCCAACAAGCAGTCAGCTAAAAAAATGGAGGGAGTAGTATGTGAACCCAAGCTGTCTAACCTCAAAGTCCACATCTCTAGCTACCATGTCCTGCATCTCAAGTAGCCTCTTGCTTCTACTGCAGATTCCCCTGGACTCTCCAATCCACCTGCACACCGGCTCATTCCGGGCCATTATTCCTCAGGTAAGACCTCTGAACACTCATCACAGAGAATTTGACCTAGACCAAATGTGGAGATTGTAGTTGCACATCAGTGAGCTATGCAGAGACTTTTCTCCTGCCCTCCCCCTGAGCCTCTGCCCTCTTTCTCCAGCTGGCTAGGTTGTACCCCAGTATGGAGCTAGAGCTTGAGACATCACCTGAATCAGCTCCATTCCTGATGTTCACCTCTGGGAGTGTGACCCTCCTGCCGGTGATAGACATCCAGGCCTTTGCTCTCCTGCCCACCTCCTCTGACCGCAAGCCACTCTTCCAGCTCAGGGTGGTAAGTCTGATCTCTGGGTTACATCTGCCATTGGGTAAGCCCCTCTCTCCACTGAAGGACTGGGAGACTGACTTCTGCCTGCCCGCAGAGTGAGGGAAACTTGCATTCCTGGCCAGAACAACCAGGCTTCCCAAGGGCAGGCAAGAAAATCCTGAAAGGCAGAGAGAAAAAGGTAGATCAGCCAGGGGCCTCCGGATCTAAGGAATAACATGATGATGAGCTCCCTGGGGTTTCTTTTTGCCCTGCATATTCCAATTTGAGGCAACCCAGAAACACCAACAGGCATGAACAAAAAACAGCCCCAATAACATCCTCCTCTCTCTAGCCAAAGGACCAAAAAAGGGGCAACCTAGTAAGATAGAAAACTTGTAGACAATCAATAACTGTGCTACTAAAGACAAACACCAGAGAAAAAGCTATGGCCCTAACCCCACCCAGGCCAGTAAGGCCTGACTGGGGATCTGAGACTTACACTGGCATGAAGCTGTAACAATATGCCCCGACATCCCGGCTGGGGGTGTCAGTGGAACAGAGAAAAGAACAAATTAATTAAGATATAGAACAAAAGAAATTACCCAATCTGAATGAATAGCCTGAAAAAATGAACAGAGCCTCAGGGACCCATGGAAGTACAGCAAAAGATCTCATCCTCCTGTCCTCAGAGTCTAGGAGGGGAGAAATTGGGAGTGGCTGGAAAAAGTACTCAAAGAAATAATGTCCATCATCTGGTTCAACCCCACCCCTCGACAGGCCAGGCTTCATCCTCACACCCAGCTGTCAATTGGTGGTGTCTTTAAAGTTCCCTAAGGCTCAGGGACTCTCTACTTCTCTTAGTAGCATGCTTCAAAGCTCAGTCATGCTTACTGGTGGACGGCCTCCCTATTAGAATGTTCTGTGTCTTTAGCTCGAGCTTATTTACCCCTCTTGATGCTTCCATTATAATCTCTAAAATCTTAGCTCACCTTTCCTAAAGTTAGCTGTGGGGCCACCAACATGCTACATCCTCAGCCCATAATCCTTGGGTAGCTGCTTTTCACCCACATGTCCCACATCTGGCTGGGGTTTCTATTTCTGAAGATCTGTCTCCTGGACTGGGAGCCAACAAGATTTCTACGTCCCCTGAGAGTCTGGGTTATCCCCTTTTCTTTGCTAGACAACGAACATCTCTGCCACCATCAGTGTGAACTCCGATAAGATTGTTGGTTCAGTGACCACAGGAAGGTTAGAGGCCACGGGCAAGGGGAGGAAATGGGGTAGGTTGGGGATAACCCAGCAGGGACCAGAGCATCTAGTCTGTTCTCTGATAAGGTTGGCATTGACCCTTGGGGACAGAGATCTCCACTGGGGCTGGCTTATCCTCTAATCTGTGTGCCCCTTTGGAAAGGCATATTGACAATGCCTCAGTGGAGGAGCTGAACTTCTGCAAAGGTATTACTGAGGAGCCATAATTTGGTTGGAAGACATGGGGCTTTGCGAGGAGTTTATATATAAGATTGAGAAAAACCTGTCAGTACTGCATATCAGAAAGGGAGGAGATTTTAGCTGGAGGATTAAAGGTGCCCCCCGAGCCACCCCTTGCTGCCCGGACACCCAGTCAGCAGGCACATACTCAACCAGGGAGCCAGTGGGCGGGAGGGACTATACCCCTTCTCTGGGGCCCTAACCTGTGCCCCGTGTCTCACCCACTCTGGGTGCTGCCCCTGGCTGAGGAACAGGTGCAGTGGGTGCAGAGGAATTAGTCAGAGGAACTAATTCCTGGCCTCAGGTTTAGATACCTGTTGGCTGAGAGAGTGCACTGACTCCATTAAAATGATCATCTCCTTGAGAGATCTTTAAAAAGAGAAGCTAATGTTGAGCTTGTGGGCATTTTCTGGAGGTCCCAGAATTTGAGTTTATGCCTCAGCCTGGCTTGGGGGTATGCAGTATCTGAGAGGACAGCAGAGAGCTTGAACTATGGAGAGACAGCAAAATGAGGAGGACATAGGAGGACCTCACAAGGTGGTTTTATCAAGGAATTAGCAAAACTACTCTGCCCCATGAGCAGAGAGCAAAAGATCGGTCCAGGGCAGTTATAATCCCTGAACAAGGGAGCCAGGCCAGCAGCCAAGAGGATCAGCGGGGGGAATTCAGGTTTGGCTTCTATAGTGACAACACCAGAGGTCCCCTGGTGTTGTCCTCCGCCTTCCTTCCCTCCAGCGGGTACCAGCTGTTTGCCAGCATCACGCAGGGGCTCTCCCTCCTTTTGTTATTGTCTATTCCCACATTATGCAAATAATGCGTGCTCATGGCATGGAAAGTGCAAAAGTATTTAAAAAAATCCCTCATAACCTTGCCACATAGAGACTATCACCACTAATAGTTTCATGTTTCCTTCCAGCCTTTTTTTTTTATACACTTTTACATCATTGGACATACAGAGCACGACTTTTTGCATCCCACTTTTTCCAGTTAATATTTACACCATCCTAATGCATTTCAGTTATTGAAGATGCTCAGCAACCATAAGTTGCAACAATGTCAGTCACTTCTTCTTAAATCTGTTAGATGCACAAGCACCCCATTGCAGAGGAACCCTTGGGCGCCCAGCCCCCAGAAATGGCCTTGCCCGTAAACGCTGTACTCCCCACTGGGGTAACTGCGAGGAAGTAGCAGGCTTGGGGTGACTGACCCATGCTTCTCTTTCTCCACGCAGTAAGCTGAAATTGGAACTGAAACACTCCAACATCCGTTTCATCAACGTGAGTGCTTTTCTCCCAGCACCTCTTGGGTATCTTCTCCAAACAGGGCTTCAGGGGGCTCCAGGAGAAGCTCCAAGGCTCCCTGAGAAGACTGTGCTGCAGTCTTGCAGAAGTGGATGCCATGTCTGAAAGTTAATCATCTGAGAAGGGCACTGTCTGAGGGCTAACGGGGAGACAGGACAGGGACACTAAGAGCACAAGCTTTGAAGGAAGATAGATCTGGGATCTGACACCAGCCATGCCACTTGTTACTGTGTGACCTTGGGAAAATAGCTTAACTTTTCTGAGCCTCAGTTTCCTTGACTGTAAAATGGGAATACACGATTTCTACTTCAACCACTTCCAATGGGAACTGTAACATGAAACGGGGCAATGGATTTAGGAAGACACTTTGACAAAATTCTTCACACGTAGTAAGCTCTAAGTTTATGCCTACTATTGTAATAATAGTGGCCCGGGTGCACAATGCCCTACCCAAAGCCCTCAGGGCTGATGGGCTTCAGAATTAAGAATTTATGAGAGGTAATTTGGAGCATGCATGCATCATATGTGATATAACTCTTCCAGCAGGATCTGGGGCAGCACTCTATAATCAGACACATTAATACTTCTGCAACAGAATTTAAAAATATCCACACAAAGTGGAATAAAGAAACACTAAATATCCCCATGGCGATTCAGGTCATATTTTTCCATAAAATGAGCTTGTACGTACTGATGGAGAATGAAGTCCAGAGATTGGAGTTGAGGAGATTGTGGATAAGGAGCTGTCTACCTGTGCTGGTGACAGTCACAGCCAACCCGTTTTGTAAGTGGGTTGGCATGTAGGTGTTTCTGGAGGCAGGGGGCCAGCGAGACGTTGTTCCCTCAGACTCCTGTTTTCATGCATGTCTCGTTTGCTCCCTTTACTCTGCCTGCCCCCCACTCCAGGTGGAGCTGATGGAAGCCATCCTCAATTACTATGCGCTCCACACCTTATACACCTCTCTCAACGGTAAGAATAGCTGCTACTGGGGCACCTGGGTGGCTCCGTCGGTTCAGTGTCCTACTCTCTGTTTTGGCTCAGGTCATGGTCTCGGGGTCCTGGGATCGAGCCCCGCGTCCGGCTCCGCGCTGAGCGCAGAGTCTGCTTGGGATTCTCTCTCTCTCCCTCTCCCTCTGCCCCGCCCCCTGCTCGCGCGTGCGCTCTCTCTCTAAAATAAATAAAATAAAATCCTAAAAAAGAAGAAAAGAAAAAAGAATAGCTACTACTGACCAGTGCAAATGTTCAATTCTACTCTTTCTGTAGGATTCATGGATCAGTCGGTCAGTCAACAAGCTGAGCCCCTCTTCTGCCCTGGCTAGGGTCCTGGCAATCCGTGAGCCTGCCCTCATAGAGCTTACGCTCTGTTGGGAAGGGAGACATGTAACAGGCAGTGACAAAGGCTGTGACAGGAAGCACAGGGGGCTGCAGGAGCTAGGAGGGGGCACTGAACATGACTCCAGGAGGTGAGGGTCAAGTTGAGTCCCAAAGCACAGGGAGTTAGGCCAAGGGAGGAGGGGCATTCCAAGCTGCACCTGGAGAACACCTGGAGTTAGTACCCCTGGGTTCTGGTCCAGGTTAGGTCACTGACTTGCCAGGTGACCTTGATGGAAATAGTGCTTGGCATGGTGGCTGCCTGAGAACCTGGCCGGCCTCCTCCCATGCCAGGGCCTTCTCCGCCCAGCCTCACCATCTGCCTTTTACCACATGAGATAAGAGCAAGGCAGTTGTCCTGGAAAAGACAAAGGGGAGGAGATGGTGGTCCTCGGGTGAGTGTCTGGTCAGAAGCACTGCATGCCCCATCCCAGGCCCCTTTGGCTGGTGGAGGCTGGCTGTCCACATCTGTCCCCTCCTGAAGAAGCTGCGTTTACCAGGCATTCCTCCAACAGAAAACCAGCCCTGAATCCAATAGCCGACCACATTTCGAAGTAGCCCGCCCTCTCACTGGCCATAAGCGTGTGTCCCCAACCTTCCCTGTCCAACCCGTGTCTCTCTGCTCTTTATCTTCCAGCAAAGCTTGAGGAGGGCTTCCCTCTCCCTCTGCCAAGGACACCCACCTCAACAGTTTGGAGCTCCAAGTCCACGAGGTCAATGAGACGTGGGGTCTGGGTGGGAAGCTCTAAGACCTCCTGGGAGGGCTGCTTCGGGGCTGGTAGCATTAGGGGGAGCCCCTGACTCCTACTCACATCCTGGACCTAATGCTCATCGGAAAAAATATTTTAAATTTTGGAGCACAGATGGCAAGTGTTGATTGTGTGGAATCTTGACTTCCACATAAGCTCAGTTTCCAGTAATTCAGGTCAATCACATCAACTGAATATCAACAGTGTGCAGGGCCCATTAGCCACGTGTGGCAGGAAGGGGTCAGATTAGATGCACCACTTCTGGGTCAATGAGCCAGAAGCTCCTGGGTGGTGTGAGAGTGTCCACGGGGACACCAGCCAGCCTTACCACCCACAGCAGCAAGGCCTGGTCCTGGAGCAAAACTGACCAGGCCTTTTAGGGCAAGCAACACCTCAGGAGCAGGGACAGGGACAATGAGAGTTCACTCTATAACTCCAGAGGTACCAACGTCTTCACTGCCCATAGAATATTCTAAGGTAATCCTGGACTACATCCTCATAAACTAATGTGAGGGGAGTAAATTCCGGCAGCACGCAGACGTGCATTGTTCTCCTGGGAGAAACAACTTTTGGAGGGGGACAGTGACATTCATGCGTGTCTTCCAGAAATCAGACTATTGGGAAATGCAAATAAATTCCTGGGGTCAGGCAGCTAAGAGGGACAGTGTTTTCTAAAGGCCTCCCAGGCCTGAAGGCTGGGTTTTTGCCCTGACCTGGTTTTCGGGTCAAGTGAGAACTTGCCTCTCCCACTGAAGCTTTCTCTTTCAGGAAGCCCCTATGCTCCGCGGCTCAGAAAATGATCTTTCTGGTGGGTCCTTTTTGCCTCCTCTCCAGAACTTCTTGCTCTTGGGGGCCAACCTTGATTAGGCTGAACACTGAGGAAGGAGCAGCGTGGCTGGAGGAGGGGACGACACCACAGCTGGGCCTGCCCCTGTCCCTGCCCCTGTAGGGGTCCGAAGGTTGTGGTCACTCTGCCTCCACCCCCATGAGGACCTCCTCCACATGGACGCTCGTCACCGGGGAGCCTGGGACACCCGAACACACACCTGACCATGGCATGCCTTCCCCGCCTTTCTCTTCCTCTTTCCTGTCCCCTTCGCAGCTGTCCTTAGCCTTACTCTGGGCAGCCTCTAGAATAAACTTCAGTGAGCCGTGTCCAGTCACCATAGAGCTCAAAGCACCCTGCTCAGCATTCAACATGAGCTTAGTCGTACGTGTCCTTTGTTGTGGTTACAGGAGCAGAAGTGAGACAACGTGCGCTTAGAGCCTTGTGTTGCCGCTTCCTTGGTGCGTAATATTTATCGAGATGGGAGCAGAGACCACCCAGCCGCTATATGAGTTCCACATTTATTCAACAAACCTCGATCTCAATTTGCTAATGATCGTCCGGCACTGGCTTCTGTCTCTGGGCTTGGTGCTGCGGGAGGAGGGGGTCAAAGAGAAGAAAACACATGGTCTCTGTCTTCACCAAGCTTACGGCCGAAAACGGGGGCTGGGAGACTTTTTCTATAAAGGGCCAGAGAGCAGATCTTTTAGGTTTTTACCACACATCTAGTCTCCGTCGGGAATACTCCTCACGGCCACTGTAGCAGAGAACAGCCAGACAGCGAGCGAGTGGGCGTGGCTGTGTCCCAATAAAACTTTGTTTGCAAAAACAGGCAGCAGGCCAGATCCAAGCCGCGGACCACGGTGTGCCCACCGGTGGTCTAGAACAACACATAGGATTTATGCCGTGAATACAAGCCTGGTTTTCAATTAGGAGATGTGCTAACATATCCTACCTGGGTCACAAGAGTAATAAAGAGCACAAGCTGGAGGCAAGTCTGGCCTGCTTTCAAATCGTGGCTCCCTCTCCTTGGCTCTCCATGATTCACAAAATCTCTCCGAACCCCCGGAATCTTCAGTTTCAATATAGCACAAGCAGTGGCCAAGGACCAGGCCATCCGAAGCCTTCTGCTCAACCTTAAACGTGTCGAATGACTTAGTTGTACTTGTCATTTGACGTCATGACATGGGGAAGGCGGGAGGTTGAAATAAATTATTTGGAAAGTGCTCAGGGCAATTCTTGGCCCGTGCTGCGCCAGATCAATAAACTAGCGCTGTCATCATCATCCACTCCTCATTATTAAAGACCACTTCATATACTAGGAGAGTAGGATGACAGATTTTCAAATTTAAAAAAATCTGTCTTGCACCGTCAACCAAAATCATACCTATGGTGAGATCACAGAGGTGTTGCGTTTTCTATCTTGGAAGGCCCAGGAAATGAGCCAGGAATGTCTGATGACCTTGACCAGGAAAACCCAAGGTGTCTAAAAGTGAAGACGCGAGATGGTCAGCCAGGATGGTGAAAGAGAATGAACCGAAGTGAAACATTATCCTGGAATGCTCAGTTAATTATCAGAGTTACGATTTTCCCTGTAGATTATTCTATCTCCTCTGTTGCCCTAATCATCGGCTGTTGGAGAGCAACTAGCAACTGTCCAGCCTCCTCCTCTGCCCCTTCCTTCTCTGTTTCTGCAACCTCACACCCACTCTCCTTCCGCTGGGGGAGCACAGTTCCAGACCTACCCCCGAGCCATGCCTGCTCCCATCTTCCCCTGTGGGTGTGCAGGGTTGCCACATATGGTCATGCAGGCCGTGCACTGCACAGCTCTTGAAAGCACCATTCATATCATGGTCTGTAGCCGAGATGCAGAGATGGTGAGACATGCCATAGAAAAGGCTTGATTTAAGCCAAGGTTCCTCAACCTCAGCATGATGGACATTTTAGGCCAGATAATTCTTTGTTGTGCGGGACCGTCCTTTTACATTGTTGGATGTTTAGCAGCTTCCAGGCCTCTACCCACTAGATAGTGGCACACCACCCCACACACACAATGGTGCCCACCAAAAATGTGTCCAGACATTGCCAAGAGCCCCCTGCGGTGGGTAAAATAGCGCCGTGTTAAGGACCGCTGACAAAGGAAAGATGTTCTCCCAGCATATCCTACTCTGGTGAGAGCCCTATGTTAGCCCATCCTAGGGGAAGACAGAAAGTTCCAGCCTTGCCCCAAAGTGGCTGGTCTCACTAATAAAGCCACCGGAGAGTATCTTAAGGGCAAAGCCCTTGTGGATTTTTTCCACCGGAGAGTATCTTAAGGGCAAAGCCCTTATGGATTTTTTCTAGCCCCAAGATGTACTCTAAGTAGAAAATAGCTAAACTTGCTGAGAGCCAAATGTGTGCAAGGCTAAACAGAAATCTAGGTTTTACAAGAAGTGTGGGGGCTCTCCAGGAAGCATGGCCCTGGACCACAATGTTTGTGCCCCTGAAACATGAAAGCTCCAAAGACACCTGGAGATTTTCTAATTGTCAAAGCTTTATTCGTAAACCTGACTTTTTTCATTTAAAAAAAAAAAGCTGTCTGCCTTGACTGGGGAGAACGCTTTCAGTTACAGAGATGCCCCAACAGTTGTTGGGATATTGGCCAAAGACAGCATCTAAATGTAAAGCCTGGTTCCTTCAATACCCCCTACGAATATCAGATATGCATCTTATGCCACAAAACTAGGGTGGGAAAAGGTCTCATTTCTTTATGTTGGCTAAATTAAGTATAATCTCCTCTGTGCCCTAATTTATTGAACTATTAGGAAATTCTTCCCCCACTGTTGCTGGATGTCCTTATTCCCTCAGAGACAAGTAAAAGTCCTAGGGTATTCCCTAGTCCCAAACATTGGGGAGCCCCACTGGTGTCCAGCCTAGTCTTCTGTGCTGATAAATTCCCTGTCCAGTGAGCCTGCACTTTCCGCTGAAGACAGGAAGTCCTGTCTTTCTAAGCCAGGCTTGGGCATTAAGTTTTGCGCCCAAGATCATTTCCTCTGGCTCCTCCATCAGAAGTCTGTCACCATCTTTCCTCTCTCACAGAGAAGGCAGCTTTGTGAGGGGTCTGATCATTGCCTTGTGAAGAAGCTGCAACACGATGTTGGCGGGGATGCGGAGAAAGGGGAACCCTCCTACACTGTTGGTGGGAATGCAAGCTGGTGCAGCCACTCTGGAAAACAGTATGGAGGTTCCTCAGAAAGTTGAAAATAGAGCTACCCTACGATCCAGCAATTGCACTACTGGGTATTTACCCCAAAGAGACAAATGTAGGGATCCGAAGGGGTACGTGCACCCCAATGTTTATAGCAGTGATGTCCACAATAGCCAAACTGTGGAAAGAGCCAAGATGTCCATCGACAGATGAATGGATAAAGAAGAAGTGGTATATATACACAATGGAATATTATGCAGCCATCAAAAGGAATGAGATCTTGCCATTTGCAACGACGTGGATGGAACTGGAGGGTGTTATGCTGAGTGAAATAAGTCAATCAGAGAAAGACATGTATCATATGACCTCACTGATATGAGGAATTCTTAATCTTAGGAAACAAACTGAGGGTTGCTGGAGTGGTGGGGGGTGGGAGGGACGGGGTGGCTGGGTGATAGACATTGGGGACGGTATGTGCTATGGTGAGCGCTGTGAATTGTGCAAGACTGTTGAATCACAGATCTGTACTTCTGAAACAAATAATACAACATATGTTAAGAAAAAAGAAAAAGATGGGCGCCTGGGTGGCTCAGTTGGTTAAGCGACTGCCTTCGGCTCAGGTCATGATCCTGGAGTCCCGGGATCGAGTCCCACATCGGGCTTCCTGCTCAACAGGGAGTCTGCTTCTCCCTCTGACCCTCTTCCCTCTCGTGCTTTCTATCTCTCGTTCTCTCTCTCTCTCAAATAAATAAATAAAATCTTTAAAAAAAAAAAAAGAAAAAGAAGAAGATAGCAGGAGGGGAAGAATGAAGGGGAGTAAGTCAGAGGGGGAGAAGAACCATGAGAGACAATGGACTCTGAAAAACAAACTGAGGGTTCTAGAGGGGAGGGGGGTGGGGGGATGGGTCAGCCTGGTGATGAGTATTACAGAGGGCACGTTCTGCGTGGAGCACTGGGTGTTATGCACAAACAATGAATCATGGAACACTACATCAAAAACTAATGATGTAATGTATGGTGATCAACATAACAGTAAAAAATTTAAAAAAAAAAAAAGCTGCAACACATCCCACCCCCTTCCAAGATGATGGATGACTTTTCCGATCTGACTCCCTTGACTCTGACTTTCAACCCCAATCCTTCTGGGACAATTCAGCAAGAGTTCTCCTGGATGCCTGTAGGTCACCCATCTTCTTTCTCCACCTTCATTCCTGTGGGACATTTCTGAAGCTGGAAGAGCAGCTTGGCCCATCTCTGGGGCTCCCCTGTTTGATTAGTCCGGGAAAGCCTGTTCAGGTTTTCCCTACCTGGCCATCGGAATGCTTGGGTAGTTTTCAGCTGAAATCTGTGACCAAAAATAGACATTCATTTGTATTTTAAGAGCTCAGTATGTCACCCTGATGACTGGATGCCTCGGTTTGCTGGCATTTCTTCCTTTTTTTTTTTTTTAACATTTTATTTATTTATTTGACAGAGAGAGAGAGACAGCGAGAGAGGAAACACAAGCAGGGGGAGTGGGAGAGGGAGAAGCAGGCTTCCCGCCGAGCAGGAAGGGGCTCGATGTGGGGCTCGACCCCAGGACCCTGGGATCATGACCTGAGCCGAAGGCAGACGCTTAACAACAGCCACCCAGGCGCCCCTGGCATTTCTTCCTAAAGAACCCTGTCGGGTCTCATGAAAGCTCTGCCCCTGGCAGTGGTGGGCACAGCCTGTATTCAAGGGGTGTTAGTATTAGGGAGGCCTCCCAATGGTGGGTGCAGAGCTGCCTCCCTCATCTAGCTCTTATGAACAATAATGCTGACATTTTCATCTCCGTCTGCCTAGCTCCCGCTTCTCACTGGGTGTGTGACTCAGAGTAATTAAAGGGAGTGACAATATTATCAGCCTTAAAGGACAATGGGGAACAGACTTTCCAATCAGGTGGGGGATGCTTTTATGCCACAGCTCAAGCTGAGACCCTGTAGGGGTTTCGATCTTATAATCTTTATAGCAGTAGGAATCATAAAGACCATGTTTTAGCTAAAATTGTAATTTTTAGATCCTTAACTTTTGTAAAGCCTCAAATGTTACTTTGAGTTCGTGGATAAATATTTCTGGGTACTGGACACTTTTCTAAGTTTAAAAAGTTTTAAACTTTGGTCACTAAGTCTACTTGTAATTTAGTCCTTATTCATTTAAAATAGCTATAAATTAACCAGATGGGTGATGTATTTAAATATAAAAAGATAATATCAAATATAAACTAATGGTGAAAAATAGCTAGATAGTTCTTGTTTTCCTGTCTTCTAGTTTTCTGGAGTCTAGAGAAAACAAAAGGTGTTACTTTGCTAATAATGGTAATTAACAAAAATAACTTAAGATGCTATTAGGCGTAATTACAGAGAGATGTAAGTATGTGTACAGATAACATGTAGTTTGTTTAAGGGAATTATTAGTTTATTATGACAGTAAATTCATTAGGATAGGTGCACTGTTGGATGTAATATGTTCATAAGGTTAATTATATTTTGAAAATAATTCATTTTTTAAAGTGTCTAATAAAAATAATAAAAAGGTTATACTGCAAATGTACAAATTTTAGTAACAATTTTTTGACTTGGGTTATACTACCTGCAGTGTTCAAGTTGGCTCAGTGAATTCATCCATAAGAAAGTTTTTTGTTTTTTGTTTTTTTTATTAAAAGATTTTATTTATTTATTCATGAGAGACAGAGAGAGGGAGAGAGAGGCAGAGGGAGAAGCAGGCTCCCAAGGAGCAGGGAGCCCGATGTGGGACTCGATTCCAGGACTCTGGGATCATGACCTGAGCCGAAGGCAGACGCTTAACCATTTGAGTCACCCAGGCACCCCGTAAGAAAGTTTTATAAATCCTTTACTGAGCACTGTCACATGGTTGGCACACACACAAAAATAAAATTAGAATTTAGGGGTTTTATGGTAAAATGATGTTATTTTGTGCCAGATACTTTTTTTTAATTCCAGTATAATGGATGTAGTGTTATATTAGTTTCAGGTGTACAATATATGGACTCAGCAATTCTGTATATGGCAAGATTTCAGTTTTTTGGGTTTTTTTAAGATTTTATTTATTTGACTCACAGAGAGAGAACACAAGCAGGGGGAGCGGCAGACAGAGGGAGAGGGAGAAGCAGGCTCCCCGCTGAGCAGGGAGCCTGATTTGGGACTCGATCCCAGGACCCTGGAATCAAGACCTGAGCCGAAGGCAGACGCTTAACCGACTGAGCCACCCAGGTGTCCCAAGATTTGTTTTTTATGGCTGAGTACAATTCCATTGTGTGTGTGTGTGTGTGTGTGTGTGTGTGTGTGTGTGTGTGTGTGTGTGTACATATATACACATCTTCTTTATCCATTCATCTGTCAATGGACACTTGGGTTGCTTCCATATCTTGGCTATTATAAGTAATGCTACAGTAAACATAGGGGTGCCTGTATCTTTTCAAATTACTGTTTTTGTTTTATTTGGGTAAATATCCTGTAGTGGAATTACTGGATCATGTGGTAGTTCTCTTTTTAACTTTTTTTGAAACATCCATACTGCTTTCCACAGTGGTTGTACCAATTTACATTCCCAGGAACAGTGCACAGGGGTTTCTTTTTCTTCGTCTATGAAACTTCCTTTTTGATACTAGTTGTTCTGACTCATATGAGGTGATATCTCATTGTGGCTTTGATTCGCAGTTCCCTGATGATGAGTGATGTTGAGCATTTTTTGTCTCTGCTGGCCATCTGTATGTTATGTCTAGTATACTCTCAATTCATCTTAACAAAAGTTCCTTATTTCTAAAAAAAAAAAAAGTTAAGTTTCTAATAGCTATCTACTTTTTGTTGTGGTTTTCAAAATACTGTCTTGCAGTAACTTTTTCTTACGTTTGAAGTGTGATGTGTCCATATTTTGTCCTCTGACAATTCTTGCCCAAATTCAGAATAAAATGGCTAAAATGTCTTTTAGTCCTAAACTACCTTTGAGTTTCCTTGAATGGCCACCAGGTTACACAAAGATTTGCCCCGTCACCTTAGAAAGGATAAAAGCTATTAGGTTTTAGCCTTCTCTATGTTCTAATCAACTCAAAACTTGTGAGAGCCCTTTATCAAATTTAGGATAAAAAAACCACAAAACTGACAAAAGAAGTTCCATCTTCCTGAGTTAATTATGTATTGACTATATTAATATAAAAAAATTTGAATTTTATACTTTTCAGATTAAAAGAAACATACTACTGTCCAAGCAAAGACTGGTACAAGAACTGTCTATGGAGTGATTTTAAGCTTTCAACATCCTTGTCTATCAGTGACAATCACAGTACTTTAGGATTTAAGCCTACAGCTACTAGTTGATCGTCTTCACAGTTCATATGTTCTTAGTCCAAGGTAATCCTTCACTACATCCTCAGAAATTGTTATTCCTCAAAAGAGGCTTTCACTCTCTTCCACTCTGATTGCTACATTTGTTGGAGCTATTCAGTCTTCCCACCTTAGTAGAGGTACGTAAATGTCTGTGATCTTCAACATTGGTGGGAAAATTTTAAAAGCCTCACCAATGTTTCTCATGCCATGACTTGTCTACAGCTGAATTCTGACAAAATTGTAGACAGTCTGAAGCCAAAGCCTCATGGAGCCCGCACACCCCTCCAAATAGACTGTACTCAATTGTCCCCAGTGAGGTATGTTTGGATTGTTACATATTCATTCATTCAAGGACAGATCCAAGATTTCTTGTGAGAAAATCACAGCTTTGATAGTGACCAAAAGTTCATGTTGCAACACTGTTGGACTCTGTTGAACTGTCCCCTGCGGTCTTTATCAGACTATTAGTTTTCCATCACTCAAGGCAATTTTGTTTTCTAAAAATATTTATCTAAGTATAAACTTTTAGACAAAAAGTAATCTATCTTATTCCCTAACTTTGGCTTGTTTCTGCTTTCATTCTCATTACTTCTATTTTTTTACTTATTAAATTTGTCTTCTTCCTATTTTAAGCACAAGGCATAAATTTCTTAGGAATTACTTGAGCTACATCCCACGAACTTTGGTATGTAGAAACTTTTATCATTCAGTTGTTAATATTTCTAATTCCCCTTATGGTATCATCTTTGATGAGGTATTTTAGAATGTTTTAAATTTCCCATAGGGATTTTTTTCAAACCTGTTTTTGGCTGTTATTGCCTACATATTGTAGTACAAAGGTAGTCTGTATGACTGATTCTTCAGTATTTGCTACTTGTTTTATAACCCAGAACATGAATAGCATTTATATACATTCTTTATATGCTTGAGAAAAGCATATATCCTCTAGTTTGGAGATGTTTCTAAATGTTTATTAATTATATTATATATAAATCTTTTGTTGTAAAACAGAACTATTTTTGCTTCCCCACAAACTTCAGCATTAGGGGCTACACCCTGAAAGCCCCCAAGACCAAAGAGAAATATGAGCAACTTGGTACGATGCAGAGGAACCTTCAATAAATAGTAGTAACTATCAATTACTGAACATTCTGAAGGGACACATTACACAGACTTTTTCATACAACAGTCTGTTTAATCCCTACCTTACCATATTCCTGTAAAGCTGTGGTTCTCGTTTTATAAGAAACAAAGGTCGGGTAGTACAAACTTGCCTTATGTCACCCAAGAGGGTTAGACCCCAGGTCTGTGGGACTCCAAAGCCAGTGATCCACATCCCGGCAGACTGCTGCCCCAGGTTTATCCACCAACACTCAGAACTACCCTGATCAGCAGGGACATGGCACCACTCCTCTTTGGACTCAAGTAATGGCTTTTCTGTAAAGGTGTCCGGCAACACTCTTCAATCATGTTATTCAACTTGAACTCCTAACCTTCTAGACCAGTGCTGTCTGACGTCAAACAAAATTCAACCAGGTAAATCTGAAGATCTAGTTGGCTTTATTAAACAATTCATGAATCAGGCAGCATCCCATCCAACAAGCAGAGGGGAGCTCCAAGAGATTGAACAGAAAGGTTTCTAGGGAAGGGAGGTGGGGCAAGAAAGTTATTTGCAAAAGAAAATTGTTCCAGGCAAGGCTTTCCCTTAGGGGAAACAGGAGGGGGGTCTAATCAGGTAGATTACTCCATCCTCCTTTGGGGATGGAGAGGGCCCCTGTGGAAGACTCCTTGGCACCCATCAGAGAACTTGTGACTGACCAGGAAAGACTACATTTCTGGGGGAAGTTGAAACTGCAATTAGATTAGGTATTATGCCCGGGTTTGGGGACTTGGCCTAAGTAATACCACTTTGGGGCCCGTGGGTTTTCAACACCACACTTCTTGTGATAGAAAAAGTCTTCGATACCTGCACTACCCAACATGACAGCCACTTGTGGCTACCAAGCACTTGAAATACAGCTTGTGCAAGTGAAGATGTGAACTTTACATTACCATAATGGACTGTAGTTCTAAATAAGCTGAGGCCTCCTGTTTTGTTTGGAGCAGTATCCCCAACACCTACAGCAGTGCCCAACATAAATGCATGTTCCATAGACATTCAGCACATAAACATTATTATCTAGACATTTCAGGAATACCTAAGTCCACAAACTATGCTATTTCCCATTATACCCCTACTTCTAAGCACATGGTGCCTGGCTCATAAATAAATGCTTTTTCTTTTTAATGGACGGACCTTCACTCTGACCAGCTCTCCATACTTCTAGCTCTCAGTTCTGCTATGGAAATCTCCCACCCCCTGCTCCACCAGGCCCTCCAGGAAGCTTGTACGTCTCCCAGCAAGGATCATAGCTCCATGACCTAAAGCCTGGTTCCTAGGTCACGTTGGTTGGAATGCTCTTCTCAGATTTCCTCAGGCCCGCAACACTTGACATGGCTCATGCTTCCCATGCCGCATGTGAGGCGGGCATGACCTGGTGCCCGGTGGGACACGCCAAGTGTCTCCATGCACACTTTTTAAGTACTGGCCCACATTCTTCTGTTCCTCCACGGCAGCACACATTCCCAACCAGTCACAGCTTTCTCAGGTGGACCCAGATCCTTCCCTTGGCGTTTTTTCATGCAGCCACAACCAGCTGACTAAAGGCTGCTAAAAAAAAGTCAAGACAGTCCGCAGGGAAGACCAAAAAAAAAAAAAAAAAAAAAAAACACTTCTGACTTCTGGATGCCTGTGTCAGGAACTGGCTGGCAGAGTGAACACTTCAGCCATGAAGAACACCTGCCTGCCCCTGAAAAGGAGCCCATCAAGGTGTCAAATTCATCAAGGCAAGTTCAAGTGCAGAAATTGGACAATTAACTCCAGCCTTTCATCATGGTCTTTGGGACCTATTTCCTCACAGAGACCCATCCATCTATAATATGGGAATTAAAAAGTTCACACATGCACATCCTTAGACCATAATCACATTACTGCTATTATTGACTTACCACAATTATCTCCAAAAGCCTGACCTTGAGGATAGCCACAAGTTCCACCAACAGTGGCTGCTCCACCTTCACCCTGCTCCCTCCCGCCTTTACTCAGTAACCTGTCCTCTCAGGCTGACATCATGTATTTGACTCCCGAGGTTAAGATGACCAACTCCTTCCAGTTTGCCCAGGACTTTTCTGGATTTAACAATCAAGTCCCATGTCCTGGGAAACCCCTCAATCCCAGGCAAACCAGGTCGGTTGACCACAAAAGCAGGCATTTACTCATGAGCCAGGAGCCAGAACTCGGGCCAACCCAGCTTCCTCAGGGACATCAGTGCCTGCCTCACTCCAGCCCACTGTCACCAGCCACCCTTCAAAGCCCTGGCCTGACTATTCCTCGAACCTTCGATTCTTTCATGGGCCCTGAATCTGAGCCACCTACCGTCTCAGTCCTAATGCAACTACAGCCTGTGTGCCGAGCCCCAGGAGCATGACAGGAGAGGCTCAGGGGGTGAAAACAAGACTGGCCTGTGATCCACTTCTCCACGTGGCACATGGCTTGTTATGGACTTAAAAGTCAGGCACAGCGAGTCTGTAAGGTTTACTGAATGGTGGGCAGAGAGTAAAGTGATGAGCAGCTGCAATACAAGAGAAAAAGTCTTGGTCATTAAGATCATTCCAGGCACAGCAGAGGGACACGGGGCCTGGCCTTCCCTGTCCATGGCTTCTCAGGGCACTGTTGTCAAGACTCAGCCAGCTGACGTGGACCCCAGCCCCAGCGCTTTCCCTCTGATCCCCTATGTGGAGTGAAGAGTTGATCCATGATGCTCTGTGTCACAGCAGGAGGTGCTCTGGGGATGCCTTCTGCAGGGACTCCCTCACCATCCTCTGTTCCTCTGCTGTCCACTAACACCAAGAGAATCTAAAAAAGAAAGGACAGGTGAGACCAATGGTTTGAAGTTCCCACCCAGAGATACAAACCAGCTTACCCGCTGCCCATGGGTCCCCAGTGCTTGGCAGTAACTCACCTTGGGGAGACATATCAGCAAACCCAGATCCCAAGTCATCCCGAGGGTCCCTGACTCATGGCCTTGGGACTTACTTCAACAGCTCCTGATCTAAGGCTGACCTATGAGGGAGAAGCAGCATACAAGCATTCAGTCTCCGTTGCCTCCTTCCCCCGTGACATCACTGAGGGTCCCCATCAACTGGGCCTAAGTGCCCAGTTTATGCATACCATACTATATTATCACCAGAATAAAAAAGAATAAAGGAAAAACATCTTAAAAGTCGTTTTTATAATAAATCGTTTTCTTTCAAGCAGTTCACGATCAGGGCAACTGACTACATACAGCAATCCACGGGAAGACAGCTCACCGCTCAGTTGGGGGCTTGACCCTGAGGTCCCACTGCATCTTGAGCAAAGGGATGGACCACCATCCTCAGCAGCTTTCCCCAACATTGTCATGCCTTGTCTGCCCAGCCTGTCACAAGGCCCCAGCACCTGCCACCCTGTTCTGCAAAGACCCACTTAACATGACCCAGCCAAGAAAGGCGAATGCAAGATAAACTTCCAATGAGACTTGTTCTGGTTAGGTGCCCAGACCTGTGAAAATCAGCACTGCCAGACCCACTTGACGGAGAAATGAGAAAACATCATGAATGCTTGAGGATACCGTGCAAGAGAACCCCAACTCAATCCCTAGGACTCTACACTCAGAGGTTCGAATTACCAGATCTGGAGTGGGGCATAGGGTGATTTTTTTCAGAATGTTCACCATTGTCCCTTAAATCCCCCAGGCTGGCTGAGGAGTCTGACCAGGAACTAGGCTGTGGGACAGGACAGGCCCCTGATGCAAGGGGGCGGAGAGCAGGTGTGAAAGACAAGGGGACTCTGGGTTCTTCGACAGCTCCTGGGCACCAGGTGGTTCACATATGTTATTCTCACTACCGCCACCTCATCGCTGAGATGGGAGCAAAACCACCTGGCACAACAGGATCCCATCTGCAAACACGAGACCCAAATGTAAAGGGAAGAGATCTTGGGAACTAGAAAGGAGCCCTCGATCAAAAGTGGGGGGGGGGGTCAAAGGGATGGACACCTTGACCTCACCTCCAACCTCACCACCCTTATTACCTGGGAGCCAAGACATTCCTCTCAGGGGCACCAAGCTGTCTCTCTCAGGAGCACCAGGCTGATCTCTCAGGGGCACCAGCAGGCTGTCTGAGTCCAGAGAGTGAAGACACCACTGCGGGGTTTCTGCTTCCGGAACTCATCGGCAGGTGCACAGCACAGAAGGCAGCCAGTCAGCCTGCTGCGGATGGATGACCGCACCGAGCGCCCAGTCAGCAACAATACCCTCACAGACGTGAGCCAGAAAGCAGGCTAGGAAGTCTGCCACCTGTAGTCCATAAATACAGACCTCAGAGATCCACAGGCCTGAGAAATTCTTCTTCAGCCAACCCCCGGGGTCACCCGTTTCAAAAGAACCCACAAAGCACAGAAGTCAGCAGAAGGGGAGCTACAGACAGGGTGGTCAGTCAACACGCTCTCCTCCCACCAGTGACTGACGAGAACCACCCCAGCTTCTGGCAGACCATGACGAATGAGAACTTCTTTATCGACTCACAATAGACAGAACCCCCCCATGCCCCTATAGCAGGCCCCATCTGTACTTTCTTTCTCCATTTATTTAACATCACAGCTCCTGGAGAAGCAACCCACGCTGTGCTCAAGAAAGGGTAAAGGAGCAAAGACAACACACACGTGAGCAATGGAACCGCATGCTGTCCTGACTGATCGCTCTTCTGGGCTAGCCTCCACTCCCGTAAGTACTGATGCGCTCTTCCGGGCTAGCCCCCACTCCCGTAAGTACTGATGCGCTCTTCCGGGCTAGCTTCCACTCCCATAAGTTCATAAAGTCGAACCCAGGATTTGCGATGCTCACGTGTGCCCTCCAGCGCTATTATGAACTTAGTCTGGGGTGAGGGCCACATAGAAATGTATAGACTGATTTCTGACAAGAGGATCTGTAACATGAGAACAGAATGAGCCCCCAGAGGTCAGGGGGCTAGCCCAGTCACTGCATCCCACAAGGCCCAAGCTCTGAAGGGAACGGCAGAAAGAAAGCTAGTGTAGGAAAGTTCCAGGGCTTGGAAGGGGATGGCTGGCTGGACCCTTCAAACACAGGAACTTTTTTCAGTGATTCCTCTCCCTACACTATCAATGACCAGGGCAAAGACAGCAGGCAGTCACTTTTGGGTGCAGGAGCAGAAAAGTGCAGAAAGAGAGCCAGGAAGGATGGGAGGCTGGTGTCAGGGGCTTGAGTGAGGGAGAGCAGCCCAGCCAAACACAGAGCCCCAGCAGCTTCTGTTGTACCCTGCAGAGACCCTGCAACACCTCCCTGCCCCAGAAGAGTCAAGATGCTTCCAGCATAAAAAATTGGAAATGCTGGTGTGCCTGAGTGGCACAGATGGTTAAGCGACCGATTCTTGGGTTTCAGCTCAGGTCGTGACCTCATGGGTTGTGGGATTGTGCCCTGCATTGGGTTCTACGCTGAGTGAAGTCTGTTGGAGTTTCTCTCTCCCTCATCCTCTGCTCCTCCCCGCCACTCTCTCTCTGAAATAAATAAATCTTTAAAAAAAAAAAAATCGGAAATGCTTTTGGGTTAGAAAAGATCAGGATCCTATGGTTACAACACCACCATGAGAAATTTTCTAAAACCCTTCATGGCTACCCCAGCTATGTTTTTCAGATGAAGTAGAGATTAAGAATAGGTCACAAAGGTAGATAAGTTTGGAGGCCGGACCAGGGTCTCTGGTGCCTAAACCTACATGCTTTCCCTCAGGGCATGCTGCTGACACTAGGAAGGGAGCTGCCCCAAGGAGCCCTTCACCTACCTGAGCAGCTTTCTAGAGGCCCGTCCCCTCTCAGTACGTGAGGCATTGCCCACAGCAAGGACTCAACTGCGAGCTCACAGGATGCCTACTGTCATCTTACTTCCTCATCCAAACCCCAGGGTACATGTATGTGACCTGACAGATGCACAAAACAAACTTCCAGAGAGCGGTCTGAGCACCTTACCTCGGGCCCCACAGCCTACCGCAGGCTGGTAAAATGACACCTCCCATGGAGCCTCTGCACACACAGACCCACCTGCAAGACACAACGCACGAGTGAGCACTCACAGCAGGCCCTCGTGGGCACAGTGGCCGGCAAATAACAGCACCCACAAACGTGGCCTGTTGCTACTAGTATCCACTAGTACCACATGACTGTCTTAGGGACAAGAACAACTTAACCCTAGAAAGGGGTCTGCGGATCACCTGTCACAGGAGTAACGTCAGTGCTAACCTATGGGCCAGAGATCAATCTGCTGCTAAGCAGTCTATGTCAAAAGGTTGTTGAGGCCAGGTTTTGGGGAGCGTGCCATGCTGACTGGCAGTGATGAGCATAGAACAGGAGGGGTAACAGGTAGTGGGAGGGACCCATTTCCTCCACCTAGTGTGTAAGGGCAGCTTATGTATGTATCAACTAGGATGTGTGCTGCCCAGCTGGATCACCACTCCATTCCCTGCCCCTCAATCTAAGGGCTGAGGAACATCACCCCCTGTGGACCACGGGCCCAGCCCATGACCAGGACGAGAGAGAACCAACACTTCCGGGGAGAGGAGGATGCCTCAGTCTTGAGCAGGCTGGTTGGCTCAATGGCACTGTCTTCCCACTAACACGCCACAATGGGATGAGCCCACTGCCTCACCACGTGGCACCTTGTCTCCTACATCTTGTTTTATCCAAGAGCTACATGTCATGCAGCAAGACAGAGGCACTGCCTCAACATCACAGCAAAGGGGGCATGACAAGCAAATCACCAATGTCCAGTATGACCAGGGCTGAGAGGTGGGGCTGAGGGTGTGGGAAGAGGTACGATGGGGAGGCAGAGAAAGCTTCCTGGGGGAGCCCTGGGAGAAGAGGGACCCCTATCATGGCTCTACCACTGGCCCATGAACAGAAACACCCTGAGGTGTTACCCTGCTCAGCGAAAAAGGCATTGAGTGAGTCACAAAGCGCCAGATATGAGGAAGTAACACCAATTGGTGGGAAGAAAGATGTGTTTGAAAGCTCCAGAGTTTGGAAGGGACAGGATGGGCCCTTCTAACACGGGGAAGCGCTTTCAGCAACTCTTCTCCCTGCACTATCAATGACCAGGCCACGGGCAGCCCATGATCACTTTCGAATGCAGGTGCAGAAAAGGGCGGCGAGTGGGCTGAGAAGGGAAGCCTTGTTGGGCAGCAGCCTGGGAACTGGCCTGACCCTGGAGCCTTGGCACACAGGCCCGTGACCAGACTGACAACCCGAGATCACAGAAGCTGCCCCTCACTTGCACGGACGATTTACCACTCCCACCCAAGAGATGAAGTGAAGACTAATGGTGCAGAAATACTGAGGATTCGTGGTTCTGGAAGATGGGGTGTGAGTGGTCATACAATGAGCACTCAGCTGGGCACCGGACATGAATCTCGGTTTGCCTCTGAAATGCAGCCGTCTGACCATCCCGATACTGCCACTTTCCACGTCACAGGAGCCTTCATCAGGGGCTCTCAGGAGCAGAAGAGGGCCCAGGCCTGTGCCCACTGGCTCGAGGGGACACAGACAGCCGGGAACACTGGGAAGCAGCCTTCACCTGCACTCATTCCCACACCTCATCACCTGAACGCATCCAGCCTCAGCCCACACGGACTTAAGCTCTCGAGAACCAGGGAGGACACCACTTACCTGGGACCTCCTGATCAAGTTCTCCCTGAGGTCGCCTCTCACATCCGTGGAACAGCAGTCACAAGACACTCCTGCAGGGGACAAGAAGCACTTGGCACTGCTTTACGTGTCCAGGAAACCGCTATGCTCACCAACAGGAAAACACTAGGGGAATCTGGGTCTTGGGCAGTGAATGCACTGAAAGCCTGCCTCCTTCCATCTACCTCATGCTCTGTCACCTAAGGCTGTCCCATTCTGGAACCCCTGAACATAAAGAAAGCCTTATAACTTTTCCTTTGCTTGCATTACCAATGACCAGGACATGGGCAGCCTGTAACCCCCTCAAACACAGGGGCAGAAAGGGGCACAGAGCGGCTGATATTAGAGACTAGTGTCAGAAGAACACAGCTGTGGCTGCACAACCAACTCAGACATGCAATGAGGCAGGACCCACCCTCGTGCTCCCTGTGAGGCTTTTTAAAGCCTCACAAAAACAGAAACCACCCTGAGCCAGGCACGGAGAGCACGCAAGAAACACAGGTGCCCAGAGGCACCTAAAAGATGGTGAGGAGGAGGAAGTGTGGGAAAGCTCCAGAGTTTGGAAGGGACAGGAAGGGACCCTCCAAACACGGGGAAGTGCTTTCAGCAACTCCTCTCCCTGCACTATCAATGACCAGGACACAGACAGACCATGATCACTTTCGAATGCAGGTGCAGAAAAGGCAGAAGGTGAGCCTGGAAGAAAAGCCCCTATTAGCTCCCAGCTGCCCCGCCAAGCCCAGGACCATCATCACTTCTTGTAAAGATTCCACCTCCCATCACCAAAGGGAAGACTAACTCCTGGCAAAAACACTGACATCGTTTATTCACCCCACACATACAGCCTGAGTACCTACTACGTGTCAGGCACCCTGGGCTCAAAAACAAAGGACACACACGAGACCTCTGTCCTCCAGAGCTCTGGCAGTTTCCCCACTTAAAAGTAAAGCTTAGGACAAGGAAGGAACTGAGCCAAGGTTATGCGGCTGGCCAGGGGTGGGCTGAACCAGGATCTGAACCCAGACCTCTCTGACCCCAAACCCACCCCACCTACCACACCACACCCCCTTCTGCACAAGGGCTTTGCAAGAAGGGTCTCAGAACCTGAGCTCCAGGACCACCCTCTTCCCTCCCCACTCACCGCGCTGTGGCAGGAAGGCAAGGAGCTCCCCGGTCAAGGTGCTCACGCGCAGCAGCACTTACCCAGCAGGCCTCACCCCTGCACACAAGGGCGGCATCAGGAGCTGCGGATCAGGGTCCTGCAGGGCAGAAAGGGCTGCTGCCTGCGGCACGGCCCGCAAAGCCGTCCAAGGGACAGTCTCCATCTGCTCCCAAGAGAGCCGCAGAGCCCGCACGGCCTGGGCACGGGAGAGAACCGGGAAGGGGCTTTAGTGCCAAGCAGGGAGGCAGGAATCACACGCTGCCCCTCCGCGGCCCCGCGAGCGCCCCCACCTGAAAGCTCAAGACAACCGCTCTGCACAACCCGGGCTTTCACACTCCGTTAAAGACAGGTGACGCCAAAACGGGTTCACACTCCTCAGGTCACTCCGTAGGCAACCGATGAACGGCTCTGGGGGACTCAAGGCCCGGAGCCGGGGGTGGGTGAGTGCGTGAAAACCGCGGGGTCCGGGGCGCCCCTCGGGCCCGGGAACACAAGCGGCTGCGCGGCCCGCGCGTCGCCGGACCCGCTGCTGGTCGTTAGCGCGACCGGAGTCTTCCCCGCGGGCGGGCTGAGGGCGGGGGATCGGACCCGGGGCCCCTTTCTCGAGGACCCGCCTCCCGAGAGATCCGCACCCGGCGGAGGGGCCGGACACGGAGCCAGGAGCCGGGCCCGGAATCCGGGCTGACCTCCGCCGGCTCTCCCCGTCCTCCTCCGGGCCTCAGTTTCTCCTTAAGATGGTGGGGCCGCAGACCACGCGCCCAGCGATCCCCGCAGTGGACTCACCCCGGGCACCGCGACTACGACGCAGGACAGCGGCGCTGACAGAGCCGACAGCGCGGGAAGGTGCGGATGTCTGGGGATTGCGGGAGATGGACCCGGGCAGCGTGGCACTGCGCTGTATGGGGCCTGCGGCAGCAGCGCTAACAACAGGAAACGCCTCACCCGCCCAGCGCCAGCGGAAATACAGCTGGAGCCCAGGCTGCGGCCTAGAGCGGCGTTTCGCGGGGCGGATCCCGTGCAACCGATCCTGTCGCGCCCCCTGGTGGCGCGGAGCTCAAATTCCGACTCCGTAGGGCTTGAGATCCTTTCCTAGAGCAGCCTGGAATTTTGGAAATACATTCCCTCACTTATTTTGCTTTTCTCTTTATTCTGTTTTTGCCACTGGTTTGTCATTAATTTACAGGAATGGTTACTCTTGCACGTGAGGAGCTGTTATTAGCAAGAGCTCATGCTGATTGCAGGTTGTCTGGACAAGAGGGTTCTTGCCTGCTTGACCACTGCATTCACAGTACCTAGTTTAGTGGCTGGCACAATTGAACAAATGAAAGAATTCTGACCATATATTTGGACATCGCCAGTTAAAATATTGTTCTAATGACCTGAAACTGGAACGTGAGAGTGACAAGGAGATAAACCTAGAGAGGGGGGCAGGTGCTTTGCTAAACTCAGTCCCAAAAATGAGTCCTCGAAGCAGGAAGGACTTGATCAGATTTGCAGAGCGGTAAAGACGACAGATAGAAGCCTCGTGCTCCCGACAGGACACTGCAGACACGCTTGAGAAGAGGCTCGTGGTTCCCAAACCTCACAGGCACAAACACTGCCTGCACCCTGGGTCATGTGTATCCCTTAAACCTAAGGCAACCCTGCCACTAACTCAGCCCACATTCGGAAGTATAAACAGCCCACTCTTGTGCCCGAGGAGGGGGTCCCCCCAGTCAGATTCCTGGAACTGACTAGGTCAGCACAGAGTGGATATCCAGGCCTGACCAATGCAACCGAGGTGAGCACACTCTATATTGTGTACCTGGGAGAAGACTGTGGGAACGTTGGGGAATTCTGTGATAGGTAGGGACCATGGATGCTGTAGCTCTGAGGACACTGGACCAAAGGGTCAGGTGCGCACACTTGAGCACACCTGTTCTTGCCTGCCTCCTGTTCTCGCTCTTATGCTCTGTGTGACCTTGACTAAATGACCTAACTCCTCAGCCCAGCTTGAGTTTTCCTTTTCTGAAAAATGGACAAAATCATAGCTTTCTCCTCAGAGCATTGCTTCGAGAATTATGTGAAATGATACATATCAAAAGCAAAGCACAGAGCAAATGGCCAAGCATGCAGTTGCTATACTCTAGTATTTCTGAGAAAGCCAAGGGTTTCTGTCACTGAAAGGACACTGTAAGGCTGAGAGAATGTGCTATGTTGAGAAAGTCTAAGGCAGCACTGTCAGTAGAAATATAATGCTAGCCACATATGTAATTTAAAATGTTCTGGGGTCCCTGGGTGGCTCAGTTGGTTGAATGTCTGCCTTCAGCTCAAGTCATGATCCTAGAGTCCTGGGATCACCCCGCTTCAGGTTCCCTGCTCAGCAGGGAGTCTCCTTCTCCCTCTGCCCCTCCAGCCCCGCTCTCTCTCTCTCTGAAATAAATAAATTAAATCTTTAAAAATAAATAAATAAAAATAGAATGTTCTAAGAGCCACATTAAAAAGGCACAAAAAAGGGTGAAATTAATTTTAATACTCTATTTTATTTAAGCCAATATAACTAAAATATTGTCATTTCAGCATTTTTTAATATCTTTAAATTATTAACGAGATATTTGCTATCTGTTTTCTCTAAGTCTTTAGGATCTGGCGCATGCTCAACACTGACACTTGGACCAGCGACATTCCCAGTGCTCCATTAGCCACCGTGGCCGCTGGCTGCTGTGTTCATCAGCACAGGTCTAAAGCCATCTGGCTTTGATCAGCTCTTGCAAGCCAGAGGAGAGAAGCAGCAAGCAGGAGGCTGAGAGCATGGCCCTTCCACAGCGCCTAGCACCCCATGAGCCTGGGACATCCTAGGAGGAGCAGGGCTTCCTGCACGGCTCAGGCTGGGGGCCTTATTGTCCCAAGCTGGAGTTTAAGGCAAGGGTACCCTAAGAAGATTAAAAAAAAAGGGCAGTGCCGCTTTTCTGCCTGTGGACACCCACCGAGCAAGCATCGTTAAAGTCTCCCTTCCCACCGCCGTCATGTCTAAGTCAGAGTCTCCCAAAGAGCCTGAACAGCTGTGGAAGCTCTTCAACGGAGGTTTGAGCTTTGAAACAACCGATGAGAGTCTGAGGAGCCATTTTGAGCAATGGGGAACGCTTACGGACTGTGTGGTAATGAGAGATTCAAACACCAAGCACTCCAGAGGCTTTGGGTTTGTCACGTATGCCACTGTGGAGGAGGTGGATGCAGCCATGAATGCAAGGCCACACAAGGTGGATGGAAGAGTTGTGGAACCAGAGGGCTGTCTCAAGATCCTCAAAGACCTGGTGCCCACTTAACTGTGAAAAAGATTTTTGTTGGTGGAATTAAAGAAGACACTGAAGAACATCATCTAAGAGATTATTTTGAACAGTATGGGAAAATTGAAGTGATCGAGATCATGGCTGACCGAGGCAGTGGCAAAAAGAGAGGTTTTGCTTTTGTAACATTTGATGACCATGACTCTGTAGACAAGACTGTCATTCAAAAATACCATACTGTGAATGGCCACAAGTGTGAAGTAAGGAAAGCGCTATCTAAGCAAGAGATGGCTAGTGCTTTATCCAGCCAAAGAGGTCGAAGTGGTTCTGGAAACTTTGGTGGTGGTCGTGGAGGTGGTTTTGGTGGGAATGACAACTTTGGTCGTGGAGGGAACTTCAGTGGTCGAGGTGGCTTTGGTGGCGGTCGAGGTGGTGGTGGCTATGGTGGCAGTGGGGATGGCCATAACGGACTTGGTAATGACGGAAGCAACTCTGGAGGTGGCGGAAGCTATAATGACTTTGGCAATTACAACAACCAATCCTCAAATTTTGGACCCATGAAAGGAGGAAATTTTGGAGGCAGAAACTCTGGCCCCTATGGTGTGGAGGCCAATACTTTGCCAAACCACGAAACCAAGGTGGCTATGGTGGTTCCAGCAGCAGCAGTAGCTACGGCAGCGGCAGAAGGTTCTAATCACTGCCAGGAAACAAAGCTTAGCAGGAGAGGAGAGCCAGAGAAGTGACAGGGAAGCTACAGGTTACAACAGATTTGTGAACTCGGCCAAGCACAGTGGTGGCAGGGCCGAGCTGCTACAGAGAAGACATGTTTTAGACAATACTCATGTGTATGGCCAAAAAACTCGAGGACTGTATTTGTGACTAATTGTATAACAGGTTATTTTAGTTTCTGTTCTGTGGAAAGTGTAAAGCATTCCAACAAAGAGTTTTAATGTAGATTTTTTTTTTGCACCCATGCTGTTGATTGCTAAATGTAATAATCTGATCATGACGTTGAATAAATGTGTCTTTTTAAAAAAAAAACATAAAATAAAAAATAAAAAAAGGGCAGTGCCACGATTCAATCCTAGATTATTCTCCTGCATCCCTTGCTCCCGTGATGCCAGGGAGGGGATCTGGGGCTGTTTATTTGTACATCCCCAATGCCTAGAGGAGGCTGGGCATCTAAGAGGTGTGGCTGATGCTTGTTAATCGTTAGTGTAACCGGATGTTAAAATGGACATTTCAGCAAGGCACCAAGGAGGCACCACGATATAGGAATGAACAGCTCAGCAACAACAAATTGCTGTTGTGGTAAGCAAATTGTGGCCCAATACTGGCAATTTGTGAAGGTTCCACCTGAAAAAATGGCAGCTGCCTTCCAAAGAAGGTGTTGAACGGGATGCAGAATTTAGGAAAAAACTGAACAATGCTCGTGACTCCGAATTCTCTAAGTTGAGGGCATTAGCAGTACAGTTAGATATTAAAAAGAGAGCGAATTATGAATTCTATTTCTTAAGACAGTCCCACACCCTGCCCCAAAGTGGGAGAACAGGAGTACCTGAGTATCAAGGGTTCCGGCAGAAACACGTGGGAGCTTGATATATGTTACCAGGAGTTAGAGAGCACAGGGGAGCCAGGCCTGACTCACTCCTCAGTCCAAGGTTCATCATTTTCTTCAGCAGGTGTAGCATCTGTGGTAGTGAGGCAGGTAGACTAGGGAAATGTTGGGTACCGGCCGGAGGAAGAAAGACAAGGAACAGGGAGGGAACTGGCCTCACACCTGTTGAATAACGGGACGCTTGCGGCCATAAGAAGCCTGAGAAACCAGCACGATGCGCCACCTGCGGCACGCATGCGCAAAAGCCCCAGTTAGCCTGCAGTTGATGGAGAATGACCCCTCCACTGGGGGCGCTAGAGGACTCCTCCTCGTAGATGTCCACCGCTCGTGCGCAAGAGAAAAATCAGACTGCGCCTGCGCAGAGTTACTGGTCTCGAGCATGCGTAATGATATATGGAGTGCTTGGAACTATTTCTAGAACCCTACAAAAATATTCCACCCCTTGCTTATAGCTGCCTGTGAGAATCAGAATCCCAATTTGAGAAACATGGCAGAGGATCACAAGGGGAAGAGAGGAAAAAATGAAATAAGACAAAACTAGAGAGGGAGACAAATCATAAGAGACTCAATCTCAGGAAACAAACTGAGGGTTGCTGGAGTGGGGGGGGGTGGGAGGGATGGGGTCGCTGGGTGATGGACATTGGGGACTGTATGTGTCGTGGTGAGCGCTGTGTATTGTGTAAGACTGATGAATCGCGGACCTGTACCCCTGAAACAATACCTTATATGTTAATAATTTAAAAATTAATTAAAGAGAATCAGAATCCCACATCTATCCAGCACCACTCAGTTTCTAAGAGTGTGTACTTTTGCTTTGCAATAAAGCTTCTCTGCTATATTTTACTCTGATTAT